>NC_142701.1:19855420-21055420 GCF_029339155.1 Prunus mume | reverse complement strand
TTTGAAGCAGGAAGATTTCCAATCATGGTCTGCAAAGTTGCCTTGGGGAGATACAATAGTTGCCTTGGGAAGAATCCCCATCAAACCATAAACCCTGAAAAGAACCCCATCAAACCATAAACCCTGAAAACTCTACTTTCTTAAGGAACAAATCATCCGAGTCAAAGAGTAATTGTTAAAAATAAATAATTAGATAAATCAAAGCTGCGTCTTTTTCAGAAACAATTAGCGTACCAGTTAAGTGCAAGTGCTGCACGTTGTCCTTACAGACAAAAATATATATATCTCTAGCTAATCAACCCATATGCTGGATGTAGAATGTAATAATATAAACAAGGCAGAATGCCCCATTCGCACAAGCACTCGTCTTTTATTCTACGAAAGTACTACCTGCACGACCATTTGCAGAGGATGCATGCAAGAATACCTGCCCAGGCCGCCTAGATCACCCCAGGCCGCCTAGAGCTGCCTAGATCCGCCCAGGCCGCCTAGCTCGTCTTTTATTCTACGCAAGTACTACCACTAAGAAGTCAGAATTGTAACTACTAAGAAGAATACCCGCACGACCATTTGCAGAGGATGCATGCAAGAATACCTGCCCAGGCCGCCTAGACCCGCCCAGCCCGCCTAGAACCGCCCAGCCCGCCTAGATCACCCCAGGCCGCCTAGGCGCCGCCTAGCTCCCTTATAGCACCAGAGTTGTTATCTTAGTGGAAATTTCAAGAGCTGAATGACATTTGATGGCCGCCCAGGCCGCCTAGACCCGCCCAGGCCGCCTAGAACCGCCCAGCCCGCCTAGGCGCCGCCTAGATCACCCCAGGCCGCCTAGAACCGCCCTAGGCGCCGCCTAGATCACCCCAGGCCGCCTAGTGCCCCCTAGGCGCTGCCTAGATCCGCCCAGGCCGCCTAGCTCCCTTATAACATCAGACTTGTTATCTTAGTGGAGATTTCAATAGCTGAATGACATTTGATGGTTTTCATAGAGAGAGTCCAATCCAATCCAATCAACGCAGCAGCCGAAACGAAAGAAAAAAAAATCGAAGCTTGAGTTAGAGAGAGAGAGAGAGAGAGAGAGAGAGAGAGAGCTCTGTGAAGTTTGTAAGCGAAATGGCTGTGTGACTGCGAGTGCAAGCGTCGAGTTCGTCTCGAATGAATTTAAAGAGTATAGCCAATTGGCTACACCTTTAAAATATTCGGATGTATTCAGAGAGTGGAGCCGCATGGCTGTACCATTAAAGTAATATATTTAAATAGTATAGCCGAAAATATACAATTTTGTCATGTTATTTTAGGGTTTTGAGCTAAAATACCACTTTTGCAAATTAGGATAGAGGTATTTCTTCAATTATTTTATTACAAATTTATAAATAAACCCAATTCTAGACATGTATTTATAAAAAAACCCAAGCACTATTTAAACATAGGAACACACCCAAAATCAATAATTGTATATTTTTTGGGTGTGTTTATAAATGAGTTTTGAGTGTGTGTAATGATGGGCATTGGGTGTGTTTATAAAGTGTTTTGGGTGTTAGGTTTTTTTTATAATTTCAGCTCCCATTTTGGGTGTTTTAGTGAAACTCCCTTATTTTATTTATACTAGTGATGTTGGAGAATAAGAATTTAAATCCTTTATAATACCTCTTATTCTAATGATTTCCAGCTACTAGCTCATTAGGCAAGAATAAAAAATGGATTTTATTTATAAGAAATAATACGGGTTAAACCCATAAATACAACAACAAAAAATACGGATCCACCAACATTTTGGGGATAAAAGAATCTTGAATTTCATGGTATAATAGAAACACATTCGGTGGATAGCTACTGTAAAACATAAACAAATTCGATGGACTCCCACTGAAACAAGGTAAGTTAAGAACTGAGGTTTATGAGGGTAATCTAGGAAAACAAATGGGATATAGTGAGTAATTTTAAATTTTACTAAAATTCAGTAGGGTGTAAAGAGAATGTGGAGTGCAAAGAGCAAATTTGGGGGTGCTAATAAAATCACCCTTTCTTTTAATCTTTAGTTATTACAACTACATCCAAATTTTTATTAAAAATTTAAAACTTCTTTTTTTGTTTTTTTGTCAAAAAAATTTAAAAGTACTTGGAAGTGACTTGTGGAAAACACTTCTTAGGGTTCGTCTGGGAGTCAGAATTTCTTATGGTGAGAAGTACCTTACATGTGCTTGCTTTATAAAATCATTTAAACCACTTAAAGTGATTATCTATAAAAGTGATTTTTGATACATCTAAAATCATTCTCAAACAAGCCATAGGCTAGAATTACTGATGTTAAGAAAATACCGGGTAAAGCCTCTCGACTATACTTTTTTTAAAAAAATAATGGAAAAACATGTATAGCCACCAGGCTATACTAATTAGCGCCCTGGACATAAATTTGTTTTTGTAAAGCTATATAAACATAATATTTTAAACGTAATTACATTATTTAGTAGTTATGTTTTAAGTTATTATTTACTTAGTGAATCATTAGTATTTAAGTATTTTATTTTAAAAAAATTAAAAAACCAATTACTATTTATTAAGTAATATATTTATGAATTTAATTAAAACATTTAATACTAATTATTCACAAAAAAATGATGATTAAAACATAATTACTAATGAAAGTAATTAAATAAGGCTAAAATTTTATTGAATTTCTAAATTTAAAATTTAAAATAAAAATTTACTAACCTGAAGATACTAAGCTTATACTTATTATTTAAAAAAATCTCTCTCGATGAACTTTCGTCGACATAGGTCTATCTCGGCCCAATTCTACTAGATTAGACCTCTCTCTACGACATTTCGTCGACATAGGAAACTTACCTCAGGAGAGGTCTAATTCGCAATAGTTTCCGACACTGACGAAATGCTGTCGCGATTGGTACTCTTTATGTATTTATTTTTAAAATATAAAATTAATTTCTTTACTTTTATTTTTTGCCCAACTTCCTTAATTTAATATATATACTAGGCAGGATGCGCTAATTGGTTTTCTTTTTTTCTCTTTTTTATTTTATTTTTAGAATAAAAAAAAAGATAATATGGGCAGTTATGTTCCATAAAAGTTGAATCTATTATTTTGTTTTGTTTTTAATTTTAATTTTTTTAATATAAAAAAGTGAATTTACCATATTATCCGCATTTAATTAATAATTTTAATTCTTAATGTTTGAATTAACCATGGGCATTTTCTAGTATTTTGAATATTTCACAATTATCTGCCGTTTGCTTTATATATATATATATATATATATATAGATTAAGTAATATCTTAGCCTTTTTTAATTACTTCAATTAGTAATTATATTATTATTCGAATATAGACGTGCCGTTATACTTTTTAAATATTCGAATATATTTAGGAAATATGACACGGGGCACTTGAAAGATAAGCAACGTCATTATATCACTTCTCATACTTGTGCAACACATAAACAAGGCATAAATTTATCTCAACCCTAAGCGCACACAGAGGAACAAATCTAGAACATAAACACATACCATGTCTAATTGATTCATTATCTCAAGGCTCATCTTTGCTATAGAGAAATCCAGATTTTTGTTGTTATATTTAAAAAGTATAGCCGCTCAGATATACTCGCAAAATAGAATATTTTAAAAGTTCAGCCGCTCTGCAATACTCTTTAAACATAACATTTAAAAGTATAGCCGTTCGGCTATAATCCATGAATATAATATTTGAAACGACATGTTCGTTTCCACTGACTTCTACTCTTTTTTGTATCTATTTTTGACATTTGGTCCATGTAGTTTTCTTCATTTTTCTGTGCTCAATCCAATCATATATAGAACACAAAATTTGCGTAATGGGTAGAAAACTTAAAGGTCAAAAAATGGACATATGGCAAAACTGAAAAACAAAGGAAGTGCATAATTTGTTTCTGTCTAAAAAGCAATAAAATGGTAATACCTTGGTGATACAGTAGCGATATAGTGGTGGTAAAAGGGTGCTAGAAATTGTTGTTACAGAAGCTTCAAACTGGATGCCAAGCAACCGAAATAAGGCCAGACCTCTTAATATAGGGAAAAGAAGAAAAAGCAGCAAACCAAACCGAGTTTCCACCTTTAGGTACTTGAGTTGCCATCTGAGATACAGTTTAAGCGTCAATCATGATGAAGTTCTTGTTCCAAAAGTTCGAAATAGAAAACTTTCGGATTTAGAACTCACGAATTAAGCATTAGTGATTTAGCAGGCTTCAAGTTCTTGAAATCATTTGAGATGCGTGCATAAAAATTCCAAGCTAAGAACAGGATAAAGAGGAAGACTGCTAGTATTTCTAGAGTGGACAAAACACCCAGAAGGGTGCTCACTACCAATGAAATTGAGAAGCCAGCAGTCAATTTCCAACCTTTTCTGCTATCAAAATTAAAGCACACAAGCAGAAGTTAAATTGGCATCTTGAGTGATCATAACCCAATGACATAATAACATGCACTACCTTCTTATTGACTCCCTTGGCTTCAAATTCAAGTAGAATGATCCTATAATAGCCAAAGCAATAGGAGGAAATGTATACACAGCAAAATAAGACCTGCAAAATATTCAGTATAGTGTTTGTCTTTCCCCCCATTGGATATAGCAGAAAGCAAAACCTATAAATCCAAATGAAATCTCAATTATGTACCATAATATCCAAACAGTGTATCCCTTGCTTTGTCTTCAGCCACCTTCCATTTTCTTGTCCATAGCTGGTGGTAACTCCATGTGAATAACCAAGTGATGAGAGAAAGATACTCTCTTACGAGAGCATATGATTCCCATGTTGAGGTGTTCCACTTTCTTGCCGGAAATTGGTGTTCACCAGTGTGATGTCTAAAGAGCGAGACTTTCCGCTGAAGTTTTAATTTCACTTCAATGCGTGGAAAAGGGTGCAGATCCTAGAAGAACAAAATATTCTAGATGCAAAGCTACTGAAATCAGTTAACATGCCTGAAAGCCAATAACTGACTTGTATTTCAATAACCTACCCCGCCCAATCAAAAAGTTGTCCAGTCATGTTAAATCTTGACCAGTGGGTTAGTCAGCCATGCGTCAACTATCTTAGAAGTCCGTACCTGATACAATTTTGAAGCAGGAAAATTTCCAATCATGGTCTGCAAAGTTGCCTTGGGGAGATACAATAGTTGCTGCACGCTGAATATTCCTCTTTTGCTTATCGAGTCAGCAAGTTCAACATTCATGCATGGCATCATCCATAAGGAAGAATCCCCATCAAACCGTAAACCCTGAAAACTCTACTTTCTTAAGGAACAAATCATCCGAGTCAAAGAGTAATTGTTAAAAATAAATAATTAGATAAATCAAAGCTGCGTCTTTTTCAGAAACAATTAGCGTACCCGTTAAGTGCAAGTGCTGCATATTGTCCTTACAGACAAAAACATATATATCTCTAGCTAATCAACCCATATGCTGGATGTAGAATGTAATAATATAAACAAGGCAGAATGCCCAATTCGCACAAGCACTCGTCTTTTATTCTACGCAAGTACTACCTGCACGACCATTTGCAGAGGATGCATGCAAGAATACCTGCCCAGGCCGCCTAGGCGCCGCCTAGATCACCCCAGGCCGCCTAGAGCCGCCTAGATCCGCCCAGGCCGCCTAGCTCGTCTTTTATTCTACGCAAGTACTACCACTAAGAAGTCAGAATTGTAACTACTAAGAAGAATACCCGCACGACCATTTGCAGAGGATGCATGCAAGAATACCTGCCCAGGCCGCCTAGAACCGCCCAGCCCGCCTAGATCACCCCAGGCAGCCTAGGCGCCGCCTAGCTCCCTTATAGCACCAGAGTTGTTATCTTAGTGGAGATTTCAACAGTTGAATGACATTTGATGGCTGCCCAGCCCGCCTAGGCAACGCCTAGACCCGCCCAGGCCACCTAGAACCGCCCAGGCCGCCTAGGCGCCGCCTAGATCACCCCAGGCCGCCTAGAGCCGCCTAGGCGCTGCCTAGATCCGCCCAGGCCGCCTAGCTCCCTTATAACATCAGACTTGTTATCTTAGTGGAGATTTCAATAGCTGAATGACATTTGATGGTTTTCATAGAGAGAGTCCAATCCAATCTAATCAATGCAGCAGCCGAAACGAAAGAAAAAAAAATCGAAGCTTGTGTTGTGAGAGAGAGAGAGAGAGAGAGAGAGAGAGCTCTGTGAAGTTTGTAAGCTAAATGGCTGTGTGACTGCGAGTGCAAGCGTCGAGTTCGTTTTGAATGAATTTAAAGAGTATAGCCAATTGGCTATACCTTTAAAATATTCGGATGTATTCAAAGCGTAGAGCCGCATGGCTGTACCATTAAAGTAATATATTTAAATAGTATAGCCGAAAATATACAATTTTGTCATGTTATTTTAGGGTTTAGGGCTAAAATACCACTTTTGCAAATGGGAGTTTCACTAAAACACCCAAAATGGGGGTTGAAATTATTAAAAAACCCAAGCACTATTTAAACATATAAACACACCCAAAACCCATCATTACACACACTCAAAACTCATTTATAAACACACCCAAAAAGTTGACTTTGAGGTTAATTTTGGGTGTGTTTCTATGTTTAAATAGTGCTTGGGTTTTTTTATAAATACATGTCTAGGATTGGGTTTATTTATAAATTTGTATTTGCAAATTAGGTTAGAGTTATTTCTTCAATTATTTTATTTATACCAGTGATGTTGGAGAATGAGAATTTAAATCCTTTCCAATACCTCTCATTCTAATGATTTCCAGCTACTAGCCCATTAGGCAAGAATAAAAAAATGGATTTTATTTATAAGAAATAATACGGGTTAAACCCATAAATACAACAACAAAAAATACGGATCCACCAACATTTTGGGGATAAAAGAATCTTGAATTTCATGGTATAAAATTGTTTGTGTGAAAATTTACTTTCTAAAATGTATCCATCGGAATTATGAACTAAATCCAATGACAACCTTTTTCTCACTGCACTTGACAACCTTGCCCTTCTGCTATGAGATATATCAGTTCGTGTTGTATTCTCTGCAGATGAAAAATTGAATACAAAACAGTCTAATAAGACAACGAAGAAAAGAGTTTTGAAGTAAATTGAAGGTATCAGTGGTCGTCATATGGCATTGATATATATATATATATATAAAAACTATTCTAAATGAGATTTCAAACAAGGTGTTAGATGAGAAATAGCATCTCAAGTCGTCTTCGATCTGTAAAGAGATACTATCATACATCGAAAGGGCACATAGGTATATTGAACACAAGAATAAGGGAAGAAACCATTCTTATGTACACTGGCATTACATATAGACTGAAAATTTTAATGGCTTGAATAAAGACAAATTGTCACAAGTAAATTAGACACGATGATCTGGAGATAAAGATCCTCCTCAAATGTTCCAAGCAGAAGCTTCCTAAAGATGAAATCTGAATATGACAAACATTTCAGTGGAACAAAAGGTTTAACATAATAAAACTATTCTTTCATTTCCAACCATTACAATTGACCACCAAATTGAAATACAATCTTAGTCATGCACTAATATTCACCCAAAATAATGGAAAATCTGATTCAGGATATTCTTAATGGTCATCCAAATACCTATTATAGAAGACTAAGAGATTTAACTTATGGAGATAACCCATTAGAAAAACAAAAAGGAAGGTAAATTCCGAGTTCATTCAATTGATGTCATTCCTGAGCATTTTACCTTGACATGCTGCTCTATCCATAACCGAACATACTCTGCTGCATTATTTGTTAATTCCTGCAACTGGACAGATATAGAAGTTAAACCATATAGGCGCAACCAATATGAGGGGGAAAGAACTTTGTCCTGCATCTTCCTACAGTGATGCATGTTCCACTTCAGGGTATTAATGCATTAGCTACAAGGCCTTTTAGCAATCACATTATTAGACTTAATTTAATGACAACTATAATACATTTGAAGATTTACAACCAAATTCTATTAGGGCACGTGTCACATGTAAAATAAGATGCCTTATCCACAACACTTTAAGCTCTGCTTATTGTATCGCAAGTTTTGCCAATTCAAGTTGAAAACTATGCAACTTTGCATCTAGAAAAATGTGTGACCAATTTATTAATAAAAAAATTTAAAAATAAAAAACTCAAAAGTATTGTTAAGCACCAAATCAAGTTTAACTCAAGCTTCTTACTATTCTCTACAACAAAAAATTTAAAAATGAAATATAAAAGAAAAAAGCACACTCCAATAGAGAGATTACAGCAAAACAAATTGTCATGAGCTTACATTTGCTCTTTGTCTAGACCTTTATGGGGGATATGTTAGGATTTTGGCTCGTCAAATATGTCCTAGTTGGTTTAGGATTGTTTTAGGAAAATTAGAGGTATACCAATTCTTGTCCTAGAGGGATTAGGAAAGAATTTCAGTTTTCCTTATTCAATTTAGGTTTGAATTTCTAGAAGTCTATTAGGATTTGGATAAGTGTAATTTCCTAATCCATTTAGGAATAGGAATTCAATTAGCCTTGGGACATGTAAGCCAACTCTATATCTATAAATAGGGTGCAGGCTTATTTTACAAGGGAAAAACAGCCAGAGACAACCGAGAGTTTTGAGATTAGTTCTAGGGTTGCCAAAGTTCTGTAATCTCTATTATTAATCAAAGAAGCGGTGATTTCTCTACCTAGAGAAATCACAACTAGACGTAGGCAAAAGTTCTGCCGAACTAGTATAATTCTTGTGTGTTTCTAAGTTTTCTAATATTTGCTAGTTTAGTCTATTGTCGTTGGTTACATTAAAGAGCAAGATCTAGTGTCCGGGTAATTTAACAATTGGTATCAGAGCCAGGTTAAGGGATTCTACGATGTCTAAAGGGAAGATGAATGCGAATCTAGGACCTGCGTTAAAGCCCTTTGACGGCAAGGATGACTTTGCGAACTGGCAAAGGATGATGAAGAACGTCTTGATACAGCAAGATTTGGATGATGCACTCGGCGGTGAGAAGCCAGCAAGCATGACAGACACAGCACGGACTAAGGTTCTCAAGAAAACCAAGAGTTCCATCGAGATCCATCTCACAAGATTAGTTTAGTCACACATCACCAAAAAGATGACCGCCCAAGAAGCATGGAAAAAGTTGAAGAATGTTTATATGGGCAAAACCATGTCCAATAAACTTTTTCTAAAGGATGAACTATTCGGACTTCGACTGGAAGAAAGAGGTGATACTGAAGATCACGTATGCAGGTTCCAGAATTGCATAACTAATCTTCAAAAGGTCGAAGAAACTTACAAAGATGATGATATGGCTATCATCTTGCTGAGGTCTCTACCTTCGTCTTTCAAGCACTTTCGAACAACTATAATGTCTGGAAAAGAGTCCCTGAAGCTTGAAGACATAATTCAAGCTCTTCAGTCATATGCTAACTAGATGATATAACTGAAAGCTCTCAAGGCCTTTATGCCAAAGGCAAAGAGAGGGGGCAAAAGACAAAGGAAGAGAAAACAGCAACAGAGGTAGGTCAAAATCCAAGAAGAAAAAGGAAAAGAAGGAAGGTTGCTTCGAATGTGGTTCAGCCGATCATTGGAAGAGGAACTGCAAGATTTGGAAAGAGAAGAAAGCCAAGAAGGAAGGAAGCTCAGGTTCAGCTAGTGCGTCACCGAGCATGAGAGTGATAGGGAGCTTCTTTCAGTAACATCAGGCTCCAAGGCTTTCATAAATTGGATTTTGGATACCGGATGCACTTTTCATATGTGTGCAGTAAGAGAATGGTTCGATACTTACAAAGAAGTCAGCAGCGGGGAAGTTTTAATGGGGGACGATTCTTCATGTCCTGTAAAAGGAATCGGCACTGTTCGAATTAGAATGTTTAATGAGATGATACGAGTGAACGTTAGATATGTCCTTAGACTAAAAGAATTTGATTTCTTTGGGCACTTTAGATAAGGCCGGTTATGGGTACAAGTCTAAAAAAGGAATACTCAAGGTAGCCAAAGGATCACTAGTGGTAATGCGAGGTGACCTACAACCCAATAAGCTGTATAAGTTAATTGGGACCACTATCGGGGAGCAACTGTTTCTGTAAATCAAGGTATAGAAGACAAGACTGAACTCTGGCATCATAGGCTCGGGCACATAAGCCAGAAAGGGTTGCAAGAATTACACAAGCAAGGCCTGTTGGAAGGCGTGTCATCTTGCAAACTGGACTTTTGTGAATATTGTGTTCTTGGACAGCAAAGAAAGGTATCATTCACGAGTAGTAGTACAGATAACCGAAGCAAAGAGCAACTCAGCTATATTCACTCAGATGTTTGGGGCCCTGCACCAACCAAATCAAATGGTGGAGCCAGGTATTTTGTTACTTTCATGGATGATTTTTCTAGGAAGGTTTGGGTTTATTTCATGAAGTAGAAATTCGAGGTTTTTGCAAAGTTCATGGAATGGAAAACAGAAACTAAGAATCAAACTGGAAGAAAGATCAAGTACTTGAGAAGTGACAATGGAGGTGAATATACAAGTAATGAGTTTACCGATTACAACAAGCAAGAAGGCATCATAAGGCACTACACAGTAAAGAAGAATCCCCAACAAAATGGAGTTGCTGAGAGGATGAACCGAACTCTTATGGAGAGAGAGAGAGAGAGAGAGAGAGAGAGAGAGGAGCATGCGATTTCATGTAGGATTGCCTGATAGTTTTTGGGTAGAGGCTGTTAATCATGCAAGTTATTTGATTAACAAATCACCATATACAGTTCTCAGTTTTAAGAGTGCAGAAAAGGTATGGTCTAAGAAGCCAGTGGACTATTCTAAGCTCAGGGTATTCGGCTGTAGTGCTTACGCACATATTCCAAGTGATGAAAGGTCCAAGCTCAAACCAAAGTCTACACATTGCATATTCTTAGGTTTTGAGAAAGGAGTGAAGGGTTTCAAGCTTTGGGATATTAACAACAGGAAAAAGGTTGTCAGTCGAGAAGTTGTCTTTGATGAGACAACCATGCCTCTGAATAAAGTCGAGAGCAGTAGGGAGAAGAAAGATGATGTTGAAATTTGACTAAGTATGAAAAATGGTTTTTCGGAATAACCATTTTCTCAAGATAATTGTTGGCGGCTTTTATTCCTTACATATCAAATAAGAAAACTTGATTTTATGGGATTTTATTATGAAGTATATATTGACTTATGAGCCATCATTTTTAGCCTAAATCGTATTTTGCACTAAAACTGATTTTTCATATTTTGGCATTTTTGAAGTTTTGGATTTCATGATGGTCACTGGTTGCGTTCAGCACACTAGAACCGAACGTGATGGGTAAATTCGATGGGATGCCATCGAAACATTGCACTTATTTCGATTGTGTTTAACAGGCCGTTAACTTAATATGCAATGGAGATCCACCGTAACATGTAGGCCTGGGCACGGATCGGTTCGGAACGGTAGAAGGCTCTTCCGTTAACCAAACTAAAGACTTCGGTAGACCATTTTCTCTTCCGTTAACCAAACCAAAGACTTCGGTAGACTTCAGATCGGTTAATCTAATATTTGGTTCGGATTGGTTCGGTACGCCGGTAGTACAGTAATAAAAACATACTAATAAAAATACAATTTATAATACTTTCACATAACATAAGTTCTTGAACAAATACACCAAATTATCATTGTAAAATATAAAAATCCAATAGTCTAATTCATCCAAGTATGAAATCAAATAACTTAGTCACTATATCATTCAATATATACTCAAGATGTAATGGGAGCCACTTGTGTTTGTTGTTTGAACATTTAAGTGTTATTTTACTGAATTCTCTACATTTATGTAAATGATTTTGACATTTTTTTTCGCAAAGGGTTCTTTTGTTTTTCATGCTGAATCCAACCATATAAAGAAAATAAAATTTGGATCAACGGTTGGAAAGTTATAGGTAAAAAAGGGGACAAAGGTCGAAACTGAAAAACATAGGAAATTCATAAATTCATCTCTGACCAAAAAGTGCTACAGTACCTGAGTGATAAAGAAGTGATAAAATTGTGATGAAGCAGTGATACAATGGTGATAAAGAAGTGATACAAAGTGCTGATTGTATTTATCTTTAATTTCTTGTTTTGTATTTAAATAATAGAATAAGTATAAATATCGGATAGGTACGGGGTTCTGTTGGGTTAGAAATACTGTTCCGTTAACCAAACCAAATATCTTGGTACAGATCGGATCGGAATAATTAAAATTAAAAAATAATTATTTAACCAAACCAAACCAAATCGTCGGTACGGTATGGTCGGTACGCGGATAATTCGGATGAGATGCCCACCCCTAGTAACATGGAACGGTGTTTGATGGTGTATTATCGAATTTTTATCTACAATTCAGTGGCAACAAACCAAAATATATTTATTTTTTCAGTAACTTATTATCAACTACAAATTTAACGCAAGCTATTTTGACCTTACTCCCATTGAAAGAACAAAAACAAGATGGCACCCCTACTGAAAGAAACAATGTTAAAACAGAATATGTAATGGATTTTTGCACCATTCTTTTGTTGGATGATGATAAGGGCATATTATCGCCACATGTTATAATGTGGTTTTAATTCTTCTAAGCAAGTGTCAATGCGTTACATTTCTTCCTTTCTCAGTTTAATCAAACCAAGCTACATGAGATGGCCATTGGTTTTGTTGATGATGATCACTATGTCCATGTTTGAATTTATTTGTTTACGCTACATAGTTTAACTTTATATGCTATGTGTGTATCAATGAATTCTTGTTTTGTATGTTCATTTGTCTCTAGATCATCCTATACCACCATTTTCTAGAATATGGCATGAACAAAGTGACATATGTTGAACAAAGTGACATATGCAATGTAACACATTTGTACTCGAGGTGCCAAGCATTTGTGAATGCATTTCAACAACTTCCGAGAGTGGAGAATGTAGCTACTATAGATACGGTCATCCTAATGACTGACGAAAATGCACCCACTACTGAATTGAGATTATAAATATAATAATTCTATATATTTTCTTATATTCCTTTATTTGGTGGGACAAACTTCATAAAGGTCTGAATGAGTTCTAAAGTTCCAAAGTTCCATGAGTTCTAATACAAACATGCAATAACTAATCAAAACAACAAAAGTTTCATGAGCTCTACTAGACACATGCTAGCAAGTCAGTTAACCATGGCGACATTGATATGTCATGGTAGACCATATGTTTGTACCCTCTAAAATCTGCTGCACGGTCTCAACTGCTTGATAAACTTGGGAAGGTCTTGTACATAATGTAACTGTTTCCCCTAATGCCACCAGCTGCCTAGTAAAAGACAATATACGCTCGTCTTGCTCCTGTAATGAATTTGAATTCAATGCGTTAGTAAAAAGTACAAAATTGAAAAAGTGGAAGTTATAACAAATTTATAATTTTACCTCTATCAGTCCTCTTCATATAAAAAATAATAATATTAAGTACAAACTCAGTAACGAATTCGGTAGAAGATCACTGAAACAAGAAACGAATTCACTGAGACAAGAAAAAAATTCAGTAGACTACCATTGAAAAAAGGAAATAAGTTCGGTAGACTACCACTGTAAAAACAGAAACACATTCGGTGGACAGCTATTGTAAAATTGAAACAAATTCAGTGGACTCCCACTGAAACAAGGTAAGTTAAGAACTGAGGTTTATGAGGCTAATCTAGGGAAAAAAAATGGGGTATTATGAGCAATTTTAAATTTTACTAAAATTTAGTGGGGTGTAAAGAGAATGTGGAGTGCAAAGAGCAAATTTTGGGGTGCTAATAAAATCACCCTTTCTTTTAATCTTTAGTTATTACAACTACATCCAAATTTGTATTAAAAATTCAAAACTTCTTTTTTTGTTTTTTTGTCAAAAAAATTTAAAAGTACTTGGAAGTGACTTTTGGAAAACACTTCTTATGGTTCGTTTAGGAGTCAGAATTACTTATGGGGATTTACACATGCTTGCTTTATAAAATCATTTAAACCACTTAAAGTGATTCTCTATAAAAGTGATTTTTGACACATCTAGAATTATTCTCAAACGAACCATAGGCTAGAATTACTTCTGTTGAGAAACGCCCCCCCATGTGCTTCTCCATAATCACTTTAAGTGATTTTAAGTGTTTCTAGGCAAAAGCACCTCTTATATATTTCTCCATAAAATCACTTAAAACCACTTAAAGTGATTATATAGAGAAGTGATTCTCCATAGAAGTGTTTTTTGACCTATTCAGAATCACTCCCAAATGAACCTTTAATCTTATCACCTATAAGCACTTTTAAGTTTGTTTGTTAAGAAGTGTATATATTTGTCTAAAAAATGCTTTTAATCATTTCTGAAGCAATCCCAAACAGTTAATTATATGTCAAATATGTATAACTTAAGATTTGGAAAACACAACATTATTCAATTTAATTTAATTTCAGTAATTAAAGTATTATCCATATCTGATGGCATAAAACCAGAAACAGTGATGAAAACTAATTAATTTAGTCATTATTCACAGTTACAACATTTTTATATTAAAATTTACCAAATGATTTTGACAATACTTTTTGTACTAACTGCACTTTAAAAATATTGTTTACCAAACATGTAGCTGCTTTACTTTACAGCTAATTAATTTCAAAGCACAGATTGAAGCAACTTTCTTCAAAAGTGACAGCAATCCCAAACTAGCCCTTAATAGTAGTTGGCTATTGCACATTGAGCTGCGGCCATGGTCAAAATTAATGAAGAGACAAGATAAAAGAGTATATCCGCTAAGAAATTCAATAGTTAACATAAATATATATTTTTAAATATAAATAGAATCACATTTGGACTATATTTCTCCCCTAGGTTGTTTTTTGTATTTCATTGTCATTTAGCTTGGGAATCAATTTGCTTAAATCATCAGCAATAAAAGATAACAATTAAAGTAACATAATAGCAAAATAATATGAGAATTATGGCAAACTTTCAAACCCAAATACAAAAGGATTTAGAATAATTAAGGATTTGATTTTGTCTGCCTATCCAGTTGAAAGGTGATTAAGGAAACTTCCCATCCAACAACCTCTACAAGGTAGAAACTAATGGTTTTGAAGCACAAAAGTTACTCAAATTCACTATTCACATCATTTTATTATGATGACCCTGGAGGAGCAATAAGCACAAACTATGTAGATTAGCTCTATATAGCTTATAGACACTTCGGGTGCAACACCACCAGTTTTGAGGTTCATGCCACAGTATACATACTGAAAAACAATGCTTATTCAGTGGCACGATACCATAAGACGGTAAGTTATCCTCCTTCTACGTACTGAAAAACAATGCTTAATCCACCTTCTACGTTTAATTTGGACAAAACTTGAAAGATTTGCTCCATTTTTCCTTCAAAAAGCCATGACTCTAATGAGTTATCCAATTCAATACATCCTATAAAACACCAAACATGGCCTAAAAATGACTCCAACTTTGTCTCACTTTTCTTCTTCTGCCTACGAGTTGGGCATCGGACCTCCTCCATGTTGATAGCTCCCAGAATCCCTCCAATCCATTAATTCTCCCTTTTACCCTTCTTTCATGCAATCAATTTCTCTATCCTCCATGTTTTTGGTTGCTAGGGTCCTTCGACAAGATTAGATGGAAGGTGAGGGCCTTCGACATGTTAATTTCTTCAGCACGTTAGGATGGATGACAAAAAAGGAGTAAACAAGCACAAATATATGTGGTGCACCCGAATAGGTTACATGCACATAATTAGAGGTGTTCACATTAATGTAATAGTTGTGATTACATGATACAAGTGTTTGCTTAAGCAGAAGGATTTTGAATGCTTCAATCAAACTATGGTTTGTAAACAGGCTTGACGGATGCTCCAAACCCAAGATTCCATTGTTTTTCAAATGCTTAAGGTGCGTTACTTCCCTAACTCAGATTCATGCATGCTACTCTTAGAGTTCTATTTTGTGGGGAAGAGATTTATTAGATGCAGGCTTTTATTGGCGTCTGGGTGATGGTAAGATGATTGATGTTTACAATGATAAATGGATACCCAGACGATCTACTTTTAAACTATATTCACCACCTCCTTCTTTGCCAGCGAATTTTAAGGTTTGTGATTTTATTTCCTCTCCTTTCTGCCTGGAATGTTACTCTTTTACAGTCATGTTTGTTTGTTTAGGGAGGTGGAGTTAATTCAAAGCATCCCTTTAAGTTGCAATCCACGTACATATCAGCAGATTTGGTTCTTTACTAAGAATGGAAAATATTCTATTCGATCTGGTTATCAAGTTGCTGTGCAGAAGAAAACCATTCATCTTAGTAGTGGTGTTGGTGGTTCCAATGTCGCTCAAATGGCATTGTATTGGAAATTGATTTGGAGCCTCCATATTCCAAATAAAATTAAGCATATCTTGTGGCGTGCCTCTCATGATATCCTCCCCACTTGCATCAATTTTGTGAGTAGGAAAGTAATACCAGAAGGTATTTGTTTTCATTGTGGCAAGTCCAATGAATCTCTTATCCATGCTTTATTGTAACCAAGGCTTCTGGTTAATTAAAATCACTTCCTTTCGATAAATAAAAAAATCCATGATTTGAAAGAGCGAGTATTCAGAGAGATCCAAAGCGGGAGAGTAATCTCCTTTTTGAAATGAGAGAGAGTCTCTATTTTTTCACAGTACTTCGATATGAGACTTATTGAGATTGATTTTGGTGGCAACACACGACAACATTCCATTGGCTAGTGCAATCGCCTCTAAACACGTGACACATGATTGATCTAATTGAGTTGGTTACTTGGCCAATTACAATACAAACATTGATATTATACCTAAAGGGTTTGATTTTATATTTGAAGGGTTCAATTCAGTACATGCATGCTTTAAATTCCACATGAAAGCTTTAATTTTGAAAAATAAGCTTTAATTTTGGCATGTAAGCTCTCAATTAGGACGCAATATCCTACACCTTTGATCTTTAAAAAAAAAAAAAAAAAGAGGATCCAGACTCAGAATGGATAACATACTATTTTGAAACTTTTTTATTTTACTTTTATAGAGAGTGAGTGGTGATGATGACCAAAAGCCACATGCGACAAAGCAATGCTTATCTTCAAGACCCAATCCCCTTCTTCCCAACTTAACAGCTCTCTAACACCGTGGCATCTCGGTACATGGTATATTCTCGGAAACATAAGAACATGCCCACTTTATCAAAATACCCCTGCCTCTCAAGCAATTTATCCGTTTCACCCACCCTAACGGACACTACCAACCATGGGCAAATTCGTCACAAATAATAACACAACCGAGCACCCACGTTTTATTCTATAAAGGCTGCCAGTTTAAATTCCGAAACTACCCTAGAGGTGGCGCATTGAACCATAGGAAAACGAAGGATAAAATGATAATTTTAGGAGATGAAATTCCTGGCGGGCCCATAAATAAAAAAAAGAAGGAACGTGAGCGATCCGCGCAAAGCACACAAAGGTGGCTGTAGAGAGAGAGAGAGCGTGTCTATGTGTGCTCGAAGACGTTACCGGACTTGAAATCTCCTATTCGTCGGAATTTGGGAATTCCGTTCACGTCCGGACTAGGGTTTCTGCTAAAAGACTGAAAGCAGATAGAGAGACACTGGTTACTGAGTAGAAGTTCTTGTTTTTCGTCCGAATTCCGAACTTCAATTCGCCGGAATTTCGGAATTCCGATCGGTTCCAGGGTAGGGTTTTCACTCCTGAACGCTCTTTCGTTGCTTTAATTAGGGTTTTCCTCTGGAGGAAAGTTGGTTCAGTTTCTGAATTTTAGGGGTTTGTCGAATCGCTCACTTGGCTTTGGCGTGCATGTGCTTATGAAGTTGAAGTTACGATCTGTCGTTCTGGGATTATTGTTGTGGAGAGTTTTTTGATGTTTACGCCGCAGCGGTGGTCGGGTTGGTCTCTCACACCCAAAACTGGGACTGAGAAGACCGGAACTGGGTCGGGCTCGAACATGAAATCCGGGGCTCCGAACTTCAACTCTGGGGATGCTGTCGTTGCGAAGGGGAAAGGTCTCTCCTTGTTTGAACCCAGGACGCCGGCTTCGGGTTCAGTGCTTGAGAATGGTGGGAATATGCAGGTGGAGTCTGGCGAGGGGGCCACCGACCGCGAAGAGTTGGCTCAGAGGGTTTCAGAGCTCGAAAATGAGGTTGGTGGAGTGTATTTTGAATCTTGTGATGTTTGGTTCTAATAGTTTCAAGTATGTGGATATTCTTTCGTTTGCTTTTTTTTTTTTTGGGTAATGGGGAAGGCGTTCAACTTGTGCATAGTATCGGGCAGTGAGAAAGTATTCGAATTTATTCTTTTTCGTGGCATGGGCATTTGTGATTTAGGAGAATTGTCTTGCATCGAATCAGTAACATAAATATCCTTTTGAATATGCATTTTGATTTCATCTCTATAATTTGATGGCAACCAAAAATTTTAGTCTTTTATCCGAGAAATTCCCAAGTCAACTTCAATAGGGTTTTGCAAAACTAGTATTAAAACTAACATCTCAGAAGTGCTGCTGTGTCGTTACAGTGCTAGTTAGTAGCATTAAAAATTTAACACCACCTCCTAAGTCTCAATGGTTGGGTAGTTTGTATTGTTAGTATTTCCGTAAATACCAATAGGTTTTAAGATGATTTTGGTGTCGGTGGATGCTAAGCTTAAAAGAGTAAGAAAAGGAGTTTGTTAAAATTTGAGTCAAGGTTTGGTACTATATGATTAAATCGTAATGGAATAATCTTGATTTGTTTTAAAATTGAATGTATACTATATTGGGGAAAACATTGGGAGTAGGTTAAGGAAAACCTGTGTATTACTTTTATCATTGTGGCAGTAGTCTACTTGTTCGTAAATCCTCTTTCTTTTTGGTTGCCTTGTGATATCTGAGTGATGTAGATATAAGAGTTTGAAGTTGTAAAGTGCTTTAGCCCATTATCCACTCTCTAAGTATAGACTTAACAATAAATTATTTGGATTGGCACAATTTGCAAGCTTCTAGTCCATATTCCTGTTTTAGATAGGCGTTTTTGTTAAAAATTATTTTTGATTGACTAACTGCTGCTGTGTCCAGCTTTTTGAATACCAATACAATATGGGGCTGCTCTTGATTGAGAAAAAGGAGTGGACTTCTAGGCTTGAAGAACTCAGGCAGTCATTAACAGAAGCAAAAGATGCTGTCAGAAGAGAACAAGCAGCTCATTTGATTGCAATTTCTGAGATCGAAAAGCGAGAGGAGAATTTGAGGAAGGCCTTGGGGGTTGAGAAGCAGTGTGTGCATGATGTAAGATTTAACTCTCTCTCTCTCTCTCTCCAGACTCTTTAACGGCCATCTCTCAATTTGTGGAAAGCCTTGTATAACATCCACTTTATTAACTCTCTCTCTCTCTCTCTCTCTCTCTCAGACTATTTAATGGCCAGCTCTCAATTTGTGGAAAGCCTTGTATAACATCCACTTTATTTGTTCGTGTACAATTCTTGGAATTTCTACTTTGCCTTTGTCTGACTATGATCTGGCAAAGTAGAAATTCCTGAAGAATTGTACAACCAAATAAAGTGGATGTTATCAATAAAGCCTTATTTGTCATTTTCTTTTGTAGTTTAAATGTTCTTGTATATGTTATGTATATATGAGTTTCCTTTTTGTGTTCTAGTTTAGTCACTCCATGTGGCTTTAAATATATGCGTTTAAACAATTTTCTTTAGTTAGATGAAAACCAGCCTTTTAATTATTTACTTTTTGAATGTGATAAATTTTAAAGCTTTTGGTTTGTTGGTTATTGTTGGCAATCTATGTTATTAACTTGAAAGCTGATTGTGGTTGAATTTGCTAATATGTGGTACATTTCTTATGCAGCTAGAGAAAGCTTTGCATGAGATTCGTTCAGAAAATGCAGAAATTAAGTTTACTGCTGATTCAAAGTTGGCCGAGGCAAATGCTTTGGTTGCTAGTATAGAAGAGAAATCATTGGAGCTAGAGGCAAAGTCGCGTGCTGCCGATGCCA
This sequence comes from Prunus mume, assembly GCF_029339155.1. Lineage (NCBI taxonomy): Eukaryota > Viridiplantae > Streptophyta > Magnoliopsida > Rosales > Rosaceae > Prunus > Prunus mume. The sequence goes on along the minus strand of NC_142701.1, from coordinate 21,035,375 downwards.
AGCTAGCTGAGGTGAGCCGGAAAAGTTCAGAGTTTGAGAGGAAATCAAAAGACTTGGAGGATCGAGAAAGTGCACTTCGAAGAGATCGGTTATCCTTCAATTCAGAGTATGATGAAGCCCCCTTGATATTTTCCTTCTGTTGTTGTCTAATATGTTTGCTTTGTCAATGCATCCTCTTTTCTTCCCTTTTTGGGAGTGGTTGGTGGGAGGGTGGAATCAACTTGTTTGCAATCTATACATCTTAAATATGAAAGTTGTTTCTTGTTTTAATGTAGCTGGTTTGACTTTTCTCAGACAGGAAGCATATGAGAATTCTTTGTCTAAGCGGAGGGAGGACTTGCTAGAATGGGAAAGGAAACTGCAAGAGGGAGAAGAGAGGCTAGCAAAGGGTCAAAGAATTCTCAACCAAAGAGAAGAGAGGGCAAATGAGAACGATAGGATTTTTAAGCAGAAAGAGAAGGACCTGGAAGATGCTCAGAAGAAGATTGATGCAACTAATGAGACATTGAAAAGGAAAGAAGATGATATAAGCAGCAGGCTAGCAAATCTGACTTTGAAAGAAAAGGCGAGTAGTGTTTTATGGTGAGCTGTTTTTGGATTTCTCATAATTCATTTGTTTAAGTAAGTTTCTTTTATGTGCAGGAATATGATACTATGAGAATAAACCTAGAGATGAAGGAGAAGGAGTTACTTGCATTGGAAGAAAAGCTCAATGCTAGAGAAAGGGTGAGGCCTATATCACTGTTGATAGAGAGACATTGAAAGCAATTTGAACCTTATGCAATGATGCTGTATTGTCGTTAAGTCTATACCTGATGTAGGTTTAATTTGGTCACAAAAGTAGCTGTGTCAATGTATTTGGTATTCAAGAACTTTCTTTTCTTTTCTTCTTTACACTCTTCGTTTTATTCAATCTGTTTAAAGTCTATTTCCTGTTTGTTTCCCTCTTTGTGGATCTAATCTCCTTATTTTGTTAAAGAAGGCTTGGTATCCAGATTGAATTCATCATTCTATTATCATTGTCATGCTCCTGACTCTTTTCTTTTTCATGGGACCCACAGGTTGAGCTCCAGAAGATTATTGATGAACACAACGCCATTTTGGATGCAAAGAAATGCGAATTTGAGTTGGAAATTGATCAAAAGAGAAAATCCTTGGATGATGAATTGAGAAACAGGCTGGTTGATGTGGAGAAGAAGGAATCTGAAATCAATCACATGGAGGAGAAATTTGCAAAACGGGAGCAGGCGTTGGAAAAGAAAGGGGAAAAGGTCAGGGAAAAAGAGAAGGACTTTGAATCCAAAATGAAATCCTTGAAGGAAAAGGAGAAGTCCATTAAATCTGAGGAGAGGCACTTGGAAAGCGAGAAGAAACAACTAATTGCTGAAAAGAGGATTTGGTTAGGCTTTTGGCTGAAGTTGAGAAGATTAGGGCTAATAATGAAGAACAGCTACAGAAGATTAGTGAGGAGAAGGATCGACTGATAGTAAGTGAAGAGGAGAAGTCAGAGTATCACCGGCTGCAGTCAGAGTTAAAACAGGAAATTGACAAGTACATGCAACAGAAAGAACTGCTTCTGAAGGAAGCTGAAGACTTGAAGCAGCAAAAGGAGCTTTTTGAGAGAGAGTGGGAAGAGCTGGATGACAAAAGAGCTGAGATTCAGAAAGAGCTGAAGAATGTAAATGAACAGAAGGAAGAAGTAGAAAAATGGAAACACGTTGAAGAAGAAAGGTTGAAAAGTGAAAAGGTGGTGGCTCAGGACCACATACAAAGGGAGCAAGATGATCTCAAATTGGCCAAGGAATCATTTGAAGCCCATATGGAGCATGAGAAGTCAGTATTAGCTGAGAAAGCTCAAAGTGAGAGAAGCCAAATGCTTCATGAATTGGAAACACGGAAAAGAGAACTTGAAACTGATATGCAGAATCGGTTGGAGGAGATGGAGAAACCCTTGCGTGAAAGAGAGAAGTCTTTTGCAGAAGAAAGAGAAAGAGAACTAGACAATGTTAATTACTTGAGAGAGGTAGCTAGAAGAGAAATGGAAGAAATTAAAGTTGAAAGGCTTAAAATGGAAAAAGAAAGACAAGAAGCTGATGCAAATAAGGAGCATCTTGAAAGGCAACACATTGAAATAAGAAAAGACATTGATGAACTTCTTGACCTTAGTCAGAAACTGAGAGACCAACGGGATCAATTTATTAAGGAGAGAGAATCCTTTATTTCGTTTATTGAGAAATTCAAGAGTTGCACAAACTGTGGTGAAATGATCTCTGAGTTTGTGCTTTCTAATCTACGACCTTTAGCTGAAATTGAAAACGCAGAGGTTATTCCCCCACCAAGACTGGGTGATGACTATTTGAAGGGAGGTTTCAATGAAAATCTGGCTCAGAGGCAAAATAATGGGATATCTCTTGGTATTGATTCAAGATCTCCAGTTTCTGGTGGTACCATGTCTTGGCTCCGTAAATGCACCTCAAAGATATTTAATCTCTCACCAGGGAAAAAGATTGAGTTTGGCTCTCCTCAAAATTTGGCAAATGAAGCACCATTCTCTGGTGAGCAAAATGTAGAGGCATCCAAAAGAGGATGTGGCATTGAAAATGAGGCTGAACTATCTTTTGGAGTTGCAAGTGATTCTTTTGATGTCCAGAGGGTTCAATCCGACAACAGAATCAGAGAGGTTGAAGCTGTTCAATATCCTTCACCCGATGAACATAGCAACATGAATAGTGAGGCACCTGATCTTCCAGAAGATTCTCAGCCTTCTGATTTGAAGGGTGGTTACCAAAAGCCAAGTAGGAGAGGAGGCAGGAGAGGCAGGCCTGCAGTTAAGAGAACTCGCTCTGTGAAAGCAGTTGTTAAAGATGCTAAGGCTATACTTGGGGAGGCTTTTGAAACAAATGACAGTGAGTATGCAAATGGGACTGCCGCGGATTCTGTTGATATGCATACTGAAAGCCATGGTGGTTCTAGTCTTGCTGATAAAAGATCAGCTAGAAATGGACGGAAACGTGGCCGTGCTCAGACATCTCAAATCGCTGTGAGTGGTGGGGATGATAGTGAAGGACGTTCTGACAGTGTCATGGGTGCCCAGCGCAAGAAGAAGCGAGAAAAAGTTCTTCCAGCTGAGCAAGCTCCAGGGGAAAGTCGATACAATCTACGGCGACCCAAAACGTAAGTATTTAAATTGTTATATCTTGAGTACCATGTAAAAACATTGGAATGCATTGCAGTTTCTTGAATTGAAATATCATTTGCTTTAGGTTGGAATAAAGCTACCACAATTAAGAATTATTTCTAGAGCACTGTATCAGATCATGGATGTAAAATTATTTTTAGCATCATGAAAGGGATAAAACTTATGATCCTGTTGCCATTCTATGGTGGTCATTCCATGAAACTAACTTGTAAGTTTACACTTTATGTGATCAGTGGAGTTACAGTTGCTGCTGCAAGTGCATCGCGTGACCTTGTCAAAGATAACGAGGAAGAGGTCGATAATGCTAGAGCTACTGAGCACTACTCTAAAGCTGCTCCTGCTACTTCAATAGGAGTTGGTAGCGAGAATGGTGGAAGCACACACTTTGTGCGGGTGAGTGTAGGCATCTTCACTAGCCCATTAAAATTTCACTAGATAGGATGTAGGGTGTGTGTGTGTGGGTGTGAATGAGGCCTTCTATTTGTTTTATGGATTATAATCCATTTCTACCACACAAGTTCAATATGTTACTGAGAAGTTGGTCCACCAGTATTTATCTTTAGGAGTGAATGATGTCTAAGAAAACATGTTAAGAGCTGCCCTATCCTCACAGCACATGTTTTTATATCTTTCAAGAAGTCAAAAGCTGGTTCTTCAAAATATTTTTCTGATGTGATTTCTCTTTTTAACTTTGTGCTCAGTGTGGGACTCTTGGAGACACTCAAGATGGTGATGCAGATGCAATAAAAAATCTGGAAGAGAATACGGCAGTTAGTGAAGAGGTGAATGGTTCAACAGAAGGGGGTCAAGAGTATGTTGATGGAGATGAGTACAGGAGTGAATCCCAGAATGGTACTCCCATTGAAGAAGATGACGACGATGAAGAGTCTGAACATCCTGGAGAAGCCTCAATAGGAAAGAAGCTATGGACCTTCTTCACGACATAATAACAAAGACTTGTTTCCAGTAGGGGTGGCTTCAGTTGGAACTTGACTGCATCAACTTCTTTAGCTTTGCTGTTAGCTCTCTAATGTGTAGTATTGTGAATTATCGATTTAAGTGTAGTTAGAACTATGGAAGTATTTGAGGCGGAGGGATAGGGTTTTTGTTTACCCTCACTTTTCTTTTTCTTATTTTTTTTAGGATTCAGGACAATATTGGGCTGTTTCTTATTTTTGTACGACAATGCTAGATATTCTTATGTAGCAGCAGCAGTAGCCAGTGCATATTTTATCGCTGGACTGAGAGCTCCGCCATTTCCACATTGTTTGTATCAAAGTTTGTATCTCTTTCGTTCTGGGCTGATTGTTTTAACTACCTCATCTCTCTCTCTCTCTCTCTCTCTCTCTCTCTCTGAGTTACAGTGATGATGGTATGATGGATAAATTCAAAAGCCTGGTTTTGTTCACTCTCATCGATCTGAGTACCCAGATGCATGGCCACCCAATGGTACGCTTGTGTGTACCCATGTCAATCTTCAAATTCATGGTCATCCCAAGTATGAGCCTTGGAGTTTATGACGATTACTCATAGACATGGCCACCATTAGCTTGAGCTTCTGAATTGAGTATTTTTATGGTGAAAAAATAAGGGGTGGGAATTATGAGCCGGGCAATAAAGTCTACTTGTCCACGACAAGTGAAGTGACGAAGAAATGTGAAATTAAGGATTTTCTTTTTGAACAAAATAGAAATTAAAATACAATGACTGCATTTAAGTATGGATGTTTCCAATGTGAATTAATAAATTTTTTTTATATTAATACTTAATATAAGGTGCAATCTCAACCATTTTGAACTGTTTTAATCGGAAGGTGCGTTAGTGTTTGTCCTAAGAAAAATTTGTTAATAGTATGTATGCCATCAGTAGTTGCAGCAGTAGCTAACTGGATAACATGCTTCAGACAAGACCTGTGAAGAACGCAAATTTTTTAGGCAATCCATGTGATTAGAGATCAAGGTTTTTGGTTTTGTTTTGCTTAAGCTAATTCACCGAATATTGAACGAAAAAAAGGAATTTCATAATATAAATGGTCCGAGAGGATGTTGCATTTCTGTTTAATACAGTTTTTCTTTGTTTCCTTGATCAACACAAATATTGGCCAAGGGCAAGGTGGTGTATTGAAAACTAGAGAACTACAGAGAGGCAAGATGTCGGATGAAATTAGGCTTTCTTCTTTCTGGTACTTATTCTGCTTCTATAATACACAGTTTATTTTCCTTCCACCTGTTTACTTTCCACAATAATAACAATAAACAACAATGGTTTTACATGCAGAAAATACAGTAATGGTTGAATCATTGGAAGATCATATCAGAATGTTAAAGAATGAGTTTATACATCAATTGGATTGCCTCAAACTAGAAATTCTGATTTACCTAATTCTAAATCTGTATTCATGTACTGATGTCCAAGAAAACTACAATCTTCAGGAAAGGTGACCGTATGTAAGGGCTAAAGAATGAGGGTGTAGCTCATGACCAACTTGGAAAATCAGGCCCTCAAATCACAACCCTTTTGAAGGTACTAAGTTTGTATACATGCGGTTGGTAACAGACTGAGATTTACTTGTTTCTATTTGACAAAATTTTTGAGCCCTGCTAAACTAAACCAGAAATTATTCTGCTTCTCAACTTTCTATACACCAGGCTGCTGGTGTTGACAATCCCGTCCTATCTGTACACTTGAGACTATCAATTGGTAGCAACCTTCGCTGTTCACTATCCGACTAATTCTGCAACCGTAGTTCTGCATGCTTCTTCAGATCTCATCCCTTCAAAATCAACACCAAATCAACACCAAATCAACCGATAAATGAGTGAACATTAGAACAATTATTGTGATGCAGGTAATAAGAATAAAAGGAAATACCTAGGAAGCAGTAGAACCTCTTTTTTCTATCCTCTTTGCGGAGATGGAGGGGGTGGTGGCTAAGTGCAGAGAATGTAACTCACATGCACCGTCGTATGCCACAATTTGATTCTCTACAGTTTCTCGAATGCAGATTTATCACGTACCATGCCTTCTTACAGTATTGACAACCTCCAGTAGTCCGAATAGTGCACTTTGTTGAATGGCAGAGTAGCTTTTTTATTTTGAGGCAGTTTGGGTAAGAGCAAGGCTGAATCTTGGTTGAGCAACATTTACGTGCGTGATGTAAAACATCCAGCAGTTCCCTTATCTGCACCACATATATACACTACACTGAGCATCACAAAAACACATGCACCTACACACGCATTCAAACTGCAAACTTTTATTTGTAACTACTAAGCTACATGAATTATTGTTAATCCTTATCGCTAGTAATATTATTATTATAGAAAGAGATGAAAATCATTGTTGTTAATAGAGACATGGACACACACAACATGCGAGGAGGATAGTATGGGTATTTAAAAATATAACTTACCATCAATGGTTTTTGTGGCGAGTCTCGACCCTCTGTCCTACAGCTAACTGTGGTAGAACTTTGAGTCAACTTATGAATGTGACAAGAACTTCCTTTCTCTTGATAGCATGCTGCACAAACACCAAACTCTGGGCAGATCTCACATACCCAGCTCTGAGCAACCACAGCATCCTTATGGCAAATACTGCATGTGTTCCCAGCAGTCAGCACAGTACCATTTCGGAGATGATGCAGAATCATTATTGAGGAATACTTCGCCCGGCGAAGTGTGTCAAACTGATAGTGATTTTTCTCACACAAGCTCAAGAAAGTATGCCTGTTCTCAAGTAAACGACTGTTTGAAATAACATCTTCGTCCTTAGTATCAGAAAGCACATTCTCCACCAGAACCTGAAAAAGGGCAAAAGCCAAAGAAATGAGCAAAGATATGCTACTCTAACTTCAAGGAGAGTAATTATTTGAAGAATTGTTGCTAGGCTGGTTTGTAGTATCTGATATTTGCCACATATTATTAGAACACTAATTGACTGGTTTAGATTTTTACTAGAAGGGCAAAACTACCATACGGGCCTATAAGGTTTGGGATTCACCTGAGAAAGCACATGTTGTTCCATGTTGACTGATATGTGCATGTCCCTCCCAGAAATTTTGCGCTCAGCTTCATGGCATCTACAGCATACAAATTAAAGGAACAATAAATACAAATTTAAATTAAAAAATTTCCACTTCAATCAAGTTCTTAAACCCAGAAATACCATACTTCTGGACAACAGATTCTTGGCAAGAAAGACAAACAATGTGCCGCACATAATTCACAGGCGAAGAGAAGATTCAATTATTGAGAGACCAAAAAAAAAAAAAAAAAAAAAGATAGTCAATCAGTTCAACCTATAAAGCTAGTAGAACACTGAAGTACTATACAAGTATTATAAAGCTTCAGGGATAACTTGTGCACCCTTGTTCAACAAACTCAGTTACTGTAACGATTTCATATTTATTTATTTATTATTATTTGAATTACTTGTTCAACCTATGATGTAGTATTTACTCAAACCACATACAGACACATCTCCATCACTTTCAATTCTCAATGTACTGCACATTGTTGGGAATAAGATATCAATAACATAAGACTACAAGAGGGACCTCAGAACCTCCAGGCACCATAACCATTCTGATTAAAGGAGGGATAAAAAATTTGAAGAGCAGGAAAGACCTGAGAGAAATTTGGTACCTTTCACAGAGGTGAAAATTTTTGCACTGACTGCAAGACCAGCGTCCCCCAGATAAGATTGCTTCATGGCAGTGGGAGCAAACATACTGCATGTCGACAATTATGAAGTCCTCCTTATTTGGTAAAATGGTCTGCCCCAGCTAAAAAGGAAGAGACACCAAAACAAACTGGAGAGTAAGTAGATGTCTAACAGGGGGAAATAGGGTAAATATTAATAGTATTAATGAAATTGACAATGCTGGTGCAGATGTTTCTTCCTGCCCAAGACCTATTCATTATATCATTGTTAAAAATTAAGGCGGCCACTACACTTGCTTCACTAGTGATATTGCAATCAAGGAATGGACATATTACCCAGGCATGCCTCAGCATTTGGATAACTTATTGCCCTCATTAAATCCCAGGGAAGTAGCAACTAAAAGTTGAAGGCGAGTATATGAATCAAGCATTAGTTATCTGCTTTATTTGTAACCTTATCTATCAGAATTTGCACACTTGTCACTTTGTATATTTACTTATTAAGCCACCAAGTTTGCTTCATCTATAGTATGCAAAGTGAAGAATTAGAATATTAGAAGGTTGCTTTTAAGCCACCAATTTAGTAGGAAGAATTAGAAAGGGAAAGGTTAAGAATATTTACTTTCTGCATCAGTAGAATATCTTTGGTAGAGCCATCAGAAGGACTGGTATGTCCCATGGCTTTTAAAGTTCTCTTTGTTATTGTTTTCTTTGCTTTCTTCTTTGAGTCTGTCATCCTTTCTTTTTCAATGTTCCTGATCACATCCTCAGCAGTGGCAGACCAATAGTCACCATCAAAATATGGCAAACGAGCTGCTGTTACCTTGGAGTTGCATTCCCCAGTAGGGATAAAAAAGCGATCATATAAATTAGTGAAACTGACCACAATTTTTTCATTTGCTGCTTTTTTTATCATTGACTGATACCTGCACAAGTGAACTAGTTAAAATCAGTGAAGGCACAGATGCAGAAATGAATGCACACATGCACAGAGAGACAAACACACAAGATAGGGGAATTGTGTGCACAGAGAGAGAGAGAGAGAGAGAGAGAGAGACCATTGCCGCAGCTTATCAGGCTTGGGTGTTTTCTGCATTTCTGGATGGCAGTATAAAATATAATCTTCTCCCTTCACAGGAGGGCACGCCCATATATAGGAGGTAATAAAACCTCTTTTCTTGCAAAACTCAAGGTAAGCTATCTGAAGACAAAAATTAGTAAAAAGAAAATTTGAGTTACCATTTGTCAATTAGCTGTACCAGTAACATAGGCTTAAATAATGATAGGGAAAAGAAGTAACTACCAATAATTCATGATAAACAAATGTACGAAGAGCTTCTCCATTCACAGTTTTTGTCTCTGGCCTGAAGTACTTAATAGAATCCAGATATGATATATAAACACAACGCTTATTCGGATGACTACATTCTGAGCCGAACTCTTGCACATACATTCCAAAAAGGCATACATCTACCCCTTCAATCTTCTGAAACAAAAGAATAACCTGAATGCAAAAAAAATAAAAATGGTATTAGGTTAACTGTAATAAACAAGCAGTGACACTAAAATAGAATTGATTCAGAGTGAGACAGGAGGAAAGTCTATAATAAATCAACAAATAAATCTATGGATTGGTTAAAATTTTCCCACCTTTGATATGTATGGGAATTCAGCAGGGTAATTCTCGTCATGAAAGAGATCCAAAAACTTTTGCTTCACTTTTAGTGTTTTTTGAACAGATAAAACCACTCTGACAACAAGATCTTCGACTCCTGGAACCTAACAACCCATCAAATCAAACAAAAGAAGTTAGCAGATAGAAGGGATTGTATATCATAAACACATTCCCTGTGAATATATAAACAGGAATTTCAGATGCGAATTTAATTTATATTGAGTGTCTTATTAGATTCGAATGTCCTTTTTCTACATTTTCAACATAATAAACCACTGAGACAACAAAATCCTTTGTTCCTGGAACCTAACATCTCATTGAAAGAAACATAGTAATAACAAACAAGAAGCTTCAAAGGACTCTAGATTATGAACCATCTCTGTATGAAGACAAGCAGCTTCAAACAAGAAACTTTATAACCGCTAGGCCCATGATTGAATTGATTAGGACATAACCGCTAGGCATTGACCTCAAGACGGATCTTAGTGGTCACAATATTTTTGTCCAACTCTCAAAACATAAAAAATTCTCTTAAAATGCAAAATAAATTGATAAACTGAAAGTGCATCCTAAACAGAGTTTTATTCTTACCTCAAAAAATTCTTTTCCTTCGACCTTTGCTCTCTCTTCTCTCTCTTGCTTGAGGCGCCTAAAGAGTCTTTGTTCTATGTGGTCGCTAAGCATGGTAGTTGGTAGATCTTTTGCACTGAAAACAGCATTATTTGATAAGTTCTTGAGCTCTCCACATTCTGTCTCTTTTGACAAGCATTTGAGACATATGCATTCAGCTTTGCCTTCCAAAGCACTTTTATCATTAAAGAGAGCACATATCTGATGTTGCCAGCCATTGCATTTATCACATTGAACCCACTGCAAGTACATAAAAAGCCTCAGGAATTGAGTCACTAATTTCAAGATTTCATAAATAAAAAGACCAAATGACTTAAACTTACAGATTCTTCGGTTTCTTCATCATTCTTCTTTTTACTGAGTTTTGCCTTTGAAATGTGAATACCACGAAATGAGATATTTCCACCTCGAGACTCCTTATAGCACAATGTACAAACACAATATTGTGTATCATGCTCGTCTAGTGTGCAGTAATAGTTTACACTGCGCTTGATACGGGCACCACAGAATGAGCAATAGATTGGTGTGGGGGCAAAAAAAAGCTTACCCGACACACACAACTGACACACTTTCTCACTGTTTTCTCTTTCTTCCGTCACGATACTCTGTTTTCAAATAAAGGCATAAGAATAGTATTGTTCATGTTCAATCAATGCAAACCTAGACAAATATAAATTAGTTGAAACTCTTGGAGAAACTTAAAAAAAAGCAATAACGGTGAATGGAAAAATTACTACCTGATCAATGCTCTGCCCAAGACTTGATAAATGTTCCTTGATTTGCTCTTCTGTGAAAATTTCAGTTAAAAGGGCACCCTTTGTCTCTGGATTCTGTGGCTTTATCACTTCCTTAAGATCAGAGTCTGGTATTGGCTCCGTTTGGTTGAACTCAGTCCTTTCTTCCCCCTCTTTAAATTCAACACTAGGCTCTTCTGAGAGCAAAGATAAACTCTTGAACCCCATTCCTCCGGGAACTTTTTTCACATTGTCTATAATTTCACTAGTGCTAGTAGGGTCTAATTGCTGCATCTCATGACAAATAAATACTCCTACAGAAGGAAGAGGCACACTTTCGGAATCCAGTTTATTGATATTATCAGAATCACATTTTCTAACATCACTGATCCCCGTGGAATCTTGTATAGAATTTTTAGCTGGTTCTATTTCCACATGCGTTACTTCAGAATTAATAGATACAGGAGATTTTGACTGTTGCTGCAGATATGAAAGTCCTTTAGGAGCACAAGGCTGGACAACTGAAGGAGCCAATAGATGAGAATTTTCATTTATATTCTCCATCTTCAACCTTTTTGACGAAGGTGACATATCTTCAATATTTCCTGAACTGGGTTCATCTGAAGCATACTCTTGAGCACCATTTGACTGTCCTGGAGGAACCTGAGGCTGCAAATATGGATGAAGGGGTCGTTTTTGGTTATGTTGAGACTTTATCATCTGGGAACAAGATTGCACTATATCCTCAGAATTAATAGATAGAGGAGATTCAGATTGGTGCTGCAGATATGGAAGTCCTTCACGAGCACAATGTTGAACAACTGAAGGAGCCAAAAGATGAGAACTCTCATTTTTATTCTCCATCTTCAACCTTTTTGACGAAGGCGGAATATCTTCAATATTTCCTGAACTGGGTCCATCTGAAGCGTACTCTTGAGCACCATGTGACTGTTCTGGAGGAACCTGTGGCTGCAAATATGGACAAAGGGGTCGTTTTTGGTTATGTTGAGACTTTATCATCCGGGAACAAGATTGCACTGTATCCTCAGAATTAATAGATAGAGGAGATTCAGATTGGTGCTGCAGATATGATAGTCCTTCAGAAGCACAATGTTGAACAACTGAAGGGGCCAAAAGATGAACACTTCCATTTTTTTTCTCCATCTTCAACCTTTTCGACGAAGGAAGAATATCTTCAATGTTTCCTGAACTAGGACTATCTGAAGCACACTGTTGAGCAGCATGTGACTGTTCTGGAGGAACCCGAGGTTGCAAATATGAAGGATGGGGTCGGTTTTGGTTATGCTGAGACTTCATTATCAGGGAACAAGATTGCACTATATCCTCAAGAGTTGAGATCTCTTGGCTGAAGATTCTGCCAGGAAGAATATTAGAAACTTCAGGAACTTCTATTGGAATATGTTGGGGGATCAGAAAATTAGAAGAGGAAACCGCTGAAAATTCTCCCACTGTAGATGGAAAAACCATGGATTGAGCATTCCCCAAACGAGCTTTGAATTCATAGGATTCAATTTCACAAGAAAAAGTACTTGTCAGAACAGGAAAACAGTATACAGAAATGAGACCAAGAAAGAACCCAATAGAAAACGAGACCATATGTTTGAGTGGATAGACTTGTTATGCGTAAGTATGTTTTCCATTACAATATATTTATTTATAGAAATCTAGATCCTCTAACATAGTTTCAAAAATAACTCTACATGACTCTATGCAGATTGGTGAACAGATACCTGCTTCAAAAGCACATATTGAATCAATGAACATACAATTCATCAATCAAGTTGATCAAACATAAGATGGGAGAACTTGGATCCAACTATGTGGTTACATAATATGAGTACAAGAATGCCACTTCTACCCCAGTCCAGTGAGTGAACTAAGACATCTGAGTCAAGCCATCCAAAATCAGAAAGAAGTATGCCATATTTCTTAGTTTTTATAAATAAATAAATAAAAAATCAGATACTATATTGTAGCCTATAGCTAAATCTGGTATCAATAATTTTCTCATCAGGCACTGCAGAAACTATAAAGTAGTCTAACACCAAGAAACTATACATGATCTGAGGACTTAAAACAAACAGAAGTTACAAAATAACACATTCTGTCAATCATGCAACTAAAACTCAAGTATGATTCATGACTTCATAAACTGGAAGAGGTTAAACATAATGCGTGCAAAAGCATACCATGGTCAAGATGTTGCTGTTGAACATGACAATCAAACAATATATCAGAACTGTAATTCAGATTCCCTTGAGGAGCGAATGTCCCATCATCAAAACCTCCAATAACAGAGAACTCATTGGCATTGGAATATGCAGTGATTGATGCTGAGGCATCCTCAAGAGGAAGAAAAATCTCAGAAGCAACCTGCATTAGGCCTGACGAAAAAGACATATCCAATTCATTGGAAGCAATGAATCTATTGGCATATCCCTGCTTATAACCATTAAAAGGTGACCCTACAACAGAAAATTCATTACTCCATTAGATAAATATGTCTAAACTAACCAATTGTTAAATGAGTTTGTTTTGGAAAGTTAAAATGGCCCACCTTTTATGAGGTTAACGTGATCAGCATTGTTAGCTATGAAAGCATTATGACCAATGGAGTCATATTTACTAGTACCACTTAAGCAGTTAGACGGTGTTTCTGCAGCACCTGAATCGCAACAACCGTGAGGCAGCCCTGAAGTTGGCATTGGCGAACACAAAGGCAAACCTACTTGTTCATTGGAGTTTGCATCATATAGTTTATGCTGGAGTAAAATTTGCAGCCGATGAGACAGTGTCTCCTCATTCACATACTCCTCCTAGAATATATCCAAAAGTTAAAAGTTCAGGATATTTAACATGTGCATTCATAAATTTTCAACTAGAGAAGATATAGCAGAATTATATCCTATAAGATTCAATGTAACAGGAACAAGAACAAAATCTAGTTAAATAAACAAACAAACTTCTCTAAATAAATATTCAATGTAATGTAGAATAGCAGACCTCTGAAGTAGCCTCCATAAATAGCTGGTTTTCCAGGACACCCACAAAATCAGATGCTAGCTCTCCCAACACATAATTGGTACTTAGAAAGAAGATGTCAGAACTGCGGAAGAATTCCAAAAGTCAGAACAAATATACTAGTAGTGATTAAGATTTCACAAGTTTAGTCTAATATATCCACTTACATTCAAAATGAAAACTTACAAGACTTACATTTTTTTCCTAAACAAATTACGAACGCTGCTAACTCTAGGACCTTTGTGCCAATCACTCAAGTAGCCTAGTTGGCATTTTATTGACTGACGACGTAAACCATCCCCTCCCAGCAAAAACGGACTTGAATTCAGCACCGGGTAGTTAGATATATGGCCAAAGGTTTGGTCTGAATTGTATCTCTGTACATCCATCTTGCTGATTTTATGAGACTTCATTCATGCTGAAACTGTAAATTACCAAGAGTTGAGTACGAAAGGGAAGGAAGAATCAATCATAAGAGTTGTGAAAAGTGTAATTAAAATAGCTAAATACACAGAATTCATCAAAATAACTTAAGGAGCTTGATTATCTAAAACTAACAGAATGTTTGAGTGTGCATGAACACTGTGCAATTATTTAAGTTTCACCGCAACTTTTGGCAGAATCTAATTGCTTAGATCATTACATCATTGACAAACTAACACTGTCTGTTCCTCAATAATAGTTCACTGCAATTTTCCATATTACAGTTTGGCAACCAGCTAGTGCTTGATTTACTGCACCAATATTTCTCGAGTCCTAGATCATTATTGCTCTGCTTATTCGAAATTATCCTCGTCAGTATTTGCGTGCAAGTAATTGTTATAACACTAATTACTTCCTCGTGAAACCATCAACGTCCAACAAATTTTAATGAATAACAAATTTTTATTCTTCTGAAAACTTACAAAATTAATCCGCTGAAATCCCAAATTTGCAAACACAATCATCACAAAACGAACGATATCCTTGAAAACCCATCAAAGTCCAAAGCATTCTAACAAATTAGGAATCTTTACCTTGCTGAGGTGAGACCTAATAAAACCAATTCCCCCAAACCCCAATCCAAAATTCAGTAATTTGTCGCTCAAATTACTTCACTAAGGGACCGTTAAATCGGTCAAATTGTCAGATTACGCAACCGAATTGTCAGAGAGGCAGATACAAGAATTCAGAATAAACGTCGCCGAATTCATAAACCCTAAAAACAGCAGAACCAGAAAGAAAAGGGCGAGAGCGAAAAACCCTAAAATTGGAAATAAGGGTTTAAGGAAAGAAACCTGTTTTCTTTGCTTTTCTTTATTGGCTGTTTGAAGTTGAAGTTTGCCTCCACGACATTACCATGGGTGGTGGGCCACGAAGCTTTTTTAATGATTTTATAA
Source organism: Prunus mume (assembly GCF_029339155.1). NCBI lineage: Eukaryota > Viridiplantae > Streptophyta > Magnoliopsida > Rosales > Rosaceae > Prunus > Prunus mume. The sequence goes on along the minus strand of NC_142701.1, from coordinate 21,020,052 downwards.
GTACTGTGAAGTTTGGAAGTACAAAGCAAAGCCAGAGTCTAATAGGAATAGCTACGACTTTTAAACTAAGGTGACTTTCTTTACCACAGGAGGAGACGGGTGTCTATATTACGAAACCACCCTTCCATATATTTTTCAACCTGGAAGCTTATCTGAAATTTATATTTAATCTTTTCAGAAAATAGAAATAGAACTTGTTAAACTTGAGCCCCAAGTTTCCAATATTAAATAGAAAAATAGGCCCATTTTTTTCTCTCTCTAGTTTGGTCATTAGTTACAAAACCCAACAAAATACAAACAAAAAGCCCAATTAGTTAGGGCTGGATGGAAATGGACCTATTTTTATCTCATAGGCTGAAATAATATCTTAGCATTGATATTCTTTCCAAAATAATGTTGTTTTGCCAACGGGATTTGGCTCAATAGAGAAAGACTTCAGCTTGCAAATCAATAATCTCATGTTCAAACCCTTTACGACACTTAGCAGTGTGTGTGAGAAACCCTTTGTAATTTAGACTATCGCTTCCATTCAAAAATAAATAAATTATTGTTTCAAAAGTTTCTTAAGGCACATATGTATGTAAAAATTAGTGTACACCTAAATTTAACTACCTACTTCAATATGACTCCACCATAATATTTTAATAAGATATGCTGTAAAGTGTAATTGTTATTTACACTCACAAAACATAGAAAATTTCAAATTTTGCATATAATGATTTGAGAATATCTTATTTATTTATATGTAAACCAATTCTAGACATAATTTATTTGAGCAAACAAGAGTCATATTATTTAATGACAAATTCATAAACAAAGCAATGAAATTCAACTATTTTCCTTCTCTTTGCCCAGCAATTCACCTTACGAGACGACCTATTCTCAACAATTATAAACCCGAACCCACCACCATCCACTGGAGTTCACAACAACTAAAGTGATTTTTAGTTTTGTTGAAAATTGTTGGCATCAATTCTCACCTTTATCGCAAGGGCCATCTCAATTAGTTAAAAAGCATTTAACCATGCATCCGAGATCTTAAGTTTGATTCCTCCTTCCCCCTGAATGAAATTAAAAAGATCAGATCAAATCAAATCTCGCCTTTCTATGAGTTTTGCGATGCTTAAATTCGAATGGTATTTCTACCACTTATGCAGGAAAATTCTAGTTAACAAATAAACAAAAGATTTCTTCAAGAAACAAATAGCATGAAATCAACGCAACATCTCATAACTTTTTAAACGAAGCCACAGCAACAGAAACAAGGAAAGAATGGAAGCAGTACATACAATTAGAGTAGCATACAACAACAGCTGATTAAAGAGCCATCTAAACTCATCAAGCTCTATCTAGTTATTTGTACAAATCCCTCCTTGGGTAAATTAAATCATCTCTACATCCATCACAACTAGCATCTTTACTAGTTACATGTCATTCTCATTACCTCCTACGGTGATGGCGATGCCTGTCTAGCCTATCCCTAGTTGAACTATCAAGGTCGTAGTCACTCCTGCTTTCATCATTCCAATTTTCGAAATTGGCCGAGTCATAATCCTTGGGCGAATGATGAGGATTTGAGTATGCAAAAGAACCTTCATTGGACAAAGGGATTCTTCTACCTCTGTCTGATTGGGACCTTCCAAAGGTAGGGCTTCTTGGTAAGTTGTAACCATAATCGTAACTACTATATCTTGGGGGGTAACTAGATGGGCCAGAACCTGGTTCAACGCCAGGAGGCCCGTCATCTCTATAATCCCTGGACCACCTTTGCTCACGGTGATGCCCTCTGCTGACAGGTTCTGAATAATGGTTCGATCTGCTGTATGAGCGGTTCCTAGAGTGATCAGAAAACGAAGGTGCAGTTGCCCAAAGTCTCTCATCAGCATTTTCTGGGATTGGTCCGTTCAATCCTGGAAATTCGACTGTCATTTTCCTCTGTGGTTCAGGATAATCGGTTTCAATAATTTCCCCATCCTCCTGTTCTCCCTTAATTTCCTCATCAGCATAAATTATAATCCCTGATGGCTGATCCTCGTCATCTGGATCTAAAAATGTTAAGATAAAGCGTCAAGGCTAGAAAAAAGAATACAAATTTATAAATAAACCCAATTCTAGACATGTATTTATAAAAAAACCCAAACACTATTTAAACATAGAAACACACCCAAAATCAACCCCAAAGTCAACAATTGTATATTTTTTGGGTGTGTTTATAAATGGGTTTTGAGTGTGTGTAATAATGGGTTTTATGTGTTTTTATAAAGTGTTTTGGGTGTTGGGTTTTTTTATAATTTCAGCTCCCATTTTAAATGGAAAACAAAAAGGGAACAAGTCCAATAAACTAAGACTATGACTAGCAAGTAGCTTGTTGAAACTAAAACCCTAAGTTTGATAATTTCCAGAAAACAGGATGGTCAAGGGTCAGGAGATTAGCACAATACTCTCCATAAACTTAGCAATGAATCTGAAACATTTGAACTGGGTCTCTCCAGGAAATGCACACCCAGACTGCTTGTGGACTATGATAAGTATTCCTAACTGGTTGTTTTAAGTGACTAAAGTCAGTAAAATATATTCAAATACCTAGATATCCTGGTGGGTAACCAATTTCTCGCATTCTGTTAAGCCAAGGAGGTGGATCAAGCTCCTGCACAAAACCCAATAGATAAATAAATAAATAGATGCATATATAACTGAAACAAATTTAAATAGAACTTTCTTTTTGACAAAACAACAACTTCTAGAAAGGAAACCAAACTCTATCGGACCAAAAGAAAAAAAAAAGAACCAAACTCTAACATTAACCTTGGTAGATTCATCAAATTCATCTTCACATGTTAACTTGATATAATAAATTAAAAAAGCCACAGCATGTTTGGTTGCTAAGAAGGTTGTAATCTCAACCAAAGAAATGAGGGTGACAGTAGTTATACAGCTTCAGCAATGTGAAACTTAATATATTTGCGAAGCAATTTGAACTCAACTAAACTTACTGTATTTAATAGAAATGTAATAGTATAACCCTTATCGGCAAATCTTGCATTCCAATTAGACTACTTTTATCCACAGCCACATATTCTCTTGTAAGCTGTTAGCTTCTTAAAAGTGCAACACACTGTACGGTATATCCAAATTCAAGTCATACGGACACGTCAAACATTACCTTTTAAACTAATAAAATCAGGCATAGGAGCTTAATATTCAATTATCAATATTTGCCTTGCAATTATAAGAAGCACCACTAGAAATTAACAAGTCTTCTATACTAAACACAAAGAGTTATCATTTACCCCAATACCCAAAAGCTTCCTTGTCTCAGCATCGAGAGCACCAGGCCTTAAACCATCATATTTTCCAGCTGGAGAATTCTGATAATATCGTGTTGAATTGCGAGAATTAGCATTCTGATTTCGTTTGAACTTGAGCTGTTTGCGGGCATTATTGACAGCAACATGGTTACGAGGCTTAGGGCAATCCTTCAACGAATGATTGTAAGAACCGCAATTGAAACAACGGCTTGCATCATCTATAATCTCCAAGCCTCTACAACATTAAATAAGAATGAAAAAGATCTGTAAGGCATTCTAACAAACACAAATTTTACTTTAAAATAGAAGTGATGCTCAAGACAGCCATAAAATGGAATCAAATATTTCACCAACAAGAGTACCATATGAAGCAGCCTATATGTCATGCAATGACGAGATTAAGGATTTAATGAAGGCCTCTACTTAGACACCTGATTCAAGAAGCCCACTCACCCTTTACCTATTCATTATCATTTTTTTTTTTTGGTCTGGTTGTTACTACCATCCAAAAGATCAAGGACATAAATGTCTATGAGAAGATTAAATCAAAACATGGTAAATAAGGAACCCAATACAAAACTTTCAACAGCTAAATAAAGTAATACTGCCATCACACAAGAAAAAACCAATGGCACAATGCTAATGTATTATTAGAGCTGAATGAAACTTAGCAAGAGCACAAACATATTTGTAATTAACAAAACCAAGTTTGCTATTTGCAATAAGTGCACTTGAAAGAAGAGATCAGGTCTAGGTTTTGTGGGAGGAAAAGATCGAAGAAGAGATCATATAATCAATCCATCACCATCTTCAAGGAATATTACATGTATCAAAAATTTGTTGGGGAGTTGAAAGGTTCTCATTGTAATTGAGAGACCTATAATGCTAGTCTAAGAGGGAGGCATCTTCAGTTATGCATATTTGTAAGTACTTAAAGGCAAGAGAAGAGAAGAAAGAATTTATAGAATTCTTTTCAGCAGCATATGCTGCAGTGTAGGATTGTGTCAATCGAGTCCTAGGGTGATGATTAGAATCCTTCTAGTGCGAAGGTAGTAGTCATTCTGCCTTGTCCTGAACCATAGATCCTTGATTTCTATCAGCGCATATTTTAAGTAGACATGCCAATACAATGTCTCATCGAGCAGGCATTTTATTATCAGTCAGCTTTGTTGACATTGCTACATTCCTATTTTACTTTTTTTTTTTGGTCTAAATTCCTATTGTACTTGAGATCACATAATATAGGGGGGGGAAGTGTTTACCCCTCCAAATTACTTGAGCCACCAGCCAAAGTCAAGCCTAAGGCATAACCACGATCATATAGAGGCACATAATTGCTATCCAAAGGAGTGGATTCCTTGCTCTCTGCATTCCTTGTTTGGTTGTCCATCCAAAAAGACTGCACATGAAAGAATACTTCAGAAGAACTAATGGCAAAGTACTAAGAAAAAAAATATCACAAACAACATTCCTTTTTTCCTGTTTTTGTGACAAACAGAAAAATTAAAAAACTGAAGAAATCATTAAACACATCTTGGGCACCATTATTTTATCATCGTTGTAGTACAAGTGTACAAAAAAATGTGGGATTTCGGGAATGTCCTATCTCCAAAAGGGAGGTGAGGAAAGTTAAACCAGGAGATGCTGCCACAAGTAGTGGTTGCATAAGTTTAGCAACCAAGCATGGTAAACACCCCCTTGCCTCCAAGCTTTTGGTAAGTAATTGGAAAAACGCCACAAATCAAGCACACAGGATGTATATAAAGCATAGATACAATAATGGGACCCTCACCACTGCAGACATCTTCTCCGTGCCAACATGGAGAGCTGGAAAGAACGTGTCTTCACCTGATTCCACCACTTCAATAGGATCCTGAATGATTAAGAAATTCAAGTAGTATTCATACACCCAATACAGCCAAACGATAGACAAAATATATTACATAAAAACACAGCATTATAATTGAGTCAACAAATCAAAACAGGTAACAGCCAATTGAAGACTTCCACTCTCCAAGATACTCTTGTTTTCATTCCATACGACCATAAATATAACCAGAGAAATCATTCTCCAAAGCTTAGTCCACTTCACAAATCACCTCTCAGAGTTGAATGTTTAAAAGTACTTCCAAAGCCCAAACCCACCCCATGTTTTGACTTAAGTCTTCAGAGGCAAAGAAAATGGAACTTAAGCGCTTTGTTTACAACTTAACACATTGGATAATCTATCCCATTGAAAATGATGTCACAAAATAAAATATTCAAGATGTTGAGCCAGCTAAAATCCAGACATTTATATTCATTCTCATTAGAGGATTTTTTTTGTTTTCCTTTTCTTTTTATAGTTTGTATTAGTTTCTTGCCTACATTGATATTGTTTTTTGTTAAAAACAATGATTTATCAATACATCTTACTAATATGAGCATAAGAATTGATTTTGTTTTTCTGTTGAAGGAAACTATATGAACATAAGATATTGTCAAGTCTAATAATTTGAAACAAGGATGACTTCTGATCCTTGGAACTTTTTAATACAACTCAAACTGAATATACCCAGGTCATAAAGATCCTTTATGGGAAAACCCATCCCTAGTATAAATGAGGAGTCTTACTTGAGATGAAGGAACATGTTGAGCATGCCACTCTGACCACTGCTGTAATAGTTCTTCAAGCTTATGTTTACTAGCTCTGTAATATTAAACAAATAAGCTGAGAAGTTGACAAATGGAGAACTAACCACATTACAAATATCTATATAAACACATATGTACTTTGTAGTATTTGTTGGCTTAAGGTTATATCAAAACATTATGCAACAATGATTACTCCAGCCCAACCTTGTTAACGATTTATATGTTACACGCACTGAAGGTTGCCGCTCATCAACTGTTATTCGGGCTCTCTTAACACCTGATATAGCTGGCAATGTTGAATTATGGAGAACAGAAATTCAAAGATCATGTCACAACCGAAGATAACCAAATTTTCAGCATCCTAAAAATTAACATGCATCATAAGGTTAAGAGGTAAACCTATTTGCATGTATTTTCCAGTTTCTCAGTTGGAAAGAGCTGGAATATGTGCAAGATGAAAACAATAAGATGACAAACGTGGAAGAAGGATACTAGTGCCACCGGTTTTATGGGTTCCAAAGGGACTTGCATCTTGGATAGGAAGGCAACCATTCTTGTGCACCTTTGAGCAGAAGATATTTGACTCCTGTGCAACTGTAACAGTTTCAGACTGTGCAACACTTAGCAAAGATGATTCGTCAAATAAATCATTGTTATGATTTGCTTGCCGTAGGCAATGAGCGTCTCCCTCCTTGTTACCCTTTATTTTGATTTCTTCATTTGCAGAACCAGAACTGTTAAAAGCAGGGAGGTTGCTTATGTCCTCAATTTCCATATCTGAACCGCTACCGACCAAATCATTTTCAAGGTTTTCTTCTGGTATGCAATGGCTAACTTCATTTTGAACATCACTGTCATTCCCCAGATTCTCACTTTTCGGTTTATCTTCTCTATCCTCCGAATTAGTGGGTTGAGAATCAACCTCTTTAGAGTCGAAAATAGAATTGTTAGGTTCATCATTCACACTCCCACAAAGAGAATCTCCAGAAGGAGGGAGACCGATAAAATCCTCAGATTCCATATTCAACGAAGAAGCAACTTCTTTTGTAACAGACTACACGGAAACTCCTGCATTACATGAACAATCAGAAAACCAAGTATGATATAAAACTCAAATACTACTACTAAAGTACATTCAAGCGCACAAACACATGTATACCGGTATATATTTGTATGTAGACAAAAATGCCTTAAATTTGGTATTCAGGTACAGATATACAAGACTACGAGATAAAAATAAAGCTTGAAGAGTCAAGAACACCATCATTAAACCACCAGTATTAAAATTAATTTGACCAAGACTTAAATAACCACAATCTGGTAGTAGAATCAATTATCCAGACACCACACTACCTCAACTCAAATATTCAATCTTGAAACAGACATCACAATCAATTATCACAAATCTTTACAACAACAATAAAAGAAAATACCATTTAAAACAGAAGGAAAGAGGAAGGTAAGCATATGATTGTCAATGAATTCAAGCTCTGTTTAGTTGCCGGGAAAACAAACACGCAATAGAACTAAAGCCTCAAAGCTAATTCCAAGGTTTCTCGGCAGCCAAACGGAGATGAGAAAATATATAGAAAGGGACCCGAAATTAGGGATTTGAAGAGTGCAATTACCTTGAGTTGAGTGAGATTAGGGTTTTGTTAGAATGCAGAGCAGCTTGAATCGAACTCCAGGAGATATCTCGGATTCCGAGAGAGAGAGAGAGAGAGAGAGAATGATTGAATGCGCTGCGGCGTACGGTACAACTCGGGCTCGCCGCCGCAGCTATTTGTTTTGCTATTTCTAGTGTAGAGAAATCATTGACCTTTTTTTCTTTATTTTTTTTGTTCTTTTCTTACCTTGTTTGTACAGGGGTGGCATTTTAAATCGAAAAATCGAAAAATCGCAAAAATCAACCGACAATTTATCCGTAATGAAACCACAATCACGGTAAATCAAACCGCATTTGCGGTATTAAGAACCGAACCGCATTTGCGGTTGCGGTTGTATTTGATTTTCAAAACTTGTGGTTACTGCAAACCGCAAAGTATAGCATTTGGATGATGAAGTTGAATTCTACAATGAAATGAAACATATGACAACTTGTAAGTAATTAGTTTATTTATGCTAATGTTATTTATTCTTCTTCTTATAATAAAATGTACTAAACTATGTTGTTTTATTTGTAGATAACATTGGTGCTCAAACAATACAACGGGGTTCTCCAAATCCACTCATCACCAACACTTGAGTTTGTAACTTTAGTTTGTAACATTGGTGCATTGCATTTTCCTTTTAGTTTGTAACTTTAATTAACTTTGAATTTGATTTTTCTTTTTAGTTGTAACTTTAATTCATTTTGCTTTGCATTTTCCTTTTAGTTTGTAACTTTAAAGGATTTGGAATTGGAATGCTTGAGAAGTTTAACTTTAATTGGAATGCTTGGAATTGTAACTTTAATTTTCTTAGGTTGTGAATACTTGAGAAGTTGAGGAGATTATGAATTTATATATACTTGAGAAATTGAGATTGTGTATTTATTTATTTAGGTTATGAATTTATATTTTTGTGAATGCTTGAGAACTTGCTGTTTTAAACCGCTTATTCGCGGTAATCGACTGCATTTTGCGGTTTACAGCAATGCAGTAAACCGCAAAACGCGGTTGGTTTGCGGTTTCAAAAATCACCAAACCGTAAATAGTCGGTCGGTTTGCGGTTTGAGTAAAAATTCGCGGTTACCGAACCGCAACCACCCCTACTTTTTTAGATATGAGATTAACGGGTTGCTTTCCCACTAAACCAATCTCAAAGCGACACACAAAATAGTTTGCCCTTAAAATAAAATTTGCTATCCAATCAAATGAATTTTTTTGAAAAAATTGTTATCCGATCTTAAGGCAAATTTCAAGGCCTCGTGTCACAATTATTTTATAACAGATAAAATTACTTCACAACATAATTACAGTTGAAAATGTTTTCTTATTAGATATTTTGACATGCTATGTTATTCATACGATTCATATTAGTAAAATTCTTCTTTGATATGTACAATTTTGTTTGGATGTGTTATATAGATCCAATTTGACAGTATATAATATATGTTCATATATATGAATTGTTGATGCCTAAATTTGGTTCAACAAAAATGATCTTCTTTGAGATCGAGGTTGGACAATTCTTCCGGACTAAAGTCAATGTGACCAACCAAGTCGTCCTCCAGAACCTGCAAAACAGAAGAGCTAACGATCCTTTACAGGAACTTTTTAATATTCTGTTTGAGGGCTAGGTTCATCCTTGGAACTTTTTAATACAAACTGAATATACCAGGTCATAAAGATCCTTTATAGAAAAACCCATCCCTGGTGTAAATGAGGAGTCTGACTTGAGATGAAGGAACATGTTGAGCATGCCACTCTGACCACTGCTGTAATAGTTCTTCAAGCTTATGTTTACTAGTTCTGTAATATCAAACAAATAAGCAGAGAAGTTGACAAATGCAGAACTAACCACATTACCAATATCTATATAAACATATATGTACTTTGTAATATTTGTTGGCTTAAGATTATATCAAAACATTAACATGCAACAACGATTACTCCAGCCCAACCTTGTTAACGATTTATATTTGTTCCATGCACTGAACGTTGCGGCTCATCAACTGTTATTCGGGCTCTCTAACACCTGATATAGCTGGCAATGTTGAATTATGGAGAACAGAAATTCAAAGATCAGTCACAACTGAAGACAACCAAATTTTTACCTGTATTATGCTAATTTTGCATGACCAGAATTGTATGGTTTGTCTACAATGCCTGGATTATAGCAGCTAAACTTTTTCTCCAGGCTCTGCCTTTGCTTTCTCAAGCACTTGAGAATGAAGACTTTGAAGGGTTGGCAGATCCAAGGCTGGAAAATAATTATGTTGAGAATGAAATGTTTCAAATGATCGAGCTGGCTTCAGCTTGTGTGCGTCATTCAGCTGTGAAAAGGCCACGGATGAGACAGGTATTTACAAATGTACATAAAAATGTAGGATTTCGTGCACGTCCTATCTCCCAAAGGGAGGTGAGGAAAGATCATGTCACAACAACTGAAGACAACCAAATTTTTACCTGTATCATATGCTAACTTTGTATGACCAGAATTGTATGGTTGTCTACAATGCCTAGATTATAACAGCTAAACTCAGGCGACTTTGCTTTCTCAAGCACTTGAGAATGAAGACTTTGAAAGGTTGGCAGATCCAAGGCTGGAAAAGAATTATGTTGAGAATGAAATGTTTCGAACGATCGAGGCGGCTTCAGCTTGTGTGCGTCATTCAGCTGCGAAAAGGCCATGGATGAGACAGGTATTTACAAAATATGGTATGACCCTTTCCATCATTTTGTTTGTACTGCTGAGAACTAATACACTTTCTCCACTTGCTAGGTGGTAAGGGCTTTTGACTACTTAGATGAATTATCAGATCTCAGTAACGGAATGAAGCCTGGACAAAATGAAATTTTTGATTCCGCACAACAATCTGCACAAACTATAATGTTTCAGAGAATGGCATTTGGTAGTCAAGACTACAGTACATGTTTTTTTAATCACACTCAGAGTCGCTGGAAAAGTAGAGACTCTAGAGAGCACGGGGACAAAACCGGGAGTAGCTGGACAAAACATGATTTCGTTGTCAGGATGCACATTTCTGTATTCTTTGTAATCTAGATTCATTGATACAGTATTGTATGTATCTGTGTTTGTTGTTTTCACATATAATATGGGAACTTGTCTGACAAAGACAAAAAAAACTTGCCATTTACATAAAAATTGGTGCTACCAATATAAAATAAGAGGCTTGTAATTTGCACTAGAGGCTTGCAATGTGAAATACAAAAGCCACACTGTGCCTCTTGCACTAGAAAAAGATAAACAACCACTGCAGCCTTGTAATTTGCAAGTCATCCGCGTATGTGGTATGTGTAATTATGTGATCTATTTTCTAATTAGTTGAAGATAAAGCCCTTCTTCTTTTTAATGATAAGCTCCTGCTACCAATCATTATCTTTGGCTCTGAATCCACTTCATCCTCATAATGCAACTTCTTGCCTGTCCATTCTTTTTCCCCAAGCAATGGATTCACCAATCTTCTTGAGCTTGAAGTTGGCTCTGATGGGCTTTTCTTGTATTCTCTTGTAAAGAACCCACCATCACTTGAGCTCTCTTCTTCTTCCAATGGTGCCTTCCCTTTGTCTTCACAAGAAGTCCAGCCAGCCTCTCCTCCTCCACTGCTGCTTTCTATCGAAGCTGATGTGTCACTTAATGTGTGGAAGACAGCAACACTCTCTTTCTTTCCACCTTGAAGATAATAGCTTCTGGTTTTTCCGTCGTATAGTGGAAGAAGAGTTTTTGACCTTGAGCTGCCTCCATCTCTGCCCAAGCTATAAGTTGTTGATAGCTTTCTCTCTATGCCTTCCCTTTTTTGTAGCAGATTGCCCAATTTCTCAAGCACCTCTTCATTGGCCATTGCTTCAACTGCAGCTTTTTGCTCAAGTTCTGTAATGGTTCTATCAAATGCCTTCTTTTTTAGTCGAAGAGAACGCTGGGATTAAGGATAAAAAGAGCCGCAAGCATATTTGAGAAAGTGAGGGGAACATGGCTTTACAAGAATTATAGTGCAAGAACTGTTAACTGATAAATGCTAATCTAGTCTAAGTTTAAGCATCTTTGATCTGCCTCACCTCTATCCCTTTCTTTAATGGAAAACTTACACTTTAAGGAACCATATGATAAGGATTTAAAGCTTACTCTCTTTTCAAGAAAACTTCCAAGGTTTTCACCTTTAAGCTTCTTTTTACTCCAAAATATACAACAAAATCGCACAAGTCCAGCTAGTACTACCATCATTGCAGATTCAAAAAGCAGGAACCAGAGTATTGCCCTTTCATTACCTGATGGGAACAAAAACAAGAAAGCACTGGCAACTCAAAACTTTCAAGTGAAGATTTACAATTATGGCATTTGCATAGTGTTGCTACTTACCAGTGTAGATGCTGACAAGCTTCGGCCTTACTTGGGAGCAGCTAGACATCAGCTTCTGACCTGAGTATGAGTAGAGAATTATAATCACTGTGAGATAAATGAGTGCCAAGTCAATTGTGGAGTTAGTTCTTACGTGTAGAACGGCATGCCAGTGGGTTTCCAGTCTCTGCATTCATTCAACGAAGACATATCAATATGTGAGTCCAAATGCTGCTAGCTCCACAGAAGATATACATAATAATATCATCTAAATACATTATAGGGTGGTTGTCAACCTCAAAGGAGTTTTGGATTGGTGTGCACATCTAATATGTCTCTATGGTAAAAGAATGATAAGACACTCTTCTTTCTCATGTTTCTCAATAGACTACAGTGGCAATCAATATTTCTACACACCGAAATATTGTATGACTGATGAACTATTGTTGAGAAGTATATGTGCTTTACTATTAGAATCTCACTTGAAGCTGCCACAAATGCAAGAAGAATCCTCTCGTCTAGTATAAAATGGCAAAGATCACTCTGAGACATAAAAGATGAGAATTGGCCTGGTACAACCGACCGAAGAATTAGGGTGTGCTAAGCAATAAAAATGGTGTGAAAAAGGAAGAAAACACCCCATAAATTGAGTTACCAGGATAGCTTTCAGACCAGTAGATGGACCCAGTTGCTGGAACATACAAGGTAAGAAGAACACTTTTGGGTTTCATAGCAGACACATAAGTATATTCGCCTACTGTGCGGCTGATCTTCCCCTCCATCTCTGTCAGAGAAATATAAATTGCAAAGCCAGTGCAGTCAAGGGTAGGACTGACTTGGATCACAGAATCTGTTACAGCTGTTCTTGAGAATTTCTTGAGAACACCAGTTGGTGAAAATGAGTATAGGAACCCATCTAATGAACCAATAGATATCCAACCTATTATAGCAGATGAAGTGGCAGAGAAAGCTAATCAATTTACCATGAGTTATAAACAGAATTTGGGCAAAAGTTCATAAAGAAACATGGAGTTTACCATTAGAATCAACAACTGGTGCATAATCTGCGGTACTTAATGGCCCAATACTTCCCTCCCACAAAACATTTCCTGAAGAAACATCTAGTGCCAACAAAAGAGCTTTAACTGGAACAGTAACATACAATCTACCATTGTTTCCAGGAGTTATAGTGAAAACTTTGTCGTAAGAACTTAAATCCTGGATCCACTTGAAATGTGGATGGTGGATTGATAACGAGTACAATTCTCCTCCAGTATTTGAGATCTGCACATTGTTATGACACTATAAATTGTTGATTTGACGAAAAAATTCTGAATGAAATTACTTTCCTGAATTATATAAACATTCTTCAAACTTATGTATAGTATACTGAGGGGAGAAACTAATCACATTGTAATATGCCCCTAAATTGTAATTCTGAAAGAAAAATGGGGAAAGAAAGCAAGGATGAGCAGACCTTACATAGATACTAGCCTCACATTCATCAATCACAGGGACTGAATTAAAAAAACAATCTGCACTGTTCTTCCTACAACCTTGACGATAGCCAAATAGATCAATCACAGGTCCAGCACTCCAGAGCAACTGTCCACGTGTCATGTATGCAAAGAGTCCCCGATTTTTAATATTTACAAATACAGATGAACTCATTGTGCTAACTGCCAGCCCAACAATCCCACCTTGTCCTTCTTTAGTTGGTTCTGCACTAAGTAAAACTTCTGCAGCTGGTTCAGAAGTTCCATTGTTTAACAAGTTGATCTTAATCACCCTGTTATCCTGCAACCAGATACATCTGCAAAGATTTGCATAAATTTACAACTTTTCTTTGTAGCAGATTGGAAAAAAGAAACCAAGAAAAAGAAAAACTTGGACCAGATATCAGATCATATTAGACATGACATATTAAGAAAAGCACATACCTTTCTTCTACCACCATGAACAGGAGGCATATCAGAATTGCATGTATAATTCAAATGCATGGTCCAAGCAATGGACCCATTACTTTCAAATGCAAGCAAATCTTTCTCAGAGCAAGTATAAACCTTCCCATCATGTCCAATCAGAGGCCTCGAAAGTCTACGAGAATTTCTTCTTGTTGGCTCTTTAGCTGCAACAGAGAAAACAATGAAAACCACAATCACTTTCAAAGGCCTAGCCTTTAGAGCAACATATTCCTCTAACCCAAACAGATTGACAGCATTTCATTACCTGGGTAGTTCTGGAATTGCGTAGACTGAGAATGGGTAGAAGCCAAAGAAACCATTAGGAACAAGAAGACAATAGATTGAAGCACTGCCATTGCAGCAAAGAGCAGTGTGTTTGTGTGGTAATGTGAGAGAAAAATGCAGTTTTATTGGGCTCTGCTGGTTTGGAGATAGTTCGTCATTTGAAAAGTAACGGTTATTTAACCGCTCTGGACGTGGGGAAACCAAACCCAGTAACCGGAGGGCTGTTTGGTTCATGTAGACTTGAGGAGGGCGACCCGTCATACGACGATCCGGGTCATGCCGTTTTGCTGGCCACAGGCCCACTTTTGACATGCTAGCTGGGCCATATTTTTTTGTCGTTTGATCCACGCCCATATTTTTTTGCTTGGGTTTGGGGATCTTAAACCCTTCTTTTACTTCGGTCAGGTCAGGCTTCCTCTTCTTCTTTGCCATCTCTGAAGATTCTCAGCGTTTCCCACCATAGGTAAGCTCCCATTTCTAACTTTTGATTTCAATTTTTTAATGTCTACTTCCATTTTCATTGAATTTTCTTATCTGGGTATGTCTAGAAATTTGATTTTCCGATTGCCAAAGCTAATTGGTGAGTTGTTCAATCCGGTTGACTATGTGTTGTCCTGCAATCTGATAATATCTTGAAATGTTTCGATTTGCAGTACAGGAATTGTCGTTTAATCTTGTGACCTAAATGACGAAAGCCTTAGTTATATTTTGATTGCTTGCCATGATCTGATTGTGTGATGTTTAATGCTAAAGCGTTCAATTTGCTAATTTTGTGTGTATCAATGTATCTTGTATTATGGTTTTTGACTTAGGGTTTTTAGTTGCTATTAAGAAATTTGGATGTGATTTAACGTACTCAGATCATTCTTCTGATTGTGTAACTTTGTATTATGATTTCATATATATTTAAATCTTTCTGCAACTTTTGTTCTACTTTCCTTCATATTGCAGTGGTTTCAATAGCTAAATTGAGGGATGGCAACTGAGGAACAAGGAGAAGAAAAGCAGCAAACCACAAGCACTCAAGCTGCTGCTGGTTTGGGAGGAGCCGTGGTAGAAAAGTATCGACAAATCAAAGAGCACGCAGAGACCTACCCTTATGTGTGGGGTTCCTATATTGTTGTATATGGTGGTCTTGCCCTCTGGACTGCTTACAGATGGAGAAAGCTTCGCAAGACTGAGGATCGAGTACGGGCCCTTCAGGACAGATTACGCAAGCATTATGCCGCCGAAGAGGCTTCTGCAATCCCTCCCACACCAGTTAGAAAGGTTCCAGTTCCACCACCTGCTGATAAAATCTCCAAATAGTTAGGTCATTGATCAATGCCGTTCGGCTTTCTTTTACCCTGGAAAAATGTTCTTCTGAGTTTGAACACAAGATTGCTTGAGACTTCATACTGTGGCTGAGAAATGGAGAGTCCAAATTCATTGGTAGTTTAGGGTAAAATGTTAGAAATTGATACTCTTATTTAACACATTTGTGTAGAACAGGTTCTTATATGCAAATTTTGTAAGACTTCACCATCATTTTATAAATAATGATGGTGACTTTCTATTTTGCCCTAAGTCAATAGGTGGTTGTATTGCTGTCAGAAAGGAATTGCGGAAAACATTGTAATGTGAGCTTTGAGGATGCAGTGAAATGGATGGTGGTTTGATTTGATGCCTAGTTATCTTACTCTACTAGAGTCTAGAATATTTGTTTAGCGAAGCTCACACTCCTTAAATTTGTTGTTCTTTCTTATTTGCACCTCATGCCATTGGAAAGAAAAAAGAAAGAAACTGTTTAATATGAAAAAAAAGAAAAAGAAAAAGAAATAGTCCCTAAATCAAACTTTGACTATAATAAAATATTTAATATTTGAAGGCGTTTAAGAATTAAGACTACATTCATGGACAACAAAAGCAAATTCTTCCAATCATCTAAAGTAATTGGATTACAAGGGGGGGCATCTCTGGATAAATCTGAGGCTATTGATCTTCAACTGCAATATTCAACTCTGGGATTACGATGCAGCAACCTCATCAAATTGAATATCTCATAATCTCTTTCGAACAATTTAGATCTCCGCGAGCTGGTTGAATCAACCACTTTTTCATGGGCTTTTATGATAAATAATGACCAGAGTGTGACCTAGAAGGGACTGATGTTGCGTGCCAACTTCAACAAGATCTCTGGAACCAGGCGTTTTCTGGGGGGTGCCAAGGCATCTTTCTCAAGAGCTTCTTTATCACCAGCATGTATCACAGCAACTAGTAGGTCAAACAATTCATCTTTACCACCTCTTAGAGGATCCTGCAAAGTGCAGCTCCATATATAATTGAATTCCTGATATCCTATTTCAGATTGCTATCCAAGAGTCTAAACTATAAACTAGTGTACGTGCACCAAAATATGAGTAGTAAATTGAGTCGGAAGTTTGTAATAGTGACAATAAAAGGTTCAACTTCGAAGTATAACTTACTTGAAGAAACAAATCTGTATGAGTCTTTCCACTGTATAGTATTAACTCGGCTTGAGCGCCTGCCTTTTGAAGCGCGTCTACAAAAATTTTACTGCACATAAAGACACATTAGTTTCTGAAGATATCAAACCATAATATATTTTGATTCAAGTGGTATTCAGATGTCCGTATCAAGACAGATCGAATTGAAGGTTTCCACTAAAGGCAAAATGTTTCTTTCAAGGTCTTAATCGGTACTGTACGGATAGTATAAAAAGGAAGAGCACAAGCCATGGATGACAGGCATTATATCTATTCTAATTTAAGAAAACATTTTTGGAATTCAATTTACAGGAGGCATAATAAGCCAAGTATTCAAATTAGACATCTACTACATATTAGTTTCTTTTATTGCTCCAGAAGAATATGAGCATAGCGTTAAATTAAGGGTACTATTCATATAACATATCCACAGGATGCATCAAATCCCATATGAATGTATTTATTATATCAGGGGCATTCTAACCTGGCATCTGATGGTATTGAATAATCTGCAGTTCCATGGAAAAGAGTAATAGGAGGCAAGAGAGAAACAGCATTCCTATTGCTTGGGTCCTTCACTTTAAGTTCAGGAGAAAATTGATGCAAGGATTCTTCACCTTCCATAATGCTGCATGACACATCACAACAAAGCATCATGAAGTAACAAACAAGAAAGAAAACATAATATAATTGATAGTAGCGCCAGCAAAATTTCTTATGGTAAGTACCTTAAAAAAATGGAACGATATAGTCCACGATTGTCGAAATGATCAACTAAATTAATCAAATTATACCTGTGAAGAGAATTAAAAAAAAGGTTCATTGTATTGATCCATCCATAACCTTCAATGAGTAGATCCATCAACATAGTACCAAAGCAATGACTGGTCATCAGTCTCTAATACAGCTTGATGCTACAATGAGCCATGTAAGTAATGCAGCAGTGTAGTGTTTACGGTGAAGTATCTGATGGAAAGATTTCTTTCCACTATCATATACCATGCTTCAAAAAATTTATGTTTCTAGAAGTCTGATTTTGTCTTGCCCATTTTTAGACACATTTAGAACTTTTTGTGAAGCCCCAGTTTTGCAAATGGTGCAACCAATTCATAAATTTTTTTCTTCAAATTCAGTAAAGTTCAGTAGATTCATGATAATGCGACAAATAAAACTTTACCCGCCAGATAAACCAAAATAAGCCTTTATCTGGGAGACGCTCCAAGAAATGCTCTCTTCTTTCTTAGATTCTTTGATTGCTTGCTCCAAAGAGCACAGGAAGAAATATGTGCACCAGCAGATTGTCCCATTAGATAGATTCTACTCAAAAAAATCACAGAAGGATCAAAGTAAGAAAAAGATATCAATCAGTTTCAAGATGGGGAAGGGAAGAACAAAATTGTTAGACTTTCACCTGTTTGGGTCACCTCCATAATCTGCTATATTGTTGCAGATATATGAGATACCCTCAGAAGCATCTTTCACCATATCACTGATGGTACCCTGGGGAAAATTTCTGCATGCATCATATGAGTCATATCAACATAACTTGTAGAGGACAGGACAGACTGAAAGTGAAAACTGTTCGTTTGGGTGACATACACAAAATACAAATCTTCAATGCATAGACAACAAGCATAACAAAACAAGAGGCTCTTTTTAACTTTTAGAATGGCATATACTCAAGTTTCAGGGAGCAATCCTTATATGGTTAAACTGAAAAACTGGCATAAATTAGCCATGCTTGATCAACTTTTTTGGACATGAATCAACAGAAGTGGTCTATTTTTTTGGTCGAAGAAGTGTCTATATTTTATGCCTATGCAGTTTTATTGGTATTGTTACTACAATTCTTTAACAGAATAGAACACAAACGAATAGTTTAGTGTACTAATGCATCCCTCTAATAATCGACACAACAACATGTGCCAAGTCAATAGTGCCTTATTTTCCAAATACTTCATTTAAAGCACCACAGAAAAGTTAATCTAATCGTGCATTACAACTTGTACTTCTTGAACTAAAAGCAATTACCTGTAATCAACACATGCCACTATGATGTCTCTTTCAGCCAACTGCAGACCTAAAAGAGATCCCCACGCTTTATACCTAAATCAGTATGAAATTATAGAAACTTAAATGTCATATAACCAGAAACTTAACCTAATAACACTTCGCATAATATACCCCAAGAAAAAGAAGAAGCAGAGAATATCATCTCTAGACCGTTGTAACAATTCACGAAAGAAATTTATAAGAATTGCTGAACTAACAGCTTCCAGCTGTCTTTAAGCAATGCCCTCATCCATTTAAAATCACTCACCCAATAATCCAGGCTCCACCAGTTACAAATACCACTACTGGCTTTTTTCCATCGCTATTTGCAGGTAAATAGAGATCCAACCTGTAAATAATACAGGATAAAATTTTAAAGAAATGAATTCACAGAACTTGTCAAAATCGAAACCTTTAACAAAATTCACCGACCTATTTCTTGGTTGATCTCCATACACAATACTACGCCGGACCTGGCTTGAAAAGAAATAACACAATGCAACTGGACAAAAATAAACAATCAAGTTATGCTCCATTGAACAGCTGAAGTTACTATTCACTACAATAAAATAATAAACAAAGTAAACAAAACTCTCATCACATGGCAAACAACAAAGCTGTGTTTAGGAAGTTGATTATGTCAAAGAATGTCTTAGCACAGCAGTGGGGATTCTACTGACATGTCTATACTAATTATCATAATGATGGGAATATTGAAGTGGAACATCAACACTAATTAAACTTGGAGCCTTTTCCAAAAGATGATTTAGATGGTGCACAATCCTGTCTAGATGGAACATTCTTTCTTCGATTAGCACCAACCACACAAATCATGACAGTGAAGCTAATCTTAAATGCAGATCCTTTTTTATTTTACACAAAGATAACTGCAGATTTTCTTATAATTCGATCAGCAGACATTATGATTTGATCAGTATGAACATTAAATAATATCTTCCAAGACTGGCTGAGGATTTTTAGCAAACAGCCAATTTAGCCTCAATGGTGATACCCATGAGCCTTCCGCCATTACACAGTCACAAAGTTTTTATTTTTATTTTGATCGTATTTTGACAGTGAGTGTAGGAAAAGTTAACATAACACACACCTTGAAGAAACCCGGGCATAAGTAACATGGCGTAACATCCAAGAGCAAGTAATCTTGTCATCCACCGGTAACCTACCCTGAATGAAAATAAATGATTAGAAATAACACAAATTTTCAAAGTTGAGCAGCAAAAAAAGAATGAAGTGAAATTTCAGGTTAAATTAAAGCTTTAAGGAGTCACAGAAAAGTAATGAAGCACATTATTATATAAATACATAACCTTCAATATTATTCAATATAAAATGAATTTCCTAGACTTTCGTTTTTGTTCCACGTTTCTATTTTCTTTCTGTTTCCATCGAGTTTCTCGGCAATCAAACAGAGCTAAATACATCCAATTATCGAGCTAGGAGCTGAAGAAGAAGAAGGAGAAGAGTTACCCGAGGTATTGAAGGAGCGTGAAGCTGAGGCTAGTGATCAAGTAGGTCTCTTTGGCAGCATGGCCGATGTCGCGGCCAAAAGACTGTTGCCGAAGAGG
Organism: Prunus mume; assembly: GCF_029339155.1. Taxonomy (NCBI): domain Eukaryota; kingdom Viridiplantae; phylum Streptophyta; class Magnoliopsida; order Rosales; family Rosaceae; genus Prunus; species Prunus mume. The sequence continues at coordinate 20,999,737 of NC_142701.1, read as the reverse complement.
CCGAGGCGCGGAGGCGAGCTGCGTAGAGAGCCTGCGACGCCTCTGGGGATTCGTATTGGTATTGGCAATAGGATAGCTCAAAAACCTAGAAAGTAAGGGCTTCGCGTCCATATCTTGTGCCACGTCCTCTACTGCGGAGGACGAAGCGTGTCGAAGAAGACAATCAGTTTCCGACGCCATAGCTGGGAGCTCCAATCCGAGCAATGTCTCAGAAATTTGGCAAAAGGGATGGATCTGAGATTGGTTTTAGGCTTTTGGTGATTCGGTTGCTAAATTTTGCGTGGATTGGGTTGGGCGGTGCTTTACTATTTACCGTTAAACCGTTGATGTTTGAAGCTGAAGCTGGTGGTAGAGACTCGACCCGTTTGAAAACTCTCAGACGCAAAAATAAATAAATAAATAAATAAGATTAAAAAGTAGAAAAAAAAAGACGCGCTGGAAGCTGTTCTAGCATTTCCTCGAATCGTATAGAAATAAAATTATCCGATCCCCACCGTTAATGATTTCATTCCCGACAAATAAAAGGCTGGATTTATTTCTAACTTTATAATGAGAAATATATTCTTTATTTATTTGACTCAGAAGAATCTGGACATTAGATTATTTGAACTCTTGTGCATGAATTTATAGTCCAGATTCTAATAATATATAGATCTAGTAAGAAAGCATTGGACATTATTGCAAAATTGGAGATCCGATAAAAATGATTTTGATTTATGCTATTATTCACATTCCAAAAATTCATCGCGAAATCGTTAAAATGCAATTTCTTTTTATTTTTTTTCTTATAAAGAAGTGCGTAATGACTTTTTTAAAATACCGATAACAATTGCCTCAATCTAAAGAATTCTTGTATATAATGCATAGACAAGTCACATGGTGAACACTTCTCAAGTATGATTAGGGCAGCATAAGAACGTTCACTCCGCAAAAAATACTGTCCAATTGCCATTTTGGAACCATGAGGAGCAAATTTGGAGAACCTGAGAATTAAAAATAGTTGGATTTGGATAAAATTTGCTTTTAAGAGAAATAATTCGTAGTAGCACTATAGATTCAACACTACCTCAGTAGGAGATATACTTTTTCATCCATCTAGCATCAAAATGACAGTTTGGTAAATTCAGTATATCTGACGTCAGTTTATCTTTAGATTATATGAATTCAAGATGGTTCCCATTGACGTCCTTCCCTTCAGATCTCATCGTCTTCCTCCTCCTCTCTGAGCCTCTCTACCTTAACCACCATCTGTGGACAGCAGAAAGAGGAGTTTCCAAGAATGGGGCATAGCGGTGGATGAGGGGATGAACTGTCCTTCCAATTTTTGTCCACACACTCAGATGGTAGTCAGAAGTCACAGGGGCGTGATACATGAGCTTCAATAGCTGTAAAATGTGTTCCAACGAGGGAATGTAACTCATTAGACTCTGCTATAGGGTTCAGATATTGGAAACAAATAAATACATAAAAATCAGTGAATACAGTTCTCGACTCTACTATCAAGTGTAGCAACAAGAGCATGAACCAAAATTGAACAAAGTACTTATCAACTGGGGCTACAGTTTGCAGAAAACGGTATTCAATCTCTAATCTAGTTAATAAGACAAACCATTTCTAACTAGTGGTATTGACTCAATGCATGTCTAACATGCATGCTTGTATGCATTTGTGCATGAGTGGTGTGTATGGGTGGGTGGGTGGTATTCAACATAATTGAAACAATTACGCTTCAGGAACAAAGAGAAAGGAACTGCACCTGCCAGTACATGAATGCCTGTATAATGTTGCGCTGCCACCTACAAATATACATTCAGAAATTAAGAAATGTTATAAATGAAAAGAATAGAATGTATCTGTGACTAAAAAAGCAGCACACAAAATGGTTCCAATCAACTCACGAGAACAATGATATAATCAGAAGGAAGCCAAGTCCAATCTCAGCATGTGAAGATAGTATGTTGAGGGTAGTTGTATTTGACTCCACCCAAACACAAAGCTCTTCCAAGTACTTCCTGTTCACCATGACAAAATAAAATATTGCTCAGTAAAGAATACAAGTAGAAAAGCACAACAAGAAACAATCCTCATGCCCAGCACTCAGAATTACCAATTCACAACATCATAAAATTGAATTCAAATAACAGAGGATGATAATGAAATATCACTATTTTTGTGGGAGGGGGTATCTAACATATGCAAAATATCACGCAACGTTGTTAAGAATTAACTCTTCTACCTGTACAATGAGGATTGACTAAAATTGCGCCTAAGGAACTTGGCAACATGTTCAAGAGCCCGACAGAGAATGGGAATCAGCGCAACTGCAATGGAGATCACATCATTATACTAGTAATAACAACAAAATGAGCCTATAGAAAAATGACAAGAGAACTTGAGGATTAAGGAATGCTCACATTTGAGGCAAAGATGTGATGTCACAAAGGTAAGGCAGTAAATCAAGTAGATAAAATCCTTAGTTGTGATTATTGACTGAAAGTAAACTTGCAAAGCCTGCAAGTTCCAAGCCCTCGGTTTCTGAAATAGTAAGGGTGTGTTAATGAAATAGGAACATGGGCAGCGTATACAAGTTAATGGAATAAGATCACAAAGTGAGTGAGTGAATCTCAAAAAGTAGATTTACCCCATGTTGCGAGTACAAGGAATACAGAGAGGAACAAGCCGTGCCCATAAAGGAAAGCCGATATGCCCTATTTGAAAGGTTTTTAGGCACCAATGGAAAAATTGCAAGCACAGCCACTAGAAACACCTACAGGGAAGAAAGAGGTAGACATTGGACAAATAACAACAGAAAAATCTTAAATGTAAGTAGAACATAGCAAGAGTGGTTAAGAGTTATGTATGATACACTAACTTTAAGCACAAAAAAATGATGATTTATCAAGCCCACTAACACAGAATCAAGTGCCTAAAGTATACGTGACTGAAAACTTTTTTCTGAATCAGAGAAAACTTTGAATTCAAAAGAAGCAGACATAGTTTTCATACTTTGATCTCAAGAATTATCATTTACTTTTGTTGTTGTTTGAGGAGTGCATAAATGTATTCTAGTGGACCATGCATATCAGATTTGCAAAGAAAGAACCTTGACCATGCAGATATTCTTGTTTGAAATTACAGCAGTTCAGATTTGAAAAAAGTTTCAGGACATCTTGGGAAGGGGATACTGTTGCATTCCCCACCCTCTCTGACTCCAGCAGTTAATAAAAACTCTAACCTACAGAAAACTGTTTGTTGATGTATATGACTGTCAACACAGTGCCTGGTTTCGAGGGAACAAGATTAAAGGAGAAAGCCAATAACATAGAAAAACTATACGAAGTAGTACAGCATTTCATGAAAATCAGGCTGATTTATAAACATTATACACCCTAGCAAGGGAAAAGTTCAACAAGAAGTAAAGAAAATAAAAACAAAGTTGATTCTATGTACGTATATGTGGATATCAAAGCATGAGTAGATTTGACCATACCCAAGCGTTTACAGAAAACTGAACGGTTTGTCGATCCCAACGCAGAGAAGTTGGAGGACTTGTTGCTGATGTACCTGAAGTTCTGGCAGTTGATCCTACAAGCACCAATTCAAGTTCAATTCACTTTAATCAGCAAATTTCAGGCTACTGAAAGCAATTAAAACGTTTTTTTTGTAAATAAATAAACAGATAAACTTGATTTCTCTTAAGGGAAAATGCCAATTTAGGCCAATTTGCTTCTGTTTTGAATTTTTTGTACAGAAAATGAAAGTATTCCAACCAGCACTCCGTGACTGAGGTTGGTCATTTGTGGGTCGGGATGATGCAGATGGTCTCTTTGGCTGAGAAGAACTGCTAGTTGACATTGAGTCTACCATAAGATCAGGATCCTATTCAAGAAATCAAGATGCAAAGAATTAGGAAAACGCTATACTTAGTGTGTAGATAAATCAAAATATGATATTTTGTATTTTCATCTACTTCCAAAAGCCATGCAACGCCTACCAATTACAATCCCAAAGACATCAACCAACAAAGCCATTCTCATATCGCAATCCCAATAGCATAACTCTTCAACCAAATGACTTTATAGGTGCACTCATGTGGTAAAAATTCTTTTTTGAAAAGTTGTGAGAAAATTTAACAAGCAAACATTGAATGAAATATCTATCTCCCGGTAAAATGATCAAATTATGTTGCCTGGGATATCAATGGAATTAATCATACAGAAAATGTCCTTAAACAATTAACATAAAATTGGGAAAAGAGACAACTTATGGAAACCAAAACCAGGTCAGCCTAAGATGAAATTATTGTTTTAACCATTACATGTGAACTCAATTGCTCAATTAACTGAGCTGAATGAACAACTAAAAAATAGGTGTGCTCCCAAGTAGGCTCTCCAAAATCAAAGCCCGAATGACAAAATCAATTGAATCTAAATGAAATTTCTATTCGTCTGAGGTGCATCTAGTCAAGTGACAGTGAGCGAGATGCAAAAGACATAATAGGCAAGCGAAACCAGAAACTGTTCCTTTCAAATTCCCATAAAGGAAAATGAAGCAATTCACAGAAGATCGCAGTAGCAAAGAAAGTAAAATTCATACCCAAAATTATCAACAAACAAAGAAACCCAGAACAAAACCCAAAATACCCAATTGGAAAAGTGACCCCAAATACACAAAACAGAAAAACCCATTTCAGATTCAAGTGTCCATAGTCCAAATTCCCAAGAAACAAATGCTAATTAGCAATCAATTAGTACTGGGTGCAGAAATTGTGAAGAAAACAAGAAGAAAGAGTTGGTATGAGAGTACGGACGATGAAGCGCTGGTAGAACTTGCGCTTGAAATGGTCGACGACATCGCTGCGAGAGGCCATGTGAGGAGGGATGAGGATGTTGGACCAGTAGTCGGGCCATCTTGAGTCGTTCTCGTAGTCGTAGGCAGCCGCTGCAATTCTCTTCAGCTTCTGTGGGTCCTCTCTCTCTTCCCCCATTTCTTGATGGCTTGATTGACTGATTGCTTCCTTTCTTTCACACACACAGTCGGTCGTTCTACTTTCTTGCTGCTACTGCACAACAGAAAAACCCAAAGTCTCTCTCTCTCCACACTCTCCAATACCTTTGGTCGTTTTCTATGGGTTGCTCTGTTTTCGCCTTTGGGTGACCCGAGAGAAACGACGTTCTGGAGACATTTTTTAATGTTATTAGGTGCATTGGGCTTGGACTGAGGTAAGGGTACAATGTAGTTTTATTAGGTCCAATAACGTTTAGAACCCACTGAAAACAGAAGTGAAACAGCTCTCTGCATATTTGCTTTCCACACAGCCCCAATTTTTTTCCTTCTAAATTTCCCTGTTTCTGTTTTAAGAACAGTTGTTTTATTATTATGGAAAATGCTCTTAAATAGCATATCAATATAGCAAAGAGTCTTATTATATCGATATCATCTTCAAATGTTGTCGATACTGTCGATATTGTCTCATTATACCAATAGCAATTAGTCTATAATATAAATAAAATATCAATATTCTGTTGTCATTGTCGATTTGTTACACTAGTAGTGTTATTTAAGAACAATGATTTGTTTAGGAACGATGTTGTTTGGGAGTTTTACCCCCTTTGTTGGGGAATCGTGCAATAGACTATTCCAAGTATTTGCAACAAAAATAAGATAGCTAATCTTTTGGTTAGGCGGCAACAAGGGTCCTCCACAATTTCAGTAGGCTCAATGGTAAGAAAAATTCATTAAAAGTTCAAATATTCGATAGGGTTACATTTCTATCTATGGCAAGGACCAAGGAGCAAGAATTTTGTTTCAGCTTAATTTGTCTGGCCATTCACAATCTCCCTAGCTACTTCGATTTGTGAACTTGCTCAACTTGCAAAGCCTGTCATGAAGCTTTTGTCTGCTCTCTCTCTCTCTCTCTCTCTCTTCCTTGGAGCTTTGTCAAAATAAAATATCCTATATGATGCAGCCACGGTTTACACTACTTGCAAGATAACTTTTGAGAACCTCGAATCAATCGGACAAGCTTTGCATTACTAAGCATGCTATGTATTTCTTCATCTAAGGCCTCATGTCTTCCTCCTGATAACAAACCATGAATCTTCAATCCATTTTCTAGTTCAATAGCTTCGCTCATTTTTCGTACAACCTTCCCGTAGCACAGGTATCTCCCACAGGCTCCATAGTCCATGGCTTCATAAACGTACACATGTGCCTCTGCAGCCTTCTTTGCATCCTCAACGGCTAGGTGACCGTGTTTGAGCATGACCTTGCCACCTACATAGGCATAACAAAATGCAGGTTAAGCATTTTTTAACCCAAAGTGTTATCTTATCACACAATTTGACATGTTAAGTTGTTTGTTAAAATGTCAATTTTAATGGACTATCCGTTGTTCATATTAAAATGTCATACTATCTTATGAGAGAATATTTCATGTGTTTAAGATATATATGGTACAATGAGATGTATTTAGTATCTGCCTTTAAGATATGGTACAGAGTTGTTAGCATTTGGAAAAGATGCATCCATGAGAAGGCCGGGGCAGACTGTAACAAGATTCACTTTCATTTCCTTGGACTTCCTCCAACAAGTCATCTCTGCAGTGGTCTTTCCTAAGGCTAGCCAAAGCTGTTCATGATCACAATAAGAGGAGGAATTTTACTGAGATGTCCATAATTTGTTTGGTGTGATTAATTTTCAAATATCAGCAAAAATTCAACGACTCTAAGGCCTGTAAAGATTTTTAAGCACCTATTTTTATACCTTGTTTTCTCTGCAGAATTCCTCATTGGTCCAGCTAAACTCATCAATGATCTTGTTTTCATTGTCACCAGTCCAAATGGCAGCAAGAAGAGAGGAAGTGAAGATACATCTCTTTGCATATGCTGCCCTGCCACAAGCTTCAATAACATTCCTTGCCGCTTCAGCTTCAAGAAATGCCATTTGTTCCTGAATTGCACTCTCTATCAGCTTCAGAAGAAAACCAAAACGCACTCTCTATCAGTGCGTGCAATGGAAGCGTATGGCAAAACTTACCGAATAACCGGAGATACCGTGTGGATCAATGAAGGAGGAGGTATGAAAAATTGCATGACAACCTCTAAAAGCCTCACAGAGACTGTCCAGAGTACCCATCTTCGCCACAACAACGCCCTCGAGTTGGTTTATCTCTTCATCTCTCATTAGCTTCTTCATGTCTTCATAATCCACTGCTCATCATAGGACATAGTTTGAAGAAGAAAATTAAGCATAGTAACCAATATATGAAAAACAGAAAATAGAACAATTGGACTGCATATTTGTGTGCCTCAAAGCAATTTAGACTCAAAGGCCGGCCCGATTTATTGTTGTTTTGTCTAAAAATGCAACAACCCATGATAGAAAATAAGAAAAAAGACAGGTGAGAACAATTTTGATCATCAAAATCCAAGAGAAACTGCAAGTTTTATGATCATGCTTGTTGAAATTAAGAGGCAGACATGGACAGAAGGTTTACCAAGAAAAACTACAGCCAGGTACCTTGGTTTTGAATTGTGACTCGGACCAAGTAACCACGTGCCAATAGAGCCTTAACTATGTGAGAACCCAAGTTAGAATTCCCACTGGTCACACAAACCAGCTTCCTCTCTCTTGCATCCGAACCGCAGCTGAATGCATTGTTCACACAAACCTTCTGCTCCTCCTCCCTTAAACAACGCACTTGAGGTTTTAGAACTGCCAATTCTTCCGTTGCCATCTTTCTCATTCTCTCTCTAAACTCTCATGCAGAGTATTTAAAACAAGAAAGGCTGGCTGCTCATAATTGATTTATACTTTTTCTTTTTTGTTCTTGTCTTTCATGAGGGGCCTGAAATGCAGAAGGTAGTTGAAGAACATTAGATGGAAGGCACGAGGGTGGTAAGTGGTATTCAAACTAGAGAGTCAGCCAGTCGAGGCGGTGACAATGTGACATCCTATTGGTCAAATGCAACTTTTAGTTGTTAGTACATCAGAAATTTTTATATTTGAAATTAAAACAGTTAACCAACTTAATAATTTTTTTTTTATCCATCAGTGGTTGACTTGGGACTATGTCATCTACGGCAATGTCTATCCGGGTTTCTTACAGACCAGAACAATAATTCACACCCAAAAGCAAAAGCCGGGGCTTTAATGACAAAATTGCTAAAATGGACAAAATTGTCCTTATTTATTTTTGGATTTTTTAAGGAATTCTTTATATTTGCATGTCTTTGATTTGAAAGTTGAGAGGTTTTTATGTCTTTTTAAAAAAGCTTTGGTTTTTTCAAAAGTGAAATTTTTTTTTGCTAAAACCTAAATTTACTTTTTTTTTTTTTGGTAATACAAGTCAAGACCCTTATTCACTCAGGCTAGACCCATTGGCTTAGAGGATTAAAATATATTTGAAGTTTTAAATAGCAGTGGGTCACCGCAGCAACTGGGCTACTATTAGGTGCCCCCTACAGTAGTAATAAACATTTTGAGTTTTTAAGAGTCAGATAGAGCCTCAGTGATGATGGCATTTGAAGAGAAGGATAATTCATAAACATGAACTATATTATATATATATGAAAACAACAAATACAGATACATACAATATTGTATCAATGAATCTAGATTACAAAAGAATACAGAAATGTGCATCCTGACAACAAAATCATGTTAGCAGAGAATACAAAAATTATGGAAAATGATGATTTGGGTAAGATTTACAAGATTTGAGCAACATAGCCTGGTTCCAATAGCACAATAAAGGGTCCCAAAAGTGAAGTGAAATTAATGGCCTGCACCCTTAACTCGTCTCAGTTGTTCCATAACCCAGATCTATCAATGGATATTACAGTACTTTGGTCTCTCTGGTCTCTGCTCCAGCTACTCTGAGTTTGGTCCCTATGCTCTCTAGAGTCTCCACTTGTCCAGCTACTCCCGGTTTTGTCCCTGTGCTCTCTAGAGTCTCTACTTTTCCAGCTACTCTGAGTGTGATTAAAAAAACTTGTACTGTTGTCTTGACTACCGAATGCCATTCTCTGAAACATTCTAATTTGTGCAGATTGTTGTGCAGAATCAAAAATTTCACTTTGTCCAGGTTTCATTCCGTTACTGAGATCTGATAATTCATCTAAGGAGTCAAAAGCCCTTACCACCTAGCAAGTGGAGAAAGTGTATTAGTTCACAGTAAGTACAAACAAAATGTTGGAAAGGGTCATACCATATTTTGTAAATACCTGTCTCATCCGTGGCCTTTTCGCAGCTGAATGACGCACACAAGCTGAAGCCGCCTCAATCATTCGAAACATTTCATTCTCAACATAATTCTTTTCCAGCCTTGAATCTGCCAACTCTTCAAAGTCTTCATTCTCAAGTGCTTGAGAAAGCAAAGGCCGAGCCTGGAGGAAAAGTTTAGCTGTTATAATCTAGGCATTGTAGACAACCATACAATTCTGGTCATACAAAGTTGGCATAATACAGGTAAAAACCCACTTAAAACATGCCAATGGAAAATCAGTAATCTAAATTAGCATAATCATATGCATTACTGAGAATAAAAGTCCCACAATGATTTGCATAAACACACATTTGAAAAAGAATAACTTCCACCACCTACAAGGAGATAACAACGATGTTTATGAATTTACCCATTCAACTAGGCTCTCATCACCCAATGGCTGAGAAGAATCCACGGGTTTGCGGCCTGTAATTAGCTCCAATAGCACAACACCATAAGAGTAAACATCAGACTTGTCTGTCAACTTTCCACTTGTTGCATATTCTGGAGCCATGTATCTGGAGAATCACACAATTTCATTCATCAGAAGAACAGATAAAGGCAAATGATAGCATGAATAGAAAGATTGAAGAAATGGGAAGGATCCTGATACAAAGAAGTGAAGGTATCTACCCAAATGTTCCCATTACTCTTGTGGTTACATGCGTATTTGAATCCAATGATAGCTTTGCAAGCCCAAAATCTGCAACCTGTTAGTGAGAGAAAATTAATCTTTAGAAGATTAATTGCTGTCAAATGATTAACAATAACAGACAGCAAATACGTGGTCTGGCTGCCAGTTATTGTAAGAGGACTTTGTAGTCATTCCATGAATATATAAATATCAGACTCCAAAAAGGCTCTTATTTAAAAAATGGAAATGCATCCATGTGAGTGCCACTTTAAGCAATCACTATAACCAGATAGAAGCATTTTTCTTTTTTTCTTGAAAATTAAGGCTGTACAATACCTGAGCTTCAAAGTTGCTATCCAAAAGGATGTTTGATGACTTAATATCTCTGTGAATAATGCGGGGATGACCTAATAAACACATTAAAACAAAATATTAAGAGGAGAGAGAGAGAGAATTAGATGCTAGCAGGCATGACGTTAAATACAACACTGAAGTAACAAACTTTGCACAACTTTAAAAACAGCCAACCTTTCTAATGTATAATAGTCATTTCATTTATATCATTTTTCTTTTGGGTTACCATATTGGAAATAAAAGCACAGACCACGATTAAATTCCAGAAATGAAGCTTGTTTGTTTTGGACATGTCAATTCTGTAAACAAATAAATCTTTCTCAATTGATAATGCTACTCAGGGGGTTGAAGGCCTTGGAAACAAATATAAACTTTGACTAATGCTGTTTCGCATAGGATAAATTACTATTTGTACTTAGATGGGATGGAAACTATGACAAAGGAAAGGGTACTGTTCATTGAATTAACAAATAATAAAACAGTTTACATTTCTCATTGTGTGTCTGTATTCAAACAAACCAAGGTCTAGAAAAGTTGAATCCCAAATTGAGAGGTCCAGGAAAAAACAAAGAAGAAACTCACAATCTTCGTGTAAGTAAGCTATTCCACGAGCTGCACCAGCAGCAACCTTGACTCTGGTTGCCCAATCCAGAACTGGCCTGCCCTCACCTGCAGTTTTCAATAGAGGAAAGTTAGAAGATGTACAAATTTTCACAAGACACCTACATGCAGACGAGAATTATGCTTCGAATTTACTAATGCTCCAAATGTTGCAAGATAATTTATGCTTCACAATTACTGCATGTAGACATGAGAACTACACGCAGTGAATTCCCAAGCCTAAAAATTTGTCTTCCTTTAAAATCAGAAAGCTCACCATGAAGATGGTAATGTAGGGTATCATTTGGAACGAAGTCATAGACAAGCAATCTTTGATGCTCAGATATACAGTAACCAACCAGGGAAACCAAGTGGCGATGGTGTACACGACTAATAATTTCAACTTCAGCTTTAAACTCACGTTCCCCTTGTCCACCACCAATTTTTAGCTGTTTTACAGCAACTTCCCTTTCATCTTCCAGAACACCTTTGTATACACAACCAAATCCACCTTCGCCCAAAAGATTCTTTGTCGAAAAACCATTTGTGGCTTGGAGTAGTTCTTCATATGTAAACCATGATCTTGAATTGTTTACTCCACCAGGATCTGATTGTGCATACATGAAATCACTACCAGAACCATTTCCTACAAGCGGAGCTGGAGAATGCGGCTTCAGAAATACTGAATCTGGAGAGCAGAAAAAAGATCCATTAGTTTGAACTAAATGACCTCATTTGCATTCATCTAAAGCTTGTTAGTTAATTCAGAAGCTTGACTTTAATAAGATTTATAGAATATTTTAGCCAGAGCATAGAAATCGAGTTTTCCATTTAGTTTCCTCTACTAATACTATAATTTAGAGAGGTATTTATCTATTTGGCTCTACTTATACTAATTTAGGGACTGATTTTTAAGGTTCCCTATTACATTCAGTTTTTCTATAACATTAGGATAATTTAGGTACTTTATTATTTTGGGATTACCTATCTAAATAGGCTTTATTGTAATAAGCTTTTAGATTCTAGCATGTGATTAGTAGTGATTAAGATATCTATTTATGATTACAGTAATTTTCCTTTTGTTCTAATGTTGTTCCTATTTACTAGTGTCAGACGCTTCTTGTCCTCAACCAATAACCTATCAAACCTTATAGTCCTTGTATTCCTGGATGTTCAAATGTGATGTCCATTTTAAATGAAATCACAACTGGGAAAATATTAAAAGGCAAATAATTAGCATTTTACGGTTAATTAAACATTTATAATTCTTCCAATTCTCTTGGAACAGCTGCTACAATTCCTTGTCCGCAAAGCAAATTTGAATACTTAAAAGTGTCAACAACCCAACAAGAAAATGAAATAATTATTGTTGTGCATGTTCACTGTGTTACCTGAATTCTGGGATGAAGCGAAGGGGGAAGGCATGGTGTAACGAAGATTTGATCCAGTTCTTTTCTTGTGCTTCTTTGCAAACCAAACCGCCATAACAACAAGACTGAGCACCAGAAATCCAACTGCAATTCCAATTGCCACAGCTCCTCCCGTGTTTAACCCGCTTGTATTTCTAGATGTGGTATTTGCCGTTGCATTGGCATTAGTAGTTGACTTTGCAGTTGGCTTCTGTGGTAAGGGAGTTGGACTTGATGAATTACTAGGTGGAGCTGGAGAACTAAGAGGAGGTGAAGAAGATGAAGGGACTGAAGGAGGTGGTGATTGCAAAGTGGGTTCAGGGGGGGAGTTATCAGCTGGTGGAGGAGCAGATTTAGAACCAGATGGAGGAGGTGTACCAGTGGGGGATGGAGGGGATTTTTCTGGTGCTTTTCCCCGTGGTGGGGTGGTGGTGAAGAATTGGCCGAAGGTGGTGGTACATCAGCTGGCGGAGGTGGAGAATCTGAGGTGGATGTAGGTGGAGGTGAGGATTCTGCTGGAGGTGGTGGGGAAGATTGGGGAGGAGGGGAACGTCCTGATGGAGGCGGTGGGGACGCATTTGGTGGGGGTGCAGATGCAGCAGGAGGAGGGGAAGCTGGTGGCGAAGGTGGTGATGATGCGGGTGGTGATGGTGGGGTGATGCCGCCGGAGGCAATGGGGTGGAGCAGTTGGAGATGATGGGGGCGGAGACCGAGGAGGGGATGGGGGTGGAGCCTGAGGAGGCGAAGGCGGTGGTGAAGTTGGTGGCGGTGTTGATGGTGGTGGTGATGATTTTGGAGGGGGAACAGCTGGTGTTGCTGGAGGAGGAGACTGGGGAAGAGGGGATGAAGCGTCAGAAGGGGTTGCAGTGGTTGTAGTAGTTGATGAATTTGATGGGGCAGGGGAAGCAGGTGGGGGTGGTGAGGTACCAGATGAAGTTGGTGGGACCGCAGAAGGGGAAGAATTTGGAGAAGGTGATGTTGTTGAAGACATCTTTGTATGAAATGAATGCTAAATTCTCTACTGTTTTTTTTTGCTTTATTATATCAATTCCATTACCAAACTAGCCAAAATCAGTGACAGGAAAAGTCACTCTCACTGAAAATCAAACATCAGCTAACACTACATAACAAAATACAATCGCCAAATGTCTTCCCCACAGCAACAACTATAAACAACCGATTCTCAGAAAACTGAAAATGCCAGAAACCCCCAATTCAAAAGGACCAGGCATAACCAATGCCTCCTAAATCCTCTACTGGTCCCCAAAACTCAGGAAAGTTCAGATGAACCCAAAATTCACAAAAAATAAGCACTACCCAGTTCACAAAACCCTTGAAAGAACAACATTAACACCCAAAAACCCAAAAATTGAGGAAATATCAGATCACCATGCGCAAGCTTCAAACTTTAAAACCCAGATTTACAACAAGAAGTAAAAGCTGATAACTTTATTGGGCAAATGCAGCAGCCCAGATCACCAAACTGCGCATAGAGAAAACCAAGAAGCTAAAAAACTGGAGCAATTCATACCTCTCCCTCCCGGAAACGGAAATGGGGTTTGCTGTTTGGGAGAGTTGGGTTCTTACAGGATGGAATCTTCGAATGCCACCAGTGTTTTCCGGAGAAAGCAATTTTTGTGGAAAATGCTGAAGACTCTAAAAAGGTGTAGCCACAAAACACGCTAGTGAACGTGGGGGCGACTTCGGAAGAGTGCCTCCTCACTGGTGACTCCACATGCAGAGCGGAAGTGGCAGCCAAAAACAATCATTGTAAAATTACTCCTACCATAGCGCATGATCAAAAATTTTATGCTTGAGCTTACCAGAAGGGACACCTTTCTTAGCTGTTTACTTCCTGTTCTATTTGTCTTTTTCAATGTAATGTTACTAATGTTTTTTTTTCTTCTAATTGAGTTTTATTTGTTTTATAATTTTTCTTTCTTTTTGAATGTTATAAATTAGAAAATATAATCAACCCAATAGAAAGAAGATAAGATACAAAGTTAAACTCCTTTTGCCTTTCCTATTGAGAGGGGCGAGAATACTAAATTCAGACATACTATACGCATGTTATGACTCGAACTAAATACCTTACTTGCATAAGTAATTACTTCAAACCACTACAATGGTAAATTCTTTGGGCAAAGCTAAACTCTTTAGCTCTACCAAGCAATGTACAAATGTGAGAGTTCATTTTTGTTGTCTTATCCAATTAGTCACTTTTTAATAACCCAATTATATTTTGAAAAGGGGAAGAAAAAAAAAACTTAAGCAATAACCTTATGGCTTTTTCTGGATTTTGAAAAATAAAAATAATGGGTGTCTGCAGTAATTTTGCATCAATGGAGGTGAATAAAAAAAACCTTTTTTCTCATTAAAAAAGGGATAAATAAAAGAAGAGTCAAAAGAATGAGGCCGCGTAATCCAATAGTCAGCGCTTAAGGGTATAATAGAAGAGGTGATTTATCAAATAGATTGTGAGATCTCATTCTCACTGCCAACAGAGTCTCCCAACTGCCATGTTGTCCCAATGCGCGCATGTTGATGAAACGGCAATAAACAATTCTTAAAACACATAGCCTTTTAACTTGTTTAATTTGTTTGAGGTGGAGAAGAGGAGGGGACTTTGTCTTTTGGGTTGTTTTATAAGGTGGTTTAATGTAAAAACCATGCTCATAATCTTGAAATCTTCAACTCCAAGGCTTTTGATGAGGGAGGAGGTTGGTTGGTTGACCTAATGATGGAAGATGGCATGCATTCTTCTCATGGTGACAAGCTAACTGAAATTGAAATGTAGCACCTTCCACTCTTTGATTTTTATATATGTTGGTGTACAACTCAATGTAGCTTTTGCCTGTCTTTTAGCAATTTGTTCTTTGAGTGTTAAGAATGACACAATTTTGAGTTTTGAGAAAAAGGGATGATGTGATATATGTAATATAAACAGCGATGACACTTAATGATTGTGATTCTTATGACAATAATTAATATAGTAAAGTGGTAAGATGAAAGTAAAAATTGATGTATATATATTATGACTAACATAGTTGGCACTAATAAATGCGATATGGTGCAGTCCGGGTTCTGAGTGAAGATGATGGTGGTAGCTTCTTAAGCTTATATTGCTTTACGATTTGAAAACAATAATATTTTTAGATGAGATCTCTAAGTTTGAAAGAAAATGAGACCCTTTCTAATAAGTTCCCAAATAGAACTCTAGCAATATGAATTTTTTTAAAATTTATAAAAACGAGTTTGTTTATCTATTTATTTTTCACCCATGCTTTGTATATATATATTTTAAATAAAGAGGAAAATTCTTATGGGGCTATGAATAAATGGGCTTAATAATATTTAATAATGCTTCCTCTTCCTCCAAAAGGCTCCAACCATTTTGTAACCCAATTGTCGTTTGGGCCATCCCATTGAATAAAATCCGGATCCTGACCCGAAAAACAAACAGAAAGTACTCCCCTAGTCAGAAACCGCGTGCATAAAAGCGTGGACTTCGAATGCGTACTCTCTGTGTTCCGGTTCAGAGGTACGCGCTTCTTCATCCTCGGTCTTCCCTCACTGAAAATTTACTAATTGCGACCTCATTTTTCGTAATCTTCTTTCGAATTTGATATACTGTTCCTATTTTCTTTGGTTGAATGCTGAATTTGTGTTTTGCCGCGTTTTGTTTGCTTGGTTACTGATAAAATGCCGCAAAGAAAATGAACCCCAATATGAAGTGATGAAGTCCAGCAAAGTATGCATAGCGAAATTTGAATCTAGTAGTGGTTGCTATTTGAATTGTAAATAGAAATCCATGTCTCACCATCCTGAAATTATCCAAATTCTGTTTTGTACTATGTCTTTGTATATGAGTTTATGTGGAAACTTTGTCTATCAACTCAACTACAACTCTGGCTTCAAGAATTATATGTCCATTTTTTCGTTTTTTGGAAAGATTTTTAAACGCTAAATGTTGAATTCATAAGTTTCGTTTCTCTGTTCTCTCACTGCATTCATACTACGACACACAATCTTTACATCATTTGAAGGAGGAGATGAATTTGCCCATGCTTTATTTTTTCCTTTCTAATGGATTGTCCAGTGGATGGTGAGGAGGGAAGGCGGGGAAGCAAATGTTAAGCCCTTGCAATCTGTATTGTCAATGATACAGTCTATGGTTTCCAAACATTAGTATTTAGATTAGTGAGCTAAAGTAGGAAGAGATCCAGTTTGCACCATATACTATTTTAGAATATGAATACTTCTTCCTCTTACCCCTCTGTTTTATAACAAAAAATACTATATTATGTAGGAACCACCAACAGCAATCAAAATGTGTCGATACCAAGATTGGGAAGATGACCTACCAGATAGTGAAGTTCATGATGAATATCCTGGCAGAGATGCAGTGACTGCTTTTATACGCCAAATCGAACAACAAATGAATGAAATTAGCGGATTTTTGGACAACATGAAAGGTGATAGTTCCAAAAAGCCAAACAAATTTTGGTCTGGATTCTTGTCAGGCATCTGTTTCACCATACTGCTCAACTTTGTGATCAAGTACGTAACTAGTAACTAGTAACTAGTTAGGGCTGATTTTGTATAGCAATTTGACATCCCAGACCTTATTCAGGTTCATTGCACTTCTAATGGCGTTTGTCTTGAGTTCTATTCATGTTGTGAAGAAACTCCTGTGGTTGTGGATGTTTTGACTTGTACAATTTATTTGGCTGCTTTATGGCACTGATCTCGCCTTTAATCAAATTGTTAAGCATGCCATATTAGTTTTGTCATGTGAAGCACATATTTCTTGCCATGGAAAGGTAGCATAGTGGTAGACTTATTTCATAAAAGCCATCTAAAACGAGAAATGTTTCATCAACGACAGGAAAGAAATACATATAAAGCTCACAATCAGTTGGAAGAACAAATGAAAGCCAATGAAAACACGATAGTAAATCACAAGGCATTTAGAACTGCTCACTGTCTGCAACAAAGAATAAAATCACAATCACAATCACAATCATAACACAACCAAACTCAGTGATAGTGCCTAAACCAGCATACGTTCCCTCCAGCCTCAAATTCATTTCCTTCCTCACCTCTGCTGTGGATCCACCACAACAAATTTGTAAGTGAGTTACCATCATCGTAACCGTTCAAGTTCCTTATCTTCTGCAAAGCACCTTCTTTGTCGTAAATCCCTTCCAAGGAATAAACAAACCCTTTCCATCCTTCTCCAACTCCCTCCCTACTCAGAGCTGGTAAGGTCCACTTCACAAGATCCCTAACAAAGCCAACATCAGAGAACAAGACCTCGCTGATTGGCAATAGTGGTAGCAACTGAATTCCAAGCCTGCATTCTCTCCACTCTGGAGGAGCAAACCAAAGACCACTGTCCCTCTTGGTAGCCCACAGAACTCCAACCACCCTATTTTCTCTTGTGAAATCTTCCCCATACATGCTATCTCCCTCTCTTACGTGCCACCACGTTTGAGCCGCCTGAATTTCCAATGCTGCAAGCATTGATCCTGTGGCCACAAGATGAGTGTCTCCATAGGCTAACCCCATCAATGCAGCTGAATAATAAGCATTCACTGCCTCACTTGTGCTCTCTTGATTCCGCCCATCTGCAAATTCAGTTAGCCCGCCTGCCCACGAGTGTAATTTGTACAAATCAAAGCACCTCAGACGAGGATAATGTGAATTTGATCGCCTACCAATGCTCAGAAAATCAGCCGCAAGCGAATAAGCTTGAGGCCTGTACTTCCTTCCCCATGCAGGGTCAATCTTTGCAAGCACCGAAATGGCATAAAGAAAGTACCCCAGATGATAGTGGTGATCATTATAAATTCCAAAACCAAAATCTGCACCAGAATCAGTTGCTCCTTGTTTAGTGACAATTCCACCCCATTTGCGATCATACAAGAAACCATTTCCACTGAAACTTCCATCCAGCCATGGCTCAATTGTATCCTTCAAATATTTCCTAATTGCCGGAATCACATCAAGATAAGCCACCTCCTCAGCAATCAAAGCTAACCTTGCCGCTCGGGCAATCAATTTTCCATAAAAATAGGAAGATGTAGTTGTTATTGGGGTTGAATTCAGAGCTTCAACATCTTTCCGAAGTGCAGAAATAATTTCAGCATATGAATCTTCGTTAACACCTCTGGTTGAATGCCAAGTGACTGAAACAGGGTCTGGTTTCAAAACCCATGAATCACCAACAACACCAACAAGATCACCATCAATGCTTTTGAACTTAAAATCCTCCAAAATAGTAACATCACAATCGTCACCAGAAAGCAGCTGAAGATGGAGAGGATGAGCCAGCATAAGCAAATCACCCCATCCTTTCTTTTCCCATTTATATTCCAAAGAAAATGGCTTCGTGAACACAGCTTCACCCGAAACCGGGTAACACGAGCTGAACTGGTCGAGGGTTGCCTCGTATTGTGGATCAGAATCCGGCAATATGGCAATCCGAATAATCCCAGAAAACCCACCAGAAGTGATCAATGACAGGCTGCTGCTAGTCAAATCAATTGGGGATGATGTGTAGATAAGCCATGTTTGATTGTTGTTGAGCTTGATGGTGTATTTGGTGCGTGAGCTACTGGAAGAACAAGAGAGAACTGCATGAATGGTGGAGATTGAAAGCTCAGTGCGGCTAGAAACAGAGCAGGTGACAAAGGGGCTTCCCCGGACGAGAAAGAAGCGGAGATTGGAGGAAGGAAAGTCCAGAGTGACACTGAGATCATTGAATGAAGAGATTTTATGCGTCTCTTGGGAATTGGAGTTTTGTGAGGCAGAGATGGTGAGATCAGCTATGAAAATTTGGTACAGAAAAGCAGAGTTGAAGAAGCGAGATGGGTAAGAGATGGTGAGAGAGGAGGAGGAGGATTTGATTTGGTAGGGGTGAAAATACTCAGGTTGGTCGCCATTTTTTAGGGCAAAGTTTTGGAAGAAAGAGTTGGTGGGAAGAGGGGTTGTGAGGAGATTGGGGGAGAAGAAATGGGAAGGGTCAGGGAGGACTGTGGATTGGGTTTGAGGGAAGAGGAAAGGGGTGGCGGTTGGTGGCTTGAGGGCTGACTGTGCTGGCGGTGGCATGGTGTCGGATTCTTCAGGAGATGGTGGCGATGGAAATGAAGGTGAAGATGGAGGTGGTTTATAGGGCTTGCGAGATTTTTTGAAACTCTTGGTGATTAAGATTTTGACTTTTCTTTTAATTTTTTTCAACATTGGATTTGGTGTGAAAACGAGTCGAATTAATGCAACAGAAGGCGGAATGAACGACTCTGAAATAATAATAAATAATTAAATAAATAAAATAAAATAGAAATATTGATTTTTGATGAGTTGGTGGGAAATGGATGGAGCCAAGAGGGAAAGTAGGAGGAAATGGTGGGAGGATTTTAGCTGTTAGTTACCAAACTAGGAGGAGGAGGAGGAGGAGGAGGAGGACGAAGAAAAGTTTCGTATATACCTTAGAAATTTGGAACCCCACAAAACCCAATTTCTGGGTTTAAGAGGATTGCAAGATATCCAAAAAAGTACCTGAATTTGAAGGAAGGGATAAAAATACCTAGGGGGGTTTTCAGAATGCTTGAGAGCCAAGCAAAAGAAATGTATAATGAAATGGAAATGTGTGATTGATGACTTGATTAAAGAAACAAAAATGAGAAAAATGAATCAATCAAGGACCTCATTTTTTGCATATGAAACATTATTATTTTTCTTTACAATGGCATTTTCGTTCAATTCTTTTCATGCTGTGAAAAACACACTGCTGGTACTGGTTTTTTTTACTTGAAGATAATGCTTCCTCGTGAGCACACGTCTCTTCTGTGAACAGAAAACTAAGCATCTTTCTTGGCATGAAAAGGAATTGCCAAGCTATATAGATGTTAATTTGGGTAAGTGAGTGGTAGACGTTGTTTATACGTAACCTGGAAATGCATCTTGAATGTCACATTTCAGAGAAGCACAAGAACAATGACAGAGAGAAACCAGCAAAGAAACACACAATTCACTTGGAAGAACAAATAGAAGCCAACAACATATGGCGCATTCCGAAAGAAGCTCAACCAGCAAGCAGCGTGCAATTCACTGAGAAAAGCAAACGAAAGTGAACAGAATATAGCTTAGACAAAGAAGCTGAATTGAAAAACAGAAGTCATCCAAAATGGCATAGAAAGGATTAACCAAAAAAACATAACTCTGTCTAAGCCCCCATTCTAAGTCCACAACCCTCTCATTTTCCCTCACCTCTACTGTGAATCCACCATAAAAGATTAGTGAGAGAATTCCCATCATCAAAACCCTTCAACTTCCAGTTCTTCTTCAATGCATTTTCTTTGTTGGAAATCCCTTCCAAGGCAAAAGCAAACCCTTTGCATTAATTTCTCAGTATGTAGAGCAGGTGATGTCCATTTCACAAGTTGTTTAACATAGCCAACATCAGAGAACAAGACCTCAGTGATTGGCAATATGGGCAGGACCTGAATTCCAAGCCTACACTCTCTCCAGTCTGGAGGAGCAAACCAAAGTCCACTGTCCCTCTTGTTAGCCCATAAAACTCCCACCACTCTATTATTCCTCGTGAAATCTCCCTCATAAAGTTTACCTCCCTCTTTCACATGCCACCAAACTTTAGCTGCATGAATTTCAAAACTGAAATTGAGGAATGGAAAACACAAATCGGAGTGTAGTTCTAATTGATTAAATTTTGTCACATAAGAATTTGTTAATTTGCATGCTACCAACTACAAAAAAAATGAAGGAAAACAACACAACCTAAAGACTAATCAAAGATCCTACTGTGAACCTGAGCTCCTACTATGAATCCACCATAGGAGATTAGTGAGAGAGTTTCCATCATCAAAACCCTTTAAGCTCTTAATCTTCTCCAAAGCACCATCCTTATCATAAATCCCTTGCAAGGCATAGACAAAACCCTTCCATCCGTCCACAACTCCTTCTCTACTCAGAGATGGCAATGCCCATTCCACAATTTCCTTAGCAAAGCCATCATCAGAGAACAAGATCTCAGTGATTGGGGATATGGGCAGTAATTGAATTCCAAGCCTCATTTCTTTTGCCTCTGGAGGAGCAAACCAAAGTCCACTGTCTCTCTTGTTTGCCCATAAAACTCCCACAATTCTATTTTCCTTTGTGAACGCTTCCTCATAAAGTGTATCTCCTTCTCTTACATGCCACCACATTTGAGCTGCTTGAATTTCCAAAGCTGTAAGCATTGATCCACTGTCAAAAAGATTGGTGTCTCCATAGGCTAAGCCCATTAATGCAGCTGAATAGTAAGCATTCACTGCCTCACTTGTGCTCTCTTGGTTCCTTCCATCTCCAAATTCAGTCAGTCCTCCAGCCCAAGAGTGTAGTGTGTACATATCAAAGCATCTCAACTTTGGATAGTTTGAATTCGATTGGTTGCCCAAGTTGATGAAATCAGCTGCAAGAGAGTAAGCTTGAGCCTTGTACTTGATCCCCCATGCTGGATCAATCTTTGCAAGCACTGAAATACCATACACAAAATATCCTAGATGGTAATGGTGATCATTATAAACTCCAAACCCGAAATCTGCACCCCGATCAGTTGATCCTTGTTTGGTGACAAGTCCACCCCATTTAGGATCATACAGAAAACCATTCCCACTAAAAGTACCATCCAACCATGGCTCAATTGCGTCCATCAAGTATTTCTTAATTGCTGGAACCACATCAAGGCAATCCACCTCTTCAGCAATCAAAGCCAACCTTGCTGCTCTGGCAACCAATTTCCCATAAAAATATGACGATGCAGTTGTTATTGGAGTCGAACTGAGAACCTCCACATCGTGACGAAGTGCAGAAACAGTTTCAGGGTACGAACCTTGTTTGACACCTTCGATTGAGTGCCAAGTGACTGAAACATTATGTGATTTCAACTCCCACGAATCACCAACAACACCAACCAGATCACCATCAATGCTTTTGTACTTGAAATCATCCAAAACAGTAGCGTTAGACAGAATCTGAAGATGGAGAGGATGAGCTAGCATAAGCAAATCTCCCTGTCCATACTTTTCCCATTTATATTCCAAAGTGAATGACTTTGTGAACACAGCTTCACCAGAAACAGGGTAAGCATAACTAAACCGGTCAAGGATTGACTCATATTTTGGATCAGAACCCGGCACCAATGCAATCCGAATAGTCCCAGAATAGCCATCAAAAGTTAAGGTTGATGGGCTGCTTCTAGTCAAATTACTTGGGGATGAGGTGTATAGAACCCATGTTTGATTGTTGTTAAGTTGGACGATGAACTTGGTGTTTGAGTTGCTCGAATAGGATTCGAGGATTGCGTGAATGGTTGAGACAGAAACCGCAGTGGGGCTAGACACATTGCAGGTGACATAGGGGCTTCCTCGAGCGAGGAAGAAGCGGAGGTTGGACGAGGGAAAGTCCAAGGTGACACTAAGATCAGTGAAGCCAGAGATTACACGGTGGCTGCTATTTGCTGCATCTATGTTGGTGCTGGTTTGGGAGGCATAGATGGTGAGGTCAGGGGCAAAGGTTTGGGAGATGAAAGCAGAGGTGGAGGAGAGAGATGGGTAGGAGAGAGATAGAGAGGAGGAGGAGGAGTTGATGCTGTACGGGTGAAAGTATTCGGGTTTATCGCCATTGTTGAGAGCAAAGTTCTGGAAAAAAGAATTAGTGGGGAGAGGGGTTGAGAGGAGGTTTGGAGAGAAGAAGCTTGACGGTTCAGGGAGGATTGTGGATTGGGTTGGAGGGAATTGGAATGGGGATGATGATGAGGTGGTCTGTGGAATTAGCGAGAAAGCTGACATGCAAATGATGAGAGCAAAAGAGAAACCATAAGTGATGTTGTTTGCCATTGCTCCTTGTGGTGGCAAATTCTCTCTTCAATTAGCCACATATTTATAAGTTTTCTTCAAGATTTTCCTACTTCTTCATGAATATTTTTTTTTTTGGGTTTCTTTAGAAAATTGATAAGACCAAACAAACAAAGAAAAAGAAACAAGATAGAGAAAATTCAAGAGCGTGATAAGACCAAACAAACAAGAAAAACTTCAGAATCCGCTGATGCTGTAGCCTTTCGTATGTTGGCACGAGTTTCTTTTTTTGTTTCTTAATCAATTACAGCAACTTTCCTTTTTCTTTTTATCCGAATCTAACTAGGAAATTTTTTTCCTATTGCTGTACTTCTTTATATACAGCCTTAGATATCTTACTAATTATGATTCAAATCGAGTAATATCCTTGTTAAATTGAGCTTTTCCATATTAGAAAGGACATGAAATGTAGATCACCAAGTGCTAAAACACGGTAGCACTATCTTTTCATTTCTCTCTAATAAGGAGGTTTTATGTGGTGCTAAGAAAATAAAATTTCAAACAAAGGCAAATATATCAACGGGAGCATTTTTGAATGGAAAAAATTTGAAAACCATAGGCTCCAAAACCATTCATGTCAAGCAATTTGTGCACAAGTAATTCCCTCTTTTGAGTGATCCAGCCAGGATTATTTTGGATAATCCTTGTTAAGAGATGACCTAACCCAAAACTTAATGGCTATTATACCATTTTAAAATAGGAAAATACTTGCCTTCTTCTTTGGCAATTATCCTGCTAATCACAGTTTGACATGTGTGTAAAGATTTTTCTTTCTGTGTTTTTGATAATTATTTTCGCATATGTGTCAATCTGTGATTTGCAAAAAGTAAGAATGCCTCCTTTCTTCCCTGGAACGAGGGAAGCAGTGTCATTTAAAAAATCCAGCCCCAAACTTAAATTTTTAGGTAATTAGCTCAAAATATGTGTGTGTGTGTGCCCATATATTTTTTATATAAGATATTTAACCAGATCAATGTAGGACTATTGCTCAAGAAGTTAAACTTTTAAATCAAGATGTTAAAAAATTCAACATTGATCAAGTTTTTAATTTGTTTTTAATCACTGTGGATCAGTTTTTGTGTGAGGTTGGTAAATGAAAAATTGTTACCTTAGCCTCGGATGTACAGTTAGAATTCAGCCACGTCAAGGATCACTCAACCGTTCATTTCAACCATAAAGCATCTATAAATTGAGTCCTTTGTTCATTTGGAAGAGCATGCACTCACTGAGAGCTTGAGTGAAATCTTTTTGAGCAATTTCTTTGAAAATCTCTTGGTAAGAGGGTTGGTCTTTCTCATTAAATAATATATCTCCTAGTTTCATTTCCTTTTCTCAATATTCTTCAAGGCTGAGCTAGTGAGCTTTAGAGAGTTTGAGCTTCACTTTAAGCATATATGAGCTCCTATACCATCAAAAAAGTACATTAAAATTTATCAACATTACTACGTATACGTACGTACATTAATTTGTCAACTTTTATATATAATATAAAAAAATTTCGGAGCCCTCAAAAATCCGTGGCCCTGTACGGTGGCACCACTTGCACACCTTCAGGGCCGCCCCTCAGTATTACTATCCCTTGCTTTGCTAAGTTTGAGTAATGGAATTAGCTTGTGCCTCCCTGAAAGTGTAAAAGAAATTGATTTCAGTGCTGATGGTGAAAATGGCTCTCCAAGTACCACTAAGGATAAGGGGAAAAGATGGGCAATTCTAATGGCTGGGTCAAATGGTTACTACAACTACAGGCATCAGGTTTAAATTTGTCCAAATTTCATCATATATATAGTATTAGTATCAATGATTATGCTATGTTACTAATAGTGCATTTGATTAATTTTCCATGTAGGCTGATATATGCCATGCATATCAGATACTGAAGAAAGATGGACTGAAAGATGAGAGAACATCATTGTTTTCATGTACGCTGATACTGCACACAACACGGAAAACCCTAGACAAGGTGTCATCATCAACAAGCCAAAGGGCCATGACTGGAGGTAGTGGCAAGGTTCTGAAAAGTGGTCCAAATGACCATGTTTTCATCTATTATGCAGATGATGGTTCTGCAGGATTACTTGGTAGCTTTTAATTAAATTTTAAATATTTAGTTAATGAAATTAAATTGTATGTAATAGGATTTTTTTTTGGAGTTACATTTGTAAAAACAAGGGAATAAGTGAGCGCATGATCTAATCAAGGAAGAACCAACTCTTGTTTTCTGTGGAAGTTATTCTTAATTGAAAGAAGATGGAACAGGGTAACATTTCTGTGAAATTAGATATTGCATTTACATGTGAGTGGTATTTTGTATTCAGGGATGCCTTGTGAGGATGATTCTGTTTCTGCTAAAGATCTTATACATGTGCTAAAGAAGAAGCATCTTTGTAAAGGTTTCAAAAGCATGGTAAGATCAATATCCATTTCAATAGCAATTGATAAGTATCTAGCCTCTAGTTTACTATCAATCTTTGCTGAGTTTCAGTACTTTCTAAGGCTTTTATGCATCGAAGCTTGCGAGTCTGGGAGCATATTTGAGGGCCTCCATCCAAATAAAATAAATATTTATGCTACTACCGCACCAAATGCAGAAGAGAGTAGTTGTGGGAACCAAATTCTAGCAAAACCCTAGGTCAAATATTTCCTTTAATTTGAGGATTATTTGACCTAATTGGGAGTTACTCAATTTAATTGGAAGTTAATTGATTTAATTGGGATTAATTTGATTCCTACCTTAATTAGGGATTTGATTTAAATCAAATCCCTAATTAAGCAAATCTCACAAAATCAGAGAAGAATAATTCTTTTCCATCTGCGGAATTATTCCTTTGAAACCCTAGCCTTCAAGGCCCCTATAAATAGATGGCTATGCACAAGGGTTGAGGTACGTCTAAAATTCTATTTGAAACTCTGCAGAAATTCCCTCTCACAAACCTTAGCCGCTACACTCCTCCCTCTTACACAAGGCTCCGGCCACCTAGTTCACACCATACATACAGCTCCGTACCCTTTTAGTTAGCTATTGTTTTCCTACAAACTCTCGAACTAACTTAGGCATCGGAGGGTCTTTGGCAAATACCCCCGAGTGTGGTCCTCTTGTTCCGATCTATTTTGCAAGGAGAAAGAGGCGACGAAGAAGAAAGAGGAATCAATCAATCGAATATTCTAATGGGAAGAAATCGCTCCCCCAAATTGGTGCTTCCCATAAGAATATTGGATTGATTGATTCCTCTTTCTTCTTCGTTGCCTCTTTCTCCCTGCAAAATAGATCGGAATAAGAGGACCAAACCCGGGGGTGTTGGCCAAAGGCCCTTTGATGCTTAAGTTAGTTCGAGAGTTTGTAGGAAAACAATAGCTAACTAAAAGGGTACGGAGTTGTATGTATGGTGTGAACCGAGTGGCCAAAGCCGTGTGTGGTGGCCGGAGCCTTGTGTATGAGGGAGAAAAAGTATGGCAGCTAGGGTTTGTGAGAGGGAATTTATGTAGAGTTTCATATAGAATTTTAGATGTACCTCAACCCTTGTGTATAGCCATATATTTATAGGGGCCTCGAAGGCTAAGGTTTCAGAGGAATAATTCTACAGATGGAAAGAAATTATTCTTCCATGATTTGGCGAGATTGGCTTAATTAGGGATTTGATTTAAATCAAATCCCTAATTAAGGTAGGAATCAAATCAATCCCAATTAAATCGGGTAACTCCCAATCAAAATTGAGTAACTCCCAATTAGGTCAAATAATCCCCAAATGGAAGGAAATATTTGACCTAGGGTTTTGCTCCCACAGTAGTTATGGAACATATTGTTCAGGTGAACCTGAAGTTCCTGAGGAGTATGATACCTGTTTGGGAGACTTGTATAGTATTTCCTGGTTGGAGGATTCGTAATGCAATGCTTTCCTTTATTAAGATGCTGTTATTATGCAGAGTACATTACTTTATCAGTTTCCAATATATTTTGAATCGTTGGCTCGTACTAATTACTTTGTTGTTTCAATGAATTTGGAACGTATTGTGACATTTGACAGTAGTGACAGCAATGATTTGCGCAAAGAAACTTTGGAGAAGCAATATGAAAGGGTAAAATATTGGAAACTTCTCACAGTTTTAGATATTTATGGAGCTTTCATTACAATAGTCAATAGATAAAATATTTTGAAATGCTTGTCAGATGCAGATCATAAAGTATATGTATAATGCCACGGAAAATTAGAATAATATGACCATCTTGACTAAATTACAGGTTCGAAGAAGAACAAATGAGTCTCATGTTATGCAGTATGGAGATATGAGCCATAGAAAGGAGTTCCTCTTCACTTACATAACATGGGTGCAGATCTTGTGAAGGATAGCTATGCTTCCATCGGTGATATCTCTTCACCCTCAGTCTCAAGGGCTGCTAACCAACGCGACACAAACCTCCTTTATTTCCAGCACAAGGTTTCTGCTCTTAATTTATTACGAGTCCTAAACTTAAATGTCTTTTAGTTTGCACAAACTTTCATATATTTTGATAATATGATTTATATCTACAAACCATTTCTCTTTATTCTTCAGTCTGCCTGATATCGTGCGAAACTGGAAGCTCGAACGCAGCTGCTTGATGAAATTGCTCATAGGAAACATGTAGACTAGAGCATCCATAAAATCGGGGAGCTTTTGTTTGGACACCAGAAGAGCTCAAACCTGTTGATGAACGTTAGGTCTCGGGGGCAACCTGTAGTAGATGATTGGGACTGCTTCAAGAAGTTTGTAAGCCTTCCTCTAATTCCATACATGAAATTAATACAGACACACAAGTTTAATGCTTATCTATTTAATTGTTTACTTAAAGTAAACCAGTAAATCTTATCTCTGAGATATTGGTTTTGAATTCTATCTGTGCAGCTGAGGATTTATAAGAAGTACTGTGGACATTTATCAGCATACGGAATGAAATACACGCAAGCTATAGCCAACATATGCAATGCTGGGGTAACCATGGAAAAAATGGTTGCAGCTTCTGATCAAGCTTGTTCCAAGAAATCCCATGTCTAGAACTTCCTTTCTGATCAGATGAAGTAAATAAACGGTTATGTATATATGAATTTTATGTTGGTCTAATGGAGTTGATGTTGCAACAGTCTTCGTATGAAAATAAGAAATGAAAATTAATAAATAGTGTTTCAAAAATGTGATGTCGACTGTGGATCTGCAACACGTAGTATTAAAACACATGTTCCATTTCTGTCTTGGATAATGTCTTTACTAGTCATTAGTTGCTAATTAATGCTCTTGCAAGGCTAATCATATGAACCAAACTCTATATTGAAACATGAGAAATAAAATGAGAGCGCGAAAAAAGTTAACTCTGTAGCGGACCAAGATCTTTATCAGTTCAGCAGCCAGTACAAGCTCTCAAGCTAAGTGCCTATTGATATGTTCATTATTGAACGCGTATGGCAACAAAAGAAACAAGTACTTAAGGAATTCGATCAAGGAAACACAGAGACTCTGCATCCTAGATTAAGTTTTGACTCTTTTAATTGTTAATCTGGACTCTTGAATTGAAGAAGCTTTCTTCTTTTCTTTAAAGTTTTCAGATTTGATATAGCAGCATTTCGTGTTTCTTGAGAAACAAAAATTGTCTGTTGGATTTTGTTTAAATGAGCTTCAATAAATGGTAATTGAGAGGAAAAGGAGAAAAAAAAAAGGGGGGGGATATGAATTGAGAGGATCTGTTAAGGTATGGCAGTGGTCCTGTTTCTCTTGAAAGATATAAAATTGGCTGTGGGATTTTTGTTTAAATGAGCTTGAATGCATGGAATTTTGGAAAGTGAGAAAAAAGGAAGGGATATTAAAGAACAGAATCCAAAATAATGATGGTGCTCATATGGAAGATCATTGGTAATTAAAAGAGCACTCTTCTACTTAAGCCTATTGTATTCCTACATATAATCTTATTCTGCAGATCAATGGCATTGGCCGGTCAAGGTAATGGAGTGTTACTATCCCTTGCTTTTTCAAGTTTTACTATTCGAAGCTGGTGTCTCACCGAAAATGCATTCAAATTAGCATCTGCAGAAGTGACAGATTTCAGTACGCATGGTGATAATGGATCTCCAAGTACCACAGATGGTGATGGAAAAGGGTGGAAAGTTCTAGTTGCATCCGGGGCAAAAGGTTATGGAAACTATAGGCACCAGGTTTAAGTTTGTCCAAATCTCATTAATGTTAATAAGAGTGAGTTTACTTACTGTATGAAAACATAATTGTGTTCATGTATGATGATACTGCGTTTGACAGGCGACATCCTAGACCTGGTGTGATCATCAAAAAGCCAAATGGAACTGATGTTTATAACGGAGTTCCCAAAGTCTAATTTTCCTAATCTAATATCAGTTTCTAGCTAGTTTGTTAGTTTAACAGTAGTTTAACTGTGATGCGGCTGTGCAGGATTATACAGGGGAAGATGGAAGGACATACGCGCAAGCAATTGCCAACATTTGCAATGCCGGGAAATGGCTGCAGTGTCATGTCTAGTTCTTCCTTGTTGATCAAACCAAGCGAATAAATAGTCACGAACATGACTTTTAGGCTGCTCTAAAGGGTAAAGTTTGTGGTACATGTATATATGAAAATAGACACAAAGAAGAAAGGATCCTTTAAAAATGGTGATGCTCACTTAGAGAAGAAGTATCTCTGTAATGATTTCAGTACAATACAGAGAATCTAAGCTTAACAGAGTTACTTAGTGCCTAAGCTACACAACAGGGATATTAGAAAATTAGGTAAGTTATTGGACTTATATCAAAGAAAGTAAACTTGGAGATGTATTTGACTCATTCTAAACTTCGATATAAAGGTGGCTTTACATCTCCAAATTCACGGGTGAAAATGCTATAAGTGGCTAAAATTCTTTAAACAAAAATAATCAGAAAAATAGAAAATGTAAGAAATTTAAATCCAATATTTTATTATTATTATTATTATTATTTTGTTTTGGTTTTTGGGTTCTTTGCAAGGTAAGATAGAAAGTCCAATATAGATCACAAAGTGTACATCTTTTCATTGGAGCAAAAACATATTTACACCCACAAGAAATGAAATTGAGCATATAAAAAGTGGTTTTGTATCCCCAAGTTTTCATCTCAAGGCTGAAAATGCTCTAAGTGGCTAAATTTAATTAAACAAAAAAAGTCAGAAAAAATAGAAAATGTAAGAAATTTAAATCCAATACTTCACTTACAACTTTACAAGGCAAGGTAGAAAGCCGAATAGGCCTCAAGTTCGTCCGACCCGCTTCGTTTCCTGAAACCGCAACACTGCAATTCGGAGGGAGAGAGAGAGAGACCCAATTGGCGAATTGCTCCCAACCCGCGTCGTTTCCGGTTTTAATTCGGAAACCGCAACACTGCAATTCAGAGAGTGAGAGAGAGAGAGAAGAGATGGCTGGATTGCTAGCGTGGGCAGCAGACGTAGTAGGAGGTGGTGGCGGGCAAGGTAACGAAGAAGACGGTTCCAATTCGATCCCGCTTATATTCACTCCGGAGCAGCAAAAGTATGCTCTAGACTTGGATCACAAAGCAACTTCTCTCAGCCGTTCGATCCAAGATCTACGGCTCAGACTCCCTCCCTCTGATATCTCCCAACGGCTCCCTGATCTCCATGCCCACTCCGTCGCTTCTAATGCCGCTCTTGCTCTCCAATTGAATGCCCATTCCACTACCCGCGAACAGGTTCGGCTTTTAGTTCTTGAATTTATGTGGCTTTTTTCTTATCCGGGTCCTTGATTTTGATTGTGGTTCTTGTGCAATTGGATATTTTGATTCGAATTGGACGTTTTTATATATGGGTCTTTTGTTTTGATTGTAATTCTTATATACAACTCTGAATTGTTGCATATTTAATTCAAATTTTGGAACTTTTTAAAATTATCTGTGTATGTGATTGTTTATTGTTGCCTACGAAACTTTCTAGTTTAAGCTTCATGTACTCAGGAGGAGGAGATATGCTGATGTGTTTATTTTTGTTTCTAAAAAGTCTCCATTTATACTTGTGGACAGGCCCAGTTGAGAGAGGTGACATTGCAGGAAGAGAATGTTGCATATGAAAGGGCTATTTCAAATTGTGAAACTAAAATAAAGGAGAAAATTCAAGAAGCAGATTTACTTATAAGGAAGTTAATGGTGAGAAGTTTCTTCACATTTAATCTTATACATGTATTGTGGTCTTCTATATGATGACATTAAGGATATTGTATTTTGGTTAATGGAAAATCCACACTTAAATTGTTTCTGAAATTTGGTGATTATTGTTATCAGGAAATGGAGGAAACTGAGAGGGATTTAAGAGTTAAGCTTGAAAATGCACAAACTGCATTGGATGTGAGTCGTTCTGGCGAATCACATGACTCCATTGGCGACTCAAAGATGACAATCGAAACTGAACCTGACATTGAAGCCTCCAAGAAAGCTATACTTGACAAGTTAGAGGAGAGGAAGAAAGAGTTGGTCCGTTGCACCTTTCCTTTTTACCTCACTGATCTTTCATGCCTTCCCCGTTTTTAATGTATGGGTCTGTGTGGTTTTGAAATTTTTTATCTTGATTGCTGAAAAAATGTTTTATTATCTTAGAGTTCAATGGAAGAAGTAGTGAAACATTTAGAGAGGAGCTGGGCAGAAATTCAAGATAATGCACTCAGTCACCCTTCTCCAGGTAATCTTACATCATCAAAACTATTTATTTGGTATATTCTGTGTGCTTGCTCTTCGAATGCATTTATACTTCCAGTTTACAATAGCAATGCAGTTTGTTTTATATTAGACATCTTATTGGTCTTGGGGTTTCAACCAAAGAAGGTTTGTATGGAATTAAAAACATTAAATTTTGACAAAGAAAAGGGAAGGGGGTCCTCAAATTATGTCCCAGATGAGGAAGAAATTTATGGTAGAGTCAAACCTAGGTGCTTGTACGCCATGTATTCAGGGGATCTTGCCTTGTGGCTGCTCAGTGATGCATATAGTGCAGCATGTGGCTATGGGATAAACTCATAAACTGTTTGCAATGTTAGTTGAAATGCCATGTATGCATATTATAGGGCATTCTAGCTAGTGGTAAGACTAATCTGTAAGTTTTTTTTTTTTTTTTTTTTTTTTTTGTTTTTTTGTTTTTTTTTTGGTGGTGCAGTTCAAAGAGAGAAGATTTTGGATAAACAACTTCACAGTTTAATTGAGCAGCTAGCAGCAAAACAGGTCTTTCTGTAACTTTTCATTAATAGTTGAATTTTCTTATTTATCTAATGGATTTAAAATTATTCTCTGTTGAGCATATTTGGGAGAAAATTTCTTCATTGTTTCTCTTATATTTATAGGCACAAGCAGAAGGCCTGGTGAATGAAATTCATTTGAAAGAGACGGAGCTAGAAAGTGTGAATGGGTTGTGGAGAAAGCTTGAAAGCAGCAACATGGAGATGAATACTGCTAGAAACCGGTTTGGACGAAGCACATCTTTTAAAGGATCTGCTTCCTCTGATTATATTCTTGATGCTCATCATAGATATGCCGACGGCCGAACAGAGAGTCAGCAAAGGCTCATGCTGCTCAGGTCGGGTTTTGTGCTTTACATTTTAGCTTTACACATCCTGGTCTTCATCAAGATCTCATTTTGACGAATGTTATCAGTCTTTCCTAATTCTGTTTGTATGCCAAACAACCTGATGTGTCTTGTATTGTAAGAGGCGTTGTCAGTGTGGTTGTATGATATATTCTTTGTTTCAGATATTGAAAGTACATAATGAAATTACTCATTTACAATGATATTGTTAAGGCTGTCAATCAAGATCCCATAATTCATACAATGATTTCGCATATACACTTTCTCCACAGGTGAGAAATTTTCAGCTTACTAAAATCCTCATCTGAATTATTTTCAATATTTGCAATGCAAGTCTCAATATTTGTTTAGCCGTCAGAACAGGTGGTGCACTTGAGAAGATTCATATACACCGAAACTAGACTGGAATGAGCAACGAAATTTCTGTCGTCTTCAATTGGTCCATATTCTTTCTTAATTAGGCACTAAATAAATCATATTAATTATTAAAATCTATTAGTAGCCAGCAAACACAATCAAATTTATGCAAGTACGCTGTCGTTTTGCCAACATAATCAAATATTCTTCCAACTCAAAGTCAACTATTCACATGCATCAAACGCTTTTTTTTGGTATGATGCAAATAATAAAAATTAATAATGTGTGTATAAATACATATATTATAAAAAATTCATGTATATGACGTTTGCATGATGAAGCATTTCTCCATAGCTTCTTCTCATCGAGATAGCCTGTACCCTGTCTTCAACATATACAGCAAGATCTCATTCCACGTATCAATGGGGCCTGGCAAGCACCAGTGAACACAGTCGGCAAGAGTCATATTCCTATGAGGTGAGTGTCCATAGAAGTTTGGGTGTCCATCAGGCCTCAGCAACATAGCTTCTGTTGTGTCCATCAACCTAAACTGCAGGCCTCTCTGCAGGCCTTGCTCTTCTGCTGCTTTTAGCTCCTCCACTTGAGTCAAGTACATTTCCAAAACATACCCGTCTAGCTTCGTTTCTTCTTTGGTAAAAGGACTTGTCCTCACACAATTCCCTCCCTCGTTCCATGCCCCGTTTTCAAAGTGTGAGGGAGAAAACGTCCTCAGAAATGTCACCCCCTTGTAGTTTTTAAGGCTTCGAAGGGTTCTAAACACCGTTCGAAAGGCCTTTCTGTATCCGTAGGAGGTGACAAATGACGTCATGTTGTCTTGTTCGCACTTGTGACACCCGATAACTCGACCATTTTCGTGGTATATCAGTGGCCGGAAGAACCATTGTCCTGCTGAGACGATCACATAGTCGAATTGTTCGACCTGAGTTAGCCATGCCTCGTCCGGCTCATCTAAGTAGAGGCTCATGAGGCTGTTGATGTCGTGTCCTCTGTGATCTGCGTCTCTAGATTTAACCAAGAAGGGGGACCAGAGAGTTGCTATGGTGAAATTGTAATCATTGTAGACATAGCGCTTGAAGTAATCTGTGTTTGAGGAATATTTATGAGAAATGTCCTCGGGATAAGCTACCTGAAAGAAAAACAAAAAACACACAATCTTGTTAGAACAAACTATAATCTTAGACTGTTTCAAGTCTCTGTAGGCTAATTTGAATGCTTACAATGGCTAAGAGGCAAAGCAATGACTGCATTTGATTCTTTCCCACAGAGTCACCAAGGAAAGCCAATGACTTGCCTCTAACAAGCTCCAAGAACTGAGCTTGCATCAAACAAGGGCAACTCACAAGCATCAGGCTTCCACCTCCATTTCATGAACTCCGTATCAGGTCTCCCAAACTTCATGCAGTTTTGCTCATCAATGATCAGATTGCAAGTTTCATTTGTGTAGTAAGCAGGTCCATCAGGATATGGAACCCAGTTCCCACTAAATATTTGGCATTGATCTTCTTTTTCGATGCTTTTTGAACCGCTGGGATTGCTCTTAGGAGACGGCAATGGGGAATTTGGGATGTTTAGACAGAGAGGGATTGTAGTGAGCAGAACTAAGGTAAGGGCTAGCAGAAAAAGATTTTTGTGGGTGTTGTTGGGTTGTGTGTATTTTCCATTAGGGAGATCAATGGCATGAAACTTCATGGTGGAGAAGAGAACTGTGAGGCAAGATAGATTCAAGCAATATATATAAATGGGTCCAATAATAATGTGCTTAGCTGAAGGTTATGGCTTTGGATAATTTAGCAAAACTGACAATCGTGTATTTTCAAAGCAACTAGCTGACCATGGTTTACCTACCAAATCACCATCATGATGATGCAAAAATTTACACATATAACTGAATAATAATACCTTTTAAAACAGAGGCATCTCCCCTAAATCTTATTACTTGATGAATAATGACTTTTTTATAACTAAAAAAAGAGTGTAAGTGGATAAAATATGAGTGGGGAAATCATTGCCCTACTTTTAAACAAATGGTTTTGATTATTATTTTTTAATTCTTTGGCTAAAAACTTGCCAAAGAATTATGCCAGAAGTGATTGGAATTTGATGACCAAGTAAACTCTGGCGTGGCTTAAGAGTGAAGTCATAAATGATTGTAAAGTTTGAAATCATGCCCTTCACAGTTCATGGTGTCCATGTTTGCTTTGATAATGGAATGCAATAATGCAGTTTTTGTCTACATGTCTATGGACTTCACGATATCATCTAGAACAAAACTGTTGCCAAGAGTTCTCTAACTTTCAGTCTTCAATGACCGAAAGATGGCTTTAAAGATTGAGTAAATTGCCACCATTTTCCAAGCAGTTGCTTGGTTGTCATCACAATTACTTTGGCAACCAAACAAACAGGTGATCTAAAATGCTGCTCTGAAATTTAAAGTGTTGAGGTAAATTTTTTGTCCATATATTTACCAGTTAGCTTAGTAAGCATATGTTGTGTGGAAGCTTGGAAATATATAGGAAAATGACAGTGTCATTTGGTGCTTTCCAAGTTACAAAGATCACAACCTATCTGCAACTTTGAACAATATCTGTCTGTGCTAAATTACAAATTAATGAGACAAAAACCTTGAGAATAAAGGGTGGTTGAAGGCCAACAGACACCAATTATCATATATATATGCCTCTCATTTTATACAATTAGTCAGCAATATAATAATCCACATTTGTCACCGGCCAATGGACATGTATCAAATCCACAAGTTCATCCCTTTACTTAGAGCTGGCAAATTGTTCACTAGCTTAGATAGTCCCTAATTCATTGAGGAAATAGGCTGGTTGGGTTTTGTCTATAATTTAGGCGTTCTTGGATCTGACATGACTTCAACCATTATATCCCAAAAAATTAAAATAGAAAAGAAAAACAAAGCTTTATCAAATACCAAATAATAGGCTGGTGTGTTTATAATTTAGGCAATAATGAATCATTGTGCTGTGGCTCTTGATAATGATATACACTTAAATCTTGGTTTAGTTAAATTATTAGTTTTTATTATTGATTCTTTCGATTC
The DNA here is from genome assembly GCF_029339155.1 of Prunus mume. Classification (NCBI taxonomy): domain Eukaryota; kingdom Viridiplantae; phylum Streptophyta; class Magnoliopsida; order Rosales; family Rosaceae; genus Prunus; species Prunus mume. The sequence goes on along the minus strand of NC_142701.1, from coordinate 20,963,526 downwards.
GATCTAATCCATACCGAAATGTTGAAGTTAAAAGATTAGGTAACAATAACAATGTCCGATGGAAATCCATTCCATGTTTTGGCATCATGGTATCAGCATAAATGCCGAATTGGTTAATGAGAGCTTACAACTATATTAGGCAATTATTGTATCAAGAATGAGTTGTTGAGAATATTGTACTGTCTTGATATTCAATAAATAATACTTGTTACTCTCTGTAATTCTAGGGTTAAGGTTGAAAGGAGTTTAACACACATAATCATATGTGACAACTGTTAAAAGTCTTATATAGTTATGCTATAGTAACTTTCTCTTTAAGGAGGGGCCTTGTGTCGGATTAGGTAGTTGGTAAGGCAAAGCTAACTAAGGCAATTAGGAAGATCAACCACAGCAATTGAGACACATCCTATACTCCTACCCAAGGCAGTAGTAGCGAATTCTCAGCAATGAGAGAAAGCCCGACAGAGCAATGCCGCGTAGAGGTAGAAGAGGCAAAGAAAGCATCGGTTTTCTCTGTTCTAGCAGCCGCGGTAAAATAGAGGATGCAAGCATTATCTGAATGATTAGGCTTAAAGCTATAGGTGACTAGTATAGTCCACTTGCTACTAAAGCTATTTGCAAATTGACACATTATCTACCACATGATGTGGTATAGTCCTCTAGTCTTTCTCCAATGAGTTTTAACACCCACATACACATTCCCCCAATCAAAAAAGGAGCCATTAATTGGTATTTAAGTCTTCCTCTAGTCTTCATTGATTGATTGGTAAAAGTCTTCCTCTGGTCTTCATTGATTAATTGGTAAAAGCCTTCCTCAAGTCTTAGAGCACTTCCAGCAGTTTGTCCCTTTGCCATGACAAGGGAGGGGGGGTTAGGGCAGCTACTATTCACGTGAATAGTTTCTGCCTTTGCAAAAGGTTGTGGTGTTTCCACCAATTGCCATGGCAACAACTATTTACATGAAATATGAGGTGAGAAATTTGTATAGAGTTTTGGTGTGGGAAATGAAAACTATGACTAGGTATTTATTTATTTTTTTAAAAAGAATTGTTTTTGTATTTTTTAAAGATTTTTTAAAAATTTGTTGTTGTTGACGTTAGCAAAGAGTTTTGGTGTGGGAAGTGAAAACTATGACTTGGTATTTATTTTTAAAAAAATCTGAATTTTTTTGTATTTTTGCAGATTTTTTTAATTTTTTTGTTCTTGCGTCACAAACTCAGGTGATCTTGCTTGAGGGCTGGTTTCATGGGCTCCACATCCTGTTAGGGCTGACCCTTGCTGATGGAAATCTTTTTTTGCCCAAACCCCAGCTGAGCCCAGCCTTAGCTGCTAGAAGTGCTCTTATAAACACCCACTTTTGTCCTACTCCTCAGAACAAAGGAGGACGACATGTATTTTACTTTTTCATTTATGAGCATATGTATATCCTTTTATGATAAGTCTACCTTTAGAATTTTCTTCGTCATTTAATATGAAAATTACATAAAGAAAGAGCGGAAATTTTATACATTATTTCATTGACTAATCTGTCTTCCTCTAGAATTTTTTGAGTAATTTAATATGACAATTACGTCAATTATTTCATATGAAATTTTCTTCGTCATTACATCAAGAAAGAGCATAAATTCCATATACATTATTTCATTGACTAATCTGTTTCCTCTAGAATTTTCTTCATCGTTTAATATGAAAATTACATAAAGAAAGAACAGAAATTCCATACATTATTTCGTTAACTAATCTGTCTTCCTATTTTTGTTTGTTCCCACAATACACGATAGGAACTCATACACACCAATAAGTTCAGACATAATAGAAAATTGACAGACCAATTAAGGAAAGGCAATGTGCATGTGAAGAAGTGAGAAATGTAAAAATTTACATGAGAAAGAACTAACTGTTAGCATTTGTTTCATTGAATGATGGGGAATGCTAGTAACATTCTCTCCAACCTTGTCTTTTAGACCTTCTCCATTTTCTTTAAGACATGTGTCACTTCACATACACTTAAAATAATGACATTAATACATCAAACAAACCACCTTTTGTTTTCCGAGTTTACCCTTATTAAATCTATTGTCCTTCAATTTACCCAATTTTTTTACAACTCTCTTACCATATGTAAAAAATTAAAAATTTATGTTCTTTTAAAAGAAAATGTCTATTTGGTTTTTAGAGGAATTTTTTTTTTTGTTTAAAAAAAACACAATAATGACCTTAAAAAAAATCCACAAAAGATATATCTTTTTTTTATACAGACAAAAGACTTCCTTCTAAAGAAGTCTTTTTTTAAAAAGAAGTTCATTGATTGCATTTTCAAACCATTAATTCGGTAAGTTTGATTATTGAATTTTTTTTTTCTAAACCATTAATTAGGTAAGTCTTATTTGTTGGAATCTTTCAAAAAAGAAAAAAAAACTAATGTTTTTTCTTATTTAATTTTTTAACAAGGTGATAAAAAGTTGTAACAAATTTGGATAATAAATTTAAGGAAACATTAGAATCAATACAAAAAATGAAGGCAAATTTGGAAACAAATGTTATCTTATTAGATGCATTAATTACATTATTTTTAGTGTAAGGAAAGTGACACATGTCATGAGGAAAATGGGAGAAAGGAGAAGGTTAGAGAGAAGGTTGCTAACATTCCCCTTGTGAAATTACGTTGTGTGTGGAAAGAAAAACAAAAGGGTTTTCTACCGAATACCCCTTGAACTATTAAGCTTGTTGAAGTCACAATTGTCAAATTTTTCATCTTCGGATTTGTATGATCATGAATTCCAAATATGTTTTCATCTTTAGAATGTCGGACATTGGTACGACTCTCTAAAGTGTTTCTTGAGCTTTTCTTTCTTTGTCGGGATTCAAAAATTTCGCCGGGGTATGTCAACGCCATCCAGTGGAAGAAGTATTTGGCCGATATTGTCGTTTATATAATGCAACAAGAAAAATGTTAAGTATATATAAAATTAAAGAGTGATATTATTAATTAGAAAAATTTATAGCTTTAACAAACAGTAAGGAAAGAAATGATTGAATTCACCTCTGTAGAGCACTAATCAAAGCTTGATTTTCCATATAAAATGGTTGATATGATAGTGACTGACTTTGGTTGGTTCTATGATATCAATCTCCTCAATTTGGACGGCCGTTATAAAAAAAAAAACAACTGCTTCCAACGTCTGTGCAAAAGAATTCGCCTCTTGTTACCTGTGTCATTATATAGGTGCTGTTGCTGGAATGAACGTCTGTTCCAGAAATGGATGACATGAAAAGGATTATCACTCCATTACGAACCGAGGTGAGTGTCAAATATTTATGTCAGTCATTTTTTTTTTTTTCGAAATGCGTGCTAAAATATTTGCAGTTCAAATACTAGTTTAGTTAGTCTCATCCTCCTTGGTTTTTATATCTATTTTTCTCTCATAAAATAATCTGAACTCGAAAATCGAAAAGCTACTTTCTACAAATACCTAGCGGCCTTCCCCTTGTTAGAGGTGAACTGAAACAATTTTTTGTTACCCGACTTATCCAGTCATTATGGATATATTCTTGGAGGAGGGTGCACCTTACAGACGAGAGAATTAGAGGACTGTTTCCCTGAATGCAGAACACTTCGTGATATGTGCAAATGCTATGGTTTTTCGATTGGCCGTTGCTCATGTCGGAAATGCTGAGAGCAAATAAAAGTTGACAACGTTTTACGTGACGAATTGGCTGCTGTCAAAAACGAATTTTTTGTGTTGGCGGATGGTCTACCCCTTTAGTCGCACTTGGAACGGTAATGTTCTGCTTCCCTTTTTGCTTTTGAACCTATTTTCAGAGCAAGTTAACTTATTTATTGAAGATATATATTTTCTTATTGTTGTTGTTTAATTACAATATTTACAGATTTAGAGTTCTTTTGAGAACTGCAATGAAATGGTTGATATGGTTGTGACTTCAACTAAAAGGCTATGGTCATTTCTATGATATCATACCCTCAATAAGCTTGCTATGACGGCCAAAAAAAAACAACTGCTCCAACGTCTGTGTGTTGCAAAATATTCCCAATCTTGTTCCTGTGTCATTATGTAGGTGCTGGTGCCGGATGAACTGGTTAATTAGTGCTGCACTGCTATTTGGTTTAGATCAGACAGTATTCATATCTATGTCTATGTCATTCTCTAGGTGCTGGATTAACTACTTAATTAGTACTGTATTGCTATTTGGTTTAGATAAGACAGTAATTATATCAGTTTCATTGTGAATGTTTTGATTTTATCTTATCTTAGATTGATTGTGGATGGTGGGCTTCGTTGATATGATCTTTTGCATACTTTTTGGGTGTTGGTTTTGTTCTTTCAAGGGATTTGTGAACAGGGTGGTGCTTAGTTTTTGGGAATTTTGGGTTCATCTGAACTTTTCTGAGTTCGATTTTATTTTAAACATAAAAAAGAAGTATATTTTACTTTGAAAGGATCCGGAATATTCATTAGACTTCAATCCAATACTTTGGTTTTTGTTGTTGTTGTTGTTGTGCTTATTGTATTTTAGTTGTGTTTAATTTTGTGTTTTTCTACACATGATGACATGACATACAGAACATTTATAGAGAATAAACTCAAAATATAGCTTCTAGAAAAAAAAACTCCAAAAATTTTTTATCAAATTGAAAAGAAATTAAACAGAGATGAGGACCAAGAATGGTTTTCATGAATGCTTTTATTTCCCAACAAATCACAAATTGAATGGTAACATATCTTAAACACACATCAAGCTACTTCAGCAAGCCAAAGAAATTACTATAAGTTATTCATGTTAGGTAAGCCAAAGAAATTACTATAAGTTATTCATGTTAGGTCTTTTGCTATCTAGCTAGCTCATATAGTTCTCCAACAACTGTAGGACCTAACTTAATTTTATATGGTTTAATTTTTGAAAAGGGTTCATTTTAGTTCAACACCAAAATCAAACAAATATGTGTGGACGATGGGGGAGAATTTTATTCCCTTCGTGATTTTTTTGCAGATAACGGGATCATTTACCAACGATCTTGCATTTATACCCCCAACAAAACGGGGTTGTAGAACATAAACATCGCCATATAATTTAAATAGTTTGGGCTTTACTTTTTCAAGCCCATCTTCCTCTTCAATTTTGGGGAGAAGAAGTGCTTACCACCACTCATATAATTAACCGAATTCCTTCCAAGCCATTAGTCCAACAAACCCCTTTTGAAAAATTATATGGCAAACCACCTTTCCATACACATATGAGAGTCTTTGGGTGTCTTGCTTTTCCACCAACACCCATCCTACATCCAAATTTGATACTCGTGCCAAGAAAAGGCTTTTTTTTTCTTTTTTTTCTTTTTTTTTGTGCGTACCCTAGTAGGCAAAAGGTTTACAAGTTGTATGATCTCACTGCCCGCAAAATCTTCATCAACAGGGATATTAATTTTTTTGAGCATCATTTCCCTTTCCCCACCATCAGCCCAACCACAAAATCAATCCAATTACTTGTCCTACCCACACCACACATAACAGACCTTGATCCATGCCATCCAACCTTGGGCCTGCATGACTTTCCTCCAACTAATTCATCTTTTTCCCATGAGCCCAATCCCACACTTCCAAGCCAAGATGAGATCATCTCTCCAGCCACCGCCTATCTCCAGCTAACCATTTCTCTTTTTCTCCTATGGACCCACCCTATTTTATAATTTCAACCTCTTGGGTGTTTTAGTGAAACTCCCTTCTCTTTTTCTCCTATGGACCCACCTATTTCTCTATTACATCATCATCTGTTGCACTTACAAACCCAGACATAGGGGTGGGCACGGTTTGGGTTGGACTAGTTTTTGCCTTAAATTAGAACCGATCTGGTACTATTCATCAGGTTTGGTTTGGTTTGGTTTTAATAAAAAAAATTCAAAAACTATCAAGTTGAATCGGTTTCGTCCGGTTCAATTTTGAACCGAATTATAAAAAAAAATTAAATTATTTTTTTAATACAATTCTCAACTAAAAAATATTTTTTTTTACTTGAAAATTAACAAATTATTCAATTTCGTATAAAAATAAATATTAAAGTTAGAAAAGAGAGATAATTTGAAATTGAACTTGGATAAATATTAGTTTTTTTTTTCTTAAATTAAAATATAGCATTAAATATAAATATATATTCAAATAATATATTTTTTAATTTGACCGGTTCGGTTCGGCCCAATTTTTGAAGACATGGAACCGATCCAAAACCGGTCCAAACCGATCCGGTTCGGTTTTTAATCGGGTGTTGACTTTTTGGTGAACTAGGTTTTTTTCCGGTTTGGTTCGGTGCAGTTCGGCTTGAATTTCCAGTTCGCCGGTTTGAGTGCCCACTCCTACCCAGAACAACCCGCACCTCTTCCACCTTCTACTACCCATCTTTCTACCAATCCACCTGCTAGGCTTATAAATGAGTTTATTTGTGAAATCCTAAAACATCATTTATTTTTATCGTTCAATATAGTGAGAGTAGGTTTTTATCAACGGTCCCTAAAACATCATTTTTTTTTTACACTCTTTTGTCAGTTTATTGATACTTTTCCATCTTTATTTCATTATAAAAATAATTTTCTTTTGTTAGCTCAGAAGTCAAATACTATTTAGTTGGTGGACAAAAATGATATTAGAGTAATAGTTGAGGGACCATTTCGGTAAAAAATCCCTATTTTAAATTAACATAGGAATATCAATAGATTTGGGATTTATCTTATAAATCGTGTTGTCCGTGTTAATTCTTCCTATCTTGAAAGAATTAGCTGAAATATGCATAAATATACAACTAGCATAATATTATCATAAGGGTAAGCTAACAAAAGCGTCTAGTTAATATTTTTTTACATGAAATCATTAATAATTTTTATTCTTGTATCCTTATCCCTTTTGTATGTGATGCGAATGAATGACTCCTATCATACCACTTTAAATTATTTTATTTGTGCTTTAGAAATTATAATATGGAGCTTTGAATTTACTAGAGTACAAAAATAGGAAGATAGGAAGATATTCATTAGAAACAAAATGCAAGAAGTTGAAGCAATAACATAATCTTTAAAAACTTAAGGTAGAAGTATCCTGAATTAATTTAAAAGTAAATAAAAAAACTTTACAAATACATTTTTGTCCCTTCCGTTGTTTTTGAACCATTGCTGTCTATGCATGCAAAATTCCTTCCAACGAGTGGTTGGCAATCTATACTTCTGATCTTGCTTCAGGAAGGGTAATAAAGTAAAAAACCAAAACTTAGAAACTAAAATCAATTCAAATAAATCAAACGAAGGGAAGAGTCTTGGTCTCCTCAATGTGCGCTATATATATATGTATATATAATTATAGTACTATTAAAAAAGAAATATTAGCTATTGTATTATGTATTAGTAAATTTCAAGATGATTTGCTTAATCAAAAGTTTTTAATACGAGTTGATTGTAAATACAGAGAGTTTTCATTGAGGGATCCCTCAAATAAGTTTATTTGAGGGACACCCCTTGTAGGGCCCACTCGGATTGTATTTCACTAATCCAAACCGTCTATTTTGTAGATACACATTCAAAGATCATCTCTACAAAAAATTACTTGAATCCGATATCATTTGACCATTCAATTGAGTTATTGAAATTTTAGTACTTTCTTGAAGCACCGTGTTCATTGATTTTGTAGGACACAATTGGGTTTCGAAACGGTTTCCGATTTGTCTAATTTTTTGTAAGGCTGATCTATGAATGAAAACTTAAAAAATAAATTGTTTGGATCATTGGAAAAAAAATTGTAGAGTACTCTAAAGGGCGTTCCTCAATAGAATGGGATTGTATACATATATGTATACAAAATCAATTACAAAAAATTATTGAAAATTATTTCATTCATAGATCATCCTTACAAAAAATTAGACAAATCGGAAACCGTTTCGACACCCAATTGTGTCCTACAAAATCAATGAATACAGTGCTTCAAGAAAGTACTAAAATTTCAATAACTCAATTGAATGGTCAAATGATATCGGATTCAAGTGATTTTTTGTAGAGATGATCTTTGAATGTGTATCTACAAAATAACGGTTTGGATTTGTGAAATACAGTCCGGAGTGGGCCCTACAAGGAGTGTCCCTTAAATAAGCTTATTTGAGGATCCTCAATGGAAGCTTATATATATATATATATATATATATATATAGGGTATTCTGCTGAATTGCCCCTTGAACTTATATATAATTCTCAATTTACCCCATGACTTTTTTTTAAGCAAATTAAAGGCTCAAATTAATTTTTATTATCAATGTTCCCCCCACCATCAAAATTCGAACATTTCATTCATTATTCCGTCTATTTGACCCATGATGACTCTTTGTTGAGGGTTATTTTCATCATTCAACGCAAATTGAATTAGCAACCTCTCTCTCTCACAACTTCGCACATCTCTTTCACATTGATAGGGTAGGGTTAGAAAGGGACAGAATTGAGGGCGGGAAAAAGGACGAAATCGAAGGTTGGAATCAAATGAAATCGAAGGTTGCTGAGAGAGAGAGAGAGAGAGAGAGAGAGAGAGAGAGAGAGAGAGATGAGAACGAACTTATCTGGCAGCGTTGATGGGTCACACAGAGTGAGTTCAGAGTTGGTAGATGGCAATTCATGGATGTTGCCATCACGGGTCTGCTACTGTGGGAAGGTTGCAAAAATTCAAATTTCGTGGACCTCTTCACATCCAAGACGATGATTTTATGTTTGTGCGCAAGTGAGCTAAATTTTGAAGTTTGGGTTTCAAATTTGCGGTTTTGAGTTTCCACCTTTTAAAACTTTGTGTTTGTAGAAATGTTGTCAAATGTGGGAGTAGGGTGACCCCGTTATGTGCAATATATCTAAGCAAATAATTTCAGGATTGCTGAGGAGAATTAACATGTTGGAAGCAGAGAAAAAGGAAGGGAATTCGAAGCTGAAAAACCCATGGTTTTGGGTGTCATTGTTCATGTTTGGGGTTATTATGTGCTTGATTTTGAATGAAGATAAAGGCACCAATGGGCAGCTGTAGAAAGGGATGGGTAGTTGGCATTTTGGTTTAGGGTTATAAAGGGATAGGTGCTTGGCATTTTATAATTTTTTTTTGTAAGGGTTAGAAAGAGATGGGTGATTGGCAATTTGTAATGGTGACAAAGATGGGTAGTTGGCAATTTGTAATGGTGAGAAAGAGATGGGTGATTGACTTTTCTGTAAGGGTAAGAACGGGTGTGTAATTGGCAATTTTGAGTGTGGTGTTGTGACCATTGTTTTGGTGAATGAAAATGCAAGCTGTCATTTTGACGATTGAAATAGTAACTATCACACCAAATGAACTACACTTCAAAGTAAGCCAAAATATACAACATTTGAATTACATGTGATTACGTCAAAGCTTGTCTAAATTCTGTTTAAAAAATACATCTTCATCCATTCACTTCATATCAAAATCAGTTCAAAAATATACTAGCAAATAGATTGCAAACCAAAATGATCCAGAACACCAAAATAAACATAACAACTCTTGAACCATTCACTTCAAATTACTGACTAAACTCTCCATGGCCTTATTTGTTTTGCTGGAGATTTTAATTAGGCCTCTTTGGAGAAGTTACCATTGGTTGAGGTTGTGAACTTGAACCTTGATGAGCTTGTGAACTTTGGGCAGGTTGTGAAAGAGCTTATGAATGTGGGGCAAGTTGTGAAGGAGCTTGTGAACTTGGGGTAGGTTGTGAAAAAGCTTGTGAATGTGAGGCAAGTTGTGAAGGAGCTTGTGAACTTGAGGCAGGATATGAAGGACCTTGTGAACTTTGGCAAGGTTATGAACCAGCAAATAGATTGGTCTTCCTTATGACATGGGGGGCATGAGCTATTCTTTTCACCTGTTCCAAGCATAGATCCCTTAAGCCTTCAATAATGCAATGATTGATTCACATCACACCACAATAATCCAAGTACTACATTAAACTTTGGTCTGCCTGAGTTTGTTGTTATTCACTCACAACACCTCTGCCTCTCATAGCACCTCTGACAGTTGTTGTTCCACTTGCATTGACACTTGTAGTATCAACACCTCCATTACCAGTTGCGTCTCCTCTTCTCCTTGCACCTCTTCCCTCACAGCTCCTCTTCCCATTCTACCGCATCTTGCTCTATCACCTCTAGGTTGCCCCTTCATTATTAAGAACAATAACTCACATGTTAACATAGCAAAAACAGTCCAATCACATGTTTACATAGCCATTTTCAACACAAGAAATATGTAAACAAATAAATTAAGAACAATTATAACCTGTCCATATTAGGGGACAACCAGCAAAATTGTGACCTTCTTGTCCACAGTTGCGGCATGTCATTACAATGTCATACCTTTTAAGTTTTGTCGCCCCTTTTGGTATTTCATCAGGTTCTCTATTTTTGCTAAGTTTGGGCCTTCATGGTTAGATGCGATAAACATGTGGCTTGATATGTACATGCCCTGTTTTTCTCCAATATGCTTGACTAGGCATTGGAGATATATAGCTTTCATAAGCCTTATTATATGCCGGCTTTTTGTAAAGCGCATGCACAAAATTCAGAGGGTTGTGCTCACTCTTTGTTATTGCAGCCAAGGCATGTGGATAAGGAATTCCACTTAAGTCCCATTTTCTGCATGTACATACATGCCTTTCTAAATCCACAACAAACATATTCCCAATATGCTATTAACTTGATACTTCCCCCACCAGCATACGAAACTATGTAGTGGCCATTTTCAATTGAATTCTTCTTCACAATACCAAATATTCTTGGAATAACCTCATGGGGCCACACTGTCTCTTTAAGTCTAGCCATTCTAAGCATCAAATAGATTCTAATTCTCTCCAAAATAGTAACAATGGGCTTATCCCTTGCTTCTAGAATTGCCGCATTAAAACACTCACATAAGTTGTTTAGAAGTATATCACACTTTGGGACTGTACTAAAGTGTGATCTACTCTAATGAGCAACTGGTCTCTCCTCAAGCCACTTATAAGCTGCCTCAGATTGACCCAACATATGCTCCATTTCAGCTTCAAATACAGGTATTGTTGTTGCCCTAGCTGCTGCCCACAACCTCTACTTCAAAGCTGCACAAGTATGGCTTGCAAGCTTGAAATTATTATGTAAGTGCCTCACATGATGCTTATGCTTAGCATTGGGTATCAATGCATAAAGGACATTTCCTAAACCCTTTTGCTTATTAGTAATGAAAACCCACCCATTGCCATTTCCAATACCTACATCTTGAAAGAATATGTCAAATAACCAACCCCAAGTCTCTATGTTTTCAACTTCAACAACCGCAAAAGCAATTGGATACATCCCATTATTTCCATCAACCCCAATTGCCTTAGAATCTGTCTTGGATGAGAACCTTTAACATGGCACCCATCAAAACCCACCACAGGTCTACATCCTTCCGTAAATCCTTTTTTAAGTGCTCCAAAACATATATAAATCCTCTTAAAAATAGGATTCTCACCCTAATTCAATTTTCACAATGACAGTACTTCCAGGGTTATTGCTCTTTAACTCCTCACAATAATCACATAACTTACCATATTGCTCTTGAATACTACCTTGAATTCTGATTTTTGCAAAACTCTTGGCTTTATAAACTTGAGCCTCAGTTACATCCATGGCATAATGTTTCCTTATTAACTTCATGAAATTTGTCACTTTCATTTTGGGATTATCTCTTAACTTCTCATCAAACCTCTTAGACAAGCATGATGAAATGACATACTTGGTTCTTTGCCTCCTTCCACATGTATGCCATGGAACATATGTCTTAATCCTTGTAGTTTGACCTTTCCCCACATGAGAAGCATACAACATCCAAGGACATGGAACCTTTTATTTTTTATCTCCTTCACATTTGAGCCTCACCCTATTCGAATCATTCCTCACCCACTTCAATGGCCTTGTACATGAAACTGCATAATATCTTATTGCTTCCTTACATTGCTCCATGTTGGTAAATTCCATTCCCAAATGAAATGTTGGCTTCAGCAAATCATATTCTCTTATAAACTGCTTAAACCTAGGAGCTTTTCTTATGCGACTACAGTTTTTCACACCTTCATCCTCATCAGATTCTTCATCAAGACTTACAAGATCGTCGATATTGTAGTCTTCACTGTTAACCTCACTAGGTTCTTTCATTGTATTCTTCATTTTCTTCATTAACTACATGTTTATCAAACAAGTTATCATTCTCTTCCAAGACTGTCTTCAACCCTTTTTCATCTGACTACTCAAACTCGGAGTCAATCAACTCAATGTCTATCTCACTGTCATCATCTTTAGCCTCTTCTCCACTATCATCATCTTCAACCTCATCATCTTCATTGTTATCTGCCTCATTATCTCCCTTCTTATCTACCTCATCATCAGCATCATCATCTAAATCAACATCCACTTCTACACATTGGTTCCCCAACTCACCAACATTAGTTTCAATTTCAACTTCTACTTCCAACCCCAATTGTGGAGTAGATGCAGATGTCTAGCTCTCTGGGAAATGTGGTTAATTCTTATATGATAGATATAAAGGTTGAACTCTAGAGGTAGGTGTATACTCCACAAACTCAACTACATGGTCATCTACTTCCATTGGAACAAACCCCATTCTTTTGTTCTAGTAGTGGTATTGTATTTTTTTATGGTCATATTCTAAAAAGATAGCAACATCAAAAAAGTCAAACATTGACAGGTGGTCAGCATTACAGTTGTCTGCCCATGTAACCTTACCTTGAACATCCATGGTGAATTTCTGGGGAGAACAAATAAAAAGAAGCCGACTGTAGCTACGAGAAAACATATGGAAAATCAAGCTTTGATTAGTGCTCTACATTCCATGCACGTAGAGGTGAATTCAATCATTTCTTTTTTTACTGTTTGTTAAAGCTATTTGGATTTTTCTAATGAATAATATCACTCTTTAATTTTATATATACTTAACATTTTTCTTGCAGCATTATATAAATGACAATTTTGACCAGATAATTCTTCCAATAGAAGGTGTTGACATCCTGAAAGAAAAGCTTAAGAAACACTTTAGAGATATCAACGTCGACACTATAAAGATGAAAACATATTTGGAATTTCATGATCATACAAAACCGAAGATGAAAAAATTAGCTAACAAAATTTATCATAACTCAAGACAGTTTGGTTTTGTTAGACTTGTGGATGCTTCTCTAAATTATATTGAAGCTTTTGACGAAATTAAAACGAAAATGAAATCAACACAAAGTTTATTGCCTTTGAAGCAGAATTTCTGGAATTAGGGAAGCATCTACAACCCTCAATTGGTACGATCAACTCAGAAAAAGTTAAACTTCGTATTAGGCAGGAGATTGAAGCTAAGAAGAATCCTGCTGCTAAGGAAAGTGCTCCGTTTTGTGCATGCATGATTCTTTAGTTTTAAGTTGATGAGTATTGTAATCTCCTCTTTAGTGTCTCTCTAGTTATTGGCAGAAAGTTTGGCTGGTTAAACCAACTAAATAAAAGTTTCAATTTGGTAGTTGTGATATGTACTTCATGTATTCTCCAATTTGTCTGCATTTTTTCTTTGCTTTTATTGATTTCTGGCCTACTGTAATATTGGTATTGGGAATAGGAGTCTTCTGCAACTTTTGGTGTTGATCCAAGCGAGTGGTTGTTTTTGCATTATTATTTGACAATTATTATAAATAAAACATTTGATTCACAATCTTCAGTTCTTGAGCTCTTTACTTTGCCTTCTCTATCTTTTGTTTTTTCCTCTCCATTTCAGCATCATAATTGTCAGGTATGGAAGCTAGGATAAAACTTCCAACAACAGACTTAGCCTTCTTTTTCTTCCCAGGTTGGTTTCTTTCATTTGTAGGCTTATGTCTATGACATGTTACTGAATTATGACCCTTTTGGCCACATGTACCACATTTGAGAGAGTCTTGGTATCTTCTTACCTGTCTTGGTCTCTTTTTCACCAGCCTCTTTCCTCATAATCTTGGGTGGTCTGCTTGGTTGTCTATTGTACATGGGAGGTAAGATTTCCGGAAATCAGTTCTTTCCCACACGTCCATTCCATTCACAGGTTGTATAATGTTCTCATATGCCTTTAGGACTGTCTCATTCATGTAACACTTGTCTATATAAATGTTAGGCCTATTCCCTTTTATCGTTAATAGCTGACACAACATGCTTACATGGGACACCAGATAAATCCCAATGAGTAGGTCTTCTCATCCAAATCAACTATAAATTGCGCACCAGTTGCAGTATCTACTTGGAACTTGGGTCCTCCAGACATAATAGCAATGCAATCAACAACCTGTTTTTTGCTGGTTTCAAGCTTTGCTAAGGGCTTGGGACATATTGCACGCTCCCATCTCATCATCAAATCTCTTCTCATATGTATCATTCTCATCAACTTAACCCTAATCTCTTTTATATCCATGAATCCTTGGTTTCCATTCCACTTGAGCATAAGCAATAACCCATGTCATAATATTGGCATATAGACCAACAGCTTACAGCAACTGGTCTTCATAAGGACTCTTCAAATGGCACCCATAGTCTTATTACAAGTTTGCATCCAGCCTTCAATCCCTCCTTACAGGCACCCAAGCAAATGTACATTCTTTGGAACACATGCCTCTGTAACAATGCATTGAAATCACATTTGATTTGCACTATTGTTCCAGGATTTGTGTTTCTCAATTATGTAGCATAGTCCCAGAGTCTAGCATATTGTGCAGTAATGGTACCTTCTAGGATTTTCAAAGCTTTATTCTTTGCCCTTCTAGCCTTGGACAATGATATTCCACTGTTAATATTCCTCTGCATTGTTGCCTTCCAGGACACCACTGGTACAATGGGGTTTGTCTTCACCTCCTCCACAATTGTTTGAGCCAACCATGAAGATTTTATCCCTTTGTTTTCCCATACCTTGCTACATGTGTATTTGGGATTTAGTCTCTTCACTTAGAGTGTGCCTTCATGTTGCATCTTGGATACATAAATCTCAAAAATACAGTTCTGAGCTGCAAAAATTGCCCTAATCCTATACTTCTCAGACTTCATCCAACATATTTCCCATACTTCTTTGATTGAAATGGCCTTCAGAGCCTGTCTGAAGCTAGAACTATCTGCAAACTGCATGCCAACTTCAAACTCGACAGTTCCCATGTCATAATAAGGATTAAACTCTGGGAATCTTTGACCAGTGCTCTCCTCATCTGATTGTGGTGCTCTCCTAAAGTGCTGCTCATCATCAGTGTCTGCAAACATGACTTCATTATCCACAAAGTCTTCCGCAATTGAAGGTTTTGGTACTTATTGCTCAGCATTTGCTCCACCCTACTTTCCATCTATGTCAACCTCATGTAAGAAGGCTTCATCATCATCATCCTCATCAATACCATCTTCATTATCCACAAAGCAGGGTCACTCTCATCATCAGTTTATGAAGAATCTTCAGCATCACAACTTCTTGTTGAATTGAAGGGTTCCTTTTCCTAACAGATCTTTTTACTTCATTGATCTCAGCATCTACAAACCCTTCATCAACTTCTGCCACCTTTTCTTTGCCTTTGGAAGTAGCTTTGGTGGTATTTGGTTGTACACTGAACCATTCATCAACTTCTGCCACATTTTCTTTCCCTTTGGAAGTAGCTCTCTTTGTCTCATGTTGTATACTGCCTTCATCAATTGCTGCCACCTTTTTGTTGCCTTTGGCAGTAGCTGAATTCATTGATGGAGTTGGTTTCCTAGTCTTGTGTACCTCATTGGATGTAGCTTTATCCAACTTATCATGTTCAACAATTGCTTTATCAAACTCTGGTAGATCTTGAAGGATAACACATGGACTTCTCACATCATCAGCATAATGATATAATTGTGAAGAATAACGGCAATACACATTAGAATCAGTCTGGCTATTCATAACATCATCAAGGTTGTCTTAATGATCCATGTACATGTGAATCATCCTGACCTCAGGCACATTTTCACACATTTGAATAACTTCTAAGTCAAACTCCACCATCTTCAAATCACCCTTATCTTCAACCCTATACCAGTAATCAATCCTACCAATGTGCCCCAAATACACAGTCATGCAGTATATGTCAGTTAAAGACATCTTGTCTTTATCCACATAATCAAAGTATGTAATAGTTCCATCCACATAGTACTTGTGTATTAGTCTTCCACCATGGTGCATTCGAATGCTAAATAAGCAATCATCGTATGCATACATAGATGATCCAACATTAGGCTATTGTTACACATTGCATGGATTTATAGACATACACATAAATCACCAACTAAACAATTACCACATAGAAAAATCCAAGCAAACACTTTTAGAATGCACTTTACTATACCACCGGGTTTGAATTATTAAACATAGTAAAGTCACTTTCCACACCAAAAGCCAAACATCACATGGGTTACAATAGGACCACAGACCAACTTTCCTTACATAAAGGCCACTGACAACAACCAGAAAACTCCAAATATGCGAATTCGGAAACCCTTAGACCTTATCCCCACAACTCTGAAGCCTAACTCAAAAAAAACCCCATATTAAAACCCTGTTCCCTAAATATGCGAACTATGAAACCATTTCCCCAAAAAATCAAACTCAGAATCCTAAACCCCCAAATAAATCAATATTAAAACCCTAATGTGAACTTCGAAACCTTTATCTAGAAAAAAAATTTCAAATAAAACCTCTATCCCCACATACCGTAAACTCGGTCATCCTCTCCAGGTGGTCATGGATCCCAACTCATCATAGCCTTCTCATAATCGGCTCTGTGTCGTCGTCCTCTCCAGCATATGACGGAAATCAAGTGGAAGATTTGCAAGTGTGGAAGATTTTGTTTGGTAATCTGGTGCTTAATTTGTTGACGACTCATTGGAGGGCATGAAGGGGGGGGGGAGAGGCCGATTAATCCAAGTTCGAAAATGCCTTTAGAAGGACTTCGAAACTAGCGAACAAGTAGGCCCCATCAATGCTAGATTAGCAAATAACTATACAACTGACGAAAACCCTAACAGTGGAATTGGATTGTAACAAATTTACAAGCTCGGGGTATGCGATTGTAAAAATTGAAAAGGCAGGACTAACATGCCTTAACGTTGTAAGTTCAGGGTACTAAACTGTAATTAACCCTTTATTTTATCTTAGATTGATTGTGGATGGTGGGCTCGGTTGATCTGATCTTTGCTCAATTTTTGGGTGTTGATTTTGTTCTTTCAAGGGATTTGTGAACATGTGGTGCTTAGTTTTTGGGAATTTTGGGTTCATCTGAACTTTTCTGAGTTTGATTTGATTTTAAACATAAAAAAGAAGTAGATTTTGCTTTGAAAGGATCCGGAATTTTCATTAGACTTCAATCCAATACTTCTACCATTAATTATAAACACTCGTATTGTTATTGATTTAATTTATTGTCATTATGGAATTAGTGTTATTTTAATTTTAAGTCATCATGTGTGGCACTGGAAATTGATGCTCTACTTAGTTCAAATTTGTTCCTTGTCAATACTTTGTTTTTGTTGTTGTTGTTGTTGTGCTTATTGTATTTTGGTTTTGTTTATTTTTGTGTTTTTCTACACATGATGACAATGACCAATTTGACTAAATTTGTTTTCTCAATGGTTAAATTGAACTTTCGTGTAAAACCCAGTGACCAAGGAGATATTTAACCCTAAAGAAAATTGTTGGAAGTACATTATGTATTTGGGTGGCAGAGTGAGAGCATTATCTCACTACCAAAAAAAGTGGCAGTAGTTACCATTTTGTCACAAATTTTGGTGATTGTTGTGAGGGTTACTAAAGGCTTTAGTCACTAAAAAAAGCAAAAAAGGTGACTGAAAGCCTTTTTAGTCACCAAAAAAGTCAAAAAAAGTTACTAAAGCCTTTAGTAACCCCCACAACAGTCACCAAAATTAATGACAAAATGGTGACTATTGCCACTTTTTTTTGTAGTGTCTTCACTGTATTATTGCTTTTGAGGCTTAGATTGAATTGCTTAAGTTAGGCTTTATTATTTGATAAGGAGATGTGATGGAATAACTAAAATGTAATTTTGAGATATTCTCTCATAGTTATTTAAGTACTCATATTTGGTTGGTTGACTATATAGGATAGAGTCTATTTGCTGTGACAATCACTACCAAAAAAAGTGACAACAGTTACCATTTTTGTCACTAATTTTGGTGACTGTTATGGGAGTTACTAAAGGTTTCAGCCCAACAAACCCCCTCTTGAAAAATTATATGGCAAACCACCTTTCTATAAACATATGAGAGTCTTTGGGGCTTTTCCACCAACACCCATCCCACATCCAAATTTGATACTCATGCCAAGAAAAGCATTTTTTTTTTGGTACCCTAGTGGGCAAAAAGCTTACAAGTTGTATGATCTCACTACCCACAAAATCTTCATCAACGGGAATGTTAATTTTTTTGAGCATCATTTCCCTTTCCCCACCATCAGCCCAACCATAAAATCAATCCAATTACTTGTCCTACCCACACCACACATAACAAACCTTGATCCATGCCATCCAACCTTGGGCCTGAATGAGTTTCCTCCAACTAATTCATCTTTTTCCCATGAGCCCAATTCCACACTTCCAAGCCAAGATGAGATCATCTCTCCAGCGAAGTCTAACTCTCCAGCTAACCATTCTTCTTTTTCTCCTATGGACCAATCTATTTCTCTAGCCGATTCTACTAGATCATCATCTGTTGCACTTACAAACCCAGAACAACCTGCACCTCTTCCACCTTCTACTACCCATCTTTCTACCAATCCACCTGTCAGAGTCTCTCAGCTTCCCAAACAAGCCCTTGTTTGGCAAAAAGATTATGTTCTTAATCACATACTAGTACCCAGACCCGCCTTATCGTCTTCCTCACTGCCGATCCCTCACAACGGTACTCATTATCTTCTCTGTAATTTTATTTCATATCATCGTTACTCACCTTCACATGTCTCTTTTATAGCAACTGTCAGTAGTAGTGTGGAACCTTGGTTTACAGAGCTGCTGCAAATCTCAATTGGCAAACAAGCTATGTGCTCTAAACTTGAGGCTTTAACACCCAACAACACATGAACACTCACTACTTTGTCCCCCGGCAAACAACCCATTGGATTAGTATCTACAAAATAAACTGTTTGAATTAGTAAAATACAATACGGAGTAGGCCTTACAAGGGTGTCCCTCAAATAAACTTATTTAAACATGGACGATAATTGAAATTAATTAGGATTTGAATTGTTAGAAACATAATCTCTAAAACTGAGGATATAATTATTCAACGTTAAATTTTAAAAAAAAGAAAATTAGCATTATGGATATGCTAGAAATTAGGAACTTTTATTATGAAAAAAAATGTAACATTATTTCACAAAACATGAATGTGCATGTGGCATAGATTGTATTTTTAGTGTGTAATATTAGGACAAATATTATCTTACATAACAACTTATTTTTAATTTAAGTTTCCGTTGGAAGGACATATAGTTGAGATAATTTCCCTTATTATTTTCAACCCTCTTTAGCAATTCTCAACTCCAGAGAATATATATATAAGTGATGCAACTACACAATTTGCACCTTGTTTTTAGTTAAAACTTTGTAGCCCACCAATTACATCTTAAACAAACTTTGACACCAAAAAAAGCTGAACAAATGAATAATATCCATTGAATACCAACTTATTCATCATCAAATCTATGAATCTGACTTTAATTCAATCTCCTGTCTTTTGACATCATGAGCTTCTTCTCCTCAGCTGATCTCATACCCTCCATCTTCAACATCTCCAGCAAGAAATCACTCCACGTGTCAATGGGTCCCGGCAAGCACCAATGCACACAGTCATTATACAAAGTCACATTTTCATGTGGCCAGTGGCCATATCTACTAGGATGACCATCTGGCCTTAACAATGAGGCCTGTGTTGTGTCCAATAACCTATATTTCAACCCCTTTTTTCTCCCTTCTTTTACAGCGTTCCTGAACTCCTCAATTTGGATCATGTAAAGCTCCAAATTGGCACCCTCCAATTGTGTCTCGTTGCTCCGAAACGGCATCGTTCTCAAACAGTTCCCTTCCCTGGTTCCACAACCCGTTTTCAAAATGTGACGGTGCAAAAGTCCTAACGTAGGTTATGCCCTTATAATTTTGTAAGCTGTTTATGGCCTTAAAAGCTGACCTAAAAGCCTTTCTATATCCATAGAAAATGCCTACATCAGGCACATTGTCTAGAAGGCAATAGTGGCACCCTGAAATCTTTTGATTTTCATAGTAAACCATCGAACGGAAGAACCAATGGCCCGCAGAAAGTATAATGTAGTCGAATTCCTCTACTTGGGTTGTCCATGCCTCATCAAATTCATCGAGGTAGAGCTCAAAAAGGCCGGTCTTCGTCGGTCCGTTCGTGTAGGTTGCTGCTTTGGATTTGATCAAATGTGGCGTCCAAAATGTTGCCATTGTGAAGTTGTAGGACATGTATTTCCAACGTATGAATTTCTGAGTTGGATCTGGTGTGATTGAAACATCTATTGGATACTCCACCTGAAATTGAACACCAAATCAAAATTTATTTGATTTGTACGGATTTGTGATTTGTGATTTAATTAAGTTAATCTTGATTTGCAGACCAAGAACTTTACTTATTAGAGAAGTGAAGGGTTAATCATTTTATGTCACATATTGGCAGGTCCAGCCAGACCCATGTGGAAGATATTATACATGTAATGAACAAAGCACAAGGTTTAAGATAACTAATCTATAAAATAATTGTTAGTTAAATAGTTAATAGACAAGAACACATGGAGAAGAAGGGGTTGGAGGCCTTCAGCAACTAGATCTGTTTGGACGACAGTTGTCTCGACAAGGATGTCTGTTATTCGAATATATGTCAAGGGGCCCCATGGACAAATTAGTTATTGCCAATCTTGGATTCTCTCAAGTCTTTTTGTTTATCGTTTTTGTTTTCAATCTCGATGTTTTTTAATATAGAAGAGATGCGATTCGAATTTGAGATAATTTAGATTTTGGTGTTAGCTTAATTTCTTAGATCCCAATTTCAGTGATTTATTTATATATTAATATAAATAATAGTCTAAATTATACAAGGGTTATGGGATTTCGCACACATACAAACTATCAAAGTATCATGAAAATTCAAATTTGAGATCACTGATCTGCAACTAAAAATCTTTTTTATTGAACTAGAATGAAATTTTAATTACACTATAAATAAAGTGAAACAATATTGCAAGACATACTCATTGGCACAGAGGGGAGTGGCAAAGATTCCTATCATGCTAGCTAGCTGGACAAGATATTGTAATTAATAATAAAAAAAGGGCGTACTGTTTTTACCTAATCCCCTTTATCCTTCAATTATAAAGGCTTAGGTCAACTAATCTTTTGAAGATCTGAATCTCATGCATATTAGGACAAAATTAGTCTGCTAAACGAGAAATGACACATGTTTTCGAGATCCAATCCACAATTTTAAAATTTTCGCTTTTAGTTTCCAGATTTTCAAGTCAATAATTAATTACCATGCCTGTTCGTGGCAGGGGCCACAAAAAGCTTTTATCAAAATTACACATCATTAGATCATACAACAAAATAAATTATGAAATTATATTTCTGTAATGATATCGTGTTTGTAATCAAAACAACCTGGTTATAAATTAGCATTGTCATTAAAATTTTGTTATGTTTCATCAATAATTACTATCGCTTTTTTTTTTTATAAAGAAAATTATAAGTAGAGGGTCCAAATAAAAACAAGTCATCATAACATGCAAGATTTTTGTTGGTTAATATTATCGTGACATTAAATAATAAGTAGGAAAAAATAGATGGTGGAGGATGATACGTACCCTAGAAAGGAGGCATATCAAGGACTGCATTTGATTTCTGCCCACAGAGTCTCCAACAAAGGCCAAGGACTTGCCTCTAAGCAATTCTAGGAACTGGGCCGGGTTAAAAATAGGAAGCTCACACCCATCTGGCTTCCACCTCCATTTCATGAACTCTGTGTCTGGTCTTCCATACTTCATGCAGTTTTGGTGTTCGTGGATTGCCCAACATGTTTTGTTTGTGTAATAGGGAGCCTCTGGATTTGGAACCCATTCTCCAGTAAATATGTCACACTTTAAATTGCTAGTTACGGATGGCAAATCATCCTCCTCATGAACATGATCATTTAAATGATCTTGTGATGATGATGATGAAGAGGGCACAAGTGGGTTTGAATTAACAGTTTCCGACACAAATAAGGACTGGCTTATTGAAGGGTAATAGAGAGGGATGATTGTGAGAAGAAGTAGGGCAAAGACTAGAAGCACCACTTTTTTTGGTGACTTTTGTGGTGCTTGGCATATTTTCCCAAAGGGAAGCTCAATGTCGTGGTGCTTCATTCAGAGAGAGAGAGAAAGAGAGAGGAGAGAGAGATGGGGGGAGAGAGAGAGAGAGTTTTGATTTCTAAAGGCAATGGGAAATAATAAGAGAGTTAGATAGCTAACTAGGCTGAAACATATGGGTGTGGAAAGTTTCAAAGATCACAAGGAGGGAGGGTGGTTAGCGATTATTATAAATAATTATATTATATTATATGGTTTTGTGGTTTGTGTTGCAATGTGCATGATTGCTACCTCTCTAACCGATCTCTTCTATTATCTACATCAATATAGATATATATTTTTAAAAATATAAGTTTATTATTATTATTAATTAAATCTAAGGCTGCACCTTCACATCTTTGAGAATCTAGTGGGGGATTTAGTTGTAATAATTTAGTGGGATATACAAAAGTTATTAAATTTGGGAGCATTTTTGCTCACCACTTTAACCCAAGGTGTATGCACTCATCACTATTTTCAACACTTGACACATGTCCATAAGCATAATCATGATTACATAAATCAAAGTAAAAAAATTAACCATGATTATGTCTATAGATACGTGTCAAGTATTAAAAATGGTAGTGAGCATGCACCTTAGGTTAAAAGGTTGAGCAAAAATCTTTCCATTAAATTTTCTGGGATGGCCATGAAAAGATATTGTTAGTTCTAGGCTCAAAATTCCAAAATCTATTGTTCAACAAGTTAATTATTAGTTTCTTGAACAATATATAAATCGGGATTTGACATTTTTAAAAATTTCCAAATTCCCAGTGAGACTAATGAGTGGTTTATTGAAAAGTTTGCTAATTATGCATGGGAAATTACTTCACATCAACCATTTCATTATGTTATCTTTCTAATATTTTCTTAATTTCATTTTAGGATCCCTAAGTTCAGAATTTACGTAGAATGTTCAACTTTCAATCTTATATTATATATATGTATATATATATATTATTTAAATAATGAACAATTATATGTGTTCATTCATTGAATTCGAGCAAAATAATTGAATTCAAGCAAAATAATTACGGGTTATATATGTTGATTGAGTGCTTAACAAAAATACAAGAAAAGACACCTATAATTTGTCACCACCTACACATTACATCAGTTGGTATTACATTACCATCATATAATCAATCCGACCTTGCCCTCTATTTATTTTTATAAATGCAGCTATAAATTAATTTATGATATATGTATGGCATTGGTGTGCTTAAGCTGAAAAATTAGGTTGGCTTCTAATCATAACCACCGTGATATCATCTTCTGCAGACTTGACTGTATGCTGGCTCCACCAGTTCAACTCAGATTATTGATCCTTTTAATTATATATTTATATAATTTATTAAGTCTTTATTTCTGTTTTCTCATCATCATCATAATTCAGACACATCCTTCTTCTAATATAGTCTGTTCCCCTTTTTTTCTTAATTTATTTTAAGTGGTTGTTACATATCAGCCATCATGAATGCTGACTGAGTATGATTGGCTAACTATATGATTGTTATATGTGCTTCAAGACATTGAAACTTACTGGTGTCACATATTTTTTTCTTCTTGATTTGGCCTAAATTCAACGGTTATTTAGAAACAGAGTTAAGCCCACTAGAACTATTGCGCAGAAACCCAACTAATTAGTTTCAAGAGGCCAAAGATGGATTTCTATATATTGCTTGCTATACTAGCTGTAGGCTTGTAGCCACAACAACTTATTGATCAACTATGGCGATGAGACTACAAAAAGGTGGGTGAGTGATTGATTGAGCTAAAAAGGCTTTTCCCCCCAGAAATTCTTGTTTGTCACGGTCACAGTCATAGACTAGGTGGATGTCCAACCAAAACCCTTGGGCGATTGGGTTATTTCCAGTGATTGTGGTTCTTGGTTGGTGGCCAGGGCGATTGGGTTTGGTGGTTGGTAGCAAGGTAGGAAGATTTGGGTTGTCGTGGGAGTTGGTTTCTGGAGTCTTTGGTTTTTTGTTTTGTAAATATTATTCTAGAGGGCAAAAGTCCAGCTGTAAATGTTCACCCGTTTTGTGTTTTTTCCTGAGATGGAAGGGTAAAGTTCCCAACTGCCTTGACAACCATTAACTGGTCGACATAAGTCAGCTTTCTTTGGTGTGTGAGCGTGCCACTGCTAGTAATGAAAATCCTAGCAGACTTATTAAAAATAGATAACTTGAGCCCCAAGTTACTGATTTCTAAACAAGTGATTGCGAATTTGGGTGAGGAATATCTTCCAAGTAAGTTCTTTTCTTGCCTCAGACTAGTGAGGATTTCACAATTTATCTTAGTATAAAATCGATGGTTCTGGCCAGAATAACTGATAGGAAATTGTATTGTTTTAGGTAGAACTGCATTTTATAAAACTATAAATATACATATCAATACTAGAAAGACAAAAAGACAGCTGAAACTCCATTTCTGCTTAGATAAAAGACTACGATCCGGGCTGAATCGGATATGTCTGGGCTGGATCGATTGTAACAACTTCAACTACTCAGCTTTAGCTTGTAAATCGATACCAAAGTTCAATTTTGACAGAGCTTTAATCTACTTTAAGCTTTGGGAAGATTTTGAACGGGCGTAATCGCAGTTCTTCAATTTGAAGGGACAGAAGTGGTCGTTCTTGAGGATTTGATAGTCTGGGACTGCATTGTAAAATTTGTTGAGGTTTTCATATTTGAGAAAACTCATACTCTGCTTGTCTTGACTTTTGCTGAACCAAATTTGTAACGAGAGAGATCTCGTTTTGAATGACTTATTTCTCTAAGTATGATCTAAAGCTAGTTTTTCTTGTTTTTGTTCAAATGAAATTTTTGGTTGATTTTTGTTGTTTGTTTTTTTTTTTTTTATGAATTGAGTGTGTTTTATTATGTTCACCCTCTCTTGTATTTATAAGGAATGCTTTGGAGTAGGGGTTTCTTTATTTTTAATAATAGGGTGGCAAAATTCTCAAAAGATCTTTTCATTTTTTAAATGCAAAAGAAAAAAGGGTTTTAATCAATTCTGGCATATAAGCTCTCAACAGTCAGTTCTCAAGATCACTTCCCTGTTTTCCTAAAAGATAACCTAACCCCTTTTTAATTCCAACTGCCTCCTGTGAGAGTTTAAACCGTGATGGTTAGTTTGATTCTCATTTTGAACAGCTCCCTGTCCTCCTGCTTATCTCTTTCTAAGATTTGTAGTTTGCTTATATCTCAGGAGAATCACCTTATTTTGAGTAGAAGAAATATCTGTGATATACATGTAAGAGGGATTTGATTTTCAGAGTTTCATAGATGTCTCTTCCTAGTTTGCCAGCCACTGAACCTCTTTCTTTAGCTCCTAATCAACTCTGTGATAGTTGATTTTGTTGACTTTTCAAAGTCTGAAAAAAAAAGATTTCATGTGGGTTTCTTTTGAGAATAGTTCCTTTTAATAGATCTATGTTGATTTGCTCTTGGGCTTTTTAGAGATGGCAGTAGATTGGGCTCTTGTTTTTTATTTGTCTAGAACGTAATTGTCCATTTGCTTTGGTATTTTTACATTCCTGCCACTTTTGAAAAGACGTGAGCTGGGCTTCTCTTGTTCTATTAATTTGAAGCCCAGGTCTTTTATTTCTCTTGTTTCATGGGCCTTTTGAGAAGTGGGCCGGTGCGTGTTTTGCTTTTGGCCTAAATAGTAAAATAAAACACTATAAATTTTTAAAAAATGACACATGGCATATTTTGAATGGAAGTACTACTACCTGACGTGGTAGTACAATCTCATTCTATAATTTCTAGTGGTTGTGAAGCAAATAAATCTGACGTCCAATTAGAAGATGCCACATGGAAAAAGAAGCTAATTCTAAAAATAGATTATTTAAATCAATAAATCAAGTTTAATAATATATTTAATAGGGAAGCTACCTATTTAAGTTGAGGGAATTCCCTCAATCAAATTATTCCTAACTTCGAAAAATTCCTTAAATTTCTCTCTCTCTCTCTCTCTCTCTCTCTCTCCAGCCGAAATCCTCCTCATCTTTCTCTTTTGTTGGTGATGTTGTTGCCCTGCTTGGACCGATTTTGTCTCCAGTCGCCTAAATCCTCCCCATCTCTCTCTTTTGTTGGTGTTGTCGTTGCCCTGCTTGGACCGATTTTGGAGCAGTGTCGCTACACCCACCTTTGTCGCCGCAACCTTTAAATGTTGCACTTATTCACGCCTCCAGAGAAACCCCAGGTCATCATTAACTTGGCTCCACACAATTCTCTCATGCCTGCCCAAACAGCCAAGCAGATCTTAATCGTAAGGTTGATGAGCCAACTAGGCGAGTCCAGGACCAAAGCAACTTGGTTGATCGACTACTTAGGCAGATCGAACATTGGTTCGAGACTTTGAACCAAGGTTCGATGGTGAAGAGAGAGGATAAGTGAGTGCATCGGCAGATAGCTTGAAAGATCCCAAGGAGATCGAGTAAGGACCCGCAGGCAATAAGGAAGGCAGGAACGAGATGATCAACGTGTTGGAATGTCACGAGCATCCGTTGAGCTGCGACCAAAGTAGGATGAGCCTCTGTTCAAGATTAGGCCCACAAACTAACGTGCACTCAAGACTGGGGGTACAATCTAATGTCCACACCCACTTGGGCCTATAGAGAAGCATCTGTTCGAGATTAAGCCTATAGGCAGACCAACCTCATAGTCCTCTTACATAAAGAGCGTGAAGGAAGGCACTTACTTGCTTGAATCAGAAGAGTAGATTCCATGCCACATGTTGCGGAGAATCCGTCTCAAGCCTAATCTACCAATGCATAGAGCCGGTAGGCGATCTGGAGAGAACAACCCCCTTCAGTTGATGAGGAGGTTGATTAGTGACGACGAACACTACATACATAGTCAGCAAGAGCCACAAGCATTGCAAGTGGAAGATGTCGACAAGCTCGTGAATGAATCAACTCCAAGGCCTAAGGGTTGAAGAATATTTGGAGGATGCCCTGCGCAAATAAGTAGACTAAGTGAACTCCTCACCATTCCCCGACAAAATTGAGCAAGCAACCCCACCAAGGAGGTTTTCAATGCCTACATTTACACCATTCAAAAGGTACTCCGACCCCAAAAGCCACCTCAAGCATTTCAGGAGTGTCATGATACTCTACAAAGGCAATGATGTGCTGATGTGCAAGTTGTTTGCCATGACCTTACGGGGAGTAACCCAAGATTGGTTTCATACCTTAGCACCCAAGTCTATTAGCAGCTTCAGAGAGTTAACCCTAACCTTTAAAAAGGTGTATACTTCCTACCAGGTGATCAAGAAGCAAGTTGACCACCTTTTCAACTTGAAGAAAAAGCATGATTAGTCTCTCCGAGATTACTCTCACCATGAATCACTGCTTCTCTCCCTCTATCTCTCTCTTAATCTCACCACTCCTTCTCTCACTGACTCTCTCAACTAATACCTCTCCCGACCCTCCTCTCTCTCTCTCTCTCTCTCTCTCTCAACTCTCACGGTCACTCTCTCCCTCTCACAATGATAACATTGAGGTTATGGTTTTTAAATTTTAATTGTTATTGTTAGGTTTTTAAGATTTAGGATTTGGTTGTTAAATGTTTGGGATTTTTTTTCTTATGCTATTTGAAAGAGTTGCTTCTCTGCTTGAGATTCCACTCAAAACATCAAGGTGAGGTTCTCTGCTTCTCAAGGTCAAGAAGAGGAGAGAGAAGGAGAAAAGGTTTGTTTTATTTATAAAAAAAGATGTTAATTTTTTGGTTTTAAATATTTTAAAAGATGTTACGTTTTTTCTATTTTTTTTTTAACTTGGAGTCCCCAAAGACGAGAAAAATATTAGCCTACCCTAAATTCCTAAGTCCACCATTGATTATAACAACGTTAATAATGGGTTAAGGTTGATATACCATGATATTTTGAACTTTTGTTGTCCTTGGAATGAACAAAAGTGTCCATATATAATATGAAATCCAAGAAGCATAAAGTACACGAAAAAAGCTCTGGTTGAGTGACATTAATGTTTGAGATTTTATGAGGATTCACTCAACCTGCAATATGTGGGTTAGGGTTGATGATTGAGATGCATAAGAAACACAAGATAATTGAAGTTATTGACTATCTTATGACCTGTATATGATGACATCTGCCATTTGATATTAAATTTTCCGTGTAGGCAAGAAAAACTCTTAAAGAGTTTAACTCTAGTGCTTTTCAAAGGGAGATTTTCCAATTCTAGGAAAGTGGCTTATTTGGATGGGGATAGATAGATATGCATGGCTAATATCCATGTGTGTGCGTGGCTGCATTTCTATCTCAAAATTTGAGGCTCACTTGGCACTGCATGTCCACTTCTAGGCTATATGTGTATGTATCGTTCTCTCACTAAACAAATAATTAAAGAAAATTCTTCCACCTCACACTTTTTGTCACCATCCCTTTGGCTAAGTGAGCAATCAGCTTGTTTCTCGTTCTTTAAGGACGGACGCAAACCACTCCATTTTGTGGTGTTTGGCCAACAAAAGATGTTTCAGATGAATTCTATTTTCCATTATTTATTTATTTATGGTAATTTCATCATTTCCATTAAAATGACTGAGAAAAAGGGAAGGATTTGAGTAATTAATAGATTTCAAAGTGATTAGATGTATAAAATTGTGGCTGCTTTTGTGGCCAATTATTGTTAATTGATGGAGCATATTATTATTTAGTAGTAACTGACTAACAAATCCAATTTATATATATATATATATTTCTTGGAAGATACAAATTTTCCCTTATGTTTTCTGGCATCTTCAAAATTATCATACATATGATATTGCTCATAGATAAAATACAGATAATTAACTTTAATAGGAAAATGGCATCGCATTGGATGAAATGCAATCGCTCTTGTCAAGACTGAAAAGGACACAATAACAAAAATATACAATTGTGATTGTTTTCCTTCCATCTTTTTCTTTCTAAAAAATAAAGAAATATGAGAAAAATGACCCTTGGATTTTACAGAGAATCAAGTCGTTCTTGTAAACACTAAAAACATATAATCCTAGCTCAATCAACTTTTTTTTTTTTCCAGACTAGCTCAAGCTACTTAAAAACCACCCAAATGCGGAGAAAGTCTTAAATTTTCACGTGATAAGAAAGATAGATACATAAAATTATATAGAAACCTACAAAGAGGAAGTGTTTCTCCAAAAAGTGGGCATTAAAGAGAAGTCAAAGGGGGTGGTGATCAATAAGGCCTTATAAGTATTGCGTGGTAAGCCTTCCAAGTTCTATAAACGCTTACATTGTGAGCTCCAACTCCTCCAACCGTTTTGATTCATTCATATTACCTCTCCCACTTTGTTTTTTCCAAACTCCATTCATCTCCATGATCTCTCTAGCACTCTCTCTCTCTTTCTCTCTCTCTCATATTAGATAGATTTCAAGTTCACTCTCAAATCTCAACCTTTCAATCTCAAACTTTGTTTTGCCAAAAACACATGTTATGTTACTTTCTCTGTCTCAAATCTCAGTTCCCTTTGGTGGTTTGTAGCCAGAATTTGGGTTTTGGTTTTCTTATTCATTGCTCAATCTGCAGGTTTTGTAGAGTTGAAATGATGATGCTGGGATTGGAGAGGTTGGTGTTGAATTTGAAATCCAAGTTGAGGTCTTTGAAGGTGAACAAGAAGCCTTATGACAAGATTGAAAAGAGTGAGAGCATGAGAGTTGAAATAAGGAGCAAGAAGGCCAGAAAGCTCATTGAAAAGAGTTTGAAAGTAGCAGATTCTCCCAAGTCCAAAACCTTCGCTTTTTGATGATTGTATTTGTATATGTATATATATGTCACAAAACATCAAAAGCTAATGCTTTCTTTCTCCCCTCTTTTGGGTATACTCCCTTATGCAATAGAATAAGGTGATTATGGAGGGCCTTCCTCCCCTGTTTTGGATAATTTGCCTCCCTAACTTTGATTCTCTCTCTCTCTCTCTCTCTCTCTCTCTCTCTCATACACAAACAATCACTCATAGAATCATATTATTCATAACATTGTCATATCAAGAAAACAAGGTGTGAATTTTTCCAAGATTACAATCTTTGGAGAGAGGTTATTAATTTCCCTCCATGTTTTTGTTTTCCATATATGCATAAGCAGCTAAGCATCTAGATAGCTAGAACATGAATATGCCCCAAAACTACTTTCTTTCTTCGCCAAGCTTCTGGATCCTTTGAAGCATAGAATTTGGAGTAATGAAATCCCCAATAGCACAAAGATGCCAAAAAGAAGAAGCAAGAACCCATGTGAATACATATATTTGCACCGTTTTCTTATCCCCTCTCAACTTTAGTGTGTGGACACATAAAATTTGAAACGTGGTTAAAATTTGGAAATTAAGCAGTTTCCTTCAGTTGTCGTCATGCATTTTTGTTTTCATGCATCTTCTACTACTTTCCGACCTAATGTGGAAGAAATCCCTTGTCATTCCATCTCATCAAGATAAATAAATACATACATCATCTGCAAACAAATGTTCCATTTGATCGAAGTCATTGAGATTAACGCAATAAAATTAGGTCATAGAATGAGATATGGAAGACAGAAGACAAGAGACAGAAAGTTCACTCGTCATTTCAAAGGCTTGCATTATTATTTCCGGAAAATCAACTCCACATTCATTTTCCACTACACTTAGGGCTAAGGTTATCCACATATTACACTGAAAAAGGTTTCAAAAAGAGTTTTTTATCTTCTCTTTTTTCGCAAAACGGTGAACGAATGAGTCATAGGACCACAAATCAATATAAATGGATAAAGTGACAGAAAACAGAAGAAAGTGATAGAAAGCACTCTAGAAAATGTTTCATTAAGTTTGTTATCTTTATTTTGGTTTTAGTATCAATCATTTTATGTGAGCAAAATGTTACGAAATATAGCGATTTGTTAGTTACCAAATTCTCGTTTAATATTCGTTTTATATATGTACGTATGTATTTTTAAAAATATTTCCGTTTTTTGTACATATCTTAAAGACTCGATAAAAGAAATAAATTTTAAAATTCAAATGTAAAATACACATTATACACGTACATAGTATTCTTCATGTTTAATGCACGTATATTTATAAAATCTTCAATAATACATATAAAATTCACATATTATACATATATTTTTTCACATATTGTTGAATAAAAATAATATATATTAAATACTATTGAGTGGCTGAACTTTTCATTTGTATTTTGCAAAAAATTTATCAAATAAAACACGTACGTATTTTATTCATACTTTTTCCCTTTTTTACAACCTACAGGCCAGATACTTTATAGATATTGAAAAGCCAAAAGTCGATTAGTAGCGTGAATTTGATTATAAAAGAGCAAGCAGAGAAAGGGATACGAGAGTGACGTAAGAAATGGTCGAAAAGAAGAGCAGAATACATGAAATAATATTTTGAATATATAACGAAATACTATTGCAAAAATAGACGAAAACAAGTAATAGGAATTGACCAACCTTCCTCAAATGAAATTATATTTATATGTGAAATCAAAAACAGTTTCAAATGTTTTAAGAATTTGTCTGCATTAAAATGCCTTGGTTTCATCGCAAGCTTGAGAAGATAACACCATCTTTCTGCAAGAGAGTATGGACTATAAGAATGGTAGAGCTAAAGGACCGCATTCATTGCCAGTGCTCATGACTTCTTAACCCCTTGAAGATACTTGGTACAAACACGATATCAGCTTTTCCATTACTCTATGAAGGATTGAGGCATTCTTGATGTTTTTTGGCGATGTATATCAATGGTTGAGAAGGTAGACCAGTCGGAGATCCTTGCAGTGAATGCACGTCCATGGAAATAAGGGAGGGTCCAGGCAGTAGGAATGGATGCACCGGCTGTGGCAGAGATTGCAAGCGACCAGAAGTTCTTCAGGTTCCCGACCACTACATGCAACACAAACAGTTCCTGATGGGGACTGTTTAACCCCAGAGGACAATAAAAGAAAAAGAACAATTAGCCACAGAGACTACCAAAACAGCAAAAGATTTTAAAATCATACAATCTTCAATATCCTGTACTCAATATAATAGCACATAAGTATTAGGTTAAACAGCAAAAGAATTTAATCAGCAATCCTATACTTAATATAACAGCACAGGAGTGTTTAGCTAATACCGCAGATTACTGATTTTCAGTTGGAAAGACAACTAATACATTCAACTCCTAACAAAAGTAAGCAGTCATGAAGCAGGAGTTAGATGTCACACAAAAATATTTCCCTACCGACATATTGCCAAATGATGTACCAAGAGAGGTTTAAAACGAAGTTTACCTAGCACCAAGCTTACCAACACTCAGATGAGATCTAACACCAAATCTAACAACAAGAAGGGGAGTTTGCATACCTGAGCACCAAAATTGGGTATTCCTCGGTAAGTAGGAACTGGTATGTCCATTTTTGGGGCTGATGGAATGGTTTGGGAGTATATTTTCTGATCAATCATGTCAGCATCATCAACCTTGGTAATGCTTGTAAAACTAGCCTTGCATAAAGGGCATGTTGAATTCTTGCTCTTCGAACCCTACATGTAAACCATCACCCAATATGAATTGTGAATTGTACCCTTAGACGTTCAACAACAATTGGAACCAGAATGAAAATTTGTTTCAGAATTTAAGTAAACGCGGAGAAAATTTAGAAAGCTTGCACAACCAACTATACAATTATAAAGTGAAGGAGAGCATAATTTTTTTACCATATGACCAGCCCAGCTTTCAATGCATGAATAACAGAACCGATGACCACATGGCAAAATTCCTCTGGTTGAACTAAATTCTGTCCAGCATATTACACATGATAACTCCATCGAAGGAGGAATTCTGGTGGCATCTTCAGTCCCAAACCTGTTTTTGAATTCCTCTTTCGAGTTCTCAACTTCAAAGCATCCATCTTGTGGAGTTCCCTCCAGAGAAGTTGGTGCATCCTCAACATATATATTTGGATCCTTGGAAGGAGATAGGTGATTCTCATCAACCTCCAGAACACCTTTCAGACCACGATTTCTGATCCGTCTTCGGATATGCATGCCATTGTCAGTTTTTCCTTCAGTTCCCAATATATTACCATTTCTTTCTTCACCTGAATCATCAGAAAGGACTGTGACAACATCCTTATGCATATTCTGAAATCTGATTGGGTGGCACTCTTGATCAGAGTCTGAGAGTGCTGATTCTTTCATATCTCTACCGATATTCCATTTTGCAAGTCTTCTGCCTTTTCGTGAAGTTTCAGCCATGCTGCTTCCATTTCCACTGGAAATATTTCTTTTAGCTCTTGCCAAATGTGCGGAAGACTCTTGAAGCTTCCCACCAAGAAAAAGAAAAGAAAAAAGAAAAAGGAAAAAGGGTGTTAAGATTGCATAATGGTAGTGATTAATCTTAATGATCTGATATTGAAAATTGAAGGCCATACATTCATTGTTACTTGATCATAGAGCTATCAGGCCTTATAGAACATTTCGTAGAAATATGAAGCTTAATTCCATAAACTTCTTTTGCTTGACAATTACATAAACACTTATCCATTAAAAAAAATGCAAAAAAGCTTATAAGGGTCGCAACCCAAGTCCACAAACAATATACAAGAGAAGACCACCAGAGGCAAAAGAAGAATGAAAAAAAAGATGCCTAAAAGTTAGTTGAATTTATTACCTCCATTCTAAGTGATGTAGTTAAAGGAGGATCTTGAAAACAGGGTCTGCTACATGATCGCAGTTCTTGCTTTGAATTCCTTCTAACATGTTTCTGCTTTGACTTAAGAGAACTGTTGTTTTCTTTAAATTCAGGAAACAAATCCTACAGTAAATTCACATGAATAAGTATTATCAGATCATTCTGAACCAAACAAGCCTGCCGAAATGCTAAGAAGCACGGACACGGATACGGATACGGGGATACGATACGACACGACACGGGGATACGACAAATCAAAATGAGGATACGATACGTCGTGGATACGGTAATTTAAAAAATATATAATAATTTAAAAATAACAGATAATATTATTACTTTTAACATACTTCCACTTGTCTTGGTTATAATATTTTATTACTTTTAATAAGACAAACAAAACAAAATCCTTTTGTCAAAACGATAAGACCAGCCATCACGTGGGGTGTGGGTGAAACTGTGAGATTATTAAACAAACAAAATCCTTTGACCCAAAAAAAAAACAAACAAAATCCTTTTGTCAAAAGGATAAGACCAGCTATAGAACAGAGAAGCACGCGTGAGAAAACAAAATGAAAATGGAGAAGAGAACCCGACGCCGCCAACAATGAAGCACCGCTGGATGAAGAAGAAGAAGGAAGATCTGGGCTTCTTATTTATATCGAAGAAGAAGGAAGATCTGAAAGAAGAAGAAGTGGAGACGTTTTCTGATACACGTATCCTAAACAATGGATACTCGTATCTGTAATGTCAGATACTCGTATCTTTTTGTCGTTGACCGTATCCGTTTAGTCGGATACGTATCCATTGCGTATCCGCACGTATCCACAGCGTATCGTATCCCTCAGCGTATCGGATACGGGATACGCGCCTCAACCAGCGTATCCGTGCTTCTTAGCCGAAATGAGACATACAGAAATGCTTCAACGAAGGAATTTTACAGAAAACATGCACGATGAAATTAGTTGTAGAAGATAGATTTTTACTGAAGCTACCTCGTTTAAAAGACATGAATCAGTCAAAACAGAACGGCGAGAAGCTCCACACCCCAACTCGATAATTTGTTCAGAGTCATCACAAACATTTGATTTGTCAGAAAGCACATTCCAGTTCTTAGTCGAGACACCCACCTTAGCAACAGGTGGAGGTTCTAGCAATAAGGGTCCGACTTCCTGTCCACTGCAAAGAATTGAAACCCAAAAGGCATCAATCCCTGATCACAAATTTATTTTGCAAGTAAAACACACAAATTAAGCAGCAGCAACAAGATTAAACTAGTAATCTGGAAGTAACAGCTCACTTATGCTAACATCTATATCCCCTATCAAATCACTTATTGGTTATTGCTAAAAACTTAGATCCTAAACCAAGGAATATGGCACATAATTAGCTCGCTGAAGCTAGCATCTTTAATCTTAAGTAAAGTTAAGTAAAATCAATTAAGTGAACAGCCGGCGAATGATATAGGCAATTTAGAGTCTCAATTCGGAAAAAAGCAGTCATTTTTGAATTTTAAACTGGAAAATACTAACAATCCCAGATGTAATCTAAAACTCCATTTCGTAAAGAAATGGGAAACTAAGCAATTTAGGCATACCATTGCAGAATATAAGGACGCTCAGGAACTCGTTTTCCTTGCTTTATGCAATCCTCAACCCACCGATGGTTGAGAACTATCGTATTGAACTTGTGAGCCAGTTCATATTTCTTTCCTTCGAACTTCCAACACACCTAATCACCCCATCCAAACAACGCAACCATGAAAACAAATTTAATCACTTTGCCTAATTAGAACAGATAATACATAAAAATGGGTTCTCAAACCAACCAAGTGAGTGGTGGATCGGGACAGCGCACCGACATAGCTCGCGCCGGCATGAGAGATAAGCTTGATAAGGTTGAAGCGGTCCGAGCCGTGGTACCCACTAACGGTTGCGATCACCGATTCCATGCCTTGAATTGGAGACCCCATAGCCTCTGCAAATATACGAACACTTCAGCAATTGGATCTTTGTAAAATCAAAGAGTCCACGAACCAAATCGATGGGTATATACAAATGCAATAAATAAAATATTAAAATCTTACTCTGTTAACGCACAAAGAGAAAATTAAATAAACATTTAAAATTGCTAGATCAGGAAACTGCAGAGCAACCCTAATGGCCAAATCGTTACAGAATATGCTTCGAATCGAGCTTAGTAAGGGTTTTGGAGAGAGAGAGAGAGAGAGAGAGAGAGAGAGAGAGTTTCACCGTGAGACTGGGTACGGCGAAGCGGGTGGTGTTGCTCAGCCATAAAAAATGATTTGGCGGGAAATTCGAAAATTTTGAAATCTTCCAGAGACGAAGGAGAGGGCCAATATCTTCATAAATGCCGCGGATCTGGGCCCCACCCGAAACCACTCTATACACACCCAATAGCGATATTTAGACACCCGACACCCAACTTTTTGTCTAATTTGCCCCTACAACTTACTTGGTTTTAAAAAAAAATTTAACATAACATACAATTTTTTTTATTTTTTATAAAAAAATAAAAGATACTTAGAAAAATATTAAAAATTTGAAACGACGTCGCTGGTCTACCGGTAGCCAGAGGCACATCATATGACTTACAATTTTAGAAATACTAAATTTGTTGTACTTGAGAGTCTTAATGTGCATATGAGAGTCTCTACGTAGCCTCGATGCTCTCCTTCGCTTGGATCCAATTTGATTATCTCTGAAACACTAACGATTGTGTAAGGAGCGACTGCAAACCATATTCTTCTCATTTGAATTCTATAACAAACCGCGTCCGTTGTCCGCAGCACAACTGGTTACAGAATACCTTCCTTTTTTTCTTTTTCTTTTTTTCTAACCACATACGAGATTCAAGAATGAAGAAAGAAGCTGAAGACCATTATAATGTTATTCAGGTAGCCGACTCAGGCAAAAAACACAACGTAACAGGCGATCGGAGATTTAGTGGAGTGGGTATCCTAACAACTACACTATTTCTTAGACAATTTCATTGATAATTTGGGTAATGAATTGAGCTCATCTTCGAACAGGGTTGCCCCCTCCCCCTCCTCGTGGTGGTGGTGCCTCATACCCACTTCCACCACGAGCAGGTGGTGTTGCGGAACCATAAGGCGCATTGCTTGTAGGCATATGTCCTTGAGGACCAGCAGCACCTCTAGACTGTGCATCATAGTTGACACCCCGGGATGGATCGTAACCGGGTCCTCTTTGCACTTCATAATTTGGTCTTTGTACATCATATCCAGGTCTCTGTGCATCATAGGCAGCTCCTCTTTGTGTATCATAACCAGGTCCTCTCTGTGTATCATAACCAGATCCTCCAGAGGCATCATAACCAGGCCCTCTTGGTGCATCGTAACCAGGCCCTCTTGGTGCATCATAAACAGTCCTTCCAGGTGGTCCAGGTTGAGCTCCCACTAATGGAGGAGTTCCAGCAGCTGTAGCACCACCACCACCTGCAGCAGCAGCAGCAGGAGGGAAGGGGGCACGTCCCTATCATACAAAATACAGAGTAAAAGTGCGTAAGCTTTCATTTGAATCACTCTGGTGGCAATGAGGATATTACTGTTTAATTGAAAGTAAAAAAATGAAAAACAAGATCGCACTACAAATTCTTAAGAGGTTATCAGCAACCATATTCTACCAGGTCTTACATAACTGAAAGTTAATACTTGGTTTTTGCGACTGAATTGAAGTTGTTTTAGTGTTCCAGTAATAAGGTGTGATAAAACGTTGTATGGTTGTCACCTACACATTATTTTCCAGCAAATACCTTCTGACTCTGATTTCACTGTCTGGCAAGGAACACCTTTCGAGAAAAATGCAAGCAAAAATAAAAGATTTTTGACAACCGCTGATACAATTTCTAGCCTCCATTTAGTCATGATTCATAAAATGATAATTAGAGCTTCAAGTATTTTCAATAAGGCTTCAATCTGATGAGCATGGTGGTATTGACATGACGATAAACTATTTTGATAAGTATTCAAGCAATAGTCTTGTGTCAGAGTGTGTGGATGGATAAGCCATTGCTTTCACCAAGACATACTATGTTATTGCAAACAGCCAATCCCAGCTCACACAGTAAGGACTTAAACAACCTGGCATAGTACCATAATTTTGGAATTTGAAGGAGAAAAGTAAAAGAATAAGATAAAAACTAACAAAAGTCAAGATGTGCAAG
This sequence comes from Prunus mume, assembly GCF_029339155.1. Classification (NCBI taxonomy): domain Eukaryota; kingdom Viridiplantae; phylum Streptophyta; class Magnoliopsida; order Rosales; family Rosaceae; genus Prunus; species Prunus mume. The sequence continues at coordinate 20,925,158 of NC_142701.1, read as the reverse complement.
ATGACATACCTGGGGAACACCATAGCTATCTTCATAAGCATTTTGTCCTATTGCGTGCCCAGTAGCCTCATTTTCATTATTTCCAGGAGTTCCATAATAAGGAGCACCTACATTTCATTGCCCCAGAGAAGCCATCCACAATGTATTAAAGATCAAGGTAAAGAGTATCCAAACAACCTCAAATAAAACGAATTAAGTTTACCAGTTCTTCTATCAACATTAGAATTATTCAGCAACTCTGCTCGGAGCTTTTCCACCTCCCTAGCCATGGTAACATAGTTCTTCTCCATGACCTGAAGCGATTCAAGGTGGTCATTGTATAATTTCTTTTCGTAGTCATAAGTCGCCCTGCACAGTTCAAAACAACAGAAAATGACGAGGGTTTTGCATAAGTGAAAAACCAAACTGACCCAAGTAAAAAGCATACAGGCGTTGAAGTTTGAAGATATGAAAAATAGAACATAAAACACAAACCTGCAATGCTGATATTCCTGCCTCAGGCTATCAAGCTGTGATACCAAAGCAGGAATCTGCTGCACATCTGTATGAGCCCTCTGAAGATCCTGACTGAGTTGTTGCACTTTGGCAATGAGTTCTTGCCTTGACACAACCAAGTTTTGGGCTTCAGCTCCAGCCTGCTGTAGCTCCAACTTAACAGGCTCTGCTGACTTCAGCTCAGCTTCCATCTTGGCTATTTTATCCACAAGGCCCCTCATCTGCTGTTCTCTCTCAGACTTGATAGCACCTATCTGGGCATGCAATATCTGCAACTCATGTTGAGCACCTGCCAGTTCTTGTCTCAAGGTTCCATGGGTGGCAGCAAGTCTCTGGTTCTCATTTACAAGCCTTTCCATCTCGACATGTTGTGCAGCCAACTTCTGCTCCATAACTTGTGGAGGAGGCAACATATCAAATGGAGGATAGGCACCATGGGGTGGGCGTATGCCCGGACCAAACGGGTCGGGTCCGGGAAGTGGTCGACGAAGATGAGCAGGTGGAATTCGACCTTTGCTTCCCATTTTTACCAATTCACTCAAACCCTCCTAACAATTGAAATTTTTTCCTGCATAATCAAAACTTACAATATAAGAATCACAGCAATCTTGCAAACATTTTTCTTTAGATTTCTAAAATAGGATTGCTTTCTAGAATCACGGCGCGTGGGTGTCTTCGAATCGACGGGCAAACTTTATACCAACATGTCAAGCACAATGAGAGGAGTGTTTTTGGTTCTTGGACCCCGGCAAAAAGTGGCCGGAGTGGGCTAAATCATGGCCAACCCGGGAGAGTTTTGGCCGGAGCTTCCCGAGCTCCGGCCGGCGGCTATAGCCGTCAACTGCGTCGATTAAGATAGGGGGAAGATATATGGAGGATAGGGATACCTTTTCCAAGTGGTGGCACGGCTTGAGGTGACCTGAATCGGCGCCGGCGATGGTGACAGCGGCTGGGCAGTTTTCCAGTCCAAAATCGGGCACGATATTGAGTTGTTGACGTCGATCAATGGGTGGGTTAGGTACAGGAAGAAGAGAGGAAGAGCTTGGGGGTGATGGCGCCGGTCTCCGTGACCGGACGGCGACGAATCTTCGGTCTGAAAGTGAGACAGCGCGGGAGAGAGAGAGAGAGAGAGAGAGAGAGAGCTCGCGTCTGACGAGAGAGCTAGATGTCTCTGAAAAAAAGTAGCCCCTTGTGCCAATTGGTTTTTTCAAATTTTTTATTTTATTTTAGAATTAAAAAAAGATAATAAATAGTTGTGTTCATAAAAATAAAATTTTTTATTTTATTTTATTTTTAATTTAAAAAAATTAATATAAAAAATATAAATTTGACATATTATCTTCATTTAATTAATAATTTTAATTCTTAATATTTATATTAAATAAGGACAAGATTAGCAGCTAGCAAACACCAAATTTGTGCAAGTACTCTCGTTTTCACCAGAAGATAATGCTAACATAATCAAGATTCTTCCAACTCAAACTAAACCCTATTCACATCTATCAAACACTTTTTTTTTTGTATATGATGCAAATAATAAAAATTAATAATGTGTGTATAAATACATATATTATATAAATATAATGTATATGACGTTTGCTTGATCAATCATGTCTCCATAGCTTCTTCTCATCAAGGTGGCCTGTACCCTTTCTTCAACATATACAGCAAGATCTCATTCCACGTATCAATGGGGCCTGGCAAGCACCAGTGAACACAGTCGGCAAGAGTCATGTTCCTATGAGGTGAGTGTCCATAGAAGTTTGGGTGTCCATCAGGCCTCAGCAACATAGCTTCTGTTGTGTCCATCAACCTAAACTGCAGGCCTCTCTGCAGGCCTGGCTCTTCCGCTGCTTTTAGCTCCTCCACTTGAGTCAAGTACATTTCCAAAACATACCCATCTAGCTTCGTTTCTTCTTTGGTAAAAGGCTTTGTCCTCACACAGTTCCCTCCCTCGTTCCATGCCCCGTTTTCAAAGTGTGATGGAGAAAACGTCCTTAGAAATGTCACCCCCTTGTAGTTTTTAAGGCTTCCAAGAGTTCTAAACAACGTTCGAAAGGCCTTTCTGTATCCGTAGGAGGTGACAAACAACGTCATGTTGTCTTGGTGGCACTTGTGACACCCGATAACGCGACCATTTTCGTGGTATATCAGTGGCCGGAAGAACCAGTGTCCTACTGAGACGATCACATAGTCAAATTGTTCGACCAGAGTTAGCCATGCCTCGTCCGGCTCATCTAAGTAGAGGCTCATGAGGCTGTTAAAGTCATGTCCACTGGGATCTACGTCTCTAGATTTAACCAAGTAGGGGGACCAGAGATTTGCTATGGTGAAATTGTGATCATTGTAGACATAGCGCTTGAAGTAATCTGTGTTTGAGGAATATTCGTGAGAAATGTCCTCAGGATAAGTCACCTGAAAGAAAAACAAAAAACACACAATCTTGTAAATCTTGATTTGTTTAAAATCTTTGTAGGCTAGTTTGAATGCTTACAGTGGCTAAGAGGCAAAGCAATGACTGCATTTGATTTCTTCCCACGGAGTCACCAAGGAAAGCCAATGACTTGCCTCTAACAAGCTCCAAGAACTGAGCTGCATCAAACAAGGGCAACTCACAAGCATCAGGCTTCCACCTCCATGTCATGAACTCCGTATCAGGTCTCCCAAACTTCATGCAGTTTTGTTGATCAATGATCAGATTGCAAGTTTCATTTGTGTAATAAGCAGGTCCATCAGGATATGGAACCCAGTTCCCGCTAAATATCTGGCATTGATCTTCTTTTTCGATGCTTTTCGAACTTCCGGCATTGCTCTTAGGAGACGGCAATGGGGAATTTGAGATGTTGTTTAGACAGAGAGGGATTGTAATCAGCAAAATTAAGGTAAGGGCAAGTAGAAAAAGTTTTTTGTGGGTGTTGTTGGGTTGTGTGGATTTTCCATTAGGGATATCAATGGCATGAAATTTCATGGTGGAGAAGAGAACAGTGAGGCGAGATATATTCAAGCAATATATATACAGGGCCGGTCTTGAGATTTTGAGAGCCCTGTGCTAACCTTAAACTGGGGCCTCACATAAGTTAACACAAACTTACACCATTACGTAATGTCATACAATAAATGTTTTTTTCCTTGAAGTGACCAAAGTACCCCTATTCCCAAGGGCAAAATTGAAATTTCACAAAAGAATTAAATTTGATTAAATCGATTAAATTGTATCAGGGATGTTAGACCTTTTGAATAATCACCATGATTGTGATGATGAGTCTTTGTCGTAATAGATCATATTCAGATATTAAATATTTTTTAGCACCTAATTTATTCTGTATCAATATTCCAAGAACATCATTATCTGGATGCGACTTTTTTGGTTGAGTTAGTTGGATGCATTATTTTTGCAAAATTAAATATCTTTTTAACACCTAATTTATTTTGTATCAATATTCCAAGAACATCATTAATTGGATGCAACTGTTTTGGTTGAGTTTGTTGGATACATTATTTTTGCAAAATTAAATATCTGAAAAAACTATCGTGTACCACTTTACTAACTACATTTTTAATTGAGATGAGCCCTATATATATGGAAGTCTTATCTCTGTGGGCACGTGAAAAAAAAAATCTACATGAGTAATTGAAGAGCTAGCGTCAAGTCAATGATGGGGACGTACGCACGTGACAAGCAATATCTACACATAGGAATATAGATATTATTGGGGCACTTAGAATATACTTGCTAAAGAATATATATATATATATATATATATATATATAGTGCCATGCATGTAGTTGAGAGATTCAGTGTCATCATTTGAGGAATGAGATGCTTAGTCGTTGGATCTATTTTAATGAAATCATGTGGTTGATATTGATTTAAGTGTTTAAACTTGTTTGTGTCTAATGACTTGCCAAAAACCCACATGTACGTACGTTTTACTGCGTAGTAAGGTTGCTGTAACTTGTCCACGTGTTATAATATGGATGGACGATATGGTTAATATTTTCCACTTTTATGATATAATATCAATAAATATCCACTTATATATTCTAACAAACGAGTTATACCATGTGACATACTTTCATACTACGTACACTATAATTACTTGCACTTAAAACATCCACAATGAGATCCCTAAACCACCTCCATAGACAAATTTTAGGAGGAATTGGAAAAATACAACTCCAACATGCTCCCTATTCACCTCCTAAAATAGAGAGACCTCTAAGAACTACTAAATTTGAGGAAAGAGAAAGAACTCCTAGTGACTCCTTATAATTTAATGATATTTCGTTTTATGCATAGTTTAAACTTTTAATTAATACAAACTTTTTATTTTTTTTATTTTTATAGAGATGATAACCAATCATATTGAATTAAAAAATAACAATAGTATGTATGATTGGAGTTCAAATTTTATAGAGTTCCTAACATAACTTTTGTGTATTTTTAGCTAAATTTTAACTAAATAATAGGGAGCATGACCTTTGCCTACATAATTACTGACTAATTCCTTGTGATCGGGTATTTATTATTTCAGTATGTGGTTGTGAAAGTAGTTGGGATATTTAATGTTGGTGTTGACATTGGACAAGCTGCTTTAAACAGTGGTTGCAACATTATGTGATTGACAGACAGCAGAGTAGTTTTTATCTTTCAACAAAAACAATAAGTTTCAAAAAAAAAACCAAAATTTTAATTTGACCCTAATTGTCATTATGGTGGTTTTGCTGCTAGCTAGGTCACATTTGCATATGACTTTGTTCTTTAAAGAAATTTTATTGGTCATGTACATAATAAATTTTCAACTATAATTTTTATTCTACTTTTTGCAATTTGATCTTTTTTATTTTATTTTTGTCATTCGATATGGAGGGAAATGGGGGAGTATTATATTGGGTTGCCTCAAGATTGTCTTTTACGTGAATCGAACTCGGTTGCACAGTATATATATACTTATGGCTTTGGATAATTTAGCAAAACTAACAATCATATTTTTTTGGGCTTGTCCAATATAGATCCCTATATTTTCTATTTCCTAGACATATACCCATCACTCTATAAATCTATGTGTAAAACCCAATTTCAAATTTAAATGACTAGTAGGATATAAGAGGTCGTAGTATTTCTATGTTTTTACATCATTGCCCCTAAACTTCATATTTTATTTATAATTTATTTCAAGCATTTCATTAACTGCCATAATTGTAATTAATATACTCCATATTAATAGCATATCAATTTATCACCCCATTTCTTTTAGTTGTCATTCCCTCTCACATCTCGCCCCTAAAATTACAAACAAACAAAAAAATCTGTAAATTACATATCCAATAATGTACCTATGAAAAATATAATATAAATATAGGTATATTATTTACCAAAAAAAAAAAAACAAAGTCAGTTACTTTGTAATTGTATATTTTTCATAATTAAAAATAGGTACACAATAATTTATATAAAATATAGGTACATTATTTACCCACAGGTAAATTATTTTACAATATACCTGTAAATGTGTATAGGTACATTATTTGGAATAGATAATTATGTACACTTTTCATACTATGTAAATTATGTTTTTCATAAAACAAACAAGTAATAGGTACATTATTTTCTCAACATAATTAGTATGTACAGTTTTATTCATAAACAATTATAAAGTGGATTATTAGTCATATATAATTCATAAAAAGAAAATAACATAAACATTTTATTAAACAAACCGATTACCTAAATTTGAATTTATTGTTAAATTTTTTTAAAAATGTTTCAAAATTAATTTCTACATCCATTACAACCATTTGGAGATCTTTTCAAATTCAACATCTGTCATTATATACAATCCAATTAAAAACTGTTTCCATATTGATTCTTACATTAATATACAAAATGCAATAATGACTTAGTTGGGGGTATTTTTGGAATCTGAAAAGTACAATAAATCAGATTTTATGCTTAATTAGGTAACTTGCTGAGTTGGATCCTAGTCATGGGTTTTTACTTATACAAATTGGGTATTATTTATAGGAACAAAGAGTGAAGGGTTTTAGGTACGGCAAATTGAATTTCAAGGATGTAAGCCAAATTTACTATATTTTTTTCAAAGCAACTAGTTGGCGAGGCATCATGTTCATGCCCTTCACTGTTAACACTGTCCTTCTTTGCTTTGATAATGGAATGTAATAATGCAGTCTGGAATAATAAAGCAGAACTAACGCCGATAGAAAAGAGAAAAAAGAAAAGAAAGAAAAAGGTGGTAACTCTCAGTCTTCAATGACCGAAAGATGGCTTTAAAGATTGAGTAATTGCCACCATTTCCAAGCAGTTGCTTGGTTGCTATCATAATACTTTGGCAAGCAAACAAGGTGATCTTTGGACCAAAAAAAACACAGGTGATATAAATGCTGCTCTGAAATTTACAGATATTTACCAGTTAATTAAGTAAGCATATGTTGTGTGGAAGCTTGGAAATATATGGGAAAATGACAGTCATTTGGTGCCTTCCAAGTTACAAAGATTACAATATTCTATCTGTAACTTTGAACTGAACAATATCTGTCTGTGCTAAATTACAAACTAATGAGACAGATAACGTGTGTAGTTGAAGGACAAAAGACACCAACTATCAAATCTCTCTCTCTCTCTCTCTATTGGCAAAGTCAGGAATTTTGTCAAGGAGGGTCAGAGAGTACCTAACATGACCAAGAGGTGCAATGGCATATACATGGAGATGGGGATAGAAAGAGAGACTTTTATCTAGTTCTTAACTAAGTAAATTCAATAAGTGAGGAATTATAAAGAAAAAAAGAGTTAGGCTCGGAAAGAAAATCAAATAACATGCACCGTTTTTTTTTTTTTTAAAGAAAAAAAAGGGCTTTTTGTGTTTTGCCTATAGGGTTTAGGGTTCCAGAGCAGAGGTTGAAGCACGAGGAGGAACATGGGGAAAGGGTGGGTTGATTCCATTGACGTCCAAGAGTGCCTCAGCCTAAACCTCAGATACAGCCAGATTGACCATTTCGTCCAAGTTGTTTATCTGTATTATTTGTATGAAACAACAATTAATACCCATATATGCTTTGATTCTTGCAAGTTTTTCCTTTATTTGTTCATTTGGGTAATCAGTAAGACGTACCCATGCTTCGATTCTTGCAATATCCAAGTGTGTTTCCGTAAAGTATTTGTTGAGCTCTGTTCTTATAAAACTATAGCCTCCTACGCAATGGCGGACTCAGAAAATTTTCAGAGAAGGGGCAATTTTTAAAAGACTAAAAATTTGAAAAAAAAAATTTAGACAACTATTATCTATAGAATTTAAACAATACTAATGTCATTCATAATTGATGAAAAAAATAACAGTACAAACAAAACATGAAAACCTCTTTGAGACATTTAGTTGAATACATAGCAGGTGCTAGCTAAAATTTTAAACGGTGAGGAGTATGTTTTTGAGGCACAATTGTTTTGACAAGAAAAATTTATAAATTTACTAATTAATATTGACCCATAATAATCAGTATAATGTAATTAGATGTACGTACTTATTCATCTAAGCAGAATAAGCAATCCCAAAATATAAAAGTGAGAAATAATAACCTGTAAAAGCCACAAGAAATATTATCTCATAAAATATATCTTCAAGACTAACCCATCAGCACTTAAATTTGCACTGAAGAAATCTTCGAGAGATTTGGGTTGTGGGTTTTCTAGATGGAAGAGAATCCTAATTTGCTCACATGGTTAATTGATTATGGGATAATTAAAACGTTTTTTGAGCTGGAGGATAATAAGATGGTTAAAGTGGTAATTTGCCGAAAGTCAGAATTGCACCAATCAATACTCCCCGTTTCATTAAACGCCTTTTGAGCTGGAGGATAACAAAGACGGCGTCGTTTGCGCTGCAAAAAATTGAAAACAGAAAACCCAAGTCATCTTCCTCGTTTTGAAACCCCTTGCAACACACCTCAGATCCAGAACCTTGGGACCAGCAAAGGTACATAATCCAGCCTCTTCACAGGATTTCAGGCAAGGGGAGGTGCAACTGCTCCTCCTTGCGACTCTGCAGGTCCGCCTCTACTCCTACGTGCACAAGTAGAAGCTCGATGTTGTAACTTGTATGTTATAAGCTTCTGTAAGAAATGAAAACCCAAATTAAAAAAGTCCAACCCAAAAAATAAACTAAGCCCAAGTAGTCCAACTCGGGGCCAATGACAAACCCTAGCTGCAACACTCCTCTTCCATAAACCAAAATGGAGAAAGCAATTCAAACCTCCGTGTGCCTCTTCCATACTCAACCTCTTACTACAAGGCCAACCAGAGGGAAGTCCTACTAGTCAGTAAGAAGGGAGGCCTAGGCGTACTATAAAGTCAGCCTCCATATGCCTTCCTAGAACATAAGATTCACTTGTAGTTTCGCTTCTTGCACTAACAGAAATAGTTGTCGGAAATCTGGTTGGTCCAACCAAGAAATGCCTTTCTAAATCATCAAATATCTCTTTGAAATGGATGATCAAAAGAATCATATGCTTGATGATATATCTTCTTTGCAAAAAGAGGTGAGTTAAAATATCAAATATTTTTCGAAGGCACGACCTCAAAAATAAATAAAAAACCCGAGAAGCCCGATCAAAATATTAAATAATTAGTAAGCAAATGTTAATTTTATTATAAATCTTTAGAATAAGAATGGTTTGAATTTCATGAGAATAATTATATTAATGGAGTGGGTTGATTCCACTGTCGTCCGATGAGCTTTCTCCTATATATATTCAGTTTCTCTCCTATGCCTTCGAACATTATTACCGTGATGATATATATATATAGCTTCATCACATGGTGGAGCTAGAGCAACGTCCCTCATGAGAAACAATATGAATCTATTGACTTTGCTGCTTACAATGCGATCCATGTAAGACTCAACCAATTTCCCGATGGTGATGTCATCTTTTATGAGCTGATACTCGTGGGCATGATTATCCACATGCCTTTGTTGATACTCGTGGGAAGCAGTGCCCTAAAAGAAAGAAACTTAAAGTCTCAACTCTCATAAATAGCATGTCCACCTCTACTTCCATAACTATGCCTTTCAAGTTCATGTATTCCAACATCAAGGAATTTTTTACAACTAATGCTAAAAAGGTCCCCAATACTCTCAAATTTACCAAAAAGTCTTAGTCTTAATTACCAACATTCCATTAGCATATAAGGATCCACGACCAACTTTAGAAGTTAACCAGGAGAATATAACTCATGAATTTTATTCTGAATTAACATAGGATTATCAATGGATTTGGGATTTATCTTAAAAATCGCGTTGTTCATGTTAATTGTACCAAATAAATTTGCATCTGAGTACTTTAAGAGGCAACATGCCATCCAAATTATAGCCCATCAACTATGAGGACAAAGCTTGCGAAGATGTAGTCCTGATTCACTAGTTATCGCATAATTCGTAACTCATGAGGGTCCAAACATAATTCCAACATTGTTCTAGCCCATATATATAAAAGTATTTTGTTATGCTGTAGATTTAGATATGGCATTGATAACTCCATGCCGATACATTGAATTTGGGATTTCCTTATATAATACTCGTGTCAATAAGGTAACAAATAAGGATACAAGAATAAAATTTATTAATGATTTTGAGTAAATCATGTTAAATAGATTGAATTGAGATTTAGAACAAACGCAATGTATATGGCAATCACGATAAAAATGCTTCTATTTATAATATTAGCATAGAAAACTTTATCGTAACATTAGTTTAAGTGTTATAACATAACTAGTCTTTTGTTAGTTTTCCCTTGTGATGATAATATGCTAGTTGTATATTTATACATTTTTGAGCTAATTCTTTCAAGAAAGAATCATTGCTTACTTATATATGTATATAAATATAAGATTTAAAATTTTAAAATATTTTTCTTATGGAGATTTCAAGGTTAAATTTTTCTTGCCTTGTGTATAGTTGATGGGTAAGACATTGCATTTATTTCTTATATATATAACTTTTGAATAGATCGATGGGTATTACATTACGTGTGCTCCTTAAAACAAAAGTAACAACTTGGAAATGGTGACATATATAAATATAGGGGTCGTTTGTTACACAGGCTTGGTTTGGACTAAATTTAGTACTATGTTTATGTCATCTAATCCTAGTCTTAGGTGAGATTGCTAATACCGGGCCCACGAAAAACACCTTCTTATGAGGGGACTACTAAACTCATGTGGAAATGGAGGATTAACTAGTCTCATGCTCACCAATGTATAAATGCATATATTATATTGTAACACTAATAACATATATTACTACTACTACTACTAATTTAGGGCCGCGCCACTGAGAGTGGAAGGAAAGAGGAGGCACATGCCCTCGTCATGAGGGCTAGAATGTATGTGGGTGAGAGGATCTTCCGTGTAGAATGCGGATGGCTGGATGTCTTTCTCCTTGTGGTAATTATAAAGGGCCCAGTTGTGGCTTTGCCTGAGAGGTTACTTTCCAGCGCGAATCTTCTCGAAGAGAAGCCTCATGGTCGGGTCGACATATATGAGGTGTGGGTGAGCATTGGAGAAGGTTCCAACGCCTCGGTGTGATAAAACTCGTAGTCTTCGACTGCACCTTATCCATGGTAGGTGGGTGGGTTTTGGTATCTAGATGTGTCACCTTTGGGTCTTGGAGATTAACGAGGATATGAATATGGTCTGGCTGATGGTCCAAGATACGATCAACAATGGACAAATACCCCGGAATGGTATAGTGGCCTCTAACTCATAAATACATGTTAGTTTCATCATTTTGATCATTCTCCTCATAAATACATGTTAGTTTAATCATTTTCTATAAATATAACATTTTCAAACATAAAAAGTTAATAATAAAAATTTGGTTTCTATACAAAATTGTTGTCTTAGATTAGTTTGATGTGACATAGTCAAAGCAGTGTGCAACACTAGTTGTGTGTTACTCTTGTCTAGGGGTTTTGTTACTCGGCTTCACGTTTTAATTTTCATTATTCACGAAATGTGCAGCTTCGAGTTCTAGCTATTCAGGGGCTTCCATTTTTCTGCAATATTACACCTGAGCAAATTGCATAAATTACAAACATTCTTGTGCCACTCGTTGCAGCTGGTAAGTTATTACGATTTGTCATTTTTTGGCGATTCTGATTTAAGAGTCTATTGATTGTGTTACATAATTCCGATGTTGGGCTTTGTTGATGCTTTTAGAGGAATTTGTGGAGCGTGTTTTGAACCAAGATGTGAAAGGTATATATTCAGAGGTGGACGCACAAAGAGACAAATCGGGTCAGGCGAATCATTTAAAGATTAGTTCTAAAAGCTCATGGATAAATTTTCATGCATTTATAATTAATCAAAAAAACATCACTTACTTGACCAACTATGAGATGAAAATGGTGTTCCAACACTTCAAACTTAGTTTTTACCCCCCGAAAGCTGTCTCACACCATGATAGATGTGTTAATCGTTTCTAATAATTACTGATAAGCAAATGCGAGTTTCCTGAAAACCGTACTAATTATGGATCAACTCATACAAAAGGACATCACTATCCTGAAGTTGGATGTGCCTTGCATAGGTGGTGTTGTAAGAATAAAAGTTGTATAATGTGAGAAATTTGATCAAACATATGAATTTTACATCACAGTCAAGAAAGTTAAAATTCAATGGAAAAATGTGTTATCCCAACATGTTTTAAACTAATGAACCCATAAGTTAGACAAAATATAATCACGAGCCATTCTTGAAACTGATTAGAATATAATATAGAAAACGAAAAAATGGGATTAAGAAATTTCTATTTCCTTGTGGAAGGTGCAGCGGCAACTTTTGTTGCTTCCTTTCAACATAACTTGATGCTCTTGTCTCCAATAAATGAGAGTGTCTACATTGTTACGAATCATTTAAAGATTAGTTTTATAAGATTATGAGTAAATGATCATGCACTCATAATTAATAACAAAGCATCACTTACCTAACCAACTATGGGATGAAAATGGTATTCCAACACTTTAAACCTTGGTTTCACCACCCGGAAGCTGTCCCATAGCATGATAGATATGTTAATCATTTCCAAAAATTACTAATAAGCAAATGCGAGTTTCCTGGAAACTTATTGGTTATGTTTCAACTCATAAAACAAGATATCATCATCTTGAAGTTGGATGTGTCTTGTGTGGGTGGTGTTGTAAGAAGAAAAGCTATATCATGTTGGGAATTGATCAAACATAATTAATAACAAAGCATCACTTACCTAACCAACTATGAGATCAAAATGGTGTTCCAACACTTTAAACCTTTGTTTCACCACCCGGAAGCTGTCCTATAACATGATAGATGTGTTAATCATTTCCAACAATTACTAATAAGCAAATGCGACTTTCCTAAAACCGTATTGGTTATGTTTCAACTCATAAAACATGATGTCATCATCTTGAAGTTGGATGTGTCTTGCGTGGGTGGTGTTATAAGAAGAAAAGCTATATAATATTGAAAATTTGATCAAACATAGGAATTTTACCTCATAAACAAGAAAGTTAAAATTCAATGGAAAATGTATTGCCCAAATGTGTCTTAAATTAATGAAGCCACACGTTAGGCAAAATATAAATCATGAGCCATTCTTGAAACCGATTAGAATATAAAACAGAAAATAAAAAGATAGGTGTAAGAAATTTCTATTTTCTTACAGAATGTATGACATTAGCTTTTGTTGTTTCCTTCCAACATAAGTTGATGCTCTTGTCTCTAATTATTGAGAGTGTGTTTTGAATGCAGTGTTTACATTGTCACGAATCATTTAAAGATCGGTTCTAAAAGCTCATGAATAAATGATCATACATTCATAAGAAAGCCAAGCAGTCCAGTGGAAAGATGACATGATTTGAAACCCTAGGTCAGGGATTAAATCCCCCATAATGCATATTTTTGCACAATTTCGCAGGTATACACACATGTCGATTCGGTTCGATGAACCATTGGTTTGGGATTTCATCAACTGTGATCGATCCAAATTGTTGCAGTTCAGTGTGGTTTGTAAATTGAAAACCGAAATTTGAGTAACAAATCCCGAATCGGCTGGTTCAATTCAGTCAATTTTACGGTTTTTCGATAGAAAATGCCAGCCCTAATGTTGCCTTGCCTTACTGGATGTCATTTTGGGACGGAGAGGGGCAAAGTTTTACCGGTTGGGCTCGTAAAATCAATTCATCCTAAAATATTCTCTCTGAACCCAATATCTTTATTCCTCTTAGAGCACTTCCAGCAGTTTGCCATTTACCATGATAAAGAGGAGTTAGGGCAGCTACTCTCCACTTTTAACACCAAATCCTCATACAATTCCTCCCCCTTACAAAATGTAATGTGTGCTTCCACCAGTTGCCATGGCGAAAGGCAAATACTATTCTTTTTTTTTTCACAAATTATTTTACCTACACATTTGTGCTTATATAATATATATATATATATATAAAATATTAGAAATGCAAGAAACTTAAAAAAATATTGGCAATGCAACAAATATAAACAAAATAATGGAAATGCAATAAATTTTAACAACTTATTAGAAATGCAAGAAATATTAACAAAATATAGAAATTGCAAGAAACATTTAAATAAATATTGAACATATAAGAAATATTAACAAAATATAGATATTGCAAGAAACATTTAAATAAAAAAATTAATAGGACATGAAAATTAATAAAACGAAAATTACAAATAATATTGAGTAGAAAGTGAATAATAGTTGAAGATGAAGAAAATGTATGAGGATTTTTTGTTAAAAGTGAAGAGTATTGGTAGGTATTTATAGAAAAAAATTAAATATTTTTTGGGTATTTTTTTTTTAAAAAATTTCGATTATTTTATTTTTTTATTGCACAAAAATTTGCTGCCGTTGGATTAGAGGACAAAAGCGATCGGAGAGCTGAGAGGACGCCACGTGGACTGACAAAAAGCCATGACATCACCCAGCCCTCGGGCCAGAGCGCGGGCTCTTCTCCCCCTAGGGCCAGCCCAGTCTGCTGGGCTCCACCTCCTGCCCGGGCCACCTTTTGTTGCTGGAAACCATTTTTCAGCCTTAACCTCCCCCAGCCCGAGCCCAGCCTCCACTGCTGGACTTGCTCTTATGCCAAGAGAACAAGAATCAAACGTGGGCTCATCAGCATAGCACTCTCCCTTGTCCCTCATGTGAACTCGATTGCTCGTCTGCTGTCGGCGTTCAGGTACTGTTCTGTAGCAGCGACGTCGTCTTCTCTGGACTGAGTCGTTAAATCTTTCGTTCCAGATCGATACCGTACCGCTATTGGGTACGCTCGACCAGATCGAAATTCGTAGGGGGTGAGCGAATTAGGCAACTATGGTCTAGGATATTAGCATACATGGGTAATCCTCAGCAGCCAAAAAGAAGAGTGGCATTTTTGTTGATCGATGGTGTGGGTGATGTGTCAATACCGAAGTTTGGATTTAAGACTCCTCTTCAGGCGGCCAAAGTACCCAATTTGGATGCCATTGCATCCGCTGGAGTTAATGGTTTAATGGACCCTGTTGAAGTTGGTTTGGGTTGTGGAAGTGACACAGCTCACCTTTCTCTACTGGGTTATGACCCTAGGGTATATTACCGAGGCCGAGGCGCATTTGAGTCCATGGGTGCTGGATTGGCCATGTCACCTGGTGATATTGCATTTAAGGTGTGTTTTTGTTTATTTCTTTGTAAAATGGTTTCTCTGTTATAACTATTATCCTGGATGAGCAGTTTCAATATGTTGCACTGCCATAAGATGCAATTATTTCGTTCTTATAAACAGAAACTTGGGACTTGATGGTTATTGGCCCCAATCCAGTTGAAGAAAATTTAGGTCGCATATTAGCATAAAGAAGGACTCTATCATTTTGACCCCATGTTACTTGCTATTGATGCTCTATCCTTCAGGTTGTGCTTGTTCTAGTACACGATGCTGTTCCATATAATAATCTTTGCTAACTTTTGATCTTTAGTCTAATTTTGCAACCTTGGATGAAAAAACTGGAATAGTCATCAGTAGGAGGGCTGACAGACACTTTGAAGAAGAAGGCCCCATACTGTGTGCAGCACTTGATGGAATGAAGCTGCCATCTTTTCCTGAATATGAAGTCAGAGTCAGGTGCAGATGTTTATTATAACTGCTGTAAATTGGCTTCTTATTTGATGTCCTTGTATGTATCGCGATGAGATATTTTAAAACACAACCTCCCTTATGCAAGAAAGTTAACTAGTCATCAAAATTACCAAATACCTTAATTATTTTTCTAATGCTTAAGCCATGTAATTTTTATAATGAAGTAGAGTAAAACTAACGAAGAACTATTTGCTACAGGTATGCAACAGAACATAGATGTGGAGTGGTTGTTAAAGGACCAAATCTAAGTGGAAATATATCAGGAACAGACCCGTTGAAGGACAACCGTTTACTTTTGCAAGCTGAAGCTCTAGATGGCACCGATGAGGCGAGGCACACAGCTAAAGTTGTTAATGAGTTATCCAAGGAAATATCACGTATTCTCGTTGCTCATCCACTGAATGCAAAACGAGCTGCTGAAGGGAAGAACATAGCTAATCTTGTCCTTTTACGAGGATGTGGTATTCGAATTGAGGTCTGTTGTCTCAAACCTTACTTGATGTTCATACTGCATCATGTAGAACTTTTACTGAGCAAACCATATGCAAGCAAGCATCTAACCTATTGGCTGTTGCATACACCTTTCTCTGCTGTTCTTAGTGGGTCAGACAGCCACTAAGTGCAGGAATGGCCCTCCTTTAAAATTTTTACTATTTGTTTTCATAACCCTGATTTTCTTCTGGGGTTGATTTTTTAGCTTTATCCTTCTGATACTTCAGTATTTTTCTATGGTAAACTTCTTATAATTGTTCTTTTGAGTAAAACAAAAACTGGTGGACATTGGGGCTTAAAAAAAGGTCGCAGGCAATTCGTAAACTTCTCAAACTTGTTGTTTTAGTAATGTATCCTGAAAGTTACTGCACATATCATTGTAGGGATGTCCCTTTTTGATAGGATATTGAAGGCCTAAGAGATTTCCAACCAAAAAGAATAACCTTGGGCCTAAGACAAATGTTAATCTTACAAGACCTCAACCCTTTTTCTTATGTTTGTTTGGGAATTAGGCAACAAATGGATCTGAATATACATTTATGTCTATGGTTTTCCTTTTCTCAATTACATATTTCAGGTTCCTCCATTTGAAAAGAAACATGGGTTATGGCCTTGTATGGTAGCTCCCACAAAAATCATTGCTGGACTGGGCCTATCTCTTGGTATTGATATCCTAGAAGCTCCTGGAGCAACAGGAGACTATCGAACACTTCTAACTTCCAAAGCAACTGCAATAGCTAAAGCACTTTCAGCTCCTCTGCAGTCTTGCCCCAATGTGTTTGTACCAGGGGAAGATGAGCACAAACCAGGTCGATCGGATGGCTATGATTTTGGGTTCCTTCATGTTAAGGTCAATGGCGTCCTCAGATTCTACATCTCTTCGTTTTTATACCTTGTCACATGCAACCTCTATTCCTGCCTACTGAAGCAGTCACATCATTATTAATACATTTAACTGAAGTTACAGGGTAAACTGATGGCAACAAAATAATTGCTTGTTTGTAGTTTTCTAATGTTGGATGCTGTGCTTCCGTAATTTTTATGTCCCAGCTAGACTTGCTTACTGATTTTATTGAGACATCAAAACTTCGGTCAAGTAGTTCCCTTCATACCGGTAAATGAATATCTGTTTTGTTTTGCATTACAGGCTATAGATGATGCAGGTCACGACAAGGCAACCATCTTCAAAGTCAAAGCATTAGAAGCTGTAGATCGAGCTATAGGGCAGCTGTCCAGGCTCCTTTGGGAGAGTGAGTCAACAGGAAATTTCAAGTACTTCCTTTGTGTCACTGGAGACCACTCTACCCCAGTTGAATATGGAGACCACAGCTTTGAGCCAGTTCCATTCACAATATGTCCATTGAAGGATTTTGTGGATGCGGTAGGTGTGGAAACCATCTTGGGAGGTTCTCTTGATCCATTTCCTCTTCCAACTGTAAAAGATGGTGAGCAGCTAGCAGAAGATGTGAAGATTGAACAAGGGGAGAGAAGCAAACAGCCTCGAGCTTTCAGCGGTGATTCAGTTTATGAGTTCAATGAGATTGCAGCAGCAAGGGGATGCCTTGGGCGCTTTCCTGGTGGGGAGATGATGGGTGTAATAAAGAACTTCCTTAAGCTAGATGCATGAGCTGCTCTAGTCTGAAAGTTGTTGGTGCTGCCATTTTGCTTTTGGGTATGCCTAAATAAGTTTATCTTAATTGGAAAATGGCTACAACTCGAATTTTGATAGCCTCCTCCAGTGATGTCTAGGAAATAAGTCAATCTGTGTAAGTTTGAATACGCCGGCCCTAAAGGTTTTTATTTATTTGTTTCTTTTGTTGTGGCGCTTTTTATCTCTTGAATGGATCTCTTGGGATATGCTTCTTTCTGGCATATGGTTATTACTGGTCACTTTTGTAGGGTTGGTGTAAGGATGGGATAATTGTAATTCTCTTATGAACATATCCACATCTCCTTTAAAGGACTAGAACTTATAAAGCACTAAATTTTAAAGTGAGTTGCATGTAAAATATGGCGCAAAAGAAAGTGGATCATAAAGTTTCTTTATTTACTTTATTTTCTTTACTTACATTATGAAATAATTTTAGACACCTCCACTTCTTTTCTTAATTCATAAGAAATTTTTTTTGATGAAAGCTTAAAAAACCCCCTTCTCCACTGCTCTCACCCAACCCACATCCACACCACACAGACCAAAAACACACACGCCAACACACAAAGATGTATGTAACAAGGCCTCTTTCCATGTACCGGAAATCTCCAAGCACCCTTTCCATAAAGCCACCTGATGCTCCACATTCAGGTTATATGGTGATCACAGATGAAGAGGCAGAGTCAAAAGACACATCTTGTTGGGGCCTTTGCAAGCGTGGGAAAGTTAAAAAACTACCTTTCCCACAGGACAAGATTCTGACCATTGTTTATACATCCGAGTACCAAGAGGCAACCACGACGAAGGTCTGGTTCATCCCAGTTCTTGATCAACCTCTGTCTTCTAACTGCTACTATGTTATCAGAGCAAATGGCAGGCACAAAGGGTAAGCTCTTCTTTTATAGGCCTTCTCAAAAAGTTGAACTTTACTTTTGGCCTCTGCTTAATTTGTAATCCAAGATGAATTATGTTGTGTAATCTTTGCAGGAAAGCATACAGATGTTCTAGAGAGAGGGACATGACCAACTGCTGCATTAGAGGTTTCTTGAGAGACAAAAAACCTAAGGTTTTAAATTTTAGAGACATATACCAACAAGTTAAGATTCATCGCCATCAAGGTGGTGGTTTTTTTGCAGAGTCTGTAGCTCCTGATGGTGTTCCTCCAAAATTCCTAAAGAAAAAAGGATGGAAAGTGCGTAGCTCAAGTATGTACCGGAATCAATTAACTGATGCTTTAGGCCTTGACGCCTCCCTCCGGTCTCGTCTTCCAGAATTCAATTTTCCCATCTTTAAAAAGCGTTCGGCTTCTAGTGTTGTGGGGAGATGGTACTGTCCATTTGCATTTGTGAGAGAGAAAGCAACCATAAGACACCAGATGAAGAAGTCCAAGTTTTACAGAATAACTCTTGAGCAATGGTGGGAAGAGATTTACTCTCGTGGGAATGTTAACAATGAAGGAAATGTTGTGAATGTGAGTGTAGATGTGCAAAGGGAAGTGGCTTTGGTATCTGCCACAGAAGCCGTGAAGGACGATAGGAATGGCCGTACTGGGTTCACCTGGTTCAAAGCTTATAACCCACGTAGCAAGAAAGTGGTGAGTGTAGGTTTGAGTTCAGCAATTATTCAGAATATGAGATGGGTTTTAGAGGCAGGAGGATGGGTTAATGGGGATGAAATGGATGTGAGAGTGGAGAGGGTAGAAGAGATTACAGGTGAGAACAGGTGGAGGAAGTTTGGCTGTTATGTTATGGTGGAGAGTTTCTCCTTGAGAAGAATGGATGGAAGTTTGGCTTGGAGATCTGATTTTAGGCACACTGATAAGATTCGATGTAAATGGGAATAAGGTTATGTGCTAGATTGCTGTCAAGGTACCAAAAACACAGATAATTTTTGCGTGTACTCTCTTTATGGTATATTAAATATCTGACGACTCTAACAGTGCATTTGGATAAGGAAATTTAGAAGTACAAAAGATTTAATAAATGATGGAATTTAAAATGAAGGAAAATGTAGAGTTTCTTGTTTGGATGATGAATTTAAAACATGAAATTTAATCTTTATTTGTAAAGTTATCTTCTTTAAAAAATTAATCTCTATTGGGATTTTAGAAATGAAGACTTTTAGATAAAATTTAAAGTTGAGATTTAAATATCCAAATTCCATGTTTTTTTTTCAAGCGGAATTTCTAAATTTTTATGTTTTTTTTATCCAAATACGAGAATTAGTTCATGTCAATTTAGAAATTCTGAGTTTTACCAAAATCCCAAGTTTATTTCCCTCATCGAAACGCACCATAAAGTTTCACAAGTTTTGTGGAATTCATGTCATCAAATGGAGAAACGAACTTTAATATATTTTCAAATTCAATACCAACATAAGAACCATTAAAGACAGAATTTGTCAAACATTCCATAGTGGCGACACATCACACAATTTCTTGAAAATTATAACACTCCTAAAATACAGTGCACATAGCAGACTTAGGTGATATAATATTCAGATAACTAGATCTCCACCGGTAGACGGTATTGTGCAGAGATTTAAATGCTGCAGCTCAGAAACCATGAATTTTGATATTGTCCTTCTTCACAATGCCAGCCTGTAGATAAAATAAAATAAAATCAGGACCCTGATTTAACCAGATTGTTGGCAGCTAACATCATCTGATAGATAAGGAAATACATCCACAATTTATCAACCCCACCAACCGAACATTAACATCATTATAATGCGGTGGATAGTTTACCTGGACTAGGAAACTAGATACATTCTTTCTTTGATCACCTTGAAGTTGAATGACCTGCACATGAATAACAATGCGAAAATTAGTGATCAGTTTGAGAAGGCCATGAAGAAAATTACATTAACCTTTTAAGAATTAAACACGCACCTGCCCTTGCTCTGGGTCCTGGACAACTGTACCATTGCAGCAAAATTCCTTCTTAAGGTCTTTGAGTATTTTGTTGTAGCTAAATTCCTTTTTCAGTCCCTGCACGGTTGTCAGGCTTTTCCTACCATTTCGTTGCTGTATCCGAATGTGCACATACTCTTTTGTTCCAGCACCTGAATCCTCAGCATTTGCCTCAGCAAACGGATCTAAACACAAGCATCAGCATATTTTTATCAGATTTTATAGTGCATACACCATGCACCTGAACAATGTCCAGTGGCTTCACAGTCATTAAAATAGTAACCAAACCAAATATTTAGTTTCTCAAGCATGCCCGTTTTAGGTCAGTCTGACTCTGTTTGTTCAGATGGATGAGGTTAGTTGGGCTGCTGAACAGCCCTAGTACTTAGACGCTGATATGCTTTAAAAAACCCAGTGAATTGGCACACGCATTTAAATCACATTTTATAGTGCATAAACCAGACACCTGAACTAATGCCTGATGGCTTCGTGTTCATAACCAAACCATTTAGTTTCTCAAAACTATCCATTTTGGGTTGGTTTCCTCAGGTGGATACTAAATGTTGATATGCAAAAAATAACCATTTGCTTAAAGTGTACCAAGCACAGAAATCTTGAAC
Organism: Prunus mume; assembly: GCF_029339155.1. Lineage (NCBI taxonomy): Eukaryota > Viridiplantae > Streptophyta > Magnoliopsida > Rosales > Rosaceae > Prunus > Prunus mume. The sequence goes on along the minus strand of NC_142701.1, from coordinate 20,903,812 downwards.
ATTGGCATCTTAAAATGATTCATTATGCATCTATGTATCAAAGTCTTCAAACACACACTCTTAACAAACTCGCATACAGAGTCACACAAGTGCTGCACATATACAAACATACACGAATGAATTATAGAAATAAAGAATGAACATACCAAAGGCAGTAGGAATTTGGACGTCGAGCTCAGACATGAACCTTGGCTATTGACTAAGAGGGCCTTGCAACCAGAATACTTAGACCTGGATCACATAAAAGAAAAATCAAAATCAGCATACTCCCTGACAAAAATATCTCAAGAAGATAACATAGCACAATCACATCGTTTAAAAAACTGAAGTACCCATCTAATCTTTATGTCAACTGTCCCTAGGGTAGTAAATGCAGAACCCATCTAAAAGAAGTATTCTTTTTCACATTAAGGACCCAAAAACTTTGGCCCCTAAACGAAAATCTCATATATTTAGATAATTTGAGAAAAAAAGATAAAAATATGTCTCCTTTTTCAGCTTAATCTGGAAAGTTTATAAGTAGATCTCCTGAATAACAAACAACGGTTTCCCTTCGAGAATAAACAAGATCTCAAACTTGTATAAAAAAATAAAAAATAAAAAGCCCTAAGATTTGGATGAGAAATATTAAAAATTGCGAATTAACCATCAAAACCCTAGAACAGAGACATCAACAAATCCCTAGAAATCGTCGGAGTCAAAGGGCAAATTACCTGATCAGATGATTATGATTTGGAATTAGGCAGGCGTCGAGACAAACTGCTAACCCTCAACGTCAGATAAGGCTGATCTCTCTCCGCCTCTCTCTCTCTCTCTCGCTCTCTCTTATTAGAAAGCTGTTTGGGAAGAGAGAAAAGCGAAAGGAAAATCGGTTATAGAACAAAAATTGTGATGCCAAATAAAATAATCCCAATAATAAATAGGGTAGAGGCGTGGATGGACAAATTTGGGTTAGGTCGGTTGCACAAACTATCACGTAGAGAGAGAAATAGACAGTTACGTGCGTATTCGTACTCGCAAACGCTACTCTCTGATCTGAAGATGGTTGGGCTCGGGTTTGACGCGCGTCAATCGAACAGGGCGAGTATAGCAGCCTTCTTCGACTAAGCGAGTGCTAGCATAAGGATATAAATGTAAATACACAAAAATGAAGAATTAAGAATTCGGACCAAAAGTAAATTTCTCATTTGGGTTTGGGCTTGGGCCTGGACCAGAATATAATTGCAAGACGGAGCTGGACCGCTTTTTACTACATAGATGACGTGTCCAACGGTCAAGTCAAATTTAATTGGAATTCCTGTCCCAATGCACCTTCATTTCAACAAGAACCAATATCATATAGTATATCCTTGCACATTTCCAATACCTGGAAAAACTGGAAATATTTTGCAGCAGTTTGTGTGAAATTCTGAGTGAAAACCCTAATTAATCTCATCCTAAATTTCTCCAATTTTTTTTATCAGTTCAAGTTAGGTAGGAGCTTGAGTCTCCAAGAAAGCATCAAGCATGGCCACCCACGGCCTCTTCTCTGCAAATTCACTTCACACTAAACCTTCATCAGGCACACACATCAAAGGTAGCTTCTTTCCCTATTTTTTTCATGTTTGCGAACTTTTGGTTCTGGGTTTCAACTGATTTTGAATTTCTTGGTTGCTCATATAAAATAACACTTTATAAACACACCCAAAACCCATCATTACACACACTCAAAACCCATTTATAAACACACCCAAAAAGTTGACTTTGGGGTTGATTTTGGGTGTGTTTCTATATTTAAATAGTGCTTGGGTTTTTTTATAAATACATGTCTAGGATTGGGTTTATTTATAAATTTGTATAAAAAATATGGTGGAACCTGGAATTTGTTTCTGTTTTTTTAAAAAAAAAAAATTTTGGATCAGTGGTTGGAATGTATGAGTACATGCTAGATTCAGAAGAAATGGGGAAGAGTGGAGTGGATAATGATCTTTGTTGACTCTACCAAAGGAGAGAGAGAATTTCTGAGTATTATAGAGGGGGTTGTTGATATTTCCTTCAGAAAAGAAACAAATCATCCTGCAACATTTGCAAAATTTATTCCAAAACCCATTATTTGGGTTGTAAACTATTGTGATATGCTACCAAAAGTTGAAACATATACTTATGACTTTTGAGTCTGGAATTTATTTTATTGTTCTGCACCAACATTTTAAAACTCAATGTGAAGTCACGTTCAGCTCATGCTCTAGTAGTTTATTGTGTTATCAATAATGTTTTAGTGTTGCTTTCTTGTTATGTCCTCTTAACTACTTATGTTTGGCCAGCTGAGGAGAAATGGCTTGGATTTACTGCACTTGATAGAAAGCCAACGCATCTGAAACTTTCAAATGGATGTAGAGCAAGAGCAGCTCTCAATGCTGATCCAAGATCAATTGAAATCCCTCGTCAATGGTACAACCTGATTGCAGATCTTCCTGTAAAACCTCCTCCTCCATTGCATCCCAAGACCTTTGAACCGGTAAAACCTGAGGATTTGTCTCCTCTCTTTCCTGATGAGTTGATTAAGCAGGAGGCAAGCAACGAAAGATTCATAGATATTCCAGATGAAGTTCGTGATGTATACAGGCTTTGGCGCCCGTCCCCTCTCATTAGGTTTGTGGTGCTAGTATGCGTGGCATTGTTTCTACTGTAACGTTGTCCTATAAAATTGTTAGGATCTTCTTATCTTTTCAGTTGTATATAGGGCCAAGAGGTTGGAGAAGCTTCTTGACACACCTGCAAGAATTTACTACAAATATGAAGGTGTCAGCCCTGCTGGATCACACAAGCCCAACACTGCAGTTCCACAAGTTTGGTATAATGCACAACAAGGCATCAAGAAGGTTGTGACAGAAACAGGAGCTGGTCAATGGGGAAGTGCATTGGCTTTTGCATGCAGCTTATTTGGTCTTGAGTGTGAGGTAACAGAAACCTAAATTTGTAATTGGCTTCACATATTGACAAATTGAAGCACACATATGAACTTCATGACATGATTGCCTACTCACTTTATGTCCTATTAACTGTATGAATATCTAATTTGACCCGTCCTTTAGTGTTCCTCATTATAAATCCTAGATATTTTACTCATTCTGATTATTCATAGGTGTGGCAAGTGTGTGCTTCTTATGATCAAAAACCATATCGCAGATTGATGATGCAAACTTGGGGTGCAAAGGTACACCCATCTCCATCTAACTTAACCGAAGCAGGTAGAAAAATCCTACAAATGGATCCATCCAGCCCAGGAAGTTTAGGGATAGCTATATCTGAAGCCGTTGAGATTGCAGCCATGAATGCTGATACTAAATACTGTCTCGGAAGTGTTCTCAATCATGTTTTGCATCACCAGACAGTAATAGGTGAGGAGTGCCTAAAACAAATGGAGGCGATAGGTGAAACCCCAGACTTTATCATAGGATGTACTGGCGGAGGATCCAATTTTGCAGGGTTAAGTTTCCCATTCATCAGGGAGAAGCTGAAAGGGAAAATGAACCCTGTAATAAGAGCAGTTGAACCTGCAGCATGCCCTTCACTAACTAAAGGGGTATACACATATGATTATGGTGATACAGCAGGGATGACCCCACTAATGAAGATGCATACGCTCGGGCACGACTTCATCCCTGACCCAATTCATGCTGGTAATGAAAGTTACTGTCTTTGAGACTTGATTTCATGAAATTTACTTGTTCTTCTTTACATTTCACTGTTTGTTCAACAGGAGGATTGCGCTACCATGGCATGGCACCGTTGATTTCGCATGTGTACGACCTGGGTTACATGGAAGCAATTGCAATTCCCCAGATTGAGTGCTTTGAAGGTAATTTAACTTTCCATAGTGTGGGAGCGAAATGTGGAACGATGAATATATGCAGCAGTGTGTGTGTTAGTGAAGCGATAGAGAACTATGATTCTGACTTCTGGGTTGTATTGCAGGTGCTATACAGTTTGCTAGATCAGAAGGATTGATACCAGCGCCGGAGCCTACTCATGCCATAGCTGCTACCATTAGGGAAGCTTTGAATTGTAGAGAGACTGGAGAAGCCAAAGTCATTCTCACAGCAATGTGTGGACATGGCCATTTTGATTTGCCAGCTTATGATAACTATCTGCAAGGAAAACTGGTTGACTTGTCATTTGAGGAGGAGAAGATACAAGCATCATTGGCCAGAGTTCCCAAAGTAGGGGGTTGAGGTTGGGCCAACAAGTAAAATGATGCATTGGATGTAATTTGCTATACATGGAATGTTGTTACTCAGTTGATCATGGACTGATGACAAGTCAGAAATTACAAATTAGGAAATTTGAATTGTTCAAGATAAAAAATAATTAGTGACACTAAGGAACACCAATTTTGTTTATTTTATTTTAGTAACAATGCAAGGACTATCCAATGGTCATTAGACAATAAAATCATGCAGTTTAACATAACAATGTAGATATCTCTCTAGCACTAAATTACTTGGTTTATATTTGATGACTGTTTATCTTTATAGTTGGTGTCAAAGGAATTTGAATTCTTAAAATCTGCACAATATTGAAAATTCATAACATTACAACTGTGCAAACTTTTTATTTTATTTTTATTTTTTATAAAATACAAGCGATAGTTTAAATTACTAGGAAAGGAGAATTTCTCACACTTGGTAAGTGTTATAGGGTTTGAACTTAAGGCAACTAGTTTGCAAATTGAATTAGCAACTGTGCAAACTTTTATAAGTGTAAAGTTGAAATTTCGAAATTCCAAATTGTATTTTATAAATGTGGTATATATATTTTTAAGTGATATTTTTAATTTTAAAAAGAAAAATAATTGAAAGCCCACTGAAATGTGGGCTACAGATTTTGGGGAAGCATAACTGAGCCCACTCTTGAATGTCCCGAATTTAAGCAGGGTGGCTTATGTTGATCAATTTTTCGAAAAAAATATGCAAGTAAGCTCTCTTCTTCTTCTTGACGTCATTGCTTCACATAATCATCTCTCTCTACTCTTTCACTAAGGGTAGAGCAGAGAGTAGAGAACAAAGGTTCTTCAAATTGGCGAAGTGGGGGCGTAAAAAAAAAGGAAAGAGAGGTGTTTTAAAAGACTTCATAAAAGTTTGGGTGTATTAAAAAACTCATTGATTTTAAAGGAAATACAAAACGTGGTGGATTTCGTTTGATAATAGACTAATTTTAGGCAATAAAAAATCTTTGCTTCCCCTTAGAAATTTTGATAGATATATTATTTTTATTCTCAATATATGATTTCACCACTTCTACTACCACCATCTTATCATGACTATCACCATAACCACCTCTCCCACCTCCACCACCACCACCACCCACTAACCTCTCCTTGCAAATAAGAGAGAATGTGTATTAGCAGGGAAAAAACCAATTCTTTAGAGCGGCCATCGTTGAGAGCTGGATCATCATTTGGTCTAAAGCTCATTTGTTGAAGTAGGTAGCCCGAGGCCTAATTGGCAAAAGCCCAGCCCAACCTTTTCTTTAGACCCGTCAAGCCCATCAAGGCCAGAGCCAAAATAGAGAGAGAGAGAGAGAGAGAGAGAGAGAGAGAGAGAGAGAGAGGCCACTATATCATTCTTGGCTATCGGTCCATTGCTGCCACACAAGTCCTCCAAAAACCAAAATAGTGAAAAATAATTCAAGACTACATCTCTTGTAAAGCTTTAAATTCCACATTGCCTTATAATAGCTGTAAAGTCTGTCTAGAAAGTATTTTATTTAAACTCTTTTAGATTCCAGTCAATTTAGTGTCTAGAGAATCTGTAACACCCCGACTCCAATTATTTCCTATTTTAATTAAATTAAGAGAAATTATAAATTTACCATTGGGTTAAGGGTAAATTTGGTCATTTTCATATCCGGAAGGTTTTCAGGACCACGAGTGGTTTGGTTGCGTAGGTGGTACTGAGATGAAACCGTAGACATGCGGTAGGCTTGAATCGGAGTTGTAATGAAGTTTTGGCGAGTAAATTAAGCTCGATGGCGAAACCGTAATTATTTCAAAGTAAATTGGAGTAAAAATCAGATTTTCAGTTTTTACCCTCACTTTCTATCTCTCTCTCTCTCTCTCTCTCCCTCCCTCTCTCCTGTGTCTCCTCATACATGCGAACTCCCCGGTGTTTCCTTTGTTCACCGAGAAACCACCACACCGCCACCACTTTTGACGACCCCATTCGACGAGACCGGTCCCATTCGAACCACCACCTTCTCTTTTCTCTTCCCTCCTGGAACCCTCGATATTCGCGAAAAATGCGAAACGTTAATTGACAGAACTTCCACCACTCAACTCTCTCCTCCGACCACCATTTCCGACGGGTGAGGTGAGGTTTCTCATCCCTTTTTCGAGTTCTAGCTGTCTGTTGCATACGTTTTGATCAATTTGTAGTCTAGGAACCGATTTGAAAAATTAGGTTTTGGCCGGTTTTCAATTTGAAATTCCGGCCAGTTCCCGTATGAATTGGACCTTGTGGTAGTTGAAGAAGATGCTCCATTCGTCGAGTAGTATCTAGGATTGGAAGGGTGGCTTGTGATTTGGAGATTTTTCGTCGCCGGAAATTTCTCTACACACCCACGCATGTGGCGGCGCGTGAGCAAGGCTGGTGAAGTTTCTTTTTATCTTGATGAGATCCTTAGGTTGTCACGAGTGCGTAGGATTTTACGGATCTTAATTTGGATGTCGTTTGACTATCGAACGGATTTCGCATATTGTGCGTTATCCAGGTTCGATAAGTTCTAACCGTTGGATCGTTTCCAAACTGAAATATGTTGATCTAGGTACTCTTAGAAACCTATAGGAATTCGCGGATCTTGAATCTGAGCCCCGGATGTTCCGATTCAATAATTTGAAGTTTTGGGATTAGCGATAACCGTACGATTGGAAACGATTCCCAAACCTATAACCGGACCTTAGGATATTCCATTGGACGTACACGCACCGGGAACTTGGAGATTTAAGTATTTCTTTTTGTGAATTTCCGTTTTGAAGTGCATTATATTAATCAAGAGTTCGTATCTCGAAATAGGTACTTCGATCGATCATTCGCGTGAGCAGGACCTCTCGGGGCCGGGCAGCTTGGGATTATCTGTGAGTGGACTTTGTTTTAAACATATGCATGGTTTTATCGATAAAAGATTTGTGCATATATTTTAAATGGTGATTATGATTTAATAATTATTTGGTTGATGGATTTGAATATTCTTATACATATTGGCAATATATTTTGAGTATGGATATATTTGAGTATGATGAATATGTTTATATGGATTTTGGGATGTCTATCTATATTGCCTATGTATAGAGTATGAGGAGTTGTGGTGAGATTGTGGAAAGATATGAGTTGGGGGATGGTTGTGAGATGTATGAGTATGTTAGGTGAGTACCATTCCCTAGTTGCTAGGCTTCCCACACACCTCGTTGACAGTGCCGGTGGGGTGGGAAGGCCATGAGATTGTGGGTCTCACACATGTCGTTGGCGATGCCGGTGTGTGAGACACTTCCCATACGTGTCGTTGGCGTGCCGGCGTATGGGAAGAGTATGTATATTGTTTAGTATTATCACACACGTTGTTGGCAATGCCGATGGGGTGATGATACTGTCTGCGCGCGTAGGACTTGTTACGAGATATGTGAGCTGCACGTGTCGTTGGCGTGTCGGCCTGTGAGCTATGGAGTTCCGTCTCCCGGTTGGACTACTCATCCTTGGACGCGGGTTAGTGTTCGGAAATCCTGCGTACCAGCCAAACAATCCCCCAGTTGGATTATTTCCCCGGTACATTAGTATGGAGAGAAGTATATGTTATATTATATTTATAGTTATATATATATATATTTATATATGTGTATATGGGTTGATGAGAGTTGCATATCTTTGGGAGTGGAGTTGTGGTTTTGAGATTTGGAGATTTATTGTACTTTGGGATTATGTGTTTTGAGTATTTGGGTTATGAATTGTGAAACTGCATGCTAGAGCATTATTTTTACACGGTGGGGTTATTATGTTGTTTTAAAATGCAAACTTTATTTTTGTCCACTCACATATTTCTGTTTTGCGCCCCCCAGGCAGTAGTTGCTCTTGGAAGAGTTTGAGCAGGTTGCGAGCTCAAAACATTCCATCTGTAGATAGAACTTGTGTAAATTCCTTCTACTCAACTGTTTGTTATAAAAAAATTCTGTTAGATGCTCTGTTATCTCCCATGTTAGGTTGTTATTTGAGGCCGGAGGCCACTTTATTCTGGATTGTTGTATGTTGAAAGTATGCTGTCGGTTGAGATTTATATTATGTAAATTATGCAGGTTGAATGTTGTTGGGTTTAGCATTTTACAGGGGAGACTCTGCCAAAATTTTGGTAGGATGTCTCGGGTTTTTAGTAAGTGGGCCCGGCATCGGTGTGATGTCGGCACCAAGAACGAGTCCCTCGATTTGAAATTTTGGGGCGGGTCCTGTCAGAATCACCCAACTATATGGAATCTTTTCTCTTGAGCATACTCATCCTCATGCTAAACCTCATCTATAGCCGTATTTTTCAAGTCCTCTATTAATATTAACAACACTAAACAATCCTATTAAGATAAAAAACCTGAAATCATAATTAATAAAAAATCATCATTTACTTGACTAACTAGGGGATGAAAATGGTGCTTCAACAGTTGAAATTCAGATTTCATCACCCGAAAGCTGTCCTACGCTATGATAGATGTGTAATTTATTTCCAACAATAGTTGATAAGTAAATGCGAGTTTCATGAAACCGTACTAGACATATACCTCTTTAAGGAATGTGACTTTGATTATAACATTTTCCTTTATTCGATGGTTTGGATAGCCTTTTAGATAGAAAAACTACTTAATCATAGCTAGGCCTTTACAAAATCGTGACATTCTTTATCAAATTGTATGTTGATGTTGCAAGTTATAATTTTTTGTAAGAAAAGAAAACTCATTAATTTTCTCCAAATTCCAACCAAATTGAGGAAAAAAACAACGAGAATGAGGATATTTGAACTAACAAATCCTTGCAGATAAGAGATATTGTGTATTAGCAGAAGATCAACCATTTCTCTTGAGCGGCCATTGTTGAGAGCAAGGATCATCATTTGGCCTAAAGCCCATTTGCTGAAGTAGGTAGCCCGATGCTTGATGGGCAATAGCCCGACCCAACCTTTTCTTTAGGCCCGCTAAGCCTGTTTAGGCTCAGGCCAAAAGAAAGGGAGAGATAGCCCACTATACCATTTCTGGGTATTTGTCCACTGCTGCCACACAAGTCTTCTAGAAACCAAAATAGTGAAAAATATTCAAGACTCCATCTCTTGATACTACGTCTGCTGCTCATGTGTTGTAAAGTTGTAAAGCTTTGAATTCACATTGCCTTGTAAAAGCTATAAAGTCTGTCTAAAAAGTATTTTAATTAAACTCTTTTATATTCCCATTAATTTAGTGCATAGAGGATCACCCAAGTATATGGAATCTTTTCTCTTGAGCATACTCATCCTTATGCTAAACCTTATCTATAGCCGTATTTTTCAAGTCCTCTATCAATATTAACAACACTAAACAATTCTATTAAGATAAGGAAACTGAAATCATAATTAATCACAAATCATCATTCACTTAACTAACAAGGGGATGAAAATGGTGTTTCAACAGTTCAAATCTCATATGTCACCACTCGAAAGCTGTCGTACACCATAATAGATGTGTAATTCATTTCCAACAATACTTGATAAGCAAATGTGAGTCTCGTGAAATCGTACTAGACATATACATCTTTAAGGAATGTGGCCTTTATTTTTCCTTTATTCGGTGGTTTGGATAACCTTTTAGATTGGGACACTCCTTAATCATTGCTAGGAATTTGCAAGACCGTGGCTTTCTTCATCAAACTGCATGTTGATGTTGCAAGTTATAATTTTCCGCAATAAGAGAAAACTCATTAATTTTTGAGGAAAAAAAACAACGATAATGAGAATATTTGAACTAACATCTCCTTACAAATAAGAAATAGTGTGTATTAGCTATTTGAACCTCTCATTGGTAGGTATTTACAATATCGTGGCCTTTTTCATCAAGCTGCATGTTAATGTTGCAAGTTAAAATTTTCCATAAGAAAAGAAAACTCATTAATTTTTCTCCAAGTTTCAACCAAATGGAGGAAAAAAAACAACGATAATGAGGATATTTGAACTAACATCTCTTTGCAAATAAGGGACATTGTGTATTAGGTATTTGAGCAAACTTCTCCTTGCACATAAGAGATATTTGAACTAACCTCTCATTACTAGATATTTACAAGATCGTGGCCTTCTTCATCAAATTGCATATTGATGTTGCAAGTTATAATTTTCCCAAAAAAAAGAAAACTCAATAAGTTTTCTCCAAGTTTCAACTAAATGGAGGAAAAAAAAACATGAATGAGGATATTAGAACTAACATCTCCTTGCAAATAAAGGATAATGCGTATTAGGCATTTGAACTAACATTTCCTTGCAATTAAGAGATATTTGAACTAACCTTTTATTGCTAGGTATTTATAAGATCGTGGCCGTCTTCATCAAGCTGTGTGTTGATGTTGCAAGTTATAATTTTCCCCAAGAAAATAAAACTCATTAATTTTCTCCAAGTTCCAAACAAATTGAGAAAAAAAAAACGAGAATGAGAATATTTGAACTAATCTCTCATTACAAATAAAAGATAATGTGTATTAGGTATTTGAACTAACCTCTCTTTGCAAATAAGAGATATTCGAACACACCTTTAATTGCTAGGTATTTACAAGATCGTAGCCTTCTTCATCAAGTTGCATGTTAATGTTACAAGTTATAATTTCCCACAAGAAAAGAAAACTCATTAATTTTCTCCAGGTTCCAGCCAAATTGAGGAAAAAAACAACGAGAATGAGGATATTTGAACTAACCTCTCCTTGAAAACTTATTAATATTTCCCATATTTTCTTTCATGCAAGTGCTAGGCATAGGTCTCATTTTGAATAAATCAGGGTAACATGCAAATGCAGTAGAGTGTTCATATGTCATGGTTGTCTGGTGTTACTCTCAAAATTTAAATCATCAATTACAATTGAGATTAAAATAATTTGAGTTTGGACAATTGGATTGGCTTAAGTAAGTAATTTCACTAAACCCAACATTTACATTTTCATTTAGCCAATTGTAAAATAAATTAAAATAATTCACTTACCGATGATCACCATTGTTACTCACGATTATGTGGGTCGAATGCACCAAAATACAAAAACTACACAACAAAGTGAGATTCCTAGTTTTTTCCATCGCCACCAGACAAGAACGGTGATGAATGATTTGTGCTCCGAAGACACGCTCATAAAACGCCACTGCCTCCTTGGCTTGTGATGGTGGTGATGGGATGATGATGGCGGAAATGAGATTAAGGGGAGAAGAAGGCGGTGGTGACGGGATGATGTTGGCAGACATGAGATTGGGGAAAGGAGGCGGCAGGTGATGGGATAATGTTGGCGAACATAATTGGGGGAAATAGGCAGCAGCAGCATGAAGATATGAAAAGCGAACATGAGAAACAAGGAGACAAGAGAGCGAGGAGCGCAAGAAACTAGGGTTATGTCGCAAAATGAAATGCTAGGGTTAGTAAAACGCACACATGGTTTATATTTAGACAAAAAGAAAACCATAATGAAACAATGATATATATTTAAACGAAATGATATTTTCAAAAGAAGGCATGTTGCAACAGTGGTGTTAGGCGGGATTACTCCAGTGAAGTTCGAGAATAGATTAATTGGCTGTTGGTTTCCAAAGCTCTCTAATGAAAAACAAGATTATTTTGCATGCTAGAAGCATAAGAGGTTAAAGATGTAGTACATGAGGACGGTTTTTTTGACCATACGCCTCAACCTGAACTTTCGCCTCCTCCTTACTTATGATTTCTCGCAATTTATTATAAATATTGTCTTAAGCAAGATGATGATATAGCAATACAATAGTAAGTTATAATTTTCCGCAAGAAAAGAAAACTTATTAATTTTCTCCAAGTTCCAACCAAATGAAGGAAAAAAAAAACGAGAATAAGGATATTAGAACTAATCTCCTTGTAAATAAGGGATAGTGTGTATTAGATATTTGAACTAACCTCTCCTTGCAAATAAGAGATATTTCAACTAACCTCTCATTGCTAGGTATTTGCAAGATCGTGGCCTTCTTCATCAAGGTGTATATTGATGTTGCAAGTTATAATTTTCCACAAGAAAAGAAAACGCAATAATTTTTCTCCAAGTTTCAACCAAATAAAGGAAAAAAAACAACGAGAATGAGAATATTTGAACTAACCTCTCCTTGCAAATAAGTGATAGTGTGTATTAGGTATTTGAACTCATCTCTCATTGCATATAAGAGATATTTGAACTTACCTCTAATTGCTAGGTATTTACAAGATCGTGGTCTTCTTCATCAAGCTGCATGTTGATGTTTCAAATTATAATTTTCTGCAAGAAAAGAAAACTAATTAATTTTCTCCAAATTCCAACCAAATTGAGAAAAAAAAAAAACAACGAGAATAAGGATATTTGAGCTATTCTCCCATTGCAAATAAGTGATAATGTGTATTACGTATTTGAACTAACCTCTACAATCTAATTGTTAAAATTGATTAACACATCTATTATGGTGTACAATAGCTTCAAGGGGTGTAAGCTAGGTTTGAAGTGTTGGAACACCATTTTCATCCCCTAGTTGGTCAGGTAAGTGATGTTTTATTATTAATTATGAATGCATGAAGAATGTGAGAGGTTCATCAAAAGCTTAAGCAACACGGCATAATCATAGGAGGTTACCTCGAGCCATTTGATACTCAGACTGGGTCTATATTGAAAGTCCCTTTGTATATTTAGAAAAATATACAAAGCATCCATCAAAATTTTCTTATGTAAATAGAACTTAAGAGTACAAATTTAGAAGTAAATAGAACTTAGAAAAATATTTGTTATGTCCAACGTTTTGATGCACTTATAGAAGAATTTATAAGCCCCAACCTTTTGAAGATTTCCCCAATTCACCTTCCCCAACTCGCATTTTCTTATCAGTAATTATTAGAAGGCTTAATTATGTACATGCCCCCTGTGCTTTCCAACTTATCTCAGATTACCACTGTGGTGGAAAACGTCTCAAAGTACCCCCAACGCAAAAACTGTCTCACGTTACCCTTTCCGTCAGTTTTTGAAGTTCCGTTGAATATTACTGTTCATCTCCCAAAATTCCAGAACAGTAGCCCCTCCCCTTTGTTACTGTTCATCGCTTATTTACCCTCCAAAACTCAGAAATTTCTCCTAACCAACACAACTAGCAGCAAGAACAACTCGAGAGGTTGAAAAATCATACCTGGATCGAAGAAAATGGTGCTCGGAATCGCCCGAACGAGCAATGGAGATTTTGGGTAAAAACCGGCCAATTTCTTGCTTTTTTCGGTGATCCAGACGACGGTTGGCAGCGGCTGAGATGTGAGGGTGGTAGAGGACAACGTGCTGGTTCTTTTGATATCCATGTCGCCGCCAGGGTGGCGGAGGAGGCGATGGCAGCCAAAAACTGGTGCGATGAGCGGTAACAAATGGGAGGAGCCATTGCTGAATTTTGGGAGATGAACGATAGAACGTTCAAACGGAACTTCAAAAACTGACGGAAAGGGTAACGTGAGACAATTTTTGCACGTGGGGGTACTGAGACGTTTTCCACCACAGGTAATCTGAATAAGTTGGAAAGCACAGGGGCATGTACATAATTAAGCTTATTAGAAATGATTAACACATCTATCATGCTGTGAGATAGCTTTCGGGTGGTAAAAGCAAGGTTTGAAGTGTTGGAATGCCATTTTCATCCCCAAGTTAGACTCGGCAATATCGTACACGACCCGTTAACACGACACGAATTCGCAACAAAATTTCATTTCAGTTTTCAAGAAACAAAAAGAAAAAAAAAACAGTTTGATGGGTGAGTTATAGATATATTAATGAGGAAACTGAACTTATGTTTTCTTCACTCTCATCCATCGAATCAAAGAATTACTCATAGTCATAGCCATCCAAAACTACTCTTAATACAAGTTTTGAGTTCAGTTATATTCACATGCATCCAAAGTTTTGAGTTCATAAAGAGTACTCATAGTTACAATCTAATTGTTGGAATTGATTAACACATCTATCATGGTGTACAATGGCTTCAGGGGGTGTAAGCTAGGTTTGAAGTGTTGGAACACCATTTTCATCCCCTAGTTGGTTAGGTAAATGATGTTTTATTATTAATTATGAATGCATGAAGAATGTGGGAGGTTCATTAAAAGCTTAAGCAACACGGCATAATCATAGGAGGTTACCTCGAGCCATTTGATACTCAGACTGGGTCTATATTGAAAGTCCCTTTGTATATTTAGAAAAATATACAAAGCATCCATCAAAATTTTTTTATGTGAATAGAACTTAAGAGTACAAATTTAGAAATAAATAAAGCTTAAAAAAATATTTGTTATGTCCAACGTTTTGATGCACTTATAGAAGAATTTATAAGCCCTAATCTTTTGAAGATTTCCCCAATTCACCTTCCCCAACTCTTTTTTTTCTTATCAGTAATTGTTAGAAATGATTAACACATCTATCATGCTGTGAGATAGCTTTCGGGTGGTAAAAGCAAGGTTTGAAGTGTTGGAATACCATTTTCATCCCCAAGTTAGACTCGGCAATATCGTACACGACTCGTTAACACGACACGAATTCCCAACAAAATTTTATTTCAGTTTTCAAGAAACAGAAAAAAAAAAAAACAGTCTGATGGGTGAGTTACAGATATATTAATATGGAAACTGAACTTATGTGTTCTTCACTCTCATCCATCGAATCAAAGAATTACTCATAGTCATAGCCATCCAAAACTACTCTTAATAGAAGTTTTGAGTTCAGTTATATTCACAGGCATCCAAAGTTTTGAGTTCATAAAGAGTACCCGTAGTTACAATCTAATTGTTGAAATTGATTAACACATCCATCATGGTGTACAATAGCTTCAGGGGGTGTAAGCTAGGTTTGAAGTGTTGGAATACCATTTTCATCCCCTAGTTGATTAGATAAGTGATGTTTTATTATTAATTATGAATGCATGTAGGAGGTTCATCAAAAGCTTAAGCAACACGGTATAATCATAGGAGGTTACCTCGAGTCATTTGATACTCAGACTGGGTCTATATTGAAAGTCCCTTTGTACATTTAGAAAAATATACAAAGCATCCATCAAAATTTTCTTATGTGAATAGAACTTAAGAGTACAAATTTAGAAGTAAATAAAACTTAGAAAAATATTTGTTATGTCCAACGTTTTAATGCACTTATAGAAGAATTTATATGCCCTAACCTTTTGAAGATTTCCCCAATTTACCTTCCCCAACTCGTATTTTCTTATCAGTAATTGTTAGAAATGATTAACACATCTATCATGCTGTGAGATAGCTTTCGAGTGATGAAAGCAAGGTTTGAAGTGTTGGAATACCATTTTCATCCCCAAGTTAGACTCGGCAATATCATACACAACTCGTTAACACGTCACGAATTCGCAACAAAATTTCATTTCAGTTTTCAAGAAACAAAAAAAAAATATAGTCTAGTAGGTGGGTTACAGATATGTTAATGAGGAAACTAAACTTGTGTTTTGTTCACTCTCATCCATCGAATCAAAGAATTACTCATAGTCATAGCCATCCAAAACTACTCTTAATAGAAGTTTTGAGTTCAGTTATATTAACATGCATCCAAAGTTTTGAGTTGATAAAGAGTACTCATAGCTACAATCTAATTGTTGGAATTGATCAACACATCTATCTTGGTGTACAATAGCTTCAGGGGGTTTAAGCTAGGTTTGAAGTGTTAGAACACCATTTTCATCCCCTAGTTGATTAGGTAAGTGATGTTTTATTATTAATTATGAATGCATGTGGGAGGTTCATCAAAAGCTTAAGCAACACGGCATAATCATAGGAGGTTACCTCGAGCCATTTGATACTCAGACTGGGTCTATATTGAAAGTCCCTTTGTATATTTAGAAAAATATACAAAGCATCCATCAAAATTTTCTTATGTGAATAGAACTTAAGAGTACAAATTTAGAAGTAAATAGAACTTAGAAAAATATTTGTTATGTCCAACGTTTTGATGCACTTATAGAAGAATTTATATGCCCTAACCTTTTGAAGATTTCCCCAATTCACCTTCCCCAACTCGTATTTTCTTATCAGTAATTGTTAGAAATTATTAACACATCTATCATGCTGTGAGATAGCTTTCGAGTGATGAAAGCAAGGTTTGAAGTGTTGGAATACCATTTTCATCCCCAAGTTAGACTCGGCAATATCGTACACGACCCGTTAACATGACAAGAATTCACAACAAAATTTCATTTCAATTTTCAAGAAAAAAAAACAGTCTGATGGGTGGGTTACAAATATATTAATGAGGAAACTGAACTTGTGTTTTGTTCACTCTCATCCATCGAATCAAAGAATTAATCATAGTCATAGCCATTCAAAACTACTTTTAATATAAGTTTTAAGTTAAGTTATATTTACATGCATCCAAAGTTTTAAGTTCATAAAGAGTACCCATAGCTATAATCTAATTGTTGGAATTGATTAACACATCTATCATGGTGTACAATAGTTTTAGGGGGTGTAAGCTAGGTTTGAAGTGTTGGAACACCATTTTCATCCCCTAGTTGGTTGGGTAAGTGATGTTTTATTATTAATTATGAATGCATGATCATTTATTCATTAGCTTTTAGAACTAATCTTTAAATGATTTGTCACAATGTAGACACTACGTTCAAAACACACTCTCATTTATTTAAGACAAGAGCATCAAGCTATATTGGAAGGAAGCAATAAAAGCTGTTGCCGCACCTTCTGCAATGGAATAGAAATTTATTGGTCCTATATTTTTGTTTTCTATATTATATTCTAATCAGATTCATGAATCACTCGTGATTATATTTTGTCTTACTTGTGACTTCCTTAGTTTAAGACACTATGGGATAATACATTTTTCTATTGAATTTTAACTTTCTTGGCTATGAGGTAAAATTTCTATGTCTGATCAAATTTTCCACATGATATAGTTTTCATCTTACAACATTACCTATGCAAGACACATCCAACTTCATGATGATGATGTCCTGTTGGATGAGTTGAGCTATAACCAGTACGGTTTCAGAAAACTTGCATTTGCTTATCAGTAATTGTTGGAAATGATTAACACATCTATCATGTTGTGGGACAGCTTCCGGGTGGTGAAAGATAAGTTTGAAGTGTTGGAACATCATTTTCATCCCTTAGTTGGCCAGGTAAGTGATACTTTGTTATTAATTATGAATGTATGATTATTTATTCATGAGCTTTTAGAACTTATTTTTAAATGATTCGTAACAATGTAGACACTGCATTTAAAACGCACTCTCATTTATTGGAGACAAAAACATCAACCTATATTTGAAGGAAGCAACAAAAGCTATTGCCACACATTCAGCAAGGAAATAGAAATTTCTTGCACCTATCTTTTGATTTTCTATATTATATTTTAATCGGCTTCAAGAATGTCTTGTGATTTATATTTTATCTAGCTTGTGACTTCATTAGTTTAAGACACATTGGGATAATACATTTTTCTATTGAATTTTAATTTTCTTGGTTATGAGTGAAAATTCCTATGTTTGATCAAATTTCCTATATGATATAGTTTTTCTTCTTACAACACCACTCATGCAAGATACATCCAACTTCACGATGGCGATGTCCTGTTGTATGAGTTGATCTATGTCTAGTACGGTTTCAGGAAACTCGCATTTGCTTATCAGTAATTGTTGGAAATGATTAACACATCTATCATGCTGTGGGACAGCTTCTAGTTGGTGAAAGATAAGTTTGAAGTGTTGGAACACCATTTTCATCCCATAGTGAGTCAGCTAAGTGATGCTTTATTATTTATTATGATTTTAATTTTCTTATTTTAATGGGATAGTTCTGTGTTGTTAATACTGATAGAAAACTTGGGAAATATGGCTATGTATGATGTTCAACATGAGGAGGAGTATGCTTAAACATGTGCGGGCTTGAGTACCATCCAATAGTGTAACTTCTGGAGGAAGCTTTGTAAGGCTGGTTGGTGACTTGTTAAGGGGGAAAAAAAAGAGTGAGCAACATAAGGTGTTGGGAGCCAGTATGGAGCACTTAACTATGATTAAAGTCGAATTGTAAAGTGTGTCTCTTGACATTAAGGAAGCAACTAAGGACTTGCAAATGAAGTACTTACTTTGTCATTAGCCAGAGAGGCCTAGCAATGATTAAGGAGTGTCATAATCTGAAAGGTTATCCAAACCACCAAATAAAGGAAAATGTTATAATCAAGGCCACATTCCTTAAAGAGGTATATGTCCAATATGGTTTCAGGAAACTCATATTTATCTACAATTGTTGGAAATTAATGACACATCTATTATGGTGTGTAACAGCTTTCGAGTGGTGAAAGTTGAGTTTGAAGTGTTGAAACACTATTTTCATCCCTTAGTTAGTCAGGTAAATGATGTTTTGTTATTAATTATGATTTCAATTTTCTTATCTTAATAGGATTGTTCTGTGTTGTTAATACTGATAGAGGACTTAGGAAATACGGCTGTGGATGAGTTTCAGCATGAGGAAGAGTATGCTCAAGAAAAAAGATTTTCTCTAGTTGTGATTATCTAGGCGCTAAATTAACATAAATCCAAAATATATATATATTTGTTGTTTGAAAGGAATCCAGTATATAGGTCATATACAAATGGGAAACAGTTTCATTGTAACTTGTGTAATTCTGTGAGCCGCATCATTCCTTGGTGGAGCTAGGGGAACATCGTCGTGAGAAACAATATGAATCTATACCTTGTTTCTTATAACGGAACCTATGCAAGACACATCTAACTTCATGATAGCCTGTTATATAAGTTGATACTCTTGAGAATGAGTATCTCTACATGTGTTGATACTCGTAGGAAGGAGTACTCCAAAAGAAAGAAACTCAAAGTCTCAAATCCTACTCTCAATATTCGAAAAACAAAAAACCCTACTCCATCTCCATCTCTAACCCTTCCTTTCAAGAAATGTATGCTAAATAAATGGTTGATCCTCTGCTGCTACATACTGTCACTTCTTTGCAAGAAGAGGTCAATTCCAATATCTTCCTCGTTTCTTTAATCAATTTGGTTGGAAATTTTAAATTAAAATGTGTTAAACTAAACTAATTAATTTGGATTTTCTTTTCTTATAGAAAATTATAACCCATAACATTAACATACACCTTGGTGAAGAAGGAGGCATACCTAGCTGAATTGGAAAATATTGTTGTGGCTGCTTTAGGGTGAAGTGTATGATGAAGAAAGATAAGAAAATATTCCTTCTTCTTCTTGTGTGATTCCTTAGGTGCTATGCCAATTAATGGATGTAGGGCAATTCCATTGCAAATGGTTTTATGTTACTTTCTTGGATCGGTTATGGATTATGCGAATGATAGCCCTTTTTTTCTTTCTTTCCTAAACTAGCTAAACTATGATACGGGAGGCAGAGATTTTTGATGATTGGTATCAATTTGGTTTGGCCTTCAACCACAATTTGTATATTCTCAAGTTATATATTGGTGTAAGAATTTTGTTTATAACTATGTAATGTATATATACATAGATGTTTGTTCAAAATCACAGTGAGTTAGTAGTTTACCTTTTATATTGTGGTCTTGGATACTAATTTTCTTTTTCTAGAAGTTTACCATATTAATTAAGATAATTAGTATGAAAAGTTTTAGGAGACCGGAACTTGGTTGGATGAGCCCCACGTGTAAAACACAAACAATTAGAAAAATACAAATAGGAAACAGTTTCATCGTAACTTTTATACTTATGTCAGCCACTTCATCAATTGGTAGAGCTAGAGGAACATCCCCGTCAGAAACATTATGAACCTATCGACTTTGTTGCTTACAATGCGAAAATTTTCTAGATATTTGTTCAAAATCACAGTGAGTTAGTAGTTTTGCCTTTTATATTGGGGTCTTGGATACTAGTAATTTTTTTTTCTAAAAGTTTACTAGATTTTGTTAGTATGGAAAGTTATGTTAGCATTTCCTAGACTCGAGTATAGGATGTAAGGAGTCTGCTGTGAATATCATTTAAAGGCAGGATTGACGCAACTCTAATAAACTTAGATTTGCAAACTTGTAATTTGATCTATATGAAGCATCTTATCCGAGGTAAATCATGACATAATCATGTATTCATGTTAGGATATTAGTTTAGAGTCCTTTTAATCAAGTTTATTTGTGATAACATAGTTTTTATGAATTTGGATTTTGTTTAAGAAAGTTTCTTGTTCCAAGTTGATTTTGCTTTTTCTTCACATCTCAAGTATTTCATTGTGTATAGTCATGATTGATTGGAGGTCACGTTTTCAACTCAATCCCTTTGTCAAAGTTAATTGAGATGTTCTTGATATTGATTTTGAGGATATTTGTTTCTGATTGATGGAATGCTTTAAATTAAAAACTTTCTAGTGATTGCCCCTTTAAATCAGCCTTTTCATCATGTGCCTCCTTCCTAACCACATATTCCTGAAACACCATATCCGAAAAATTTCATGAATCTGTCTTCATACTCGTTTCTTATTCTTCATAGCCGACCGATTAGGGTCAAATTCTCACGAAGACCTTACCCGTGGGAAAATTACTATTCCTATTGATAGAGTATTTGCGTCTTTCCTTCGTTTTCTTTTTTCTTCTTTTACTCTGGCTGAAGCTCTTGTTCAATTAGCTCCCATTCATATTGCTATTACTGGGTGGTGTTTTCACTTTCATCTGGCATTAAAAAAATGTATATAAATAAACTTTATGTTGAGGTTATGCGGCCAAACATGATTTGCCTCTGTGAGTTGGGATGGATTGTTCATTTGGTTGGTAACAATCAATTGTGATTGCAATATCAAATATTCTGATGTAACAGTAGACAAAAATCAACGAAATTATTAGCTTAATGTTCTCTGAAGTGATTACATGATCAGACTTTGTTCTTGCTCCAAATGACAAGTCAAGAAAGATCAACCAAACAAAAACAGAAATCCGGAACACCAAAACTAGTTTTGGATGAGATCAGCTTAATTTTTGTTGGCTCCAACTGCATCCTTGACAGAATCAGCTGCTCCCTGTGCCTTGTCCTTCATCTGCTGACCAGCCTGCAAAGCAAAACACACAAGCTATTAACAACATGCACAAATAAATGTGGTGCATATATTAATTAATATAAAAATTCTTAAATTTATAAATAAATAAATAAAAATTTCTAACCCCTTGGCATGATTCCTTGGCAGATTGGGCAGCATTGCTCATCTGGTCCATCATACCACTAGCCTTCTCCTGCATCAAAATTGGAATCATCAACCACCCTATATATATTGGATTAAAGCTAAGGGTTTTTCAAGACTATCGCTTGTATTAAAAAAAAAAAAAAAAAAAAAAAGAGGGGGGGTTTTCAAGACTGACCTCAGCCTGGCCCTTGGCCTGGCCGGCTTGGTTGCTGATATTCTGGGATTGGTTCATATTGATAAGTAAATTTGCTTGTTTTTTCTCTGCTCAAACACACAATATCACTTTGAGGCTGAAAACTGAATTGTTGGATGAAATGTTCATGCTAGTGAGGGAGATTTATAGTGTTTTCAAACCAATCCATTGCTTGACAAGTGTGAAGCCACGGATAAGTTAACCCTGTAGACCAGGGCTGCTTTTGATTAAGTTTGAGTAATTTGCTAACGGAAAAAAGCTAATTAGTTACGAATTTTAAGAAGGGTTTCTCTGTTTTTATCAATAGGAGAGGATAAATTCGAATATTTTGAGGGATTTATAGACTTTGAACAGTTCACTTTCAGATTAAACTTAAAAGGTGTATAGAAATAGATCTCATATCATATATGCATGGAAAATCAAAGCCTAATAATAGTCATGACCAACAAAAAAAAAAAAACAAAAAACATAAGTCCTATTCTCAGGTGTCTCAGTCATCTTCTTATGACCCCCGCCTTTCAAGATATCTTATCCTCCCCTATGTTGGCCGCCCGGCGGCAGTAATAGATATCTAGCGGCGGTGATGGAATCTAGTGTACCGACGCCTCTAGGGTTTTAGTTTAACGATTTTTTTTCGCTGTTTGTAACTGTGTTCGGCCTTAATACAATGTATTAAGTCCCCATTAGTTTGGTTGTATGTTTGCCCATTTGGGAAAAAATAAATAAACAAAATCCAAACTTAGCAGAAATTCCTTGCTCACGTAGTAAAAGATACTGAGGATCTAACAATAACATCTACGTCCAAATGCATTGGTTTTTTATGTTGGAAATAAATTTTTAGGAAATGAGTTTTCCGTTTTTAGTTTTTCTCTTCCCAGAAAAACAAAAACACAATTTCCCTTATCTGTTTTTTGTAACATGGAACCGAAAAATGTTGCCCAACAAGCTCAGGTTTTTTAGGTTTTTATTCCTTATCTGTTTTTGGATAATCACGAAGTTAGGTTTTTCATCTTTGTACTCTGTATATCTTGACCACAAAAAGAAAAGGTTGTGATCATCCGAAAAAAATAATTTACCTTAAAAGGAGATTAGTTTATTGGTTAAGCTACAATTAATTTGGAAAGTTTGGCACTAATCTTCTTTAGGCCCAAGCCCAACCAAAGAAACCAAAATCCTAATTTTTCTATTTTTGAAAATTTTAATATAATTAAAAAGGAAAAAAACACAAAAACAATTTGATTTGACGTCGGCAAAAGGCAATCGTATAAGCTGGACGAAGATTCCGTGGAGCCACGTAAGATCCAATCTTACAGCATCTAATTTCAGACCAACTCACACCCTCCAAAGTTCCCGCGGAACCACACCGTTCAGCGCACGACGTCAAATGTACACCGCGTGCATACCACTCGCGTAACCACCGCGTAAAGGAAACAAAGATCCGTTTTAGCATCTAGTCTGTTCCGCCAACTAGCGCCCTGATCCACTGCGTTGCAGCTGAGTCAGCTCCACTTGTTACTAAGCGCAAACGATCCAATCAAAACCTCTAAACCTGGTCAATAGTCAACCGGATCAGTTTAACCCACTTCTGTTTTACCAAATGGTTTTTACCAGACAGTTTTTACCGAATATTTTTTACCAAATCCAACCCTGTAAAAAAGCTCCAAAACTGTCTATAAAACCAAACCCAATTCCTACACTCCAAGCCAACACCAAAGCATTAGCTCCATCACATACGCAAATAGCAACCCACTTTTCTAGAGAGAGAGAAAGAGAGAGAGAGAGAGAGGAGAAAGTAAAACCAAGAGAATTAATCAAGGCACCCACCATTGAATGGCAAACCGTGTAATCCCAGCAGCATCAAAACTCCTGAAAACTCTCAGGCCACTCAACTCCGCCGCCTCCTCCACCACCATCTCCGCCATATCACCGCCAATCGGCTACGCCGAAAAACCGCTACAATCTCCCAGTGGTCACGCCATCACCGCCGCCGACACCATCACCGACAACATATTCAACCTCGATGACGTGGACAAGCTATTCGCCTCTGTCTCCACGCCGACGCTGCTGAGGGCCGCGCTGAACCTCCACGCGGTGGCCTTCGAGCCATTGGTGGACATTGGAATGTGGGTCATGAAATCCAGGCTCATGGACACGCCGTTGATTCGGGACGTGATCATGGGGATCATACGGTCCACGTTTTACGAGCACTTTTGCGCCGGTGAGAACGCCATGGCGGCCGGGAGGTCGGTGCTCGAGCTGAACGAGGCCGGGCTCCGAGGGATGCTTGTTTACGCTCTGGAGTACGCCGGCGATAACGACGCTTGTGATCGGAACTTGCAGGGGTTCTTGGACACCGTTGAAGCCACCAAGTCCCTCCCTCCTTCTTCCGTAAGTTCTTCACATCACCAATCAATCCAAAAATCATGTTTACAATATTTATTTTCTTTATTTTTGTTTTTGTTTTTGTTTTTTTTATCATCTCAAGAATTCAAATGGTAAATTTCCAGTTGAAGGATTTTTACTGTTTTTAACTTTTAAGTAACAAATCGGAGATGGATTAGGTCAATTAGTTAGGCCGGCCAGTAAGTCCGCCTTCCTGTAACCAAGTTCAAATTCTCTTTTGTAGATTAGATTAGATTAATTTACAGTAATATCGCTCGGAAAATAAAATATAATAATTTTTAACTAACCATGCAAAATCTCTGCAATAATAGGTAAGACCTACTTTTGCGATTTTCTATTTAAGATAAAGACGAGATTTAAGATGGTACAACTGGATGGTGTTACAGGGACGAAGTAGAGGGTGCCACGTGTGATCGCAGGTCCTACTTTGTTTACTTATGCCACGTGGGTGTGACATGGACCACACCTACGTAGTTTCTGGGCTGTTTGTCACTTGACCTGGTTTTGTAGGTCCATTAGTTGTCGGTTGCCGCTTGATTTACCAACTAAAGATTACCTGGCTGGTTACAGGGAGATTCCAAGATGGGAAAAATCTGGACCCAGCTGACTGTGTCCTTCGTGTTACCAGTTGTTAAGACTGCCATGATTTTGAAAATCACAAATGGAACAAACACTAGAAGTTGTTAAAAAAAAAACAAAACGCTAGATGTTTGGTCTTTCTGTCAACATCGTAGTTCACACCAATTCCTTGTGAAATTTGGCTTTGTGTTGGTTTGGTTTGATTTGATGCATGGTGGCTGAAAACGATGTTTTTGGCTTGTAACAGGTGAGCTTTATTATTATGAAAATCACAGCAATTTGTCCCATGAGGGTGCTTGAGCGGGTCAGTGACTTGCTGAGATGGCAACACAAAGACCCTTCTTTCAAGCTCCCGTGGAAGCTCGATACCCTCCCCATTTTCTCTGATAACAGCCCTCTCTACCACACCCTTGAAAAGCCAGAGCCTTTAACTCCAGACGAGGAGCGGGATCTCGAATTAGTCCACCAGAGACTACTCAAACTGTCCCAGAAGTGCTCCGAAGCCAACGTCCCTTTATCCGTTGATGCAGAGTACTCCTCGGTTCAACCGGCCATCGATTACCTGACGTACTCTTCTGCGATCATCTACAACAAAGATGACAACCCGATCGTTTATGGGACTATACAGGCTTATTTGAAGGATGCAAAGGAAAGACTGCTGCTGGCAACTAAGGCTGCAGACGACATGGGAATTCCAATGGGGTTCAAAGTGGTGAGGGGTGCTTATATGTCAAGTGAAGCCAAAGTAGCTTCTTCCTTGGGGTATAAGTCTCCTATTCACGATAGCATTGAGGACACACATGCGTGCTACAACGATTGCACTTCGTTCATGCTTGAGAAGATTGCCAATGGCTCTGGTGGAGTTGTTCTTGCAACCCATAATGTTGAATCAGGTAAAGAAAATCAAACACTTGTGTTAAAACTTGTAGAAAAAAGGCCAAACTGCATTCTTGAGCTAATATGTTTGATGTAAAACGTTGAACACAAATAGGGAAACTGGCAGTGGCAAAAGCACATGAAATCGGGATTGGGAAGGTACGCCAGAAGCTTGAATTTGCACAGCTCTATGGAATGGCGGAATCGCTTTCCTTTGGTCTGAGAAATGCAGGGTTTCAAGTGAGCAAGTACATGCCATTTGGGCCAATAGAGTTGGTGCTGCCTTACCTTCTGAGGAGGGCTGAAGAGAACAGGGGACTTTTATCTGCTTCAACTCAAGACAGACAACGCACAAGGTAATTTAAGTTTGGATTAAAAAAAAACTTCTAAACTTGTAGCTTAAAAGGTTGGTTTTATTCTAATTCGGTTTGAACTTCTTTTGAATTCAGGGAGGTGCTGAAAAGGAGACTAAAAGCAGCAATCTTCTAAGGCAAAAAAAACTATTTGGCTCCACCAATCTTGTAAATATAGGGTAATTTTGTAATTGTGGTGAATTGCTCAGAGTTAATGGAATGAATATGTGCATATAGGAACTAGGAAATTTGGGCTCTGTTTTCCTCATTACATTAGGTTGTACTCCCCGGCAACAGGTCCATATTTGCTTCCTAGCTAGCTACTTCAATGGCAATCCACCAGCGCGCTGCCCTATTGATTGTGTGTGTAAAAGCATGCTGCTTCCTTCAGCAAACCGAATAAGAAATGAATTTGTGTTGCTTCCAAATTACCTAGATTGGTGTGGCTGATGTTTGATTGACTAGGAGTCTACAAAGACTTCAATATTAAAAACGATAGTCTAAATTACGGAAAGGGAAATTCGAATTCGGGTAAAAGGGAGTCCTTGCGGACTGGCCTAACTGGCGTCTGCAGAAGACTCCAATATTAAAACACATCCATGACTCAAATTCCCAAAAACATGGAACCTTGCAGTCAAGGACAATCAATTAGGAGTGGCTTTCGGAGATCAAACGTCTTTTTCTCATATGGGCAAGTTGACAGCATGTTTTATGCATGCGCGGTGGGGCTTCAATTTTCAGCCCTACACTACAATATTCCATTTTTCAGTTTTTGTTTTTAAATTTATATTCAATCACACAAGATAAGGTTAAAAAATTCCCAGACAATCACGCTTCCCATTTGTTGTCAACAATTATCATGGAAGAATCCTGAAGATATCATAGTTTATTCTGTCATATGGGCAAGTAAACGTACCAGTTGATGCGACCGTAATGCATATTCTAGCTGGAAAATAGTTCATGTGGATGTAAAGCATGCCAATTTCCCATTTCAGTCACATGGTATGCTGTGCATTATCTTGGCATTGCATCTACTTGATACCTGATTGCCACTCTGAAGTTTCCTCAGCATTGAAATTTTTATGACACTGTGCACATAGTGATCCTAGTTGATTGGCTTTCTAGCTCATAGCAGTAAGATTAGGGTTTATATGCCGCCGGACCGGCACGTGAGAAGCTTCGTGTGGATTTTTCATGCGAAGTATCAGCTCCGTGCAACACTACATTAATTAACCATTCAAACACGTCAGTCAGAGAGGTAGAAATAGCATAATCAAAAGCATGCTCTCTAATATTCTCCCACAGGAATATTATCAGAACTCTGGAAGAAAGGTCATGGTATCACATAAAAACAAAATTGAAAAAGGAAAAAAGAAGGCAAAATTGACTGAAACACATGAATAGCATTGAAATGTCTGACATGAGAAGCTTATGTTAAAAGAATCAAAGGGAATCTTTGAAACTATGGCTAAATGGAATATTAGTGGGTGTCAAAATCACGCATAATATTCCAATAAACTGGGAAACTATAGGTCTTAATCATAGCTTAGGTTGATGATGACTGGAATTGCATAACACAACCCACTTGGAAATTGACATCAAACCAGACGTGAACCGAACATCTTTTCGTGGACAAGATAAATCCCCATCACTACATTCTGCAATTGCTGATAACCACTTCTAGGTTACTATTGACAAGGAAAATTCCACAACAAAGTGGAAAAAGAATCCTACGAATGTAAGCCAGATTTAAGAGCAACATAGGATGTCAAATTGTAAATCAAGACAGCCAATGGTTCTCGAAATATGATGAGAAGGAACCGCAGAAATTGTGAACAAGCTACCATTAGTATCACTTATTTGGCCTTCAACATGACCAGTAAAGGATCAAACAATACGGTTGACGATTTGATTCGGTGAGCACTACGGTCAATCATCTTGTTGTTGCCCAAAACTTGGATGTCACAAGCCGATCACATCAGTAAAGCAAGGCTTGTGAACTTGCACAAGTTGTCAACTAGTATTCATAAGCTAACATTCAGGACAGTTTTAGCAGTGTCGATTCAATATTAACCTGAAGTTGATAATAGCTCCGGTAAACTGATTTTCAGTATTATATCACTGCACGGGAACAGCAGTTTAGTTTTTGAAACTTGGATGAACTTGAGCGGCTACAGACTCTGATGGACAACTATAACTATGAACATTCACTCATATGTCTATGAACCACTAAATACCAGTTACCTTGTTTTTGTTTTTCGCTTTTCTTACTGCCCCATCCCACTCCATCCTTACCATGTGAGCGAAAGCCCAGGATGGGCCAGTGAAAGTAGTTCGTAATGGAAGATGCAGGCACGTTCAGAGCATGCATCTAGATGCTAATTCCAGCATTCATATGGATATTAAAATTAATCATTCTCAATTTTTTCACCAGATATATCTCAGCAAATGATGACAAGTATAAATCAAATTTCTAACTCATGAAAAATTTATTAATCTCAATCATATTGTACCCTATAACTACTACAAAAACGTATGCACGTACTCAACTCAGAGCTTGATATCCTAGTGGCCCTGGCAATCCATCTTGTCTTGTGTTATTCTTTCCCATCAGAGAAGGCATCCATGGGAACATTTTCCCAAGCTCCTTGCTAATAGTACTAGGTCTAAGTTGCTTATCATTTATTCCAAACTTTGCTCTTTCAATTGCTTCCATGACATCTTCTCTGGCCACAGTTTCACCACCTGGAAAGATTAATATGGAATTATTGGTTACCACAGTTCTCTTTCTAGAAGTATCTTTAGCATAAACAGTGCATTATACAGTAAGAAAGGCACAAATAAAATGGCAGAGGAACAAAGAGGAAAGAAAGAAGGGCCAGCCTAGGCTCTGGGAAAGCAGGTGCGAGTAGGAGAGAAGGAGATGCCAGATAAAATGACTCTTATTCATGGTAACCAAAATTTAATCATTGGACCCAAAAAAGGAAAATAAAAAATGAAACCAAACTTAACAGAAACCCCAGCCATATTTTTAAAGCAAAGTCTCCGATCTTACAAGCAAGAAAATTTTCAGATAGCAAAAACCAAGTGATAATTTAGATGTGAAATATACTTCACCCTACCTCTACGAGCAGCAAGTAAAGCAGCTTCATTGACAATGTTTGCAAGATCAGCACCCACAAAACCCGGTGTCAGAGAAGCAATGAGGCTGCAAATAAGATTACTGTCTTCCTCCAGAGGAATTCCTCTCAAATGTACAGCCAAAATCTTTCTCCTTCCTTCTTCATCTGGTTCTCCTACAACTATTTTCCTTGAGAAGCGGCCTGGCCTACAAAGGGCAGAATCCAATACTTCAGGCCTGTTTGTTGCAGCAACAACAATCACCTTCGAGTCTGACTCAAATCCATCCATTTCTGTCAGCAACTACAAGGACAGGAACAAGTTTTTTATGAGAAAAATACCTTTATTGAAAGTAATAGAAAGTAAAAACATATTTTCCACTGAAATCCAAATCTAAGATCTAAAAAAAGAATACCAAAAAGCACAATAATATGGTTATTACTGCCTTATACTGTTTTGCATAACAGCAAGGATAGAAACAGTCAACTAATTTAGAGTGTCGATTGCTATTTAGACTTGAGAACTGAAGACAAAAATAAGGCAAAAATGATAAATTCGCAATAAATAAGTAAAAAAACGTTGACAAGCCTTTTAAGGGGATCAATTTGATTTTCTGAAATCAAAATGAAATCAAACATGAGAACAAAAAGAATTTCCCAAGTACTGCAATGATTTTGACAATTATTAAAACTGTTCGAAAATATAAATAATGGTCTATAAATCAAATTACACATTAACAATTCCAGAAGACATTAGGAATGATCACAATATAGTGAATTCGGATATTGATGGGTGCGAGGGATGCAGGATACAAGCCAGAATTGAACTCAGATTACCTGATTCAGCGTTTGATCACGCTCATCATTGAAACTTCTGCCACGCTTTGTTCCAACCGCGTCAAGCTCATCAATGAATATGATCGATGGGGAATATTTCCTTGCCATATTAAAAAGGTCTCTAATGCGAGCTGCCCCTCTTCCAACAAACATCTCCACAAATTCACTGGCAGAAACGGTGAAAAATGGTACACCTGCTTCTCCAGCCACTGCACGGGCAAGTAATGTTTTCCCTGTTCCTGGAGGACCCACCAGCAATACACCTCTAGGTAATTTTGCTCCCAGTTTGTTATAGTTAATAGCTCCTTGCAAGCATAAAACTATCTACAAGAAAGAACTATATCAACAAAATGAAAGAAGAAAATTGTATAACTAGTCAGCAGATAACTACATATGCAAAGAAGGCAGTAAAATTCACTAAGGCAAAAGCATCATAGCTCTTGAAAAAAAAAAGGAAAAAAAAAACAGGTGGTATCAAAACTTAGAACAACATACAACTTAAAGAAATGCAAAGATACCTGACATATGTTGTTCATTTCATTTGTTTTTCAACCAATTTTCAAAAAATGAGAAACATCCACGAGATTATATCTAAATAAACAGATATGCAAGCTGCACGAGCCAGCACCATGTGTAAAGAGGCTTGCTGCAAGCCTTGGGAAATATTCCCAGCACCTGAGCTGGATAAATTTTTTGATTCATGATGTGACAAAATTTTGTAATTAAAAGAACTGCACACCTAGTTTCATGAGGATATTGTTGGAAAACGGTGTGACATGTGCAAAGGGTACTATATACAGTAGTGAAGCAGTTGTTAAACTGTTGTACTACCCTAAGGAGCAATCTTATTTTAGCTCATTGACACCACTAGCTAGCAGCCAGAGTTTTGTTTAAAAGCTAAGAAAATTATAGATCGATTGAAAACTCCTGAATTCCAGACTTAGAATGTCTTTGGATGCGGAGGAGTCATTGAATATGAACCTCAAGAGGAGAGGTGAGGTGCAAATGGCTGAAGTTTTTTTTTGTCTAGCTTTCATAAACAAATGACAGGATGCTCTTGCTTCTTTATTTCTGCAACAGTTAGAAAATTTATGTATCACTTATCTAGCTGTTTATCATCATATCCATGAGTTTCAGCCGTCCTATATATATATATATATATTTCATTCACGCCTTCGGTGTTTGAAGCTCTCCAAATTCAGATTCCAAGAACAAACAAAATATGCATTTTTTTGGCTTTGATTCAAGTTCTACGTTTATACCTAAGAACCGATAGATTCATCTTCCTAGTCTTCCTAACTTGTATCCTCAGGAACTTAAACCAAGAGCTTTCTAGCTTTCTTGGAGTACATAACCATAACAAACAGAGTGAAGGATATCCACAGTTCCAAAACAAGAAAAGTAAATAAATTACCTCATTCTCAACTCTATTGTCAAGTTAGAAATGCAACAAAGTATCAACAAAGAGAAATTAAGAATAAAACATGGCATATTTAATATATTCAAGAGAAGAGATGCTTACCTCCATGAGCTCCAATTTGGCAGAATCAACTCCCTCAACATCATCAAATCCAACTGACTGATTATCAGGTCTCCGCTTTTTGGCTGGGCTATTACCAGCAGTAAGTTGACGATAAAGAAGCCACATCAATGGCAGCAAAGGAATCCACAGAGATATTATAGTTATCAAAGTAGTCCTCATTGACATCAACACTGATTGAGGAGCCGAGCTATAGGTAATTCCTTTCTCTCTCATCAAACTAAGTAAAAATTTCTCATCATGATCTATTTTTCTAGTGGAATACTGCCAGTCAGGGGTTGAAGCTTGAGTGACTGATAATTTTTTCAATACATTCGTATTCAGTGCTTGATCAGATCGAGAACCATCATCACTTGTGACCTTATTGGCCATATTCTCTCCTTGTTCGTTTGTCAATTCTTCATCAGACATATGAGTAACCCCAGCAATGCGAGAGTTTGTGTTATAATATATCCGCCGAGATCCCTCTTCAAGTAGAACTTTCGTAACAGACTCATTTCGAAGGCTTGTTATCAATTCTGAATATGGAACCATTTTTGGAGAAGGCACTGCTGTTAACTTCAAAAACAGATAGCACAGCCCCAATGTTGCAGAAATTGAAGAAAAAAGAGTCACTCTTCTTATATTCTTTCTCAAGAAGGTCCCAATACCATTTAACACTGATCGAATTGTAACTGTTTTCAATCTTATAGTTAATAACCGCAACCTTGGGCGTAATCTTAAAGAAAATCTCTTCCTCAAAGACCTTAATTTGGTGCTTCCTTTTTTTCCCAAATGCATCTGCTTATTTGCACTGTTTGCATTTGTCAGTGGCTCAATTTTGTTGTAACAACACAACCCCTGTTTGGATTTACAACGATTATTGAATCCCTTTAAGAAAACTCCACTTTTTCCATTACTCAGTGGCCTAAGCTCATTGTTCCAGAGCAACCCATGTTGAAAGTTGCAATATTTATGATATCCCAACGAACGACAACAAAAACCTCTATATCTCCCAAAAGACTTGGACTTTCCGCCATGAACTTCCAATTTGTTTGGAATAGATAAGAACCCAGTATTGCAAACAACAGAAAAACAAGCCATTGCCACCTCTACAACAATACTTATCTATTGAAATACAGGAAGAAAACCTACTAACTGTAACAGGAACATTGCAACATTAATACAGAAACCTCACAAGTAGGTGGAATTTGGCAAAACAACAAACCAGAAGAAGAAGAAGAAAAACCTGTCAGAACTGTTTCACAAGCACAACCATCAAACCTGGAACAGCTTGTGGAAGCAAGAAGAGTGTTAGCCTGGTGAGTTTGGGAAGAAGAAAGCAGTTCCTGTGGACTGAGAAATTATCTCCAAGCCTTAATAACAGATATCCAAATGTTCAGCTCTGATGGGTCCTTCTGTTCCTCTGTCATGGGCGAGGTTGCAGAAGATTACGCCTTGTTTTTTTTTTTTTTGGTTAGAGGTGTCAAGCCCTTCTTCGTGGGAAAGCCCGGACCTTTTAAGTGGAGAGACGACGCAGCTATCAACGACGTAATCTTTGATGTCGTCTTTACCCAACAAACCACGCGTTTTGTTGTCGACTCGAACCCCATCGTTCCGTCATCTCGGTGAAACGAAATCGTTAAAGGTCCGTTTATGCGTCACAGTACGTTGATGTTTAGACACCAATGTCTCCCGAATTTAAGGCACTTCAGAAATAATCATATCCCGTGAAATTTTGATCCTACTGAGAGGACGACGCACTTTACTTTGACACTTCAAACACGCGTAATGCTCCTTTTGGTTTGGTGGAGGATAGAAACCACCATTCTTAGGACCTCCTCTGTCTGAATCTTATTGATTGAAGCACAAACCATTGAGATATGAGCTTTAACGAACATATCTCACATCAGACGAAGAAACAGAGGAAAACCCATCATTCACTGGCTTAAATTCTCCAATACCCAGGTTGGTTTTCATTTCTTCCTTTCCTTAACCATGATCTTCATTTGGCTTTTCAATTTTTGCCTCAATACATCAAGAAATTCATGGTTTCATTAGGATTTGTGTTGTGGATGTTAATTTTCTGCTTATCATTTCAAAGTTCCTCTTTGCCCATCTGATTATTATGTTTTTTTGGTTGTAAATCTGGAATGGAATGTTGTGGTTCATTGCCCGGTTATTGGATATCCGTTTGTTTGTCCAAATCAGAAATGGCTGTTTTTGGATTATATGTGAATTATGGGTTTGGAACAAAGCTATGTAGTGATTCTTTAAGGGGTAATATTATTTTTGTTGTACTGCGGTATCGTTGCTAGAGCATCTTCTTATGTCTGTGTCTGTAGTTTCTCCTGATATGCATACCATTTGTTGACCATATTCATTGTTCGATCTCGTAGCTGTATCAATCATTTTTAAATCCGTGTGCCATATTCATTGACTAACTGTATGCTTCATTAGATTATTTTAAGTCGATACTTTCCTAGCATTGTAACTTGCGAGTCTTATTGTCATTTTGGCAGCAATAGGTTGTTGTCATATTAATGGCTACTACAAGTTGTCATTGATCTGATTTTGAGTGTTTCTGGAAGTGGGGTTGTTTGCTTTCTTGTAATTTTCATTGATCTATGATTGCAAGCAGTATCATTTTTCTTTTCTTTCACCTCTTTTAGATTTCGCTGCCTATTTGATCCACGAGATTGGTGAAGGAAAACAAGTCCTTACACAATGTGGTGTGCAAGAGATTCTTTAAGATAGTAGAATGGAAAAGAAACTGGAAGAAGATGACCATGAGGCAGGTCCAGTTCCTGCACTGAGATTGGACAGATTTGGTTTTTTAAAGCAGGAACTTTCTCCTCAAGGTTTAACCAAGGGCAGGTCAGCCTATGAATATGAGAGGTAAGCCTTTCCTTTTTAATGTACCATTTTAACATTCTTTAATATTTGGCCATAAAAGAAGTTCGCTTTACTGCTTATGACTTGAGCAAATTAATATTTTATCTATGCTAATCAGATATTGATATGATTATTTACTATATCTGATCACCTTTTTCAGAGAGGAAAGAAGGGTTAGAAAATGGAGGAAAATGATTGGTGTGGGAGGGAGTGATTGGAAGCACTATATTAGGAGAAAACCTCATGTTGTTAAAAGGAGAATAAGGAAAGGAATCCCTGATTGTTTAAGGGGTCTGGTGTGGCAGTTGATCTCTGGCAGTCGAGACCTGCTGCTGATGAACCCTGGAGTTTATGAGGTACACATGATTCGTGGTTTCTTATGTGAAGTTTGCTACATCTTATATGGCATTGCTTTATGAGTTTGTATTTAAGGATTTTATATGTTGTTCATAGGGGAAGGTTCCCCTAACAATTTCTTTGGAACAGGAGGATTCATACTCTTCAATATTTATTAATCAATGAAAGAAGGCACTGGGTACCAAATCAGGTGGTTCACAAGGATGACATGGTCAATAATTTGAAAAGCAAAATAAATAATGTGTGGCTGGAAAATCTATTGAGATGACCTTTAAAGAAAAACCTAAATACTTTAGCAGATTGGCATGAGAACTACCCCTGCCAAAATCCTTGCAAATCTACGGATTTTTTACAAGCCATTTTGGTTATTTAAAAAAAATCTTATGCGGATTCATCGTAAAATGAGCTCTGAACCCAACCCTATGTTAAACCTTGTTCTAAGCGAGCTCCAGTTGAAGAATCACATTTTTTGGAAATAAAATTTGTTGGTTTAGATTATGAAACTGCGTTGCCTTGGTGCATACCTGGTGGTGTTACTAGAAACTGCATGTATGCCTAATCTAGTCAACATTAGGAAGGCTTGTACAAAGACTCAATCAAGTTGCCTTATTAGCATAATTATCTTTCCTATCTTTGATGTTTGAATTGGTGCTGCCAGTCTTTGACACGGTTTTAGGTTGATCAGAGCTGAAAATTAATGCCAAAAGTCAACATTCAAGCAATAGGCTTAAGATATCTTCCTATCTTGAGTACTTTATGCCTTAGCTAGGTTCATGTTAGTTGAATTTGAAATATCCCCTTTGAGTCTTTTGTTGAGAAAGTGGATAACTATGTGGTGTGGGATTATTTTAGGTCAGCTGGATGGTGGCTGGACAAATTTAATTACACTGCTCTTCCTTATTTGTGATATTATTCATTTCACATCATGAGTTGATATTTCATCTGATGCTCATCTTTCTTTGTGCATGCACACCCATAGTATTAAACTAAGAAGTGGTTTGGTTTTTGCAGCAATTAGTAATTTATGAGACATCAGCTTCAGAGCTGGATATAATTCGAGATATATCCCGTACCTTCCCTTCACATGTTTTCTTCCAGCAGAGACATGGTCCTGGTCAAAGGTCCCTCTACAATGTTTTGAAGGCATACTCTGTCTTTGACAGAGAAGTTGGATATGTTCAGGTTTGAGACTTTCTGTTTGTTCGCTGTTGCACTTAATTTATGCCAGACACTGGATAATTTTAAATGGTTAAAAGAATGCAGGGAATGGGGTTTCTGGCTGGTCTATTGCTTCTTTATATGAGTGAAGAGGATGCATTTTGGTTATTAGTCGCATTACTCAAAGGAGCAGTCCATGCACCAATGGAAGGTTTATATCAGGTAGCCTTTTTGTTATATGAATGTCTTGATCTTATCTTTCGGAGTTTGTAGACTAATTAAGTGTAATCATGCGTCCATATTTATCGAAAAAGAAGAATGTAGTCCGCTACTTTGGTCATATGGTACATTTCCTAGAATTAAGAGGAAAACAAAAATGCCAATGACATCAGATAATGCCTAGTTTGAGGTTTGAGGATTTCATTCACATTCATTTTTATCTATTTGGGTTATGCGTAGTTTGTTCATTTATTATATTCAAAGCCTGATTTATTGTTTTTATTGAAAAAGTGGGGAATAGAAATGGAGAAAATGGCTTCATGCTTTGGTAATTGTTAGTTTATGCTTGTCATGTAGGTAGGGCTACCACTAGTACAACAATACCTTTTTCAGTTTGACCAGTTAGTAAAGGAGCACTTGCCAAAGATGGGAGAGCATTTTACTCAAGAGATGATAAATCCTAGCATGTATGCAAGCCAGTGGTTCATAACCGTTTTCTCCTATTCTTTCCCATTCCATTTGGCTCTTCGAATTTGGGATGTCTTTCTCTACGAGGTTAGCTATTTCTAATGTGTTATATATCTCTTTGGAAGTACTAGGGTTTGGATTTCAACTTAAACTTGATCTATTATTTTTTATTTTTACAGGGTGTTAGAATTGTTTTCAAAGTTGGTTTGGCCTTATTAAAGTATTGTCATGACGACTTGGTGAGTATATCAGGATCCCTTTCTGCTCCAAATCATGATAACTAGAATATTATTTGCTCATAGAAATTTTTTTTCTTTTCAACAGATAAAATTACCCTTTGAAAAACTTATTCATGCTTTGCGTAACTTCCCTGACGATGCAATGAATCCTGATACGTTACTTCCAATGGCTTACTCAATCAAGGTTTTTCTTCTGCATAATTGTTTTTCATGAATGATGATGGTTGAGGTGCCAATGTTGTAATTTTCTCATCATTCATGTGTATGTATGTCTTTTGGTTGATCTCTAGGTATCCAGGGGTTTGGAGGAAACAAGGCAGGAGTATGAGAAGAAGCATGGAAAGATCAATCAGTCTACAGAGAATGAGAAACAGTTGCAATGAAGGTTCTGCTCATCTGATGGGAGCTATGCTGATTCTGATTAACTTGTCATTCTTTAGTTTTAGGACATCGCAGCAATAACCAAAAGAATAGCACTGATAACGTTTGTCATCATATTAGATGTTTATGAACTCCCCTATTCCCTGTTACAAACCCAAAATCTTAGATGTAAATATATATTAACATTGCTAAAGTTGCCAACTTCTGAACTAGGAGGCCTCAAGCCCCTTGACATCCTCCTAAACTGTTGAATTTCGTTGTGGTGTCCTTCATTTACTATTTATGCTTTCGTACCTTCATTTGGGAGGCTAAACCAAACATAAGATTGGATTAGTGTAGTCTACTCCAGTCCAATGTGGTCCAATGTTATTCAATCCATGTCACCAAACGGCCCTTAGACACTGTCAATTGGGGGCTGCTATGGAAGCCCTGTTTATATTTTCTAGCGAGGATTTTTGTTAAAGTAACGCTGGCGATTTTGAACCATTGATTAAAATTTATAGTCATAAATCACTAAAGCCCGGGTGATTCGCCGAAGCATAAGTTTTTTTTACCCTCTAGCAAACATAAATATTCTCCACCAAATAAAAACTCTTGTCAGTTCCAATTCCAAGATGCTAAAACAGGAATTTGCTTTTGTTTTTGGCCATAAGAAAAGTTTGATACCAAAATAGTCATGAGCAAGAAAGAAACCCACAAGACCACGGCAATTGATTGACATGCATTCGGTGCTTTTAAGGTGTTATGGTTGTTAGGGGGTCGGGGAGAGTTGGTCAATTTTCGAACCCAAAAACAGCATCAATCAATAATACTCGCACAACTGTCTCGCATGCAAAGCAGCCACCTCTAATTTGATACGTAATTGAGTAGGTCTTTTTTTGGCTTTAACTCTGTGTCTATATGGACTTAATTTGGTGTTAAGTTTCCCATGTTTTAATGAACAAAGGCCCCTTTTGTGTGTGTATGATTTTCTTTTGAGATCAATGTCTGAAAGTGATTTTGAATAGGGCATAATTACTTCTAGGGTGAAGCACCTCTCACGTGTTTCTCTATTTTAAGTGAGTTTAAGTGACTATGAGGGAAAAAAATATATCTTTCATGTGCTTCCTAAAAATCACTTAATGCCACGTAAAGTAATTATATTAATAAGTGATTTTTGACTTTTCCAAAATCACTTTAAAATGAGTCCAAAACTAATAATTAGTGGGAGATAAATGACTTCAGTAGGGTCAATGCCCCACCCTCTCTTCGCCACTCGAGTTTTAATTTTTTTTTATTTCAGAAAATATGAAAAGTTGATGAACCACATAACTTAGGTTATTGAGAGGAGGTAGTGACCCTCAAAACAACAATTGTTAGATATCACCTATCATCTTATTAAACAATGTGACTACACACGTAACCCCAACTATTGTTGTCTATTCAAACGATGTATGGTAAAGTAACTTTTGAGTTGACACATGATGTTATTTCCTTTTGCATATGATGAATCTCAATCCTATTATTTCTTTATTTATTTCTTTTTATTTTCTATATATGCTTTAACTCCCATAACACAGCAGGTGCATTGTATGTGAAAAACACAAACTAAATAATATATTTTTTAATAAAATAAACTAATCTCTTCGTGCGCGTTTCTACTTCTGTGAGAGATTTTTTTTAAAAAAATTTAAATTTATTTTAGAATTTAAAAAATAATGAGTAATTGTCTTCCTTAAAAATAGAATCTATTGTCTAATTTTTTTAATATGAAAATTTATTATATTATCTTCATTTAATTAATAATTTCAATTCTTAATATTTGCATTAATACTAAAGATATTTTGCTATATATAGATTTGAAATCATGCCCTTTTAGAGAAGATAATTAATAAGATAAAAAGGCAAAAAAATTCCAATTGATTATTATTTTTTGGAGGGTCCAAGTACATAGAATAGTAATTGAATTTGATATAAAAGTGGAGGAATATTGACATGTGGGCCCACGCAGCCATGTAAGACAAGCGTGAAAAGGATCGAGAAAAGGAAAATGACAAAAAGAACCAGCTCACAGCATCAGTCTGGTCCCTCTCTCTACGTGTAGTTGATTCACATCCACACCCTCTTGTCGTACCGCCACGTGTGATGCTAATCCATGATCGTCCGCATCCAATCCTAGCGTACAAACCGGTGAGTCTTCCGTACGACGTCGTCTCTCTCTCTCTCTCTCTCTCGGGTCTTTCGAAACATTTATTCCATGACGAAATGTCTATGATGCCCCCACGTGCCGGCTCAGCTTCCCATCCGCGCAAACACGGAGGGGTAGTATCGTCAGAAAAAAAACAAATACAGGAGGTTGTGAGTTGGAGAGCAAACCCAGATGGAAACGGAAGGACATGACCGTAATTAAACGCAATTCCCGTGGCAAACACGGCTCAGGGATGCTATATAAACGACGTTCCCTATGGTTCTCAACCTTCACGAAAACAACGAAGCACCGAATTTTGCTCTCCCATTTTTTTCGTGAACCTCAGGTTTATTTTAGGTGCTTGTGCGGACTCTAGGTATAATTAGGGTTTCTTCAGCCTCTTCCTTCAGATCTTCGTCTTGGTCCCAAGTTTTCGAATCTGAAGGTTGTGGTATGATTCTCCTCTGGTTCTTAGTTTTGTGGATTTTGTTCATTCCATTCTGTGTTTTTGTCTAATTATGATCTTTGATTTCTTTCGGTTTCAGGTAATTGATTTAGAGATTTAGAAAGGGATTCTCGAAGGAGATTGTAGGTTTGATTCAGAAACTTCAAAACAATTTGTAAGTGTGCTTCCTTGGCCCTGGTTATTATTTCGTGGACAGTTTTGCCTATTGGTTTGATGTTATGGGGAAGAAAAAAGGTTTCTTTTTATGTACATGAAAAAGATTATGTCAAGGTTTTGCTTTTGTTTTTGAAATATGCAGAAATGAGGATTTTTAATTTATTATTGTAAGGAAAGAATGAAGATTTTGTTAGGAATGTAAGCAATTCTTTGCTTTTGATGCATGGTTCCCTTTTACCTGTTCAACAAATCACAATGCTTGGTTGTTTCTAACTTGTTGAACACGGATTTTGTTTTTCTGGATAATTCCGTAAAATTGTTGATGGATGTACTGGCTTTGTTGAAATTAGATTCTAAGGTTTCTGGTTACTATTCTTTGCTGCTATATCGCAACTGCCTTTTCATGTCATTTGCAAAGATGTCTCCTTTTGGTGCTAACGCCCTTGGTCTATCGTTT
Source organism: Prunus mume (assembly GCF_029339155.1). Classification (NCBI taxonomy): domain Eukaryota; kingdom Viridiplantae; phylum Streptophyta; class Magnoliopsida; order Rosales; family Rosaceae; genus Prunus; species Prunus mume. The sequence goes on along the minus strand of NC_142701.1, from coordinate 20,863,546 downwards.
TTGCAGGAAAAAAACTGAATGAGCTAATGGAGTCGAAGGGCGGCAAAAAGAAGTCTAGTAGTAGTAAGTCATTATTTTACGAAGCTCCCCTCGGTTACAGCATTGAAGACGTCAGGCCTCACGGTGGAATCAAGAAATTCAGATCAGCTGCTTACTCTAACGTAAGTTTTACTGTTTGTTTCTGGGTGCATGTAATTTCTGGTTTGTTTTGTATGAATGGCCTTCTAATATTACCTTATACTGTTCTCTATGCAGTGCGTCCGCAAGCCATCCTGAGTTCTGCTAAGTCTAGACATAACCCCGTGCGATCGTTAATACTGCAATTTTACTTTAGCTCTAGTCTGTTTCTCTTTCCTACTTCTCTCGTTCTCTCTCGTACTTGTTCCCTCGCTAGTTCTCCTTTTATCTGCTGTTGCAACGTTATTTCCTTCCTTAATTCGAGATGGCTGTACCGGTCTCTGCAATTGGATTTGAAGGCTATGAAAAGAGGCTCGAGGTCTCATTCTTCGAGCCTGGACTGTTTGCTGACCCTGCCGGCATGGGTCTCCGTTCTCTGTCGAAAGATCAATTGGATGAGATTCTGAAACCAGCTGAGTGCACCATTGTTTCCTCACTCTCTAATGATGATCTGGACTCTTATGTCCTTTCAGAATCAAGCCTCTTTGTGTACCCATACAAAGTCATCATCAAAACCTGTGGAACAACAAAATTGCTTCGATCAATCCCTGCCATCCTCAAGTTGGCTGAGACTCTCTCCTTGGCTGTAAAATCAGTGAGGTACTCTCGTGGTAGCTTTATATTTCCTGGTGCCCAGCCCTCTCCACATCGTAGCTTTTCAGAGGAAGTAGCTGTCCTGGATGGCCATTTTGGCAAGCTTGGTTTGGCAAGCAGAGCATATGTTATGGGTGGCTCTGACAAAACACAGAAATGGCATATTTACTCTGCATCGGCAGAGTTGGCAAGCTTACTTTGGGGCGCACGCCAATCAGGACCCACATACACATTGGAGATGTGCATGACTGGTTTGGACAGGAAGAAGGCATCTGTGTTTTACAAATCAAACGCAAGTTCAGCTGCTGGTATGACTGAAGAATCTGGCATTAGGAAGATCCTCCCCCAGTCTGAAATATGCGACTTTGAGTTTGAACCTTGTGGTTACTCCATGAATTCGATTGAAGGGAATGCAATTTCTACCATCCATGTGACACCAGAAGACGGTTTCAGCTACGCGAGCTTTGAAACAATGGGATACGACTTCAAAAATGTGAATTTGACCCAGCTGATTGACAGGGTTTTGGATTGTTTCAAACCGGCTGAGTTCTCCGTAGCTTTGCATACCACCAGTACTGCGGGCGAACAACTCAACGTTAAGTTCCCCCTGGACGACTTGAGGGGATACTGTTGCGGAGAAAGCAACTATGAGATGCTGGGTTTGGGTGGTGCTGTCATCTTCCACAGCTTTGTCAAGGATGCAGGTTCCCAGTCTCCGAGGTCAATTCTGAAAGGTTGCTGGAGCGAGGACGAGAAGGACGAGGAAGTTGAAGAGATAGTTATGGACAAGATCTAGTGTTCTATTGTTTGTGTTTAGTAGTAATGAATAAACAAAATGTGACGTGGGGTTATGTTTCTCTTATATAGTAGGGTAATAGTTTGTCATGCAAAATGTGTGTTGCTGCATTTTAGTCTGCTATTTTGAATAAAGAGGATCTCTGGTGAAAGAGATCCTTGATCCTTGACTTCCTGATGTAGGAAGTCTTGTTGAAGTACTTCTTTTATGAGATGAAAGTTAATTTCTTGTGTTATCCGTCCGCTCTCTCTCTCTCCTCTCTCTCTCTCTCATATTCTCAAGGGCTCCTTGGCATATATTCATTTCTTGCTCCAGGAAGTCTTGTTCAAATACTTTTATGATATGAAAGTCAATGCGGACCATTTGAACGAGGACCATTTGAACGAAACCCTAATTTCTTGTGTTGTACGTTTATGCTCTCTCTCTCTCTCTCTCTCTCTCTCTACCCATTCAAGGGCTCCTTGAATATATTCATTTCTTGCTATCAAAAGAAAAAATCTGCAGCATAATGATATGAATCATATGCGGTATGTTGTGGTTTCTTTCGGTCACAATGCCTCTTCTAGTTTGCAGTGTCTCATTCAACAAATGAAGAAAGAAGTTCATTTTATTCAACAAATGAGGAAAGAACATTTTATTCTAAGCATTGACTGGTGCCTACAACCTTCTGGCCGATCGAATATGCTCTTTAGCATATCTCACTTTTCAAGTGTGGATTTGTGTAATTTTGCTCAGCTTCATAGTCAGCACATGTCACTGTCCAATGTTCTTGCCTATGTAATTTTGCTACTGATGGTCTCTATGCCTTTTTTTGGGGGGTGGTAGAAATTTGTTAGGCATATGATGGAAGAGGTCAACCATTCCAAAGAAAAGCAATTTCAAATGAAGTAGGAGAGATCAACCCTGCCAAGTTTGAACCAGAAAGCACCAAGCATACGATGATGGAATAGGTCAATTCATTGCACGTGCTTAATTGTCTTTGCAGAGAAGCTGCCTTCCCCCAAAATAGGGGTGCTCGTTCCAGTCAATTTCTTTTGGCGGCAATTTTGACTTTTAAGAAAGATGGCATTCAAATTGAAAACAGTGACCTAAAGAGGTCCCAATTGTTTCTGCATTTCCAGTCAATGAATTCGTATGTCACTGTGAAAGTTGGACGTCTCTCAAAAAGAATAACAATGGATATATCAATTACACTTGTTGTAACCAAGCGGGAAAAGCAGTATTGGGAGAACAATTGTCATGCAATACGCATTATAGTATTCATGGCTTAATATTCAGAAAAGAGCAATTTGATTCATGGCTGTTCTTCATACAGACTATCAGGCATTCAGTATGGTCGAAACTTCCTAGCCGCTCTCAACTGCTGTATCCGCTTTTTATCTTGCTCAAATTTGCTCTGCAGCATCATAATTTCTGCAAGGACAGATTATTAATTAGTGCTTTGCTTCAGTATTTGCACTACTTTTAACCAACAAGAATAAATATATCTGATTCTTGAATATAAAATTTTTTGTTGTGAAAACTATGACAAGAAAGTTTATTGGAAACTAAGACCAGAAGCACATGAAAAATGCCATTACATATTCATAATGCGATCATATTATTTCTTCATATATCTACCTTTTTCTTTCTTTTTCAGTTCGGAGGTGGGGAACTATGCAGCATTTGCACCAAAACTGGTGTGGTTTTCAGGTTAACAAAAAATAAACTTCATACGTAAGATTAACATACCATTCCTCTGAGCTTCTTTCCTTTGGAACCGGTAAAAATCTAGCCCGACTTCTGTGCGCTTCTTCTTGGCCACCTTGTCCTCCACAACAGCCTGGGAGACAGACCCTACTGTAATTCCACTCTCAGCATCCGTGGTCTTCTTCCTTCCTTTATGATGTACTACAACTGTCCATCCTCCTTCTGCAGCACGGGCTTCTTTTTCTTTTCTTTCCTGTATGTGCCACAAAAAAGTCAATGAGAATTAAACAGGTAGCTAAATGACACAGGAACAAAAAAAAGATTGACTAGTTTAAGAACGTGTAATACACATATATGTGAACTTATACACATTTGATCAATTGGACAGTTCCAATGTAGATACCAATGAATTTAAACAGATGGACCTACACCACTGGCCAATTAAACATAGAAATACATTTTCAGACTACATGAGCATATATGAAGAGAGATCATAGGCAGGAGTATGAGACAAACTTCCATGAAGAAGCACAGATGTGGGCCAAAATTCAAAACAAGTAAACACAGCGGCATACACATGGCAGCTACATTCAGTGTTTATATACTAGTCAATACACATGAAAGTGTTTTTTTTTTTTCATATCTAAATCTTCAAGTATGTGCACACGTACATATAATTGAAGTTAGTGTAAGAACAACAGTTATTAAGAGCAAAGGTTCAAACTGCTGGTTTGAATGAAGATACTCCAGAGTTGTTGTAGCATGGAAGAGGAAAATTACCTGTTCCAATTTTTCATCATGAGCAGTGATAAAGTCATCAATTCTTTGCTGCAGTACCTTCAATCCAGGTCTACTTTGATGGTATTCCGTAACCCATTCTGTGGATTCAGAAACTCTCAATAAGAAAAATAAAATATAAAGCATTCTTATTGCTTCAATTTAAGAAGACAATCCTTGAATGGAAAACTAATATTACACATGTGGACTTTAATAAAATAATTTGAAGTTAATATCCATAGGATATAGGTGATAGTTGGTTTTAAATTATGAACAGTTGCAGACACCAACAAATATTTTGAAATGAGTAATTCATACTTTTCATTCCTCTCGCACAGTCCTCATCCCCTGAAGAAATAAGGTAAACGTCATCCTGATCAGCTTCTACTTGCCTCTCCAGTGTCTTCTTAGACTTTGATGAATCAACATCCCTCTTTTTCTTTTTCGAAGCTTTCTTGGATATGCCTACATCAACAATTTTGATTATTATTACACGCAGAAAAGCACTAATTGCCACGAAATTGTGTCAACTTGGATAAGAGCAATGTTTCAAATTCAAGAATCATACTTGATATTCCTTTTGAGCAGTTAACCAGATCATCTTCTACTCCCTCTTCAAGTGACTTCCTGCACTCTGATGAGACATGTTCCCTCTTTTTCTTTTTCTTAGCTTTCTTTGACTTGCCTACAATAAAATAAAAGCCTCAATAAGCACCTGACCTTTTAAGTATAACTGCAATAAAAGCTCCATCCAGTGACTCTTCGCTCAGATCAAACAAAATTTGTCACTTATTCATACTTTCAAATTTCAGTTCCCATACCAGCCTCAATGAAAACTTCAGCACTTTCATTCTCTTCCTGAGTTTCAAATTGGCTCAGATCTGCAACTCCATCATCTAAGAAAGAGAAGATTATCTTAAACAAGTCAAAAGCAGGAAAGGTTTCTATTGAGGACACTTCAATGGAATTAATGCAAATTCATACAGCTTGATAAAGAAATTGGAAAGCACTGACCTTAGCTTAGAGAAAAAGAAAACAATAATACACTCCAATATGTATAAAGCAAAATAACGCACAAACAGGCAAGAGCATTAGCAATTCGAAATTTCTCAATATTCCCCCCAAAAGGGGCAATTTTAAAATACTAGGACACTGATAACAAATTACATCAACTTAAAGAGCAAGTACCAAACATTTAAAGTACAATGCTACATAAATAGTAGCAACTTACCATTTGTTACATCAAAATCATCATCAGTCTCAGTATTTGGGTGATCATGCTTGCTTTCCAAAGCTTTATAGTTCTTCGCTTTCTTCGTCTTCACTTTCTTTGGTGATTTAGTCTTTTTCTTATCTTTGGCTGCTTTGGCTGATTTATCTGAAACAAGAAAAGCAAACAGAGAAAAGAGAGTTCATTTCAAATTTAAAGCTCTAACAATTTATTTAAAACATACGAAGCAGAAACCCAATGTACCTTCAATGGAGACATGAACAACCTTTCGAGAGTCACTATTGATTTCCTTCTCCCTTTTTCTCTTTTTCATCTCTATAGGTGACCTTTTATCTGAAAACAAATAAAATTACAGAATAACAACTTGTTTATACTCTTCGCAATAACTATATAAACAATAAAGCAAAAATTATATAAGCCAAGTTCCAGTTATCCAATCGGTTTTTGTCCAAAAAGTTCTACAGTTTTCTAAAGCATGTAGCATCTGTTTTATTTCATTTTTTATAATCTAAAATAGATTTGCTCAACAACGAGGTTGGAGGAATAAACAAGACCACCTCAGAAATTTCAAAATAAATTTAAGCAGACAAAAATTTCGAAAAAGAATTTACAGCCAAAAAACAGATAAAAAATAAAGAATATAATTACCTTTTCAATAAGCTCCAAATTTGTCTGGGCAAGCTTTTTGTTCTTATTGGTCTTCTTCTTGTCCTTCATTCCCATCTTTCTGTGACTCTGAATATGGAGATAGATAGCTGGGCTCGTTTCGGATTGTACCGTCCGTACGACTTACAATGAGTTCAAGCACCCGAATTTCCTACTCCTCGGACTGCTCTGTCTTCTTATCTGTGGATTTAATTGAAACCAATCCAGAAGATGAAGAAGAATGAGAAGAAGAAAAGGGTTTCTTAAGCTGAGAAAAATGACCCAAAAGATTATAAAAAGTTCTAAACTTTAGAACTTGGACGATGGCTGTAATGGAATGAAGAGGGAGAAGAGGTGCTGTGGCGGGGAGAAAGGGGTTTTGAGTCCTTGAGCTTAGGGTATGTTGAAGGGGCGCCGGCAAAATTTGATAATATGAATGGCTTGGTTTATGTCGAGTCGTTAGACTGAGGCCCAATTCATTGGGTTTAAGAATCTCTGGTTACGTTTTCGGGCTTGGCTGCCTTCGCTTTTTGAAATATCCATTATTTGATCCTGCGAAACCACACGAAAGGCACTCAGGTCCAAATAGGACTCAAAAAATCAGAGATGCAAAAGGAAACCAACGTAAGAGGACCGAACGTGAATTGGGTGTCATCAAAGTAGAAAAACCAGCACTGAGTTGGTGTATGCACTATTTCTCTTATAATAAGTGGTCACGTTAGACTTAGGGGAATAAGTTGGATTAGAAAGTTTGATTCCGACTGATTCGGATTCGAAATTTTTTTAGATTTTGGCAAAGTTCAAATCAATGCCGACATCCGAAAATTTCAAAATCCAAAAATTCTTTTAAAATTTGATTAAACATCATGATGAATTAAACATTATTTATTAACCAAATAGACGTAGGCAAGTTGTTCTTTAATGAATAACAACATCTAAATACTAGCATATAATAATTTTTCGAGATTTTGGTGTGAGTTTTGAATTATGAGCTAAGTTTAACATTTCAAATAGTTGAGCATGTTTAAAATTTTGCATTTCTTCCGAAATTTTCCATAACTTTCAAAAATTCCAAATTTTTTGGAACATAATTTGAATATAACTTTCATTTTGAAATTTTTTGGATTGGAATTGGAATCCCCTAATTCCAATCCGTTCCATCCGAAAATCAAGTCTAGTTAGACCAGTTGGCTATGACATTGAGCCCAACCCCTCACACTCAAGTTCAAATCCCCTCCTTCATAATTAGACTAATTTAGAGTACATTATCACTTGTATAAAATAAAAAAATTAAAAAAAAAGTAATCACATGAAGAGATTATATACAAGACATATATGAACATGTTATATGTAAATTTTCCTTGCTTGATTGTCCACAAAATGAGAAACGTTGCTTTTAGACTCATGTTGACGAGAACACAAAAAGTATGTAGCATTTAGTGCCAGTTTGACATTGCTTATTTGGGGTGATAAGTGATTTTTTAAAAATTTTGAGAAGCCCAACCCGTTTGGTAAACTGTGAGAAAATCACTTATTGTTAAAAATTGCTGTGAGAGAAAGCTATAAGGGAAAGCACTAATGAGATGCTTTCATTTTTTTGTTATGCAGAGAATCGTTTCGAAGAGGCATTGGGTTTAATGATTATGCATAAAATCAATACCAACAACACTTTTAACAAAAATTTTACCAAACGCCAAACTGCTTTCTCTTACAGCTAATTTCTCTCATAGCAAATCTAACAGAATTATTTTCACAAGACAAAGAATGCCAAACTGGCCATTACTCATACGATGTTGTGGCCTTTTGATCAGATAACAACATCTTGGTGACAGTTTATCTTTTGATCATATAATAACTTCAACCCAACTTATCAATGTCTATGCTCAAAAGCGTATGTGATATAACTGTTGATTCTATATCATATTATATATACATATATATATATATGGGGAGGACTATGATTGTAATTAAAGGTTTTTAGGCCTACTACAACTGAGGAAATATAATCCAAATAAATACAGGTATTCCATAATGCTGAATCCTGGTCAAAAGGCTCACCCCAAGTTATAGGGCGACATGTGTTATGGCCCAAAACCATGATCATGATGAAATGTGTGAATGGCTTCCACGTGGCATCACACGTGTCAAGCATTCAGTTGGTTCAACGTCCTATAAAAACCTTACCCAATTGTGAGATACAGCAAACCAAATTCGAGTTATAAAAACTTCATCTGAATTTCAAGTGTTTTCAAAAAAACAAAGCAAGAAGAAAATGGCTGACAACTCTCAGAAGATGAGCTACCACGCTGGAGAGGCCAAGGGCCAAGCTCAGGTACTTAGCTCACCTATTATTCTCCATTTGTTTTTGCTTTCTTTCTTTCTTTTGTTTTCTATTAAATATATCACATTTATATGTGAATGTGCATTGAGATTGATGTGGGGTGTTTTGTATTGGATAATTTTTCATTTAACAGGAGAAGGCCAGTGGGATGATGGATATGGCTAACAATGCAGCCCAATCTACCAAGGAGACAATGCAAGATGCTGGTCAGAATATACAGGCCAAGGCTCGGGAGTCTGATGCAGTCAAGAATGCCACTGGCATGAACAAATGAAGCTACTCATGATGATCATTTTCATGACTTTTAATGACTTTATAGATGATAAAACTTTGATTGAGTTTTTTTTTTTTTGGTCAAACTTTGATTTTTATAGACTTTTATGTAATTTGTTTTTCTTTCTTACCTTCCGTTTAGATGAAGGAATTAAAAATTACATAGAATTCTAAAATAACAGAATTTAGATTTCAATCGGTTTAATTTATTATGTCAATTAATAATTTCAGTGTTCGAATTTTGCAAATAACATAAATTTTAGGGAAAACGAATTCTTTCCACTCAATAGAAATTGTGAAACGTCTCTTATGGTTGAAATTAAACTCGAAAATTTTGAGTGCTTAAGTTTCGTACTTAAGTTGCCAAATAATGGAAATATCAAATTATACTCTTCAAATATTCCTGACTTTTAGCTAAACCCCGAGTTATTTTTGTCAATCCAAAGGGAGGGTAATAGAGTAGTATGTAGTATGACCAAAGGAAACCGACTTCTAATAGTATCGTTTGATCATGATGAATTAAGTCATGAGATCTATATAACCAAAACAATTATTCATGTAGAGATTGATGAATATCAATTATGAAAATGCCAAAGTAATTGCATTGGTTTCTTCTAACAAAGATAACATGGTCTCTTTGTTGTTCTAGTGGACTTCATAAATAAATTCTAATAATGACAGTGTATATTCAAACTAGTAACATATCTATTATAACCAAACGTGTTGAGATCCAAGTCTCACCTTTGCCCTAAGGTCTTTAAAGGCAGTTAAATTAGAACATGTAAAGATCGCCTGACCAACATCCAAAAATTTAAAACATCCAACCAAAAAAAAAAGTGCAGTACCTCTCTTGTATCTCGCAAAAGAAAAAAAAGAAGAAGGATAGAAATGAATGGAATGGTAAGTTACGAAGAAGAAGGATGTTGGTTCGATTTGGACGCCAGAACCACAAATAGCATTCGCCAACAACCTATAGCTTCCTAGAGTTAATATTATAAAGTCATTAGGAGTCTTTAGTGAGTTAGCAGACTTATTTTACCCACAAAAGTCTATAAAAATTTATCATTTAACGAAGTCGTTAAAAGTCATTAACTTTTTTTAATACAACCAAACATTAATGATATTTACTCGTGAGATTGAGACCCAATTCGTTGGATTTGGGACTCTTTCATCTCTGATTTCTAAAGGTCTTGTTCTAGGTCTGGTGCCTTCAAAATTTTTGAAATATCCACACCAGTTGACCAAACACATTAAAATGCACTCGCGTCAAGAAACAAGACTCCAGAAATCAGAGATACAAGATAATCAAACCAACACAAAAAATACAGAATGTGAATGAACTTGGGATAACTTTCAAGTAGAAACACTCATTTAATGCTGGTGTATGCACTATTTTTCTTGTAATACGTGGTCACATAACTAAGCACGTGAAAGAAAGTAACATGCAAGAAAAAGCTGGTATATGCACTATTTTTATCGTTATAAGTGGGCACATAACTAAGCACGTGCAAGAATATAACGTGCATGATGATGTATACAATTTGTTACAGGTAAAATGCACTCGTCAAAAAAACTGAAGGACAATATCTCTTTTAACTCATGTACCCAACAAGTCTATAGAATTTACTCATAAGATGTTCTGGCCTTTCGATTAAATAACAATATCTTGTGGATTATGGAACAGTCTTGTGAATTGTAATTAATTAATAATATAATCCAATATTACAAGACTCAACATAACTGTCTCAAAAACCCTCATAATAGCAATTGTCGACATGAAGATGAAACTCAACAGCCTTCCTGGTCAAAAGGCTCACCCCAAGTTATAGGGCAACCCATGCTATGGTCCAAAACCATGACCAGAATGAAGTGTGTGCATGGCATCACACGTGTCGAGCATTCATCTGGTCAAAAATCCTATATAAACCCTACCCAATTGTGAGATATTCATCATCAGCAAATCAAATTTGAGTTATAACAACTTCATCTGAATTTCAAGTGTTTACAAGAAAACAAAGCAAGAAGAAAATGGCTGACAACTCTCAGAAGATGAGCTACCACGCTGGAGAGGCCAAGGGCCAAGCTCAGGTAATTAGCGCACTTGTAAATTGTAATTCTCCATTTGTTTTCGGTTCTTTCTTCTGTACTCTTTTAGATTGATGTGGGATGTTTTGTATTGGAAAATTTTGGATTTAAAAGGAGAAGGCCAGTGGGATGATGGATAAAGCTAACAATGCAGCCCAATCTACCAAGGAGACAATGCAAGATGTTGGTCAGAATGTGCAAAGGCTCGGGAGCTCTGATGATCAAGAATGCCACTGGCATGAACAAATGAAGCTGCTCATGATGATCATTTTCATGACTTTTAATAACTTCATAGAGTTAATATGATGGCAAACTTTCATTGAGTTTTATAGAATTTTATGTAAAAAAATTTTTCTTTCTTATCCTTCTTTTGAAGGAGGAATTGAAAATTGCATAGAATTCTAAAATGATGGAATTTAGATCTTCATCATTTTAAGTTAGGCAATTAATAATTTCAGTGTTCGAATTTATGTAAGTGGAATTTTGCAAATGAAATTTCAGGGAAAAACGAATTCCTTCAATCAATAGAAATTGTGAATGATGTCTTTTTTGATTGAAATTAAACTCGGAAATCTTGAGTGCTTAACTTTCGTGCTAAAGTAGCCAAACAATGGAAATATCAAATTCTACTATTCAATTCCTAACTTTTAGTTAAATAATTAATGTAGGGTAATAGCAGTATGTAGCATGACCAAAAGAAAACGAATTCTAATATTATCTTTAAATCATGATGCATTAACTCATGAGATCTATATAACCAAAGTAATTATTCATATAGAGATGGATGAATATTAATTATGAATTCATTGGGTTTGAGACTTTTTCATCTCTGATTTCTAAAGGTCTCATTCTGGGCCTGGGTGCCTTAAGGCTTTTTGAAATATCCACCAATTGACCAAACACATTAAAATACACTCAAGTCAAGAAACAAGACTCTAGAAATCATAAATACAAGAGAACCAAACTAACACAAAAATACAGAATGTGAATGAACTTGGGGTAACTATCAAGTAAAAAAATTTATATAGAGCTGGTGTATGCATTATTTTCCTCGTAATAAGTGTTCACATAACTAAGCATGTGAAAGAATGTAGCGTGTATGAAAGAGCTGGTGTCACTACTACAAAAAGTGACAAAGACGACCAGAAAAAAATGACGGTCTAAGTGAAAACCGTCGTTGTTTTTTAAAAGACGATGGTTCTATAAAACCGCCGTGTAATAACACCTTAGACACCTAAAAAATGGAGATTCAAATGATTGTTCATAAACAACGACGTACCTAATTAAAAAACCGACGTCTATTTGAAACAGGATTTCCGCAGTGTAAAATCAAAGCAAATAAAGAACGGCAGAAGTTATAAATCGACCGACGAGAAAGTAAAGACGACGATTTCAAAAAAGCCGCCGTTTTTACGCAGAAAATAACACGACCAAGTTTTCGTATAAGGCGCCATATAATTACAAATAAATCCACGGCGGTAAAATACAAAATATCGCCGTATTAAATTAATGTACAACGACGAAAAATAAAAATATATCGACGTCTTTCTCATATAGTTCTACGACGGTATCTTTAAATCTCACCACGTTTGTTTTTCATTTAACGACGTATTATAAAATTTAACGTCGTATTTATTCCCTTTATACGTCATACCTTATATTTAAACCGTCGTCTTAATATGAATTTTTTTTATCAATTTATTTCTTTGATTTTGTTATCATACGTCATACTATATGTAAAGATCGCTTTTTATATAAAAAAACGTCGTCTATTATATGTAAAGATGACGATTTTTATAAAAACCGTATTATATGTAAAGATGACGATTTTATAAAACCGTCGTCTATTATATGTAAAGATGATTTTTATAAAACATTATATGTAAAGATGACGATTTTATAAAACCGTCGTCTATTATATAAAGACAACGATTTTTATTAAAAACCGTCGTCTATTATGTGTAAAGTTGATGATTTTTTAAAAACCGCGTCTATTATGTGTAAAGATGACGATTTTTTAAAACCGCGTCTATTATATGTAAAGATGACGATTTTATAAAACCGTCGTCTATTATATGTAAAGATGACACTTTTTATAAAAACCGAAAAAACCGTCGTCTATTATATGTAAAGATGACGCTTTTTATAAAAACCGAAAAAACCGTCTCTATTATATGTAAAGATGACGCTTTTTATAAAAACCGTAAAAACCGTCGTCTATTATATGTAAAGATGACGCTTTTTATAAAACCGTCGTCTATTATATGTAAAGATGATGATTTTTTTAAAAATGGTCGTCTATTATATATAAAGATGACGTTTTTATAAAAAATGGTCGTCTATTATATGTAAAGATGATGATTTGTTATAATAACCGTTAAATCATGATTTTTCATTTATAACCGTCGAAATTTTTTGTCCCGTTACTTTATCTCTGAATGTTTATTTTTTCGATTTTTAGTGTAGATGATCTCGAAGTATAAACAAACAAGTTTGATGGTTGGATCGTTGAAACTAGTTTCTTAGAATTCGTATGCCATCAAAACAATATATTAACTAACAATTAAGAGTTTATTTATACTTTCGTTAAATATAACATAAGATTTTGTGGTATCTACTAGTGTAAATATTTTAAATTGAAGATCAAATTCAATCATTGTATTCATATAGGGTCAAGGAGTGTAGCGGTAAAAAATCATCAAAATCAGAGTTAAAATAACCGTTAAATCATGATTTTTCATTTATAACCGTCGAAATTTTTTGTTCCCGTTACTTTATCTCTGAATGTTTATTTTTTCCGATTTTTGGCGTATATGATCTCGAAGTATAAACAAACACGTTTGACGGTTGGATCATTGAAACTAGTTTCTTAGAATGCGTATGCCATCAAAACAATATATTCACTAACAATGAAGAGTTTATTTATACTTTCATTAAATATGACATAAGATTTTGTGGTATCCACTAGTGTAAATATTTTAAATTGAAGATCAAATTCAATCATTGTATTCATATTGGGTCAAGGAGTGTAGCGGTAAAAAATCATCAAAATCGGAGTTAAAATAACCGTTAAATCATGATTTTTCATTTATAACCGTTGAAATTTTTTGTCCCGTTACTTTATCTCTGAATGTTTATTTTTTTCGATTTTTGGTGTAGATGATCTCGAAGTATAAACAAACAAGTTTGACGGTTGGATCGTTGAAACTAGTTTCTTAAAATGTGTATGCCATAAAAAAAAATATTCACTAACAATTAAGAGTTTATTTATACTTTCGTTAAATATAACATAAGATTTTGTGGTATCCACTAGTGTAAATATTTTAAATTGAAGATCAAATTCAGTCATTGTATTCATATAGGGTCAAGGAGTGTAGTGGAAAAAATGTCTATTGTATGTAAAGATGACGCTTTTATAAAAACCGTCGTCTATTGTATGTAAAGATGATGCTTTTATAAAAACCGTCGTCTATTGTACGTAAAGATGACGCTTTTTATAAAAAACCGAAATCTATTGCGTAAAGATGACGCTTTTATAAAAACCGCGTCTATTATATGTAAAGATGACGCTTTTTATAAAAAAATATTATATCTAAAGATGACAAATTTTTTTAAAAAGCGTTGTCTTTTAAAACACGCTAAAAAATGGCCGCTTAAGTGAATTCGCGCTCGATAAATTTTCAAATTTTCACCCGTCTTTGAAAATCTTATCTCTCATTAACAAGCGTCGTCTTTTAAAACACGCTAAAAAATGTCTACTTAAGTGAATTCGCGCTTGTCAAATTTTCATATTTTCCCCTCTCTGAAAACCTTTTCTCTCCCTCCTTCTGCACTCTCTAAAACACCCTCATGAAACTCTCTACAAAATCATCAAAAGATCGATATCAATGAAGGAGTTGAGAGATTAAGGTCTTAGCAAATCCATAAGATGTAGAGGATGTTCTGTATTTGAGAATCGAAGCTGGTTGAAAGGTTTGATTTGAAAGTCACCTAATCTCTTAATACCCTTCTATATCTTGCTAGTGAATTCTGGATTAGTCTCTTTATGCGTTTTGGTATGTTCTTTGTATCCTAATTTCAGATTTTGTCTCTCTTGATTTGTCTTTGTTTACATATTTTTTTAATTTCTGGTTTCTTTTTAGATTTTCTGATTTGGTTATCGGAGATGAGGAGGAAGCTTGCATTTATAACTTTTTCTTTGCAGGTTTTCTATGTGAGTCGTATGTTTTTATGTTGTTGAAAATTTGCAGTTCTCGATGGTCTTTTTATGCTCATTTTACAAGTTTTCTATGGAAATATGGACCAATGGTAAAATTTCTCTTCCACCTAATTTTTATGTTTATAATCTTAGCTTTTTTTTTTTCTCTTTGTCATTTTGATTTATTTACAGAGGATGATGGAGGAGACTTGATTATGCATCATTTGTATGTTTGGATGAGGAATGCTTGGATTAGGAGTACGTAGGTCTTGTTAGGAATTATGTTTGTTGTAGAATAAAGATTGGTTAACTATGTAATAACTATTGAATCTTTAAGTTTTATGAAAGAAACTATTTTTGATAAAGCATTATGGTTGGTTTTCTAGTTAAAATTGTTGTATAGCATCATAGGAAATCAAAAGCATTATTGTACGTAAAGATGACGCTTTTTATAAAAACCGTCGTCTATTGTATGTAAAGATGACGCTTTATAAAAACCGTCGTCTATTGTATGTAAAGATGACGCTTTTTATAAAACCGTCGTCTATTGTATGTAAAGATACGCTTTATAAAACCGTCTATTGTAGTAAAGATGACGCTTTTATAAAAACCGTCGTCTATTGTAAAAGATGACGCTTTTATAAAAAACCGCTCTATTGTATGTAAAGATGACGCTTTTTATAAAAACCGTCGTCTATTGTATGTAAAGATGACGCTTTTTATAAAAAGGTCGTCTATTGTATGTAAAGATGACGTCTTTATAAACAATCCACGACGGTTTTCATAAAAAAATCGTCATCTTTACATACAATACACGACGGTTTTATTAAAAATAGTCGTCTTTCCTCCTATAATTAACGATCTTTACCTCTAAACAACGACGATTTTCTTTAAAAACCGTCATCTTTACTGATAAACAACGACGGTGAAAAGCCATCGTAGTTTGAAACCCAAATAGACGGCATGATTTCACGACGGGCAAAAACCTTTTACACGACGGTGGTTTCCCGTCGTCTATTTCGATTTTTGTAGTAGTGTGTATGCATTATTTTTCTCGTAATAAGTGGTCACATAACTAAGCACGTGAAAGAATATAGCATGCATGAGGATGTACAAAACTCGTTACACGTAAGATTTTTTGCGGTTAAAGATAAAATGCACAATTCTCCAAAAACTGAAGGACAACATCGCTTTTGACTCATGTGGCGGATAACCCAACAAGTTTATTAGCATTTATTCATAAGATGTTCTGGCCTTTTAATCAAATAACAATATCTTGTGGATTATGGAACAGTCTTGTGAATTGTAATTAATTGATAATATAATTCAATATTACAAGAATTCCATGATGCTAGAAAAGTAATTTCCATTCACAAAACTCTCTAAGACACCCTCAGAATAGCAACTTTTAAGACTCAACAGCCTTCCTAGTCAAAAGGCTCACCCTAAGTTATAGGGTGGCACGTGCCATGGTCAAAAACCATGACTAGGATGTAATGTGTGCATGGCATCACACATGTCAAGCATTCAGCTGGTTTAAAATCGTATATAAACCATACCCAATTGTGAGATATTCATCATCAGCAAATCAAATTTGAGTTATAACAACTTCATCTGAATTTCAAGTGTTTTCAAGAAAACAAATCAAGAAGAAAATGGCTGACAACTCTCAAAAGATGAGCTACCACGCTGGAGAGGCCAAGGGCCAAGCTCAGGTAATTAGCTCACTTGTAAATTGTAATTCTCTATTTGTTTTGCTTATTTCTTCTATTTTCTTTTAGATTGATGTGGGATGTTTTGTATTGGATCATTTTGGATTTAACAGGAGAAGGCCAGTGGGATGATGGATAAGGCTAACAATGCAGCCCAATCTACCAAGGAGACAATGCAAGATGTTGGTGAGAATGTGCAGGCGAAGGCTCAAGGGGCTCTGATGCGTTAAGAATGCCACTGGCATGAACAAATGAAGCTGCTCATGATGATCATTTTGATGACTTTTAATGACTTTATAGAGTTAAGATGATGGCAAACTTTCATTGAGTTTTATAGAATTTTATGTTTTTTTTTCCTTTCTTACCCTTCTTTTGAAAGAAGGAATATTGAAAATTGCATAGAATTCTAAAATGATGGAATTTAGATCTCCTTCATTTTAAGTTATGGCAATTAATAATTTCAGTGTTCGGATTTATGTATATCAAATTTTGCAAATGAAATTTCAAGGAATAACGAATTCCTTCACTCAATAGAAATTCTAAAATGATGTCTCTTTTGATTGAAATTAAATTCAAAAATTTTGAGTGCTTAACTTTGGTGCTAAAGTAGCCAAACAATGGAAATATCAAATTCTACTATTCAATTCCTAACTTTTATTTAATTAATTAATGTAGGGTAATAACAGTATGTAGTATGACCAAAAGAAAATGAATTCTAATATTATCTTTTAATCATGATGAATTAACTCATGAGATCTATATAACCAAAGTAATTATTCATGTAGAGATTGATGACTATCAATTATGAATTCGTTGGGTTATTTGAGACTTTTTCATCTCTGATTTCTAAAGGTCTCATTATGGGGTTGGGTGCCTTAGGGGTTTTTGAATTATCCACCAATTGACCAAACACATTAAAATACACTCAAGTCAAGAAACGAGACTTTAGAAATCAGAAATACAAGAGAACCAAATTAACATAAAAATACAGAATGTGAGTGAACTTGGGGTAACTATCAAGTAGAAAAATTTATATAGAGCTGGTGTATGCATTATTTTCCTAGTAATAAGTGTTCACATAACTAAGCATGTGAAAGAATGTAGCGTGCAAGAAAGAGCCGATGCACGCATTATTTTTTTGGTAATAAGTGGTCACATAAGTAAGCACGTGAAAGAATATAGCGTGCATGATGATATATAAAACTCGTTACATGTAAGATTTTTTGCCGTTAAAGATAAAATGCACACTTGTCCAGGAACTAAAGGACAATATCGCTTTTAACTCATGTGGCGGATAACCCAACAAGTTTATTAGCATTTATTCATAAGATGGTCTGGTATTTCAATCAAATAACAATATCTTGTGGATTATGGAATAGTCTTGTGAATTGTAATTAATTGATAATATAATCCAATATTACAAGAATTCCATAATGCTGAAAAAGTAATTTCCATTCACAAAACTCTCTAAGACACCCTAAGAATAGCAACTTTTAAGACTCAACAGCCTTCCTGGTCAAAAGGCTCACCCTAAGTTATAGGGCGACACGTGTCATGGTCCAAAACCATGACTAGGATGTAATGTGTGCATGGCATCACACATGTCAAGCATTCAGCTGGTTTAAAATCGTATATAAACCATACCCAATTGTGAGATATTCACCATCAGCAAATCAAATTTGAGTTATAACAACTTCAGCTGAATTTCAAGTGTTTCCAAGAAAATAAAGCAAGAAGAAAATGGCTGACAACTCTCAGAAGATGAGCTACCACGCTGGAGAGGCCAAAGGCCAAGCTCAGGTAATTAGCTCACCTGTAAATTGTAATTCTCCTTTTTTTTTTTTGCTTCTTTCTTCTATTTTCTTTTAGATTGATGTGGGATGTTTTGTATTGGATCATTTTGGACTTAACAGGAGAAGGCCAATGGGATGATGGATAAGGCTAACAATGCAGCCCAATCTACCAAGGAGACAATGCAAGATGTTGGTCAGAATGTGCAGGCAAAGGCTCAAGGAGCTGCTGTTGCAGTCAAGAATGCCACTGGCATGAACAAATGAAGCTGCTCATGATGATTATTTTCATGACTTTTAATGACTTTATAGAGTTAAGATGATGGCAAACTTTCATTGAGTTTTATAGAATTTTATGTTTTTTTTTCCTTTCTTACCCTTCTTTTGAAAGAAGGAATATTGAAAATTGCATAGAATTCTAAAATGATGGAATTTAGATCTCCTTCATTTTAAGTTATGGCAATTAATAATTTCAGTGTTCGGATTTATGTATATCAAATTTTGCAAATGAAATTTCAGGGAATAACGAATTCCTTCACTCAATGGAAATTCTAAAATGACGTCTCTTTTGATTGAAATTAAATTCAGAAATTTTGAGTGCTTAACTTTGGTGCTAAAGTAGCCAGACATTGGAAATATCAAATTCAACTATTCAATTCCTAACTTTTAGTTAAATAATTAATGTAGGGTAATAGTAGTATGTAGCATGACCAAAAGAAAACGAATTCTAATATTATCTTTAAATCATGATGCATTAACTCATGAGATCTATATAACCAAAGTAATTATTCATATAGAGATGGATGAATATTAATTATGAATTCGTTGGGTTTGAGACTTTTTCATCTCTGATTTCTAAAGGTCTCATTATGGGGTTGGGTGCCTTAGGGGTTTTTGAATTATCCACCAATTGACCAAACACATTAAAATACACTCAAGTCAAGAAACGAGACTTTAGAAATCAGAAATACAAGAGAACCAAATTAACATAAAAATACAGAATGTGAGTGAACTTGGGGTAACTATCAAGTAGAAAAATTTATATAGAGCTGGTGTATGCATTATTTTCCTAGTAATAAGTGTTCACATAACTAAGCATGTGAAAGAATGTAGCGTGCAAGAAAGAGCCGATGCACGCATTATTTTTTTGGTAATAAGTGGTCACATAAGTAAGCACGTGAAAGAATATAGCGTGCATGATGATATATAAAACTCGTTACATGTAAGATTTTTTGCCGTTAAAGATAAAATGCACACTTGTCCAGGAACTAAAGGACAATATCGCTTTTAACTCATGTGGCGGATAACCCAACAAGTTTATTAGCATTTATTCATAAGATGGTTCTGGTATTTCAATCAAATAACAATATCTTGTGGATTATGGAATAGTCTTGTGAATTGTAATTAATTGATAATATAATCCAATATTACAAGAATTCCATAATGCTGAAAAGGTAATTTCCATTCACAAAACTCTCTAAGACACCCTAAGAATAGCAACTTTTAAGACTCAACAGCCTTCCGGGTCAAAAGGCTCACCCTAAGTTATAGGGCGACACGTGTTATGGTCCAAAACCATGACTAGGATGTAATGTGTGCATGGTATCACACATGTCAACCATTCAGCTGGTTTAAAATCGTATATAAACCATACCCAATTGTGAGATATTCATCATCAGCAAATCAAATTTGAGTTATAACAACTTCATCTGAATTTCAAGTGTTTTCAAGAAAACAAAGCAAGAAGAAAATGGCTGACAACTCTCAGAAGATGAGCTACCACGCTGGAGAGGCCAAGGGCCAAGCTCAGGTAATTAGCTCTCCTGTAAATTGTAATTCTCCATTTGTTTTTGCTTCTTTCTTCTATTTTCTTTTAGATTGATGTGGGATGTTTTGTATTGGATCATTTTGGATTTAACAGGAGAAGGCCAGTGGGATGATGGATAAGGCTAACAATGCAGCCCAATCTACCAAGGAGACAATGCAAGATGTTGGTCAGAATGTGCAGGCAAAGGCTGAAGGAGCAGCTGATGCAGTCAAGAATGCCACTGGCATGAAAAAATGAAGCTGCTCATGATGATCATTTTCATGACTTTTAATGACTTTATAGAGTTAAGATGATGGCAAACTTTCCTTGAGTTTTATAGACTTTTATGTATTTTTTTTTTCTTTCTTACCCTTCTTTTGAAAGAAGGAATATTGAAAATTGTATAGAATTCTAAAATGATGGAATTCAGATCTCTTTCATTTTAAGTTGTGGCAATTAATAATTTCAGTGTTTGGATTTATGTATATCAAATTTTGCAAATGAAATTTCAGGGAATAATGAATTCATTCACTCAATAGAAATTCTGAAATGATGTCTCTTTTGATTGAAATTAAATTCGGAAATTTTGAATGCTTAACTTTCGTGCTAAATTAGCCAAACAATGGAAATATCAAATTTTACTATTCAATTCCAAACTTTCAGTTAAATAATTAATGTAGGGTAATAAGAGTACGTAGTATGACCAAAAGAAAACGAATTCTAATATTATCTTTTAATCATGATGAATTAACTCATGAGATCTATATAACCAAAGTAATTATTCATGTAGAGATGGATGAATATCAATTATGAATTCGTTGGGTTTGAGACTTTTTCATCTCTGAATTCTAAAGGTCTCATTCTGGGCCTGGGTGCCTTAGGGCTTTTTGAAATATCCACTACTTGACCAAACACATTAAAATACACTCAAGTCAAGAAACAATACTCTAGAAATCAGAAATACATGAGAACCAAACTAACACAAAAATACAGAATGTGAGTGAACTTGGAGTCACTATCAAGTAGAAAAATTTATATAGAGCTGGTGTATGCATTATTTTCCTCGTAATAAGTGTTCACATAACTAAGCACGTGAAAGAATGTAGCGTGCATCAAAGAGCATGCATTATTTTTTTGCTAATAAGTAGTCACATAACTAAGCACGTGAAAGAATATAGCGTGCATGATGATGTATAAAACTCGTTACACGTAAGCTTTTTTGCGGTTAAAGAAACAAAGCACACTTGTCCAGAAACCGAAGGATAATATCACTTTTAACTCATGTGGAGGATAACCCAACAAGTTTATTAGCATTTATTCATAAGATGTTTTGGCCTTTCAATCAAATAACAATATCTTGCGGATTATGGAACAGTCTTGTGAATTGTAATTAATTGATAATATAATCCAATATTACAAGAATTCCGTAATGCTGAAAAAGTAATTTCCATTCACAAAACTCTCTAAGACACCCTCAGAATAGCAACTTTTAAGACTCAACTTCCTGGTCAAAAGGCTCACCCTAAGTTGTAGGGCGACACGTGTCATGGTCCAAAACCATGACTATGATGTAATGTGTGCATGGCATCACACATGTTGAGCATTCAGCTAGTCTAAAATCGTATATAAACCATACCAATTGTAAGATATTCATCATCAGCAAATCAAATTTGAGTTATAACAACTTCATCTGAATTTCAAGTGTTTTCAAAACAAAGCAAGAAGAAAATGGCTGACAACTCTCAGAAGATGAGCTACCACGCTGGAGAGGCCAAGGGCCAAGCTCAGGTAATAAGCTCACCTGTAAATTATAATTCTCCATTTGTTTTTGCTTATTTCTTCTATTTTCTTTTAGATTGATGTGGGATGTTTTGTATTGGATCATTTTGGATTTAACAGGAGAAGGCCAGTGGGATGATGGATAAGGCTAACAATGCAGCCCAATCTACCAAGGAGACAATGCAAGATGTTGGTGAGAATGTGCAGGCGAAGGCTCAGGGAGCTGCTGATGCAGTCAAGAATGCCACCGGCATGAACAAATGAAGCTGCTCATGATGAACATTTTCATGACTTTTAATGACTTTATAGAGTTAAGATGATGGCAAACTTTCATTGAGTTTTATAGAATTTTTTTTTTTCCTTTCTTACCCTTCTTTTGAAAGAAGGAATATTGAAAATTGCATAGAATTCTAAAATGATGGAATTTAGATCTCCTTCATTATAAGTTATGGCAATTAATAATTTCAGTGTTCGGATTTATGTATATCAAATTTTGCAAATGAAATTTCAGGGAATAGCGAATTCCTTCACTCAATAGAAATTCTGAAATGATGTCTCTTTTGATTGAAATTAAACTCGGATATCTGAGTGCTTAACTTTCGTGTTAAAGTAGCCAAACAATGGAAATATTAAATTCTGCTATTCAATTCCTAACTTTTAGCTAAATAATTAACGTAGGAGTAGTAGTAGTCTGTAGTATGACGAAAAGAAAATGAATTCTAATATTATGTTTTGATCATGATGAATTAACTCATGAGATCTATATAACCAAAAGAATTATTCATGTAGAGATTGATGAATATCAATTATGAATTCATTGGGTTTGAGACTTTTTCATCTATGATTTCTAAAGGTCTCATTCTGGGCCTTGATGCCTCAGAGATTTTTGAAATTCCACAAGTTGACCAAACACATTAAAATACACTCAAGTCAAGAAACAAGACTCCAAAAATCAGAAATATAAGAGAACCAAACTAACACAAAAATACAGAATGTGAATGAACTTGGGGTAACTATCAAGTGGAAAATTTTATATAAAGCTGGTGTATGCATTATTTTCCTCGTAATAAGTGTTCACATAACTAGGCACGTGAAAGAATGTAGCATGCATGAAAGAGCTGGTGTATGCATCATTTTTCTCATAATAAGTGGTCACATAACTAAGCACGTGAAAGAATATAGCGTGCATGATGATGTATAAAACTCGTTACACGTAAGATTTTTTGCGGTTAAAGATAAAATGCACACTTGTCCCGAAACTGAAGGACAATATCGCTTTTAACTCATGTGGAGGATAACCCAACAAGTTTGTTAGCATTTACTCATAAGATGTTCTGGTAAGATGTTATGGCTTTTCAATCAAATAACAATATCTTGTGGATAATGGAACAGTCTTGTGAATTGTAATTAATTGATAATATAATCCGATATTACAAAAATTCCATAATGCTGAAAAAAGTAATTTCAATTCACAAAACTCTCTAATAAACTTTTAAGACCCAACAGCCTTCCTAGTCAAAAGGCTCACCCTAAGTTATAGGGCGATATGTGTGGTCCAAAACCATGACTATGATGTAATGTGTGCATGGCATCACACATGTCAAGCATTCAGCTGGTTTAAAATCGTATATAAACCATATCCAATTGTGAGATATTCATCATCAGCAAATCAAATTTGAGTTATAACAACTTCATCTGAATTTCAAGTGTTTTCAAAACAAAGCAAGAAGAAAATGGCTGACAACTCTCAGAAGATGAGCTACCACGCTGGAGAGGCCAAGGGCCAAGCTCAGGTAATTAGCTCACTTGTAAATTGTAATTCTCCATTTGTTTTTGCTTCTTTCTTCTATTTTCTTTTAGATTGATGTGGGATGTTTTGTATTGGATCATTTTGGATTTAACAGGAAAAGGCCAGTGGGATGATGGATAAGGCTAACAATGCAGCCCAATCTACCAAGGAAACAATGCAAGATGTTGGTGAGAATGTGCAGGCGAAGGCTCAAGGAGCTGCTGATGCAGTCAAGAATGCCACTGGAATGAACAAATGAAGCTGCTCATGATGATCATTTTCATGACTTTTAATGACTTTATAGAGTTAAGATGATGGCAAACTTTCATTGAGTTTTATAGAGTTTTATGTTTTTTCTTTCTTTCTTACCCTTCTTTTGAAAGAAGAAATATTGAAAATTGCATAGAATTCTAAAATGATGGAATTTAGATCTCCTTCATTTTAAGTTATGGTAATTAATAATTTCAGTGTTCGGAGTTATGTTTATCAAATTTTGCAAATGAAATTTCAGGGAATAACGAATTCATTCACTCAATAGAAATTCTGAAATGATGTCTTCTTTGATTGAAATTAAACTCGGATATCGTGAGTGCTTAACTTTCGTGTTAAAGTAGCCAAACAATGGAAATATTAAATTCTGCTATTCAATTCCTAACTTTTAGCTAAATAATTAACGTAGGGGTAGTAGTAGTCTGTAGTATGACGAAAAGAAAATGAATTCTAATATTATGTTTTGATCATGATGAATTAACTCATGAGATCTATATAACCAAAAGAATTATTCATGTAGAGATTGATGAATATCAATTATGAATTCGTTGGGTTTGAGACTTTTTCATCTATGATTTCTAAAGGTCTCATTCTGGGCCTTGATGCCTCAGAGATTTTTGAAATATCCACAAGTTGACCAAACACATTAAAATACACTCAAGTCAAGAAACAAGACTCCAAAAATCAGAAATACAAGAGAACCAAACATACACAAAAATACAAAATGGAATGAACTGGGGTACTATCAAGTGGAAAAATTATATAAATCTGGTGTATGCATTATTTTCCTCGTAATAAGTGTTCACATAACTAAGCACATGAAAGAATGTAGTGTGCATGAAAGAGCTGGTGTATGCATTATTTTTCTCGTAATAAGTGGTCACATAACTAAGCACGTGAAATAATATAGCATGCATGATGATGTATAAAACTTGTTGCACGTAATATTTTTTGCGGTTAAAGATAAAATGCACACTTGTCCAGAAACAAGAGATAATATCGCTTTTAACTCATGTGGAGGATAACCCAACCAGTTTATTAGCATTTACTCATAAGATGTTCTAGCCTTTCAATCAAATAACAATATCTTGTGGATTATGGAACAGTTAATTGCAATTAATGGATAATATAATCCAATATTACAAGAATTCCATAATGCTGAAAAAGGTAATTTCCATTCACAAAATTGTCTAAGAAACCCTCAAAATAGCAACTTTTAAGACACAACAACCTTCCTAGTCAAAAGGCTCACCCTAAGTTATAGGGTGACACGTGTTATGGTCCAAAACCATGACCAGGATGAAAGTGTGCATGTTATCACACATGTCGAGCATTTAGTTGGTCTAAAATCGCATATAAACCATACCCAATTGTGAGATATTCATCACCAGCAAACCAAATTTGAGTTATAAAAACATCATTTGAATTTCAAGTGTTTTCAAGAAAACAAAGCAAGAAGAAAATGGCTGACAACTCTCAGAAAATGAGCTACCACGCTGGTGAGGCCAAGGGCCAAGCTCAGGTAATTAGCTCATCTATAATTCTCCATTTGTTTTTGCTTCTTTCTTCTACTTTCTTTTAAATATTACATTATTATATGTGAATGTGCATTGAGATTGATGTGGGGTTTTTTGTATTGGATAATTTTGGATTTAACAGGAGAAGGCCAGTGGGATGATGGATAAGGCTAACAATGCAGCCCAATCTACCAAGGAGACAATGCAAGATGCTGGTCAGAATATGCAGGCGAAGGCTCAAGGAGCTGCTGATGCAGTCAAGAATGCCACTGGCATGAACAAATGAAGCTGCTCACGATGATCAATTTCATGACATTTAATGACTTTATAGAGTTAAGATAATGACAAACTTTGTTTGAGTTTTATAGATTTTGATGTAATTTTTTTTCTTTCTTACTCTTCTTTTGAATGAATGAACTAAAAATTGCATAAAATTCTAAAATGATGGAATTTAGATCTCCATCATTTTCATTTAGTGGTAATTAATAATTTCAATGTTCGGATTTATGTATGTCAAATTTTGTAAATGACATTCAGGGAAAAACAAATTCTAATATTATCTTTTGATCACGACGAATTAACTCATGAGATCTATATAACCAAAATAATTATTCATGTAGAGATTGATGAATATCAATTACGACTCTTGAGATTGAGGCCCAATTCGTTGGGTTTGAGACTTTTTCATCTTTGATTTCTTAAGGCATCTTTTTGGGCTTAGGTGCCTTAGTGCTTTTTGAAATATCCACAAGTTTACTAAACACATTAATGGCATGTTTACTAATCTGTAATTAGATTAGGAGGAATTGAATTGAGGATAAATTGAATTGAGGAGGAGTTTGATTGTGGAGAATTAGATTCTGGATTCCTATTGAAGTTCTTTACTAAACCATATGGATTGAGGAGAATTGAATTTCGGATTTCTATTGAAGTTGTTTACTAAACCATATGAAATTGGGGTAACAGTGATCCAAATTACTAAAATGACCCCATTGTTTGATTAAAGTAGATGACAAATTTTAAAATTTTAAAATTGTGTGAGGATATAATGGGTAACAAAGATGAATTCCTAATAGATTAGTTCCCCATGAATTAGAATACTACTTCCCACCCAAGAATAGAATTTCTCCAAAATCAGGAATTCAATTTCTAATTTTATGTGGGTCCCACTTACTTTTTAAATCCTTGATGTGAAGTAAACACATGAATTCTCCATGGGTGAAATTCCATTCCTTATAAGAATTCCAATTCCTGATTAGTAAACACACCATAAAATGCACTCAGGTCAAGAAACAGAACTCTGGAAATCAGAGATACAAGAGAACCAAACCAACCAAAAAAAAACATGAATGAACTTGGGGTAACTATCAAGTAGAAAAATTTATAGAGCTAGTGTATGCACTATTTTCCTCATAATAAGTATTCACATAACTAAGCACGTGAAAGAATGTAACGTGCATGAAAGAGCTGGTGTATGTATTATTTTTCTCATATTAAGTGGTCACATAACTAAGCACGTGAAAGAATATAGCTTGCATGATGATGTATAAAACTTGTTACAAGTAAGATTTTTTGCGGTTAAAAATAAAACGCACACTTGTCTAGAAACTCAAAAACAATATCGCTTTTAACTCAGTGGTGGAGAATAACCCAACAAGTTTATTAGCATTTACTCATAAGATGTTCTGGCCTTTCTATCAAATAACAATATCTTGTGAGTCTTGCGAATTGTAATTAATTGATAATGTATTTTTAGGCCTAGTAATGAAGGAAATATAATCCAGTATTATAAGAATTCCATAATGCTGAAAAATGTAATTCCATATTCAAAACTGTCAAAACCCTCAGAATAGCAACTGCCGATGAAGATAAGACTCAACAGCCTTGTCCTGGTCCAAAAGGCTCATCCCAAGTTATAAGGCGACACGTGTTGTGGTCCAAAGCCATGAAATGTGTGAATGGCTTCCGCGTGGCATCACACGTGTCGAGCATTCAGCTGGTCAAAAATTCTATATAAACCCTACCCATATGTGAAATATTCATCATCAGCAAATCAAATTCGAGTTATAAAAACTACATCTGAATTTCAAGTGGTTTCCTCCAGTTTCCAAGAAAACAAAGCAAGAAAAAAATGGCTAGCAACTCTGAGAAGGCGAGCTACCACGTTGGTGAGGCCAAGGGCCAAGCTGAGGTAATTTTCTTCACCTATTATTCTCCATTTGTTCCTGCATTTTTTGGTTGTTGAATATTACATAATTTATATGCGAATGTGCATTGAGATTGACGTAATTTTGGATTTAACAGGAGAAGGCGAGTGGGGTGATGGGTATGGCAAACAATGCAGCCCAATCTACCAAGGAAACAGTGCAAGCGGCAGGCCAGAATGTGCAGGCCGCGGCTGTAGGAGCTGTTGATGCAGTCAAGAATGCCACTGGCATGAACAAAAAATGAAGCTAGCTGCTCATCGTGATCTCAATATGAGCATTTGCAGTTTTTTTTTTTTTTTTTTTGGGAGCTTTCTAGTAGTTGCTTTCGATTTCTGTCTTCTAAACAAGGGAGCTCTAAGTCCTCTTGAGTTCTCATCATCTGGGTGTGCACTTTCGTTCACACTTGGTTTCTGTTTTTGTTTTCTTTTTCTTTTTGTTCATGTTTATCTCCTTTGAACAAGGATAGTGGGCTCTGCCTATTGTAGTTCTCACCTAATTGAATCAGAAGCTGTTTTTAATCCCATCTATATGTTCAAGATTGGTCTTTTGTTTATGCAGATGAGCAAAATCCGACCTAAGAGTTTCTGAAAATTAAAAACATAAAAAAGAAGAAGATATAAATTAATTAAGCAAGTGCGACAACTCATAATTAAGAGAAGCTACTTTTGCATGGTAGAATTTTATTGACAATGCAGGATGAAAATAAGTAAGAAAATCAAGCTATATCCAAAGAATTAGGCGAGTATCCCTACACATAAGGGCGTAGTGGTCATCGGATTACCTAGATAGCCTACATTCTCAACCTTCTCTCGTAGGACTACTTAGGTAGCCCACCTTCTCATTTGCAAACGAAAAATAAAAAAACTTGCCACCGTTAGAGTGGCCCCATCTCTCTAAGAGAAACCACTTAACTATAGAACAATATCGTGACTATGTGGAGCTAAGTAGCTTTCCCACATCAAAGAAATTTCTGTGACCTTCTTCTGTGAAATTAAAGTACCATAATTTGTTGAAAATTAAAGCACTTTTGTCGAGAAATATCTAGAAAAATCTAGATAAGATCACCGACCTAGCTAAAGTCTACATATGCCAGAAGTGTCATATGAAATATCCAAGATGGTACTATTAGATTGATAATACGATAAAAACTAGTGGAGACCACAAAGTTGTGGTTAAGAATGTAGCAGCAGCTCGGCTGAAAATGTGTGGTTAGGATTAGGAACAAAACAAGCCCAAGTAGGTGGAGCTTGGGCATGTCGGCTGCTGTCATCTGTAAATGAATTTGGTATGTTTATTTTAAAATAAATTAATCCATAATTACATTAAATTACCTTTATTAGTGGGAGTTAAATTTCCATTAATATGACTCAACTGCTTTATGCTGGTTTTAAGTCCATTAACGTCTTTCTTGGTGGTTTATTATATATACGACTCATACGCGATTCATCTCAAGAATCGTTCCAAGCTACATATTGTATTTTTCGTGTAATATTGTTCTCTTATTTTAATTTGTTCATAAACAATTTAAAGACCTTTTCATCTGCCATTGATGTGAATAATAATAAGGCTTATAGATTCTATGACTTAAAGAACCATGTTGTATTGAATCTAAATGATGTTGTTTTTTTAAAAGATAAATTCTCACATAAATTGAGAAATTGTGGGGACTCAAGTTCTAGTAATACATCTTTCCCATAAATAATAAACCTAGAGATATAGACAGGGGCGGATCTATTAAGGCGCAAGGAGGTGCAGCTGGACCTCCGGAAAAACCATCAGAAGGTCTTGAATTGCAAATTTCTCACAGATTACCTTATTTCCATTTTCAACATTTAAGTAAATGTCTTTGTTTTTACTTTTATTTATTTTTATATTACTCCATTTACTTAAGTTTACAATGTAAATAAGAAAGTACCCCATTTGGATTCAAATAAAAATACTAGAAAATTAAATTCCACCAAATCAAAATATGAAAATTCGATTTTAGTGCAAAATACGATTTAGGCTAAAAATGATGGCTCATTAGTCAATATATACTTCATACTAAAATCCCATAAAATCAAGTTTTCTTATTTGATGTATAAGGAATAAAAGCAAAAATTATCTTAAGAAAATGATTATTAAAACCATTTTCATACTTAATATTCTTGCACCTCCGCTTAAAAAATTTGGGTCCGCCAATGGGTATAGAACATTTTTAACCAACTTAGAACCAAGGAAGAGTAAGAAAGAACGAATTGCCAAGGATTTTGGACCTAACTTTCACACTTGGTTTTTGTTTTTTGTTCATGTTATCTCCTTTGAACAAGGAAAGTGGGCTCTGCCTATTGTAGTTCTCACCTAATTGAAGCATAATCTTTTTTCATGTGCTGGTGTTAGAATTATCTTCATCCTTTACTTCGATTTAATCCCATCTATATATTCAACTAGACAACGATAGAATCGTGACTGAAAAACCGTCGTCTGATGCCTTTGTAAGAGACGATGGTCACCTATACGACGATTATGCGTCACATACGAGGACTGCACTGTGTCTAGCAATATCTAGAAAAATCTAGATAAGATTACCGACCAAGCTAAAGTCTACATATGCCAGAACAGTCATATAAAGTATCAAAGGTGGTACTATTAGATTGATATGATAAAAACAAATAACCACAAAGTTGTGGTTAGAAATGTAGCAGCAGCTCGGCTGAAAATATGTGGTTAGGAACAAACAAGCCCAAGTGGGTGGAGCTTGAGCATGTCGGCTGCTGTCATCTGTAAATGAATTTGGTATGTTTTTTTTAAAATAAATTAATCAATAATTACATTAAATTACCTTTATTAGTGGGAGTTAAATTTCCATTAATATGACTCAACTGCTTTATGCTGGTTTTAAGTCCATTAACGTCTTTCTTGGTGGTATATTATGTATATATATTATTAGCTATAGCTTGAAAAAGAAAAGAGATAGAAAAGCTACAGCCTTCTTCCTCTTCATCCCTATGAAATTCTCTCTTTCTTTTACTTTATGTATTGAGATTTCTAAGCAACAGTCAGAAAGGTGTTTGTTACCTTTTCTAACTATTTACACAAATTGGCGTAGAGTCGGGAAACGTCTTAAAGAGAGCAACGTAGTACGCAATCGTTCCAAGCTACATATTGTATTTTTCATAATATTGTTCTCTTATTTTAATTTGTGCATCAACAATTTTAAGACGTTTTTATTTGCCATGGATGTTAATAATAAGGCTTATAGATTCTATGACTTAAAGAACCATGTTGTAATTGAATCTAATGATACTGTTTAAAATTAAAAAAAAAAGATAAATTCTCATTTAAATTAAGAAATTGTGGGGACTCAAGTTCTATTAATGCATCTTTCCCATAAATAATGAACCTAGAGGTATAGAACATTTTTAACCAACTTGGAACCATGGAAGCTTAAGAAAGAACGAATTGCCAAGGATTTGGACCTAATTTTCATGTTTATACCTTAGAGCAGGATCCGACCACTCTCCAATCAAATATAATATTTTTTTTTATGTTCAGATTTATTTCGTTAATTTTTTTTTAATCTTTCATATTATTTACTTATGGTTTTACAAGATTTTATTGTTTTGTAGTTTTCGCTAATATGCTGCTCTGGTGCTTCCATTACAATCACATCTGTAAATGTACAATCATACAATATTTCAGTGAGTTTGAATTAGCATGTGCCTTCTTTATGTTGTCGGCCACCTATATTGGATACACATTCATATAGAAAAAGTCACCTATATTGTCTAACTTCATGTCGCCAGTTCTACATCACCCAATAAAAATCATGTGCACAGTGAGATCTCGGAGATATGGTACCTACCAAGATTTAGATTCAACTACACAAAAAATCATTTCCATTACCCTATTTTCCATCAATATTTTCTCAACTCAAGAATTCCAACCATCACTAGTAATGTATGAATATGTCAACATTAATCAAATAATTAACAACACGTAAACATCCAATATCAAGAACATTATAATATCAAGCTATGATGTAGTATTCACGAAATTTAATTAAATCAATCCCTGTAAAGGCCCCCAAGAAACTCCTACCTTGATTCCAAAGCTAGCTCAAAGTTTAAGAAAACACAAGTTAGGCCCTATATCTCCTCCAAGAATTCATCACCTCTCTCTCTCTTTTTCTCTCTTTTACTTCCTCTCTCATTTCTTTCTTGTTTCTAACTCTTATTTCAATTCTAGAAGGCCCTATTTATACTAGCATAAGTCGGCAACAACAAAGATCTCATTGGATAATTGTTTGGCGGCTAAGGAAGGGATATGCATGGAAACTATCTTATATAATATAAACTAATATTAATCCTATCACAAAAGTAGATAAAGTAATTAGAAGATTGACACATCAACCCTAAGAGATAAATGATAATGATATTCACTATACCGGGATATAAGAGATGGCCGTAACGTGCTTGCTTTTGAACTTCATCCTAGTAGGGCTGTGTGTTGTTGTTAGAGAAAGAGTTCAGAACTATACGTTACTCTTGTGTATTCTGGAGTTCTGTCACTACCTAGAGGTTCAAGTTGAAAGACACCTTTACTTATACACAATCTTATGATATGTTGCTCAATGAACTTATTTTTAAAATAAATAAGTGGGGATTGTTGAATATGGTATGTTTATTTTAAAATAAATTAATCAATAATTACATTAAATTACCTTTATTAGTGGGAGTGAAATTTCCATTAATATGACAGATTTTTCTTAACTGCTTTATGCTGGTTTTAAGTCCATTAACGTCTTTCTTGGTGGTATATTATATATATATATATATATATATATATATATTAGCTATAGCTTGAAAAAGAAAAGGGATAGAAAAGCCACAACCTTCTTCCTCTTCATCCCTATGAAATTCTCTATTTCTTTTACTTTATGTATTGAGATTTCTGAGCAACCTAGGGACGTAATAACTTTTTCTGAATTGTTTGCACAAATTGGGTGGAGCCGTGAAACGTCTTAAAAAAAGCGACTTAGTACACGACTCATCCCAAAAATCGTTCTAAGCTACCTATTGTATTTTTCGGGTAATATTATCTTATTTTAATTTGTGCATCAACAGTAGATAGGAGTGCAAACTGTTTGATTCTTCTAACTCTACAGTTCGTTTATGGTTTAGGATTAGATTGGATGGGACTTATGGTAGGATACCAACAACTTATAACTTATCTCACCCAATTCCCCAAAATGAAAAATCATTTATTTCTACATTCATTCCCTCCTTTGGCTTACGTGAACGGCGGCGATTATTTTGGGCTGGTTTACGTTGGTGGCAAATAGAAAAGATGCTTAGTGTTTTTGAGGGAGGTGTGTGGTACTTTTTTTCCTTGACCGAATTTTCCTCCATTGGGAGTTTTCAAAGCAAGGTTTTATGAGGTCACCCTAGGTACACCTCCTTTCTCCAATTTTTCTTGCTGTTTCTTGAATGTTATTTTGATTGTTTCTGAAGAAGTAATAAAGATTGTTTATTTGATAAAAAATAATAAGGGGAAATGGTAATGCTAGTAAATAAATATTTGTATCAATTATCAATAGGAAGTAGTTGTCAATGTAAAAATAATTTGATTTGAGGGTGGTTTTTAGTAAATAAATATTTTGTATCAATTATGTGGTGCAATGAGGAATTTTATAGATATAGATAGCAATGTTCGAAAAATCGCTAGGCAGTAGGCAAGGGCCTAGCGGCTAGAAGAGTAATCAGGCTTAGGCCTTTTTTTATATAAAAATAATTATTTTGTATTATAAATTATAAATTTATACCAAAATCATGCAAAATAAAATGATATATAAATTATAAAAAATCATAATTGATATAAAACATGGGAAAAAGTTACTACAAAGAAAAAATACTTGAAATGAAACGCTAGGCCTCTAAATCTCACTCTTCCTCCTCCTCTCCATATCCCTCCAAGACTAGGCTTTATTTAAAGTCAGGCCAAAAAAAAAAAAAAACAGGACCCAACCCGCCTAGCCCGCCTAGGCGGAATTTTTTTAATTTTTTTTTTTATTTGTTGGACGATTTTTCGAACACATAGATAGTAACTCGGTTATGTTTTTATCTTATCCAACCCCTGAAAATCCACCAAACTTGTGCCGATATAGCAGATACTTTGATTTTTCTCCTTCCCGTTCCACTCACGGTTGACAAACTCAAAAGAGCTTCTCAGGCGAAGCAATGGCGGTGCCTCTCTTCAATCTCACCCCAAATATAAATCCATTCGTCACAGGGATGATGACTTTCGGCGAGCAAAACACGTTTCTAGAGTTGTTTGGCCTCCTCGACCAAGCTTTCCTGTCCGGCATCAATTTCTTCGACTATACAGAAATGTATCCAGTGGTTCAGTGAGCCCAGACTCAGGGTTAGGGGAGGAGCGAGGAGCGTCGTTTTGGCCACCAAGGTTGTAAAGTAGCTCTGAGAGTATCAGTTCATGCTAACAATGGTGTGCCAGCTTGGTTTTCACTTCTGATGTGTGAAAATTTGTTCTGATGTTACAGGTACCGTCTGGACAGATGACTTGGATACGAGATGGTCCCAAGCGTTTGAATGCTAAGAATATCACCGAGGCCATTGACAGCAGGTTTGCTAAAGCAAACAGTTTGTAATTTTTCTTCTGTTTAAACGCTTCGTGTTATGCTGTGCAGAGTGATGAGTTATGTAATGTTTAGATGCAGCTTAAGTGTTTTCGGATTGCAGACAGATTACATTGATCAGTGGCCTGATCGGTTTGTATGTAGATAAGTGTTTTCGGATTTTGCATGCTTGGGTGTGGGGGTATATACAAGCCTGGGCTTCTGCATCTGTGCCATAGCAGTTCATGAATGTCTGCAGTACTCCTTGTTCTAAAAGGAAAATTATTTTGAAAATTATCTCTAGTTCCAGCATTTGGTCTCTTTACTGCATGTTGTATTTATCGAATATTGCCCGTCGTATGTTGATTTACTAATCTGCTTGTATTTCCATTCACAGGATACATTGATATTGCAGGGAAGTATAGTGTTCATCCAGTATCTCTTGCAATAGGTTTGACACCTCTCCCTCCAATTCTTTATAGTTTCTTCATGTTCTTATCCACGTTAGGACTCTGGTTTGGAGACTTAATGGGGGTCCTGCAGATGCTTGGTTGAATCTTTTTAGAGGTCAATTTTCAAATTGTTCACCTCATCTTTTGATATTTGTAGGAACTTAGAATACTAAAATAATTTTAAATTCCACAAAATTAATTACTAGTTATGAAGTAATTTATGAAATTAATTAAAATATTTAAATACTAATTCTTCACTAAATAAAAAATAATTAAAATATCATATATTTAAATAGTATAGCCGTTCGGCTATACCTTTTGAATATTCGAATATATTTTAAGAGTATAGCCGTTCGGCTATACCTTCTGAATATTCCAATATATTTCAAGATTATAGCCGCGCGGCTGTACCATTTAAAAATTCCAAGTACAGCCGTTCGGCTATACATTTAATATATCAGTATATATTCAAAGAGTACACCCGCGGGCGATATTTAAATTCAAGTATAGCCGTTCGGCGATACTCTTCGAATATTTAAAACGTATAGCCGGGCGGCTATACTCTTTAAATATATTATGTTCTAATTATTATTTATTTAGTGATTAATTAGTATTTAAATATTTAATTTACTTCATAAATAGTTATTAATTATTTTAAATAATTTTGTAAAATTTTAAAATAGTTTCAATTATTTAAAAATCCTAAAAATTGTTTTTGTATTCTAAAAATGGATTTTAGCCTCCAAACCCTAAATCCAAGTCTTAAATTGGGGGACTGTTATTATTGGTCATGGGGGTGTTTTACGAAACAGTCATCATCACGTTGCCGAAGAAGATTGGTAAAAGGAAAGGAGGAGACAATTGATCTGCCTCTCAAGAATTTTAAAGTTGCTTGTTAAAATTTGGGGACGAATTATTGAAAACACAAATTTGGGAATTTTGAGTGAATACAGAATCGTAATGATAATTTTGGTTTAATAATTATATTTGCGGAGTGATAATTTTGCATAAATTATGTCTGATAGAAGGTGTGATGTGTCTCCGGCAACGAAACAATGGAGCTGGCTTTTAACAACAATCCAACTTACTCCAGGAGGCTTTTCTAACCCTTTTCCCTGAGCCGTGTTCTTATCTGCCTGACCTCCATCCATAGACCTGCTGCAGCATATATATTAGATATCAGAACATAATTCCCCGCATTCGTCGGTTCTAATTCAACAAGTTTTTCAAATATGGTTCCAGCTAACTTCGTGGCAGAATGAAGTAGACAAGCATTGAGCAAGGCTCTCCACACTGATGCATCTGCTTCAATAGGCATTGATTCAAAGCTAGGCCTCTAAATCTAACTCTTCCTCCTCCTCTCCATGTCCCTCCAAGACTAGATTTTATTTAAAGTCGGGGAAAAAAGAAAAAAAAAGGACCCAACCCGCCTAGCCCGCCTAGGCGGATTTTTTTATTTATCATATTTGTTGGACGATTTTTCGAACACATAGATAGTAACTCGGTTCTGTTTTTATCTTACCCAACCCCTGAAAATCCACCAAACTTGCGCCGATATAGCAGATACTTTGATTTTTCTCCTTCCGGTTCCATTCACAGTTGACAAACTCAAAGAGCTTCTCAGGCGAAGCAATGGCGGTGCCTCTCTTCAACCTCGCACCCAATCTTACCAACTCTGAGTCTGATTCTTTGGCCCTCCCTCTCATCCTCAAATACAAATTCATTCTTCGCGCAGGGGCGATGACTTTCGGCAAGCAAAACACGTTTCCAAAGTCGTTTGGCCTCCTCGACCAAGCGTTCCTGTCCGGCATCAATTTCTTCGGCTCTACAGAAATGTATCCAGTGGTTCAGCGAGCCAGACTCAGGGTCAAGGGAGGAGGGAGGAGCGTCGTTTTGGCCGCCATGGTTGTAAAGTAGCTCCGAGAATATCAGTTCATGCTAACAATGGTGTGCCAGCTTGGTTTTCACTTCTGATGTGTGAAAATTTGTTCTGAATTGATATATAGCGGATTTCTGTTATACTTTAATGTACAGTGATGCACATGTGATCTTTAATGACATTGAGATGAAATTTACTGATCATTTGTCTGCAATGTTCTAGCAAATATTTCTGATGGACATGCAAGTTTACAAGTGGATCTAGTTTGGAGCATTGGTATGCTATGAGAAGTTTGCTGCTATCCCAGAAGGATATAGCGATGCTCATTTGAATACCCTGTCAGAAGATTCAAAGGCTATTGGTAAGAAAAAAACAATTCTAGCTCAGTCAACAATGGAGTTAGAGATGATAGCTCTTGCAATGGCTAGTGAAGCAAGTTGGTTGAGAAACTTACTGACAAATACCCCTTTGTGGGAGAGATCAATACCGACTATTCTTATCCACTGTAAAATTCAATACCAACTTAGTACGCGACTCATCCCAAGAATCCTTCAAAGCTACATATTGTATTTTTCGGTTAATATTCTCTTATTTTTATTTGTGCATCAACAGTAAATAGGAGTGCAAACCTTTTCATTCTTCTAACTCTAGCTCGCTTTTGGCTTCTGGGATTAGATTGGATGGGACAAACAACTTATAACTTACTCACCCAATTCCCCAAAATGAAAAATCATTTATTTCTGCATTCATTCCTCCTTCAATTTATCTTAGTGACTTATCCAATCTAATTATGAGCACCAATCGAACCCTAAGTCTCTTGTCCTAAAACACTAAACACTAACTCTTCCTAAACTCCTTCACTCATCAAAAGAGTTTCTTTAGTTCTCTTTTGATTGGTGGCGTTTCAGAAATTTGAATGTTCATGCATGATTTTTATTTGTGCTCTTTATCTTCTTGCTCTATGAAG
The DNA here is from genome assembly GCF_029339155.1 of Prunus mume. Classification (NCBI taxonomy): domain Eukaryota; kingdom Viridiplantae; phylum Streptophyta; class Magnoliopsida; order Rosales; family Rosaceae; genus Prunus; species Prunus mume. Next base: position 20,825,958 of record NC_142701.1, on the reverse strand, counting down.
ATGGCTACATTAAAGTGGTTGGTTTTTCCTATAAGAGTTTTCACTGCTTATTGATTTTGTGGCAGACGTGTAGAGCACATATGGAGGAGATTTTAACCAGTCTGGCAAACGTGTAAACATATCTTGATATATACTCTCCAGGGAAGAGGGCTCTGCCATTTGTAGCTCTCATAATTCATAGACTTTATAATTGTGACCTGGTTCTATATATATAGTTGATCTACTTCGAAATAAACCCATCTCTGTAAATTTATGATATGAGTAAACAAAAGTTGCAAAGATGGTCTTAATCCTACCTTTACTTTCCATAGTCGGTTCCACATCAGTCATCTAAGTTCTCAACCTTCCTCTTTCGCAAATCTTCTGACAAGGAATTCAAAGAAGACTTTGAACCAAAGATTCCAAAAAATAAAATAAATTTAACTCAAGCTTACAAATTAAGAGAAGTTAGTAAAAGAAATTTCTCTGACACCTGTTGTTCATGTATCATTACATGAAGATAAAAGTGACACTCGGCTTTGGGACTGTTTATATAGAATCACTTATGCTCATAAGTGCTTTTATTTTTATTTTTGCAAGACGATAAGTGCTTTCAAATTATAAGCATGTTGAAATGTTTATTAAAGATCCAAGTTCTTAAAGTGCTTCATTAAGAAACTCTTAGCAGAAAATGCTTTTAAAACCCATAATTAAAACTTTTTTTCCAAACACCTTCAGAAATGCTTTTAATTTAGAAATTTAAGTTGACAATCTGTATCAAAGGAATTGGGGCTGATTGTCTTTTTTGTTTTGAGGTGTGAGTGGAATTTCAAACTTAAAGGAGGTTACTTTTGGTATTTCAAAAACTTTGCTATTTTATTTGAATATTACAAAATAAAAACTTTGCGATTTTATCAACAAACAAAAAAAGGGGTTAACCAAAAACCCTAATCTCCGTTAGACGCACAATTCATCCTCACCCGGAAACCCTGATCCTAGCAATGAGACACCAATGGCGTCTGCTTCTTCTCCGAGCTCACCACCGCTCTTCGCCTCACGTGTTCGTAAAGTCTTCTTACTCTCAGGTACACTCCCAACCCAATCTCCATTCACTTAGCTCTCTCACTTCTCACTTCCACACTCACACTCTCAACCCAAAGCTTTCACCTTCACACCCCATTTTCAAATCCCATCTCACGAACCCAATAAACCCTAGAAACCCCTTGTCCCGCAACCTCTCATCTGAACCAGCACTTGAGCTTAAAGACTCCGATCACGGGGCCATAGCTGAGATTTTCGCTAAACCCAGGGCTGTGGATGATATTAGGAAAGACTTGGAACTGAACAATGTTGTGATTAGCCATGATTTGGTTTTGAGGGTTTTGAAGAGCCTCGAATCGAATCCCGATGTTGCGAGGAGGTTTTTTGATTGGGTTTTGGCATGTGAAGGTGAGAGATTGAGCTCCAAGTCGTATAATTTTATGCTGGGTATTTTTGGTGTTAATGGGTCTGTGAGTGAATTCTGGGATTTGGTTGATGTTATGAAGAAAAAGGGTATGGTGTATCGAAATGGGTGCAGGATAAAGCTTTAGAAAAATTTGAGAAGGATGGGTTGGATGGTGATGTTGAGAAGTTGAGAGTGGTGTTTGCATCAGGGTCTACTGACAATTCCCCAGATAAGATTTGTTCGAGGGTGTGCAAGATTGTTAGAAATGAGGTGTGGAGTGATGATGTTGAGAGGAAAATTCTTGATTTGAATGTTGCATTGTCTAGCGATATGGTTAAAGTGGTGTTGGAAAATCTTAGTACGGAGCCAATGAAAGCACTGATATTTTTCCGGTGGATGGAGGAGAGTGGGTTTTTGAAGCATGATCAACAGACTTATAATGCTATGGCAAGGGTATTGGGAAGGGAAGATTGTAAAGACAGGTTTTGGAAAGTTGTTGATGAAATGAGAAGCAATGGGTATGAACTGGAGTTGGAGACATATGTTAAGGTTTTAGGGCGATTTTGCAAGAGGAAAATGATTAAGGATGCTGTGGACTTGTATGAGTTTGCACTGACTGGTGCAAATAAACCTTCGGTGCATTGTTGTACCTTTCTGCTGAGGAAAATAGCGGGTGGTAAGCAGCTGGATATGAGTCTATTTTCTAGAGTTGTTAGGGTTTTTACAGAGAATGGGAATGTGTTGACAGATTCAATGCTCAATGCAGTCCTTAAGGCTCTGAACGGTGTTGGTAGACATGGAGAGTGCAATAAGGTTTTCAAAGCAATGGATGAAGGTGGGCTTGTAGCTAGTGGTAGTTTACAGAGTAAGATTGCATTCCGACTTAGTAGTGCTGGCAAAAAGGAGCAATCAAGTGAATTTATTAACAATATGGAAGCTTCTGGGCGCAGTTCAGATTACAAGATATGGGCGTCCTTAATTGAGGGTCATTGTGTAGCTGGTAATCTCAACAATGCTTCCAATTGTTTCCAAAAGATGCTTGAAAAAGAGGGGGCCGCCTATGCTGGTTATGCTTTTGAATTATTGGTAAATGCATATTGCAGAAAGAACAGGGCAACAGATGCATACAAGTTACTCCACGATTCAGTCAATGAAAGGCAGCTCAAGCCATGGCATACGACATACAAATTGTTGATTAGCAAGTTGTTGGTTCAGGGTGGATTTAAAGATGCTCTGAATATTCTTGGTCTGATGAAAAATGATGGGTTTCCTCCTTTCGTTGATCCTTTCATCGAGTATGTATCAAAGTCTGGAACAGGTGATGATGCTATAGCTTTTCTGAAGGCGATGACTTCAAATAGATTTCCATCTACTTCTGTGTTTCTCAATGTATTTAAAGCCTATTTCAAGGCTGGACGGCATACTGAAGCGCAAAATTTCCTTTCAAAATGCCCGGGATTCATTCGTAACCATGCTGATGTTTTGGATCTCTTCCTTTGTGCTCAATCCGGAGAAGGTGCTGCTTCCCCTGCGTCTGTGGTTGCTACCCCTGCAGCAGCTACCCCTGTGGAGGCTGCTTAGGTTTTTTTTTATTGTATCTTGTACTGTATTTCACGAGGTTAATGTAGCAGAGAATTTGTTCAAAAAATTTTGGTTTGAATATTGTCTTTGCTCCTACCATTGATATTAATGATTATGGGAGTATTTTCAACTCTTTTGGTGTAGGAAAATAAAATCTATGGTATTCAAGTTTCCACATGCTCTTTAAATTTTTCTTGTCTTTTTCTTATGCTATGAGCATGGCTATGGCATTTCAAGTTCTTATTGAATGACCCAATTCCTGATGATATCACATAGATATAATGTGCCTCAGTGGTCTATAGCATCACACTTTTTTGGGTCAAGTTATGTTGTGTGTATTAAGTCCAGACGTTACGGTTGTGTTTTGTGGGTTTCAGTTGTCTGGATTAGGCTTTCAAGACTTTTCATCTCTGTCCAACGCTTACCTCTTGCAAAAGCTCTTTAGCCAGTACCTTATATGTTTTCAGCGATGCTTTACAAAGAGAAGTTAAAATGACAATGACAAGTTCTTGCTCTTCTGTAAGAGGTTGCAGGAGAAGGTTACAGACTTACAGTCTCAAATTTTTATAGTAAGATGCCGAATTCCTAGCTTGATTCGTTTCTACTCGGGTGTTTTCTAGAGCTTACGGAAGTTGTTTACAAGCTGGTTTTATATGCAGAAGAAATCAACAATTAAAATTCAAGTTGGGAACATCTGCATTTTTAATTGCACACGCATGTAATCTTGATATGCTTTTCTTATTCATACTGCAACAAGTTCCTGTCCTGCTGCCTTTTTTACTTGTGTTCTTAATCTTTTTGTTCATTTCAAGACCATGCAATTTATTTTTCTTTTCTGTTTCCGGTTTCGTATTCAAGATTTTAAATCTGCTCTATTTTTACCTTGTTCCTTTTGTATTCTATAAGAACTTTTTCCGTTGAAGACAGGCATGCCAATCTGATAGCCAAATGGATTAAAAGACTTTTCAGTGAGCAAAACGTGATGAGTGTGACTGAACATGCCATTCGGTGGATTCTTGGAGTTTTGTCTCAGTTTGCACACTATAAATTGATACACTCGAGCTATCCTCATGAAAATGAGAAATTTTTTGTTGGAGTTTTCTGTTTGAATTCTTCAAACCAGGAAAGAAACAAGACAACTGATATTCGTACACCCAATGTGACAAAATACCATCTTCTTGTGATTTACAACAAGTTTTGTGCAGTGAAAGGACCAAGATGTGGACAATTGAAGCTTGCCTTTTATCTTTTATGCAGAATTATTGAGCCACAACTTTGGTGCTCCCTTCTTCTGCTGACTTTGCAGGAGACGTGCCATGTCTCTCGGTCGAGGTGCCAAAGCCCAAAGCTTCCACATAAAATGCAATGCAGAGCAGTTTTACTGTTTATCTACACAAACATACATCTCTTTTTAGGCCCATTAACTCAGCAGTAACGGCTATAATCTTTAACCCGTTTGATACAAGCGATATTGGGGGAGGGATAATCGAACCCGGGACCTCGGATGTAAAAATAAATTGAGCTACAAGTCCGCCAACTCCATGACTTATTAAAGTGCCAGTAACTATTTGGGAGGCAAATTTTCCCACCCAAAAAGGAAAAACAAGCCATAGTCAAGGTGGGGTTGAAACCAACATTATTATTTGAACAGTTTTTTACAGAGATAAAGAGTAAAGAGAGACGCATGGGCTCATAGACAAAATAATTTTGGTAAAAGGAAAAAAAAAAAAAAAAAAAAGTAGGATGATCAGATCACTGATGAATCTATCAGGTTCTTAAAGATGTTAAAAACATCATCCATCACAAAAAACACAAAGTGGAAAAAGATGGGGCATCATGTTCCCTCAAACTTAGCTTTATCTAAGCTATTTTGTACCATGAATGTCTTTCATCTTGTGAACATTTTAATCGCTTTAGATTTCTTGTGAACGACCCCACTTCAAACAACTTCAGGAAATCACCTTCTAGAGCCTTTGGAGTTTTAGAGTTTCGCATAAGGCCATGTTGATTCAATCAGTGAGAAAACCAGAGGACAATAAAATATCGTCTCAGAATCTAGACGACAGTGCAATGCTGTCGTTGTTAACATATCTATCAATTTTATAACATACGTATAATACCAAAGTAGTGCATGTTGAAGGATAATGTTTTCTTTTCATAGCGTGCTATCTTATGTTGTCCGACGCTGAATCGTAGACCATATATTCAAGCAAGAATTCTACGGGTCTAGGGTCACTTCTTTGCTATGAATTTGGAAATTTCAGAAAAAAGAGTTTGGTTTTCTTCAACAGCAAACCATTCCTTACAACAGAAAACACAAGTGGAAAAGGGGAGAGAAAAAGAAAGAGCTTATCACAATTTGAAACAATTGTTAATGGGAATCATTATTGTAATGAGGAGGGCCAGAGGGTTCACTCTTAGGGCCACACAAAAGATGCCCATTGTCCCTCAGAAAAAGCACTTTTAATACCTTCACACAGCATGATTGCTAGTCTTCTGCAGAATATACAACTCTATCAAGATGTTTCTAATAACACTTCTGATATCAGCCATTAATTATACATTTAGGGCTCATTAATATAATCCTGTCAATGAAGCATGAGCATTGCCATCATTACTTTGCTCTTGGATTCTATAGCTTAGACACTAAAAAGACATATGAAATCATGAACCCACAATTTTTTTGTTGTTGACCATTTGTAGTGGGCATCAGATTTCTACTGTCATAAGTACAAAGCTTGTGATATATGGAGACATGCCATATAGGTCTAAATTTTCTGAACCCTAGCTTGTTTGCTCTGTAATTTCACATACTCAATGGCATTAGCCAAAATCACAAAAGCAAGAAGCATGTGGGCTTGTACTTTGCTTGGAGATCAAAAGGGGCTCTTCTTCTTCCATTGAATTTGTTCAAACCTCACCAACTAACTAGTGGAGCAACAATTATTTCCTACTCATTTGGCTGATGCACTTGGTTCACTCTCTCTGTTTGCATACCACCACACCACATAAAAACAAAAGATAAAATATTTAAACATTTTTCCATATCAAAATATAAAAATTATTGTTTGAAAACTCTCATGGGTTTAGTTTATGAATAAGGAATTAAAAGAATGACCAAATTTTTTTTATTTTTTTTATTCCCACAATTTTCTTCCCATGGGCATAGAAACAGTAAACAATGAAAGTTGGATTTTGTTTTTGGTTGCAAAATCATGAAACACGTTAATTTTCGTAGTGCTTTAAATTAATGATGGTTTTGAGAAAAATGGAGGTTGCTGCTAATGATATTGTAAAACCCTTGCGGAGTGCATAAGCAAACAAAATAGGCACAACAAGACAGCTTGCCCACAATTTAAAAGGGACCCTACCTAGGTGATGATCTTTATAAGAGAATCTTACTAAGTTAGATCATTACTTAACACAAAATCGTAAATGATAGATTATTAAAACAAATGACAGATTAGCACTAGACACGAATAATTAGATTTTGGCACAGAATATTTGGTTAACTTGGCCGATGATCATTCGAATTAGTATCATTTAGTTTTCATGTTGTTGGAGAAGTTTATGAATTCAAATTTCATGAACGATATTTGATTTGGCCCAAACCTAATGAGTTAGCAAACATAAAGGATATACGGCTAATTGCCTTTATCATGCAAATATACATATCTTGTTCAATCAGCGTCACACAACTAAATGCCCATTTCATGCCCAAAGTTATTCAACTATGTCTGCGATCCTCATGACTATGTTTTACTCTTAATGGAAATGCAATTGCTGATTGTGATTAGCCTCCATTTGCTAGCTGGGGGGAGCCATACCGAAAAAAATAGCTTCACCAAAGCCAATCACAGGATGCCACACGCAAAGACTAGCAGCCAAATCACCTTTCTGTGCAGTTGTCCTTTTTCTGTAGGCTGTTCTTGATCCGGTATCATACAGCACCCGCATTGTATCATTGTCTCAATGTCAATTTTCTTAAAGGAAAAAAATAAAGGGAGAAAAGGGCATGCAATGCAGACAAAGGGTGGGTTAAAACTTTATCTTGAGGTATTTGGATTCAAAATCTAAGGTTATGGTCCTGAGCAATGAGAATCTACTACTACTAGTGGGTGTGCCTTTTTTGGGGGATTGAGGTGATGTGAACAAAGGGACAATAATGCCTTAGCTGCCCTGCCTATATTATTAATTTACTCTGTTCTTTTCTTCTGCTTGGTCAATTTCATTTCTTGTTGTTGCTTACAATATGTTTGGCTATTTGTTACATGGGGTCCTTAACATCAATAACCCGGATTAGAAAATAAAAACTCCAATTCATCAGTCGAAAAAAATTAGATGTAACCGCTTATTATATATAATTAAGTGTGTCTCTTTTTCATTGCGTGATATACTTATAGTTATATAACCTCTTTCTCGTGACATGCACATAAAATTTTCATATAAATCCGAAAGTTACATGTATATTGCAAGATGACGTAGACAATAATTTTTCTTATTTGGAAGTTGAGCCATTTAGGTGTCTAACTATACATGGTTTTGGCTTGTCATGGTTCTTTCTCCTACTAGTGAGAGATTGATGACATAGGAAGAGTGATTGATTCCCGGGATTTGTCTACAAAATAATTTGGATGGGTGCAAAAGATTAACACTTTCTTGGAGAGCTTGAAATGTGAAATAGTATCATTATTTGCTGCGATAATAATTTAGAGGGAGAGAAGTGTCCTGGAGAAAAGCGTTTTTGATGGCAGCTTTTGCTTTTCAAAGTTTTTCTCTTTTTGAACAAATTTTGGGGAATGACTGTCTGCTGAAGGGCAAAGAGGGTGATAGCATGTGTGATTTGTTAGCTGATAGTGGTTTGTGGAATCTATAAAGCACATCCAACATTTCCAGCACAAAAGAAACCAAATTATGATTAAAAAAAAGCTCCATAAAAAGTAATATTTAAGCTATACAACAAATAATATTATTTTTGTGTGTGTGTGTACATTAAAAAAATCAAAAACAAAAATTCTAACAAAGATCCTCTAATGGTCATGGGTCATGAGTCATGGTGGTGGGTGACCAAATCCATTATCAACCATCAGTCATCCCCTCGAGATTCTCACATTCTCATTTCCTTGAAAGAGAAGACGATGTTTTTGTAACTTTACTGAATGGCCAAGCTCAGGGAATGTTGGATTCCCTCACAGTCTCAAGCAAGGCATTTCCCAGTTCCACGTACAAATACAGACTCATCATTTTTGTGACCAACTTTTGAGAAACGTAAACCCAATAAAATACAAAAACACACACTGATAATAATAAGTAACAGCACCCATCTCTAGGTAGGTGATATATATGACTCAAAACTGGCTGGCTAACCAGAAAACAAAATTTTGTTCCATTGTTGGAAAATGTAAAAATACTAATCTGCATTTCATTTTCTGTGTTTTTTTTTTGTACAAATCACTGAACTTTACTACGAGTATGTGTGTCTCTTCCTTTATTCTTAACATATACATATATTATATTATCGCCAAGGATCTTGATTTATAAACCAGTGGTCTCAGATTCAAACCAGTATGAACCTTGACATACATGTACTATCTTGAATTTCCTATTCTCTCCTTGCCTTTCAAATTGTTCTTTTAAGTTTAGGAGTAGCTATTTATATATTATTTTTCTTCACAGCCTCATGACTCAATGACAGGCATGCTAGTTCTTTCTTTTTATACCACCAAAAGAAGTGGCTTTTTTTCTTGGGTCTGACACAAAGATTTTCGGTGAATGGGATTCTCGCATGGAGAGAAAGCAAGAAGAGTTGGGGTTGCAATTTGAAGATCAACTTAAACAAAAAGAAATAAACCCAATTGAGGTTTTGTTTTTCTAGTAGCACTACCAGCCAGCAGAAGCCGCCTTCAGCATCTGGGTTTATCTGGTACTTGTGATATTTGATATACAATGACAATGAGGGGAGCAAAAGCTGCTCTCTGTTTCATGGCATTTCTGTGGTCTTGGACGTATGGAAATGGATTGCTTTCTCCCAAAGGTGTAAACTTTGAAGGTAACTTCGCAAATTTTTCTTCTTTCATTCCCTCATATATCTGCAACAGCAAGGCGCATTTTTTATAGCACTAATTAGTAGGAAAGTGCAGAATCCTCATCTGGGTGTTTTTTTATCTCAGTTCAAGCTTTAATGGACATAAAGGAATCTCTGGTGGATCCTCATGGTGTGTTAGATAATTGGGATGACGACTCTGTTGATCCATGTAGCTGGACAATGGTCACTTGCTCTCCTGAAAGCCTGGTTATTGGCCTGTGAGTCTCCTGCAATTTTTTTTTGTTCTTTAAATTTAAATTCATTTGAGAGCTATGATTACTAGGAAATGAGAAAATATAATGAATGCATTATGAAGTAGTTAAAATGGTCTTTGTTTTGCAGAGGCACACCTAGCCAAAGTTTATCTGGCACCCTTTCTCCAAGTATTGGCAACTTGACAAATCTTCAGATTGTGTAAGTTCTCCAACAACTGGAAAAAATTTCAGTTCTTCTTGTTATTGTGTTTAATAAGGTATGGTGTTCTGCTTTACTTTTCAGGCTCTTACAGAACAACAACATAACCGGAGCAATCCCTCGGGATATTGAGAGGCTCTCAAAGCTTCATACACTTGATATTTCCAACAACTTCTTCACTGGGGAAATTCCCTCCTCTCTTGGCCACCTGAAAAGCCTTCAATACTTGTAAGTATCTGTGATCCGTGCACATGAATTGAAGTATTGTCTCTATTTGTTTGTAAAGCTAATACAGATTATTTCAATTGGGTTTTAGGAGGCTTAACAATAACAGTCTCACCGGAGCATTTCCCGTGTCGTTGGCTAACATGAGCCAGCTTGCCTTTCTGTAAATCTCTCAACCATTTCTATCTTAGTGCGGTTATATGTATATGTATCTAATTAAATTGTGGTTCTGAAGTAAGATTTTGTTATTCTGTGATCTTGTGCAAGTCAGGGACTTATCCTACAATAACCTGAGTGGCCCTGTGCCTAGATTTGCTGCCAAAACGTTCAAGTATTTTCTCTCTCTCTCTCTCTCTCTCTCCCCCTCTCATAATAGAGAATTGATTTACTAAGTTCTCTCCACCCCTCTCGTTGTTGTTTCAGCATAATTGGAAATCCTCTGATATGTGCAACGGGGGCTGAAGCAGATTGCAATGGGACGACACTGATGCCAATGTCCATGAACCTGAATAGTACACAAAGTATGGACTTTGAATTTGTGCTCAGATTTTTTTTGCATAAATTACTTCCAACTTCCACAGTTAACAGTTTCAATTGTTCGTGTGATATTTGGTTTTGATTCTGACCTCGGTTTTTCTGTTCTTCTCAAGCTACTCTTCCTGGAAGACCTAGAAGTCACAAAATAGCGCTTGTGTTTGGTTTGAGCCTTGGGTGCCTCTGCCTCATTGTTCTTGGATTTGGAGTAGTTATATGGTGGAGGCAAAGGCGCAACCAACAGGCATTTTTTGATGTTAAAGGTACCTGCTGGATGATATATAACACCATCAACAGAAATTTTAATACAACAATTTTTGTGTACTGGGAAAGTAATTGAATAACCAACCCTCTACTTAATGCCCTATCTTGTGAAATTTCAGACAGGCACCATGAGGAAATTTCCCTTGGGAACTTGAAGAGATTCCATTTCAGAGAACTTCAGATTGCAACACACAACTTCAGCAGCAAGAACATACTAGGAAAGGGTGGCTTTGGACATGTGTACAAAGGAACGCTCCCAGATGGAACTTTTGTGGCAGTCAAGAGGCTTAAAGATGGTAGTGCACTTGGTGGAGAGATTCAATTCCAGACTGAAGTTGAAATGATCAGCCTAGCTGTTCACCGCAACCTTCTCAGGCTATATGGTTTTTGCATCACGCCAACAGAAAGACTTCTAGTTTATCCATACATGTCCAACGGCAGTGTTGCTTCCCGTCTCAAAGGTAAGACATCATAAGTTAAAACTAACAGTAATTAACCATTCAGAGTGCCTATTATGTGTTGCTAATTTCGAATCTCACCGATCTTCTGACAGGGAAACCAGTCTTGGATTGGGGCACTAGGAAGCGGATTGCCTTGGGAGCTGGAAGAGGATTATTGTACCTTCACGAGCAGTGTGACCCAAAGATAATTCACAGGGATGTGAAGGCTGCAAATATACTTCTGGATGACTACTGTGAAGCTGTGGTGGGAGATTTTGGGTTGGCAAAGCTTCTGGATCACCAAGATTCACATGTCACCACAGCTGTGAGGGGTACCGTGGGGCATATAGCCCCTGAGTATCTTTCTACAGGACAGTCCTCTGAGAAAACAGATGTCTTTGGATTTGGGATCCTTCTACTTGAACTAATCACAGGCCAGAGAGCACTAGAATTTGGCAAGGCAACTAACCAGAAAGGAGCCATACTTGATTGGGTAAGCACACAACACCACTCCTAGGTAGTTTTGAATTTCATATAGTACCAACTGACAGTCCAATTCATTTGATCACAGGTTAAAAAGATTCATCAGGAAAAGAAGCTTGAGATGCTTGTGGACAAGGATCTCAAAACCAACTATGACCGGATTGAGCTTGAGGAAATGGTTCAAGTAGCACTCTTGTGCACTCAGTACCTTCCTGGCCATAGACCCAAAATGTCTGAAGTGGTAAGGATGCTTGAAGGTGATGGACTTGTGGAAAGATGGGAAGCCTCTCAAAGAGTTGAATCAACAAAGAGCAAAGCCCCTGAGTTTTCATCCTCAGACCGATACTCTGATCTCACTGACGACTCTTCATTATTAGTGCAAGCAATGGAACTCTCTGGTCCAAGGTGATTTCCTACTTGAAAAATTTATGCTTTAAAAGAAAGCATATCATAGCAACAAGTTATAGTTGAAGCTATTAGGTTACATGGATATTAAGAGTTTGTATTGTATATTAGCAGGGTGTCAGAGCTTAAAAAATTTTGATGTTTTTTTTTTTTCCAATTGTACAGATTCTTCTTCAATAAACTGACATTCTTAGATTCAGAGTTTTTGCTATATTGCTAAACAAAGAGTCAAGCACGCTATGTTGCCGAACTGCCCAACATGAGAACATAGCTCCATCCCCAAAGACTGGCACTAACATAATCAAGTTAATAAGCAAAACCATTGAAGAGCCTGTTTTATACTAAAAGAAGGGTGCCCAGTATAAGTTGAACCAAAAAGAAAAGTTAGAATGTAACAAGAGGAGCTACTTTCACATTGATAAGTTGAAAATTTTCACATCCTTTGAAGCTGGCACAAATTGCTGCAACGATTCTCCAGGTAGCCTTTCACTTCCATAATGCACTATAGTCATTTTTTTGAGCACAGGCGATCGAGCCAGTAAAAACTGAATCAATATCAACTCCGGTATAACGCCTTGTACAGCTCTTATAGATGCTTCTTTAAGTCGTTCAAAGTAGAGATTTGACAAAGACTCTGTGATGAGAAATTCCACGTTAGGTCTGGAATATGCAGTTGTACCAGCAACCTATTAGTCAAAAAGTCCAAAATCAAAAATCGAAAAAATAAAAGAGAAAAACCAAAGTCTTGTAATTCAAAGTCCTTGAACAGATGAAATATGCTTGAATTAAATTGCTAGTTGTCCAGAGAAACTTACTGAAAGGAGCAGTTTCTCTAAGTTTGGAGCGCTTCTAAAAATGCAGATGCAAACCATCACTTCTGTCATACTATCCAACCTTACATCCTTGAGCTCAAGAACTGACAGATGTTGAAGCAAAGTAGGAAGTCTGTCTGGTACGCTAATATTACCCAGAAACTAGGAAGCAGAAACAAATGCAAGCAACAATCATATAAGATACAAAAAGTTATTAAGCCAGACAAATTAATAATAATAAAAAATAGAGGCTGAAAAGAAACAGCGGAAAACGATAAAATTTACCCTCAGGAAGGCACTGGATAGGGTAAGTTTCCTAAGAGCATGTAGACGGCCAATAATCCTGACCAACTGGCCTCCTCCAGAATTGACGAATTGGGGTGTGACCCCAACCCTCAAGCCAATGTCAACAGTAGCTAGTAATGGACTGTGCTCAAGACATATATCATCAAAGTTGGAATCTACTCTCAGATACTTGAGATTCGGGTTGCGGATTCGAAGAACAATTTGATGATCAATATCCAACAAAATCAATCTTTCAAGAACAGGGGAATTACTAACTAAACACTCTAGCATGCGACCACTTATACAAACTTGATTGAGCTGGAGGGTTGTGAGACTCCTAAATTCATTGACTATAGAAGATGGCTTGAATCTACAACCAAAAAGCTCCAACCGGTTCAGCAGTGGACTAGAGAACAGACAAGAAGGCAAGTTGAAACGTGTTATAGAGTCAAACTCCTGCAGGATCAACTCCTTGAGGCCTTTGCTTGTTAAAAAACGAATCCACTGGTCTAAATCAGAATGGTCTGGCTGGCAATAAGCAGCAAGCTTAAACTTCTCTATAGCACCGTCGTGACATAACTGAACTTGACGGATGATTTCCATAATGGATCCCCATCTTGCCACCTTGTCCGATATCCGTATCGGTATGCATTTGTCATCAAGAACAAACTGTGAAATGCCAGTCCATTTATGTCTCCAGTTACTGGATAAGATACTAGTCCTCACAACTTCTTTTAAATTCAAGCGAACGAGGATGTTGTCCAATACATCCCAAGGCAGATAGCTAATCCTATCTCTATTCTTATGCGTTCCCATCTCACACAGTGGCAGAAGACTGATTCTTGAGAAGTAACTCTGATGGAAGATTTGTAAATAAGTGCTTTCACAAGCAGCTCTCTGAAACTAGAAGTGCAGTTGGAAGTTGATATCTCTCCAACCTACATATCATTATATGCATGTCATTCAATTTCTCATATCCTCAATTTGTTTTAGAAAAGTTCATGCTTTTGGCATCAAATAACTGCATACCATACATTGCTTTGAAGGCAAATACTACACACAGATAGCAACAATTAATTTGTAAAATTTACTGAGGCGGCCAAAACCCAGATAAAAAGAAAGAAGAAAACTTTAAATACCCAACTAAACAAATCATGGTGATCAAATCCTAACACAAAATTCTCAGTCTTCCATATCAGTCAAGTATTTACAGTTTATTTATGCGCGCGCGCGCACACACACATGTATATATAGGAAGAAGAAGATTACCGGCAAACAGAGTGATCGGCGGCTGTTTATGGTTCGAGTGTCATCATTTTTATGGATGAGCTAACCTGTTACTGCAACTGATATCAAATATTAAAATCGAAATACATCTGTGGAAAAACAAGAAATGAGTAATTAATTCCTTAACAAATAAATAAATAAGTTCCACGCGAACATATGCTCTTACTCGATATAAAGAATCGTAAGTAAATAAAGCCCTATTATATAGTGGAAGTGGAGTATATTCTATGTTTCCATCCAATCAAAATTCGAAACCTTACATTTTGTAATTTGAAAATTAAGATTATGAACATTCAAAATTAGAGTTTATAAAAATAAAATAAAAATTTACAGTGTGTGGTTGAAATAGACAGAGATATTTTTCAGGGTAGATAAAATGTTCACAAAGAACAGTAAGTATTTAAAATAAAAATTTGTGAATAGGGGTGCAAGTTGGATTGAAAAATCTGATTCCATTCCGACAATTTCCAATTTTAGCAAGTCCAAATCAATTCTAACATCCGAAATCCGAAAATTCTAATAAAAATTGAATTGGAATTGGAATTGGAATGTATCTAGAGATTTGGAAAAATTCTGAATTCCAAAATATATTGGGGTTTCAAGCTTAGACTACACACAATTACTAATTTCATGTTGAACTAAATATAATTTGATGACCAGATAGACATGGAGAAGTTATTTCACAATGGATAACAACATATAATACTAGCATCTAATAGTTTTCCAAGCTTATCGTATGAGTTTTCAATTTTGAGTCAATTTTACTCCTTCAAATGGTTGGACATGTTTAGAATTTTGAACTAGTTTCCAAAATTTTCTTAAAAAATTTCAAAATATGTAAGCTCAAAATTTTCTGAATTGGAATGGATATTGAAATTCCGAATTTTTTGGGAACGGAATTGGAATAGAATTTTCATTTCGATATTTTTTTTGGGATTGAAATTGGAATCCCCTTATTCCTATCCGATCTGTCCGAAAATTAGCCTATTTATGAACCCATTACAAAAACCTTTTTTGGAAAAAAAAAAAAAAAAAAAAAGAGAAGAAAATAGATCAAACATACCCTTAAATTCCATTCTAATTTTTCAACCATAAAAAAGAAAACATGAATTGTTGAAATGGGGCCAGAGCCCAACAACAAAGACTACAAACAGGCTCTAGCCTTGCAACTCCTAAAATCCTTAACTAGCAAACCCACCCACACAAAGGGCTGGGGGAAACAAAACAAAGAAAGAAAAAACATGAAATCATGAAGGCACAACTTACCCAAATTGCTGAAATGAACTTTGTGTAAACTGAAATAAGAAACTATACCACAACTGAGAAGAATATTTATAAAATCGTGTAAAAATTTACTCAACTGAACTACAACGCATCTTACCTTCATGTTTTTCGTCGTGGTCCCTTCGATATCAATAATGCACGATAGGTGAGATGGATGAAGAGAGAGGCAAAAGAAAGATGAGAAGATAGAGTTGTGAGAGATGTTCATGCAAGGAGGAGAGAGCAGATTGAGAAGGGTGAGGATCTTGTTTTGATTTTACGAAGCCCTAAGTTGAGCACAACAAACTTAACTGTTGGATCAAGATCAAGTAGGGCACGTATGCATGTGATGTACAAAATGTGTAACCATTACGCTTGCAATATATATACATGCAATTGGTAGCTAGTAAAATACATTTGTAGTACATTTATATTGTATATACATTAATTAATTTCTTAAAATATGTATATATATATATTATCACCATTTTTTTTAATTTTGAGAAGAAAAATTATATTCTTATTCAACATAAGGACCTCGGACGTCCCCCTCGTTTTCAAGATAATTTGGGCTCCTCGGACCATAACTTCTGGCATGCTTTTGAGTTGAGTGAAGAACCGAAGTAATGAAAGCGTTCCGGTTTTGAAAGAAGGAGAGTGTTCTTTAACTGAGGATCAAGACAAAAAAGGTTATGAAGGAAGTGCATTTTCTGTGCTTTAGAATAGAAAGAAATTTAGGGGCTCCCTATCCCTCAGGGGAGGTGAACCTGAGAGGAAGGTAGCCCTCGTTAACGAAAGGCAGCTAGATGGCTCAGTTAGAGATTGGGAAGGGGTCGTGGAGGACGTGAAACCTCCACTACTATAACTCCCCAACACTACTATCTTAAGGGAACTCCTCGTTCATAGGAACTTCTACTTATAGTTGTTCTTCCTACTAAGAGGAAATTCATGTAGAATACAGTGTTTTGAGACCCTTAATAAAGGCATACTTATTAAAATAAGGCGTTTTAACGGGGCTTAATGCCAAACCCGATAGTTCAACTAACTCAACCCGATAATTTAATCAACCCAACCCAAAAGTAGTTGGGTTGGGTTGGTTTATAATTCATATATATCATTTCTTTGTCAAGAAAGAATGCACATATGATTTAAAGTGATTATTTTATGCTCTTAATTAGGGTAACTCCTAATTTAACATCCATGTAACCCAAAATTTATGTAAACATGAGAAATCAACTTCGTCTCTAAAATACTTTATTGTTAAAGATATAATCGTCATATAGGATAAGCTTTATCTTCCGGACCGGAAGTTTCTTAATTTTGTTGAGTTATGATTTTGATCACGGAAGGTGATCAAGACAAGAAGACGAACAGATCATATGTACAATTTGAATGCAAACAAAGACTACGGAAACATACTTATGGAATGGTTAGGGAAAAAGACCAGGGCAAATCAAAATATATGTCTCCAGCTGAAAGGGATGGATGCAATATTTTTTTATTTATTTATTTATTTATTTTTGTCTTGGTTCCAGTCTCAACTTTGTGGTGGAGGTGCATCCTAATCCAGTCTCTAGCATGGCAACTTCCTATTGGCTGCAGGAATTTCCCCCAGAGGCTGTCTGAGTCAGCATCAACAAGTCAGCATCCAACTGAATTGTACACGTGTTCACTGCAGAATTGCAGACTCTCAATTTAGCTGCTCTCTTTTTGTTTACTATTTTTAATCTTTATGTCGACCATCAGTTTAGTGACTTATTGTGAACTAAGTGTAAACTTGTGAAGTAGTTGAATTTAGCAAATCCCAAACTTTCAATTTAGAAACCATACATATGATATGCTGGTTTTGCTTCCTTTTTGGAAAGTTTTTTGCACGGCAGAGTAATTGAACTCATCACATATTCCAGCATTGAGTGAACTAAGTATAAACTTGTGAAGTAGTTGAATTTAACAAATCCCAGACTTTCAATTTAGAAACCATACATATTATATGCTGGTCTTGCTTCCTTTTTGGAAAGTTTTTTGCACGGCAGAGTAATTGAACTCATCACATATTCCAGCATTGAGAAAAAAGTACGAGTAGACTAATAACTACTTTAGTAATTTCTTACAAGCTAATTGGTCATTTATTTCGTGGTCGAGAAATTATAATGGAATTACCTTACTTTAAACTTGCTTTTGGTAGCTTTCATGGGGGGATTCATCTCTACCTTGTGATTGATGATAGGTAGGTACCATTGGTTATATGACAGCTACAGTTACTTATGACCGTCCAAACAAAGCAAATTGGCATTGTAGATGCACGTCTATATCATTATTCGTTAATCACATGTCAAATAATCAAAAGAACATGTATAAAAAAAGATTAAGATTTATGAGCATTGGGATAAAAGAGAGAGAGAAAAAAAACTAAAATTTGATATTTCTTGGTATAAAAGATTTAATATTTTATCATGAAGTAGTTTATTAGTACTTACCTTATGGAGGTTATGTAAGAAAAAAATGTTGTAGTTAGTGGGTGAGTAGTAAATTGGAATTGTCAATCCAAACAAATCAGGACTGATGATTTTTGGTTAAGTGATGGATATGAGATGTCATACGAGAATAAGCACACCTTCAATCATAAATGCAAAATTGAACACATTAAATATGATTTACTATATTTTTTTTTAAAAAAAAAGCAAAAAAAAAGATTGAGTTTTAAACATACTCTCACTCTCTCTCGACTTCCAACACCAAAAAATTCAAATTCAAATTTGAAAAATGGTAAGATATAGAGTAAGGTCATGTTTATTATTTTAATCCCATCTTTACCTCCAATAATCTTTTGAGTAATTCTTTCATGATTAGTCATATTTTGATTCTCGCTCATACTTCAATCTCATGATTCTTTTACGGATAATCCTCGCTTATCTAGATTTGTTTTATTTATCAATAATTATAGAGTGCTGCTATTTCCACCCATCTGTCCTATTTTCCCACTTACCTTATCTTCAAAATTTTACAGACAAATTTACTCATTTATAAAATGACTTCTAAGGACTTAGGGACAAAACCAATCTCCCTCACCTAAGCGCGGGCAACCATTTTATACCAGCCATTGGATTAATCTCACAATACATAGAGCCTTTTATTAACTTAAATTCTTGACCCGGATATTGCACACAACTTCTTCTTCCTCATCTAGCCATCTCTTTGTTTTCTAAAAGCTTCCCAAAGTTTTTCTATTTTTCCATTATAAATATGATTTCTCTCAAAGGTATTATCATTTTCTCTGCGAAACAAATGTGGGCAAAATTAATTTTCCCTTCAAAGGCTCCTATTGTCCTTTTAAGATTTCATAAAATTCTATGTCATGAAGTTGTTTAATTTTCGTCTATTTGCTTCAAACCACAAGCGATTGGTATTATTTGATTGAGGGAGATCAACATGATAGGAGCCTGGGGACCATAAGCATTCGAACCCATGCTTTAACTTCATGTTCTTCAACCACATATGTATTAAAATAAATAAATAAGAAATTAAAGAAAACCTAAAAATAAATAAATAACCAAATCCCCTCTTCTACTGCACACAACCCCTCTCATCACAAAGCCCATGCGTCACCTCCTGAACTTTTAAAAGAACCACAATTGGCTTGGAGGAAAGAAATGGGGGTTTTCCTTAATACAGGCCAGGAAGTGAAACAGATATAAGTTGTTTGAGAGAATTTGCTTTGAATTAATAATTAAAGAGTATTTTAGGAATAATGGTGAGTGGAAAGATATGATTGTGTTTTTTTTTTTCAAATTTACATGGTGGGTGGGAAGATAAGGTGGCAGAGAAATAAGACAAGTGGGTGGAAATAGTAGCACTCTAATTATATATCTTGGAGAGAGCTTATTCTTCTACAGCCCGCCCAATGTTAGAGCAACTCCAGCGGCATGATAGAGCCTCGGGCTGGGGGAAAAAAATGCCAAAATCCATTTCAGCGAGGAGCCCAAGCTCGGACGCAAGGTAGGATCCAAAGAACTTGGGCTAGCCCGAGGGCAAGGTTGGCCTGAGCTCCACCCTAGTTTTGGTGTTGACGCGTGCTACAATACCGATACATGCTCACGTGCTCATGCTACACGCTAAATTCCACGTGTAACTCTCTGGGTTCTCCGATCGATTTTTTCTCCAATCCAACGGCAGCCAATTTTGTGCAATGAAAAAATTGATTTTTTAAATAAAAAAAAACCAAAAAATTACTGATTTTTTTTCTTCTATAAATACCAAAATTTTATCCGATTGAGATATGAATTTTATAATAAATATTGACACGTACGAACCCAAAAATCTTATCCGAAAATATTATCCAAATTAATTGTTTAGGTAAACAAATTTGTGAAAAAACAAAAAGAATAGTAATTGCTTTTGCATGTTGGAAACACACAATATTATTTGCAACCACTATTCACGTGAATAGTGGTTGTCCTAACTCTCCTTGCCAATGCAAATGGGTGGAGTTGCTCTTAGCATTCAGATTGATTCTCATCCTTGGCCCTGAAAGGTGGACACCGCCCGCCTTGCCCATATACATTGGATTGGAACCACAATTGAACAAGAGGGCAGGGTAAGTTTTCTCTCTGCTCCTTCTCCATTGTGTCACGTGTACTTGGTGGAGTGAAATGTGAAAGAGGTTTCAAAGGGGGATGTCTTTTGGTGTTACAATATCCAGTCAGCAAACACAAAACCTAAAACCTACGGGCATTATTTCCTTAGCATGAATAATGATATAGATGGGAAGGAGGGAAGGGGGTAAGGGGGAAGAGGTCTTGTCTTGGTAGTAGTTATGTTCGATCCAACAGTAGCAAAGGCAAAACCCATAAAGCTTTCTCCACCATGTCTTCTATTATTTTTGCCACGTGTATCCCCGAATCTTAGCTACTCATGGTGGGTCCAGATGGGCCAAAGGCCTATCAGCATGCCCTTGGGCCCCACAGGAACCTCTGACTCAGCACGAGGGCCCCACACCCCACAATGCATAGCCAACCACAAGATAACGTAACAACTTTTCTCCGCCACTTGTTGTTGGCCACGCGTCGCTTCCTGGATTCTTTCCCGCCCCACTGGGCATTTGGCTCCCTGCCTACAGTTAGACCCCCCCAACTAACCTCTTCCTTCCACACTCCTCAACTCAATTATTACTCAAAAACTTAAGAGTCTGAGAAACAGAGAGAGATGTTGAAGGAAGAGAGCAATGGCGCTGCTACCACCAACAACTGGGCTCGTGTTTGCGACACGTGCCGGTCCGCAGCTTGCACGGTGTACTGCCGTGCAGACTCTGCGTACCTGTGCTCTGGCTGCGACGCCACTATCCACGCTGCAAACCGTGTGGCGTCGCGCCACGAGCGCGTGTGGGTCTGCGAGGCGTGTGAGCAGGCCCCGGCGGCTTTCTTATGCAAAGCTGATGCGGCCTCGCTCTGCACTGCCTGTGACGCAGACATCCACTCTGCCAATCCGTTGGCGAGGCGCCACCAACGTGTCCCAATTCTGCCCATCTCCGGTTGCCTGTACGGACCACAGGCAACCGACCCGGGCGGGATAGAGGTGGGGTCCGCTGCAGCGGAGACAGAAGATGGGTTCTTGAGCCAGGAAGGAGATGAAACCATTGATGAGGAAGATGAGGATGAGGCAGCATCATGGTTGTTGCTCAATCCTATGAAAAACAATAACAACAACTGTAACAATAACAATAATCAGAGTAATGGGTTCTTCTTTGGAGTGGAGGTTGATGAGTATTTGGATCTTGTAGAGTACAACTCATCATGTGGTGATCAGAACCAGTTCACTGATCATCATCAGCATAACCAGCAGCAAGAGCAGCAGCAGCAACATTATGGTGTGCCTGTGCCACACAAGAACTATGGAGGTGATAGTGTTGTGCCAGTTCAGATGCAGAAGCAAAGCTTTCATCAGTTGGGTTTGGAGTATGAGTCTTCAAAAGCTGCCTACAGTTACAATGGTTCTCTTAGTAACACTGTAAGCTTCTCTCCCCACTCTACTGTCCATACAAATGGTTCTGTTTCTTTGCTTAATGCTAGCTCAATATTTTGTTCAAATCAAAACCCTCCTAGTAAAAATTACTACAAGTACTAATTTACTAGCTTTTAATACTATAATTTAGTTCTAGCTGTTGAAAATCCTGGTGGGTTATTATCCAGTGAATCAAGTTCTTGTGCTGCTACAGTAGTGCTTTCTTTTTATCTTGGGAACCATGATTTGGGTTCCAAATCTCATCAAAGTCTCATTTCTGTTCTCCACTATCACACTTTTTTTTCAGTGGTTGTCTCTGTTTAACAGCTTTAAAGGTAAGTTTCCTTTCAGTGCTGCAACAGCTTCTGAGCTAGATAGATTCTCGTGTAATTCTATCTACGAGTACAAATATTCTTGGAGTATCTTCAGATAAATATATTTTTATCTGCACTTTTTTGAGCTTTTTTGTCCCCTTTTCTTTGCTTTTCTTCTTAAAGAAAAGAACCCAACAACATCAGTGTTTCATTCCCTTTGTTTTCCTTCCCCTTTTTACAAGTCAAAGCGTTACACCATAAGGTCATATTTTGTTGAGAAATTAGACTTTTGAAGTTTACTCCTCTTGTGTAAATACAAGGGAATTTGAGATCAGATGATTTTAATTCTTTATTTCTATTGTTTATGTGGCTTAAGGATTCATGGTCATTTGGCTGTGATCAACTCAAGTAGCTCAAAATCCAAATATAATGAACAATCTTGCATGCATAAATCTTCGTTCGAAAAATTCCTGTATCAATCTAAATGATGAAAATGATAACTTATGGTTCTGGTACATGAAATAGATTTCATTTCCGCATATGTTGAGGTCTTCATCTTGACAGCCACTTTCTTTGATCATGTCACACAGGTCTCTGTTTCATCCATGGATGTTGGTGTTGTGCCAGACTCAACAATGAGTGATATCTCAATCTCACACCCAAGAACTCCTAAAGGGACAATTGACCTTTTCAGTGGACCTCCCATTCAGATGCCATCCCAACTAAGTCCACTGGACAGGGAGGCCAGGGTCCTAAGATACAGAGAGAAGAAGAAGACAAGGAAGTTTGAGAAAACAATTAGGTATGCCTCAAGGAAGGCCTATGCAGAGACCAGACCCCGGATCAAAGGCCGGTTTGCAAAGAGAACAGAAATGGAAGTTGAAGTGGACCAGATGTTCTCCACAACACTGATGGCAGAAAATGGATATGGCATTGTTCCATCATTCTAATTACAGCAGAAGAAAAGAGGACCCTCTTCAGATAACAATTGTACTGGTTTTTAGTTATTATTAAATATCTGCTACTGATACTTACTGTATCTTTCCCACTTATATATAATTGGTTTTTGCTATGCTGTAAATGCCTTTGCATCCTTTTAACTTATAATATTTGACTTTCTCATAAACTACAACTTCACTGTTTGGAGTAGAAGGTGTTTCCTATTTTAAAGTTAGCAAAGACCAGGCAGGAGATGGCATGTGTAAAAATATATAGTGAATCTTTTCTGCTAAGAAGTTTCAAGTGATTTAGTACATGTCTTTCTGGAGAGGGACTGGATTGTTTTGTTAAAGCACAAGGAGCATTCCTGTTTTTGTTTGGGCCCTTGCTCTTTTCACATGGAATATCCCATTTCCGTAGTGCCAAGAACTTTACTGGAGGCATTTTACTGCAGCCAACTTGTACTGCCAAAATGTTCACTGCTGCATACCTCGATGATTAATCTGTTAATTGGAACTTTGCTACAAAATAAAGACATGGTATCCAAGAAGCACATATATTTTCCATCCATACGAAATTCGGAAGCAGATATAAGTGAGGTACAGATAGAGGGAGTGAATTCCATTTTAAAATCCACAAATGACATTCCTCTGCAAAAACATAGGACATTCTAGTGGCAGAATGAACTAGCCATTTTTATGAATTAAGTTGTTATTCCATCGCAAGCATAATCCGGGTATGTTCCTTATTGGGAATATGATGGAGATCCAGTCTGCTTTCTTTGCTAGTGGCATGGTAACTGTGCCATCTACAAGTTAAAATGCTTACTTTGTCTGAGAAAGCAAAGCTCATATTTTATCAGTAAGTGCTGCTCCTCATCAATATGGACAACACTTTCTTTCCATCAACCTTCCTCAGTAGTCTCAAAATTATAACTTTGCTACACTTATGAACATTCGGTTTTCGATGGAAGGATTTTCCATTAACATTGGAACACTTTAAATGAGCAAGTATATGTGAAACCAAAGTTCAGCCGCTGAAAGTGGAATGAACATATGGAGGCTATTGAAGCTTTAAAGCTGGATGCGCTTTGGTTGCTCCGACTGTTTCCCAATAAACCTCAACAACAAAAAAAAAAAAACTGTGATCATACTATTCTTGGACCCCAAGATATCAATTCCTTAGATGTAATATGTTGAGCATCTGCGATTTCCTTTCACTCCTTTTAGACATCACCACCTCCACAAACTCCTAGAAGGTAAACAAATTCCGAGATACATGTTGATGCAACTTTTTTCACCAAGGGCTAAGATTACTTTATGTGCAAGAAGGGCCTGCAAAAGGAAGGAAAGCAAGAGTGAGATCTTAGAAGCTCCGGCGGTGGTATGGTGTTGACTGACATAGAATCTGGTCCTTAAGTGCTTCACAGAAGGCATGCAAGCATGAGATGTAATATATGAGGAATATTTTATCTCAATATCTAAAAGAGAACACCTTTGATTCCACTGAACATCCAGCAAAAGCTGCAAATTGATCATCTTATTCAATGGTTTCTACTTTTTTTCAAAATTGCCAGCCATTAGCCATATGTCATGCTCCAACTTTTTTTAAGTTGCAGGACCATGCAAAAAGACAAACCAAGTCAATTATATGAGTGCATAGAAAAAAACTGAAGAGTAATTCTCCATGAGTAGGATCTTCATCAACAAAGACATGCTGCACTTTTGCTCACCTTTTCAAAGGATGTGCACATCAAGCACATGGGAGAACAAAGTTCATCCTCAGAGAAAGAAAGAAAGAAAGAAACATAAATAAATAAATAAATAAATAAAAATATATATATATATATATATATATCATTGTATAGACTCTCAAGTAGGCCATTATCTATTGCTGTAAGATGCTGAGCTTTTGGTGGAAGTCATTGTTATAAACACAATGTTGCAAAATCTGGTTTTGATGATGATGTCTTCCAGCAGATTGTAGAAAATGGTTATAAGGCGCCTTATATTTGTTTGGTTTCTACTTCCTTAAGATTTCATTTAATCCCCACTGTTAGTTTCATTATGGTTTCTACTTTCCTTAAGATTGCAGGAAACCAGAATATATCTTAGCGCACAGTTGACAAAATAAAAAATAACCCATCCTGAATATGCTAAAACGTTCAAGGTTTGCATTAACATTCTGCATTCTAGATTTGAGGTGGAAATTTGATGAGCAAGAAAAAAGTCAATAAGGTTGAAGAGAGAAGCAAAAGTGCACATCAATTGTATCTTGTGAGAGAAAAGTTGACCGCACTTTTCACTTTTCAGTACAAAAAGCAGTGTATAAAGGGTAGCAAATTTAGAGAAAGAATGAATTTGCCTAATAATGCCAAGTTGACAGCCCTTTTGCAAAAGCTGGTGCTGGATTTGGATACCCCAGCCAGAAGCTCACACACCCTCTTGCTTTACCAAGCATTGCCACTTGGCCATGCCTTTTTACCCTTTTTATTTTTTCTTTTATTTTTATTTTTTCTCTTTTGTTGATGAGAAAGGAAAAGCACAACCACACAACTCCTCCTTGGGTAAAGCTGCTTGGCGTTGTATCTGCTGACTAAGCATTGTGATCCACTTTTCAACGTCAGCATGAATCATATATACTCATCATAGAAAGAGGGTTTGACTTTAGAAGAGAGGGTAAGCTAAATAAAACAGAGTGAAAGCAAAGATATAATAAAAAGACCACCTATGAGGAGTAGAGACAATTGAAATGGGCCTTCTATATGGGCCAATAGTAAGGCTCACCACCCAAACAACAATAAGAAGTCCCAATTGGATACAAAAGCAAATGTGGCTACTCATCTTTTATTTTTTTCCAAGGCTTAAGATCACAGGGAGTTTGTAAGGCTTCTTTGGCTAAGGATAATCCTATCCGAAATTGGTTTTCCACCAAAGAAAGTCATGAAGTTTTACTGTGATAACCAAGCTGTGAGAGAGACAGCAAATAATCTAGTTCAATATGACAAAACTAAGCATGTTGAAGTGAATAGGCATTATATCAAGGAGAAGCCGCTAGACAAGCTAATCGATATACCATTTGTAAAGTTAGAAGAACAGTTGGCAAATATCTTAATGCATATGCGATGTCGATAAAGGTTTTTCATGACTCACTTGACAACTTGGGCATGTGAGATATCTAAGCACCAACTTGAGGGAGAGTGTTGGCTAGAGCCATAATTCAGGGATCCCGTGATCCCTAATTTCCTCGTGTAATTCATGTTACCTAATTAGAATAGTTACCTAGTTAGGATTCCTAGTAATCAAGGGTTAAAATATTGGTCGTGCAGATAATATCAGGCCTCCAATTTACGAATATTTCGGGAGATATATCGTTATCGTTTTAGGTATTGGAAAAAAATCAACAAAAATGACAGATATAGGCATTGAAATACATAATTTTCGTGTAAAACTTTCATAAATGTTATATACATTATCAATGAATGTATTGAACAAATAAAACTCAAAATTTACTAATAATAAGATATACACATGGTGAAATATAAGTGGTATGTAATGCGCGTTAATGAAAAGTTTGAAAATAAAATGTTGATTAGAATGAATAAACCATGCATAAATCCTTAGTTTGTTTAAACATTGTATTACAATTTTGATAAGTGTCGATCTACATAAATGAAGAGCTCCTATGAGGTTCAAACAATGAGGAACAACCATCTAGATTCATACAATAGTCATACCAAGTCATGTAACCCGAGTAATTTGTAAGCTATGTTTGAACATGGTGCATATACGTCTCTCTTGAGCTCCCTACTGTCCATAATTTGTTTCATCATCTTGAGCTCCATAACTAGTTCCACTATAATTAGACATGACATAACCATAGCCATCATAAGATTCATTTGAGTTAGTACTAGGTCTAGTTCCTATGCTCATAGATCCAAAACTGATCACCATGTCCTCTTTAGATGGATTTGAGGTATGTGGGGTAGTGAATTATGCATAGATTCTTCATATTAATAAATTATAGGGTTCTGAGCAAGAATTAGCTATTTTTTTGGTTTCAATTTGCTTCAATTGCCTTCAAAACTTCTGAATTTTTTTTGGGTTCTGTTACGAGTATTGGAAAATATCAAGGATATCGGCAAAATATCGAGGATATCACACTTATCGGGGATATATCGTAGATACAGGGGAAGATATGACCTTACTCCTAGTATCGGTGTCGACAATTAAAAATACCGATACATTCAATATATCGGTGTATCGACTGATATTTCAATCCTTGCTTGTAATTAGCTAATGACTTTTCCTTGTAGGAAAAGTCAACTTGTGCTTATATATATATATATATATATATATATCATCCTCTTGAAGAAATATAATATTCATTCACAATTATTTAATCTTTTTGTGTTTAGTTTGAGTGATATTGCGTTTTCCGATGTATAGGTTTTTTACTCTATAACTTAGTGGTAAGATATAATCTTTTCACTCTGTAAGTTCTAGTAAGATATTGACTTTTCACTCTATAACTTACCGGTAAGAAATAGGCTTTTCAGTTTATCGTCAAAATTGAAATCTTGGTGGAGGCTGTTCACATCATCTTAGTTTACTGTCTAAATTGTTTATTCATTTATAGCAAAAATAGTTAGCGATTATTATACTTTTGATCATTTATTAAATTTGGATCTCTCTACAGTATTTGATCGTTGCTAGGATGATTTGTGCGAGATTTGTTGTGATATTCCCTTTGGGGTTGAGAATTTGTTTTACAAGAAGCCAAGCCATTGGAGAATTTCTTTTTTCCTGTTTTGGGGAAATTATTTTGGGATATTCACTATTATACCCAATATAGGAGCCCAAATTATAAATAAAAAAATCCTATATGAATTGGACTTTAGAAACACACCCAAAGCCCATTTACAACATAACAAAAAGGCTTATAACTTTTTTTAAATTACAAAACTGCCATTAATTTCTTAAAACAAACCCAACCACAAAACCTCATAAAAAATCTCAAAACACTCAATAGGGCATCAAAGTAATTTAATAATCAAAATTAAATTCAATAGGGCCAACTATCATTTTTTGGATTTGTTTATAGAAATTAAATAGTGTAGGGTTTATTTATAGTTTTAGTGCTAAGAATGAGTATATGACTAAATATTTCATTTATTTATTGCTAAGTACAATGAGTTCATTAGGATTTGGAAACGCATCGGCTTTTGCTTTGCTGGCATTAATGGTCGGTACAAGGGGGTCGGTATGTAATTTCCCCATAAATAACCCAAACCAAACCATGGGATTTCTTCTTTTTCTTTACAAAAAAAAAAAACGATATTCCAACACTGAACGAGATAAATTATAAAATTATATAAATGATAAAATAAAATATGCATTTTCGTCTTTATCTCATATTATTACGTGTGTAATTATTTTTAATATTTAAAGAGTTTAGTAGCAATGTAGCATTCAATATTTTGATCAAAATAAATTGCCTATGGTTAATCAATATATATATTTTTTGGTCATTGAAGAGTGAATATTTTCACACACATTGCAATGTGGGATTGAACCAGACCACTAAGTGATGGATATGGATACTCTCATTTATAGAACTTTATGGTTCAATAATATCATTAACTGTCAATGGGTCTTAACTCAATGATAAAGTTATTGACATGCAGGTTAACTCGAGAATAACTGTAATTAAATTTTAAATGAATGCGTTGATAGTCGTTTAAAGAAGTGTGTTTTTAATTTCGCGTAGCATGTAGATTAATTACACGTATGAAACGACAATTAATGTGATGATAACGGCGAATAAAAATCTTCTAGTTGATATATGATATTAAAATAGATGAGCTTTATGATTTTGTCTAATATTAGCAACTTAACCCTTGTTAAAAAAATCATATTTATTCATCAAATGTTTGGGTGATATAGGCTTCTAATAAGTCACTCCATATGTGAGAAATTCAGCCTTAAAGTTATTTAATAAGTTCAAATCACTCCTAAGATACCTCAAGTATCACTTAACACGTTCTAAATTAATTTTCCATTACTTAACATGTTCACGGATTGAGATTCCAGAAGAAGCCAAGCAAACTTTGCCTCTAGCAAGCAGCAACAAGAGAAGAGAGAGGAGAGGATAGAGGTGATGACAGGGCACATTGTTTGAAAAGACAATTTGGTCCTTTATCTTGCATTGGATTTACAGAAGTAACTTGGAAAACGACGTGGCTGCATCTTTGAGTGGTTGTAGTTGGTTCACCATTTAGCCCGTAATTATTTGCGGCTGCATCTTTGAGTGGCCGTTGTATCATAATTATTAATCGATGATCATCCAAATGCGTTGGCACTAGTTATATGGATTATCCATTATAAAGAATAAGGAGGCCCTACAATTTCAAGAAGATTGAATTGAATTCGTGTCTAGAAAACTCTCAGTTTGGTTTGGTCCACATTCTTGTTCCTTTCGTTTTGTTCAATTAAGAGCATCTCCAATAATAGCAGTAAATTAAACGTTTTAAATTAAAATTTGTTGACCTATATGACAATTTAAAAATATTTATTTGCTACTTGAATAATTTTTGCTCTAATAGATTCTTCAATTTAATTAATGCAATATCATGAAAAAAGAATGAAAACATATGAAAAATATCTATGTATCAAGTCTTTCAAGTTTAACTAACAATGTTAAGAAATTTTGATGGAATTCTTTAGTTTTCGTATTGGGATGATTGCAACCGTTATCACGTCGAATTTCATCTATTAATTCATTAAAATTTATGATTTCAACTTATTACAAACCAAACCAAACTACATCACAAAAAATGTCAAAATCCAAAATAACATGGACCAAAGTGAAAAATGAGTCAAACTCGATGACCAAAAACGTAATTTAGCCTAAGAATAAAATTATCATATCAAAAGCAGTACTTGTCACTTTATACAGTCCACTTCCATATTTTCTTTTTGGTGGTGGTGGTTTTTGGGGGGAGGGGGGGGTCAATTTTCCAAGAGCACAAATGGTGGAGAACAGGGTAGAGCCACACGGGGACCAGTGTGGTCCCGGGCCCCAACTCAAGTTTTGTTATATTTGAAAAGTAATATATTGTTATATATTTGTATATGTATATTATTTCAAATATTTTATGTTTTGATATGTACCCACATGTGTTGTGGCGGACATTAAAGGAGGTAGTTCAAATTGCGTCATTGCTCATTTAGTGGTGATGCACTCCAGGTGTCAGTTACCTTATTTCCATTTTCAATATTTAAGTAAATGGAGTAAATTAAAGTCAAAGGACAAAGACATTTACTTAAGTTTACAATGTAAATAAAGAAGTACCCCCTATTTGGATTCAAATAAAAATACAAGAAAATCAAATTCCCATCAAATCAAAATATGAAAAATCGGTTTTAGTGTAAAATACGATTTAGGCTAAAAATAATGGCTCATTAAGTCAATATATACTTCATATTAAAATCCCATAAAATCAAGTTTTCTTCTTTCATGGTTAAGGAAGAAAAGCCGCCAAAAATTATCTTGAGAAAATGATTATTTCGAAAAGCCATTTTTCATACTTAGTCAATATTTTTTCATGTATGATATGAATGCATAAAGGGGCCTAAGGTTGTTTTTAATTTGAGAAATTTTGATTTTTTTTTCTTTCTATTAGGTTTAATGGGGGAAAAAGCTTTAAAGATATTTGCTAAATTGCTACTCTTTGTCTATCTCTTGCAATTTTTCTTGTTTAGAATGTATTTGTCTATCCTTTTGTCGAGAACAATTATGATTGCAACCAATAAGCAATATAATTCTTGACATATGTGATATATATACACTATTTTTTGTATGTAGTATGAGTTCGAATTTTTGATTTTTTATAATTTGTAAGAGACCCCCACACACATGAAATCCGACTTCGTCACTAGAGAAAGGCCTCTGTTGTAGCCAAAGTGTCAGATGTTCCAACTACAACAAATGGAACATCCCAAGTTGAACTGCTTAGTTCTACATTTTACTTTTCTCAATAAATATTGGTAAAGCAAGCTGCCTCAATCATCTGAGCTATATTCACTGGATTCTGGAAGTACAGCAACAGCAGCGCAGCAAAACGACTCTTTATCCTTCAGGAGAAGACAGCTTCCATCCGAATTCCATTTTAAATCGACTATGCTAAACTTTGGTAGGGGGATACTCACACAGTAAGCACCCGCAGGAGTCCACATGTACAAATATGAGCTTCCAGTGCAAACAACGAGACGCGTGCACGTAGGGTCCCAAACTGCTGCTCGAATTAGATCTTTCTGCACTAAGACAGTGGCAAGCTCAAGATGGTGTATGTCCCAGATCCACAGGATACTTGGCATGCTGTCATTCCTAGTGCAGATGTATCTCTGTCATTGCTCCATGACATTAGACCTACAAACTTCATAGCTTTAGCTATATTTTCATAAAATGAATCTCGAGCAAATTTTCAGTTAGCACCTAAGGATACATACGGCCAAAAATCAAACAAAGTCTCAAACTAATATGCTGAAAGTGCATTTGAACTTTGAATTATTGCTTACGCATATATTGATAACTCATAAGGTGAACAAGCCTTTGAATGAAGACGTCCGTCCTTACACAAAGTCAATGAATAAAAGCAGCTGATTCCACATAATGAGGTACTTAAAGTATTCAAGGTCATTGGGAAATATCCCATGCAAACATATTTGATTGAAATATCGATATCAAACTGTGATATAGGTCCAATTAGAATCAATAAACTTGACACCACAACTTGAAGTTCCTCAACTTGCAACATTCGTCCAAAAGTATGACAGGGCTCAACCATCATGGCCTCTCTCAAGGACATTGAACATGATCTGATGGCTGGGCGGATGCATTTATGAACACTTAAACTGCATCTCCACTCTGCTAATGTAAATAGCTAGAACAAAGACCAGTTTGATTGTTTTTCAGCAGATTAGGTTTAGCTTCATTTAAAGGCTATATATTACAGGAGCGAACGTGATCTGATGGGGTCTACAAAATTTGTATTTATTTGCATACCAAAACAGTACAAAGGGAGAAAGGGCTTACCAATTCCTTGTTTGGGGTTAGGTTTGTCTGCAGGAGGCTTCTGGAAAGGCAAACTAATGGGCACTTCTGTAACCTCGTACCTAACTCTGAAATGTCCTTCAAGAATCATCTACTTGGAAAGAAAAATAAAAAAATAAATATGGGGGAAAGAAGAAAAGTAAAGGGATCCAATCACAAGGCAGAAATGAAACCTGGCAAATACACACACACACCAACAACAGGAAAAAAGGAAGCTGATATAGAATACTAAAGTACTAAACAAGAATGTAGAAGGGTAGTGTATGCAGACAAATGATACAGAACACTACTTTCATAGTTTGCAAATGTTTTATAAGTTAAGAAAGAACAGCAATCCTGCTTTTGAGAAATGTACCAACAGTCATGCTTACCATCATTGCCTTGTGCAAAATCATCACTTAAACATAACTCGGACATATCAAGCAGCAGTGGCTCATCTACTTCCTGTCGTTTTACAAATTAAGGGGGTGATAAATCATCCAAAAAACTAAAAGAACATGATATCCGGCTATCTAATATATTAACAAACAATCACCTTAAAAACAGCAGCACAACAGGGAGCACGGACAGTAGATATATGCATAAATTCAGCAAAAGTCTTCCAAGTCAGGTGATTCAAAACCCGCAACATCTGGTCATAACTACCCACTGCTAGAAACTGGCCACAAGGAGACCATGAAACACTTTTTACGCCCAATCCACTTTCATATGCTTGATACTTATATAGGCACCTCCCATCGGGGGAGTATATTTGAACCTGTAAAAAACCACACCATGAAAATTTATTTTTTTTCAAACTAAACCATTATTTAACGAACTTACTGCACATCATTTTGGTTTAACAAAGCCAAAAGAAATGAAGTGGCCACCTTATATTCGAGAGGCGAATCCCAAATCACTATTGCACTGTCATCTGGCGACCATTCAGTATCAGACAATTCCAACGTGTCCACAGCAAATACACCCATTATCTCCCATGTATGACAAGACAGAAGATTAACGTAGTCCTTGCAATCACGCCTTGTGCAAATTGCCGCAAATTTCCCATCTTTGGTAATAGAAACGCCCTTGGAAGGATGCTTTGGCCATTGCACACGTACACATGCTGTGTTTAATAGTGACCAAACTGTTAACGCAGTTGGAAGTCTGATGTGGTAAGTATGTGACGGCTGTCCAGGCTCCATCTAGCATACGCAATACCAGCAGGAGCAGGACCTTCATCTATCTTGCATGTCCATTCAGGTTGGGCCAACCACCATGCCTGTAGGCTGTATCATTGGTCTTTTATATAGACCACAAAGAATGTACTCAGAATCGAGGCCCCATTCGATATAGCTTATCTTGTCCAAGCATGAAAACAGCTGCACAACCTGCATTAGAAATTTAGAATTTAATTATGTATAAGATAAACTTACATTCGAGATGTACGCAATGGAGTTTAGCACGTCAATTGTTAAGTCAGACAGAAGTTGTTGTACAACAGCAATGAGTGTGAGGCATGCAGAAACCAAATATAGGATGCAAAGAAAATAACTGTTTCAACTGTTTAGTCATTATTGCTTATGTCCTAACTTTTGAGCGTATATTTCTACCTCCACAAAAGCCTAAGCCTTATAACAGCTCATGAACCCTACCATACAAACATCTCACAATGGAGCATTATTCTATGTACTATTGTACCTTTTATGACTCTTATGGTCTACTTGAATGGTTACGAAGAGAGCTCATATAAAGTAACAAAGAGAAACCTCAACATATTGAAATCTTCAGTCTATGTAAACACTTGTTTAAGAACAGTAAAATGCATGAACATATAGCGGCCAAAATTCACTTTGAATCGCGTTAGATATCTACAAGGTGAAAAACTCTTATCATAACTAAATGTGATTTTTTTTTTTTTTTTTTTTTGGGTCTGAACTAAATGTGATTATATCCTTGAAATGGAGATCGATGTTTATAATTGTTTTTCTTCTAATTTCTCAGCAATCAAACAGATTACAGCTTATTGAAGTTATATTGGCTTTGTCAACAGCGAAATGCAAGGGGTGAGATCTACATAAATTTAACTATTCAGAAGCCAATGCCAATCGGTCCAGCTACCATTTGGTATCCGCGCAAATGTAGCAGCTTCAATTTCCTTGCATTTTCTCGGCAACCAAACGGAGCACGAAAAATAAATTTATTAAGAAAAACTAAAAAACGATAAAATTTAAAATAAATTAAAAAAATTGGGGAAATACCTTGAAGGAAAGAGTGTCGCGAATAACGAGGCGATAATCGATGGCGACGGTAATGTAACGAGCATTGGGTGAGAAACAACAAGGACCTGTCTGTTTGTAAGTTCTGTGAACTCCATTCACATTCAGATCAAATTTTCTGAGACGCAAGTTTCAAATGCGTTTGTTTAACAACGCCAGCTTACTGTTAAGCTATTGGAGCACTTTTCGCTACTTATATTTCAAATTCAAACTGCACCTATGAAATAAACGTATTGAAGAAGTGGTGGTTACCAGCGGCGGATTCAGGAATTTTTCAACAGAGGTGCAATTCTTAAAAGCTAAAAGCTCTACAAAAAAATAAAAAATAAAAAATATGCATCCGACTTACTTTGTATTAGCGTACTTAAGAAGAAAAAAAAAACACAGGACTCTTATGATGCACACACACTTTGAGTGATGTTAAATTGGTTTTTTATAAAGAGAATTTTCAATCCCACTTAAATAAGAAATTTCCAAAACCCAATTGAAGAAGAGAAGTTTCAATTAAAACCTAGGTAGGAATTATATAAGGCCCTTAGAATAGAAGCCAACGAATGCCCAGCAGTTTCCCCTTTTTTCATCTTTTTTTTTATTTTAAAAAACCCTTATTTAAATTGGCTTATCCATGACCATGAACAAATTGCCCACGAATGGCCAGGTTTGTTTTCTTTAAACCCTTATCCACGAATGGCCCATGAATGGCTAGGTTTTATTTTTTTTAAAGCAGCGCCTAGTCCAAAACGACGTCATTTTGGCCAAGCAGTTTTTAAAAAGAGAAGTCGCGCTACACACAAAGACAAAGAGCCCTTCATTTGCACATTTCATCGAACACCTTCCGTGCATGAGCAGAGGTGCAACTTCAGCAGCTTCTATGGAGTTTTCCGGGTACCAAGGTGCAGGTGCACCTCCTTGCTCTGCACAGTCCGCCAGGTGGTTACTGTTGCTGGAGAGTGTTTTGGATTTGGAGTGAGATGAGATCTGTGAGAAGAGCCTTTCAACCGGCTAAATCAAATCAATTCGCTTATTTATTATTTATTTTTTAAAATTAAAAAAAAATTAATACAAGCAATATTCTTTTTTTTCATTTTTTTTTCAAATCTAATCTAAATTATTGGGAAGAGGATTTGAACTCAGCTTTAGCCTTATGTCTACAAAATTTGATTACTTGAGTTCAATATTTACCCATAAAAGCCTCATTTTTCTATACAGTTTTTTTCTTATGTCTAAAATATGATTTTATGGCTCAAGTCAATTAGGATTTAAGTTGGTTAAATCAAATCTGAACTTAAAAGGATAGAAATGTCATTGGCATTGATCGAGAAACTAACAAACTTTATGCAAGTGGCACATTGAAGAGTTTTTAACAATTATCATGCTCATAACAAATTGAAAAGTTTAGGGAGATTCACTATTATACCCAATATAGGACCCCAAATTATAAAAATACCCTATATGAAATGGACTTTAAAAATACACCCAAAACTCATTTACAATATAACAAAAGGCTTTTAACTTCTATTAATTTACAAAACTGTCATTAATTTCTTAAAACAAACCCAACCCAAAACCTCATAAAAAAGTCCAAGACACTCAATAAGGCATCAAAATAATTTAATAATCAAAATTAAATTCAATAGGGCAAACTGTCATTTTTTGGGTTTTTTTTTGTTTGTTTATAGAAATTAAATGGTATAGTGTTTTTCTATATTATTAGTGCTAAGAATGGGTATATGACTAAATATCTCAAAAGTTTATAAGGCAAAGTGAAAAAATGTTTATAGTTCATAAGGCATTGCTTAAAAAATCATTTTCTATAAACATTTCTATAGCGACAAAATTTCTCTCGGACAAGTCCTATGTCGGCGAAATTTCAACAGGATAGGTCACCTATTATTTTTGTTTTGTTATTAAGTAATATCTTAGCATTATTAAATTACTTTTATTAGTAATATTATTAAATTTAATTCATAATTAGTATTTTAATATTTTAATTAAATAAATAAATTACTTAATAAATAGTGATTGATTACCCTAAATCTACTATAGGGCACTTAGGACTCAATTAGGCTTCGATACTCATGTAACTGACCTAGGGCTTTGCGATTAAGGTTTCGATCTCAATCTTGGGTTAGTACAACATAACTGAACTTATGGAGTGGAACTTGGGCCTCCCCTTTGGATAGAGCCTGGATTATATATCCATAATAATCATAGACTTGGCCTTGGGCCTTGGGTTAGTATGACGTAACAGAACCTAACCTAGACATGTCTCGGCGAATTTTGTCAGGATAGATCTACTCCAACGAAATTTTGTATCCCGACGAACTTTGACGGGATAGACATAATTAATAATTAATATAATTAAATAAGGCTAAGATATTACTTAATTGAAAAATATTAAACTAAACAAACTAATTTTAAATTAAAAAAATAGTCCACAAAATAATTTAAAATAATTAATTAACATTTATTAAGTAATTTTTGAAATTAGTAAAATATTTAAATACTAATTATTCACTAAAGAAATAATAATTAAACTTTAATTACTAGTTAAAGTAATTAAAAAAGGCTAAAATATTACTTAATTACATATATTAAACTAAAAAGAAGTTTGCCATAAAAAAAAATTAAAGAAACTAATTTTATATTTAAAAATTAAAAATAAAACCTCCCCTAACGAAATTTCGTCGGCATAGACCTATACCGACAACATTTGCTGGATTAGACCTTTTCTGACGAACATTTGACGGTTTAGAACTCCCCGACGAAATTGCGTCGCACTTCTACCGACAAAGATTCGTTGGGAGAGGTCCGACAAACTATTATCGGCAAAGGTCAATGCCGAAGCCATTTCATTGGGAGATTTTTTATTTTTTTAAAAGTAAAATTAGTTTCTTTAGGTCTATAATTTTTTTAAAATTTTCTTTTTTTAATCAAATAATATCATAGCCTTATTTAGGGATCATCATTTTGCCGGTAGATTGAAGTGGGTAGCCCGATGGGCCAAAGCTCGGCCCAGTCCGTTTTAAGGTTAGGTAGAGCTTGGGTTTAGGATTTGAAACCTTTGGCTCGACTCGGTATTTTTTTGTCTTTTTATTTTAATTTACTTTATATTATTTCATTTACGTAAGTTTATAATGTAAATAAGTAAGTACCCCTATTTGGATTCAATTGCAAATACTAAAAAATAAAATTTCCAACAAATCAAAATATGAAAATTCAATTTTAGTATAAGATACAATTTATACCAATATTGATGCCTCATAAAATTGTGTTTGATTATTTAGATGTAAGGAATATAAATCGCCAAAGATATCATTGTAAACATAGTATTTCAAAAGTCAATTTTTCATACTTAGCCAAATTTTGAGAGAAAACAATTTTTCAAGTATGATATGTAATAACCTATATTATTGTTTCAGAGTTATGTAAGGCAAACATTATTTTAGTACCTTGAGGTTCTAAAGTGCAGGTGATTGCTAAGTGTGTGGGTGCCAACCTAGTTAGGATGTACATATATTTAGTTGTGCCAAGCTAGAGTACATCAAACATGATTTTAATGATAAGTTTTTGTCATGCAAAATTAAGAGGGATAAGTTGTTCGTCACACTAAGAAAATCTAATTTAGTATACATTTTTCTTCATTCTCCTTCTTTTCGTCATACAATACAAAGAGGCCATACATTTTTCTTTTTTCTCTTTCTTTTCTCTCAAGAGATAATCAAATTAGCATCCATTTTTTTAGTTGGTCCTCTGTATCATTTATCCCTTTTTGCATAATTTGTTTGAGCATTTCACTAGATTCATTTTTGGCGTCTTCCTTAACTTTCTCTAACCCCTCACCTCCTGGTATCAGCCATCAGGTGTCCCAAGCAAAGGACATTGTATATATTGCCATCTCTCATGGTGGCATCTACAGTCGCGTGAGCATCACGAATGTTCTGCAGCATGAGCTACACGCACACGCACGCACGCACACACTCTCTCTCTCTCTCTCTCTCCCCACCAAAAACCAACACACACATACAAAACAACACCATGACAAGCACATTTGTCATTTGTTTCCAACGGTGCCCCCATAATCTCAACCCATCCCATAATAATCCATATGTAGAAGAGAAAAACCAACTAAATGTAGTAAATCCTGAGATTAATTTGAGGGGGCTGATGAGGCTTTGTCCTCCATGGTATCATTTTAGGTATCATATATTAATAATAATATGTACCATATGTATCGTATTATATATATATTGGCTTCAATCCAGGCCAAAATTCAATTTAGAAAATTGCACACATATATTGGCTTTAACCGATAAGTTGTTCGTCATACTCAGAAAATTGCATACGTATATTGGCTTTGACCAATAAGCTGTTCATCATACTCAGAAAATTGCATACATATATTGGCTTAAAATTCTTCAATTCATTATGGGAAAATTTTCTACTTTTGACAAAAACTGCTAAAATATGAAAACTATAAGAGAATATTTGTTTGTGGGAATTTTCTATGTATTCTTCTCCTTGTAGGAGGTCATATTTATAATACAACAAAACCTGAATGGGCAAGTAAATAATAAATTCCTAAATCTATTTACAGTAGGAAATCAGGAATTAAAGTAAATCAATTACAAATAAAATAGGAATCCTTGGTGTGTAAGGAAAGTAAGTCAATATCCACAAGTCACGCCAACACTCCCCCTCACGTTGGTGCATAGATGTCGCCAATGCCCAACTGATCCAGTGAATTGTGGAATGCTTTACTGGAAATCGCCTTTGTCAAAATATCCGCCAATTGATCCTCGGATTTCACAAAAGGAAACTGAAACACTTTAGCCTCAAGCTTCTGTTTGATGAAGTGTCGATCCACCTCAACATGTTTAGTACGATCATGCTGAACCGGATTCTGTGCAATGGCTATAGCAGCCTTGTTGTCACAAAAGAGATTCATTGTTGATGTAGGTTTATACCCAAGTTCAGTAAGCAACTTTCTTAACCAAAGAAGTTCACATATCCCTTTAGTCATGCCTCTGAACTCGGCTTCTGCACTGGATAAAGCTACTACATTCTGTTTCTTGCTCCTCCATGTCACCAAATTACCTCCCACAAATGTGAAGTAACCCGATGTGGATTTTCTATCTTTACATTACCTGCCCAATCTGCATCTGAATAACCATCAATATTTAGATGACCATGCTTTGAGAACATAAGTCCTTTTCCAGGTGCAGACTTCAAATATCTAAGTATCCGAAGAACTGCATTCATGTGGTCTTCACTTGGAGAGTGCATAAATTGACTGACAACGCTCACTGCATAAGCAATGTCTGGTCGAGTATGTGACAAATAGATCAATCTTCCCACTAACCTTTGGTATCTTTCTTTGTTAGTTGGAACTTGATTCGGATATTCTCCAAGATGATGATTCTGAACAATAGGAGTGTCCGCAGGTTTGCAATCTAGCATTCCTGTGTCTGTCAACAAGTCCAAGACATATTTCCTTTGAGAGAGAAATATGCCTCGCTGCGATCGAGCCACCTCAATTCCCAAGAAATACTTGAGTCCACCTAGATCCTTCATCTCAAACTCTGTAGCCAGATAGTCTTGTAGCTGTGATATTTCCTGTTTATCATTCCCAGTAATAATCATATCATCAACATAAATTATTAATGCTGTTACCTTCCCTTTCCGATGTTTCAAGAACAAAGTATGATCTGAGTTGCACTGTTTGAAACCATTGTTCTTCATTGCCATGGTGAACCGTCCAAACCATGCACGTGGTGACTGTTTCAACCCATACAATGCTTTTCGTAGCCTGCAAACTGTTCCAGTCTGAGTAGTATTATAACCAGGAGGAATGTCCATGTACACCTCCTCCGTGAGTTCGCCATGTAGAAAAGCATTCTTTACATCAAACTGGTGTAGTGGCCAATCCAAATTAGCTGCAAGGGACAATAAGACTCTGACGGTGTTTAACTTTGCAACTGGAGCAAAGGTTTCTTCATAGTCTATACCATAGGTCTGTGTGTACCCTTTTGCCACAAGTCTTGCCTTGTATCGCTCGATAGATCCATCTGCATTGTGTTTTATAGTAAACACTCATCTACATCCGATAGTCTTTTTTCTCGTGGTATAGTCTCCAATGTCCAAGTCTGATTTTTCTCAAGAGCTTTCATCTCCTCTTTTATAGCTTGGACCCACTTAGGATCTTTCAATGCTTCAGAGACCTTGGTTGGAATATGGATAGCAGACAACTGATGCACAAAAGCCTTGAGTGGTTCAGACAGCTTCTCAGTAGATACATGATTTGCAATTGGATACTTGGATGTCTTGCTAATATCAGGTGAATAGCGATTTGGTGGCTTCCCACGATTTTGCCTGAAAGGTAATTGATATCCAATAGTTTTATCCTCTAAATGCACAAGTCTAGTAGGAGTACTTACCTCAAGGATATTCTCAGGAGATTGGTCTGTTGGTACTGTTGAGTTAGAGGGGGGGTCTTCATCTTGTTGTTCTGTATTGTCTGTAGGTGTGAGACTCGGATCAGAAATATCTTCGTATGGATCAGGTGGGTCAGGTAATTGATCGTTATGAATGGGCGATTGGTCGCTTTTCGGCAGAGAGTAATCTTGTGCTCCAGACTCGGGATGATCAATTATTTCTGTACATAGGAGAATTTCTTCGTTTTCCAAGTTGCTCAAATTCTGCTCTTCATTTCGTATCTCCCCCTGAAGCGTAGAATTGGATGATGGGTCATGGAAGAACAGCTCAGATTCTAGAAAGGTCACATCCAAAGTGACATAGGTACGTCGGGTAGGAGGGTGATAACAACGGTAGCCTTTCTGATGAGTGGCATAACCCACAAAAACACAACGAAGCGCACATGGATCAAGTTTGCTACGTTGATTTTTGTGGAGATGAACGAAAGCCACACATCCAAAGATTCGGGGTGTGAGTACCAAAACAGAGGGCAGAGGTCTGTGTTGCGCAAGCACCTGTAAGGGAGTTTTAAAAGTCAATACACCAGAAGGCATGCGGTTGATTAGGTGAACTGCAGTGACAATAGCATCATCCCAGTGATGGCGAGGAACATGAGCGCCAATCAGAAGTGCTCGGGCGGTTTCAAGAAGATGTCGATTCTTTCGTTCAGCAACACCATTTTGTTGCGGTGTCTGAGGACAAGTCGTCTCATGGATAATTCCATGTTGTTGGAAGTAAGTCTGAAAGTCATGATTGACAAATTCTCCACCATTGTCGGAGCGAAGAATCTGGATTTGAGCATTAAACTGAGTTTTCATCTGTTTGTGGAATGATTGAAAACGGGAAAACACTTCGTTTTTATTCTTCAGCAAATAAAGCCATGTCATCCGTGTACAATCATCTATGAATGTGACAAACCATCTAACACCAGAGGGAGCAGTGATAGGTGAAGGTCCCCAGGACATCAGAGTGAATTAACGTAAATGGAGTAGTACACTTGTTCGTACTCAACGGGTAGGGCACACGGTGACTCTTAGCCAAAATACAAGTATCACATGTGAAGTCGGAGTCCTTGAAACCTGAGAATAAATCTGGTATAAGATGCTTCATATAACTAAAAGACGGATGTCCCAATCGACGGTGCCACAACCAAATTTGCTTTTGTTTGCTATCAAAGGGATGCGTCACACTGTTAGCTATGCCAGGACTGAAGTCATCGACATAATATAGCCCCCCTCTCTTAGTACCACGACCAAGAATCTCCTTAGTGTGAATATCCTGAAGCAAACAAAAACTCGGGTAAATGAGTACACAACAATTCAATTGTTCAGGAAGCTGACTAACGGACAACAATTTAGTAGATAAAGATGGAACAAGTAAAGTATTAGATAGTGTGAGAGAGGATGAGAGTGCAACAGTGCCAGCCCCTGTCACAGGATAAGTAACGCCATTGGCATTTGCAATACAGGTTCGTCGAGGTTGTGTAGTATTCATAAAATCATCAGGATCAAACGTCATATGATCAGTTGCACCGGAATCAATTATCCAACTCCTGGAATCAATCTTATCGGAAGTATGGAATCCATAACCAGTACCATTACTGGTCGTATTGCATTGTCCTCGATCTTTAAGAGTAGCCCACCAATCGGGGTAGCCATGCAATTTAAAACAAGTCTCACGAGTGTGTCTCGGATCACCACAATATGCGCAATCTAGTCCATGTGTCGGTGTCGTTAGTCGAGAAGTCATAATCTGTGCAGCGGAAGATGCATAGGATATAGGTAGAGTAGGAATTCGGATCGGGATCTGAGCCTGAGTCGGGGCTAGAGTCGAAGTCGAAATCGGGATCGAGGTCTGAATCATAGACAAATTCGGGGTTGTGGTCATCATCGGAGTTGGGGTCGAGATCGTCTTCGGAGTCGGGGTCGGGGTCGTCGTCGTCATAGTCGAGGTCGGGGTTGGGGTCGTCAAAATAGGATCCTGATTCAGGATCAAATTCGGGGCCAAAGTCTGCATCTGTAGGAGCTGAGCCATTTGGGCACTCAACTCAGGTATGGTTGGTTGAAAAGGAGAAAAGGAGTCGGCGGTGCTACCTCCATGAGGGTTGAAAAAATCATCAACCCCCATAGCGGCAGCGGGGGTTTGAAACTAGAGTCAGCAATTCCAAGATCGCCGCTCTGATACCATGCTAAAATATGAAAACTATAAGAGAATATTTGTTTGTGGGAATTTTCTATGTATTCTTCTCCTTGTAGGAGGTCATATTTATAATACAACAAAACCTGAATGGGCAAGTAAATAATAAATTCCTAAATCTATTTACAGTAGGAAATCAGGAATTAAAGTAAATCAATTACAAATAAAATAGGAATCCTTGGTGTGTAAGGAAAGTAAGTCAATATCCACAAGTCACGCCAACAAAAACAACCATCAAACTTTCCAATTATCTCCATAATGAGAAATTTTGCGTCTTTGTATGCTTAACCTGACAACAAAGATTGTCATTTCCTTCTCCAAAGTTGTGGGTATGGCTGTCTAGAAGATTATAAATGACAAGTTTACACTAAACCACTTTAGTATTTAGTATATATGTATAAATAAATCTAAAGGGATTGAACCATACGGTTGATGCCTTTACTCAAAAAAGCACTATACCTGAAGTGGTGATGACTTAGGTAAGTTGTGGATGACCTAGGTCAGTGAAGAATGGACTAGGGAAATAAGGTGACCTAAGAGAAATGAAGTATGACCTAAGTAAGTACGTGACTTAGGTGAAATAAAGTGACCTAGGTAAATGAAGGATGGCCTAGGTGAGTGAAGAATGGACTAAGGAAATGAGTTAGTGGAAGTTAA
The DNA here is from genome assembly GCF_029339155.1 of Prunus mume. NCBI lineage: Eukaryota > Viridiplantae > Streptophyta > Magnoliopsida > Rosales > Rosaceae > Prunus > Prunus mume. Next base: position 20,782,505 of record NC_142701.1, on the reverse strand, counting down.
GTATGACCTAGGTAAGTAAGGATAGCCTAGATAATTAAGTGAACTAGGTGTAGTGAAAGATGGCCTATGTAAGTGAAGTGGCCTAGGTCACCTAGGTCAATGAAGAATGACCTAGGGAAATGAAGTGATCTAGGAGAAAGTGAAGTATGGTCTAGGTAAGTAGGGATGACCTAGGATAGTAAGTGACTTAGGTGAAGTGAAGTAATATTGCCTAGGTAAGTGAAGCGCTCTAGGGGAATAAGCCGACCAAGTCATGTGAGGGATGACCTAAATAAATAAGGAGTTGTGCTTTATTTTTTGACATTTGAATGAGAAGTCCCTAGGTACCCACTTGTTGGCCTCATCTTCAAATCATTTGAATGTTTGTCAAGAAGAAACATTTTTCTTCATCAATATAAATATGGGCCATCAAAATATTGCCTAGCCATTGAACAATGTTGAAAGTGGCATAGCTCTTTGAACAATGCCAAATGAAGTGACCTAGGTAAGTCATGATGGCCTAGGTCAAGTTAAGTGGTCTAGGTACAAGAAGGATGACCTAGGCCAGTGAATAATGACGATGCCCCCATAATCTTAACTCATCCTATAATAATTCCTAATAGAAGAAAAAACCAACCAAATGTACTAAGTCCTAAGATTTATTTGAGGCAGCTGATGAGGTCATGTCTCTCAATGTGGTATTCTTTTATTTATGTATACTATGTTAATAATAATATGCACTATATATAATATAGGGTTGCGCGTCCCTCATTCGTACGGCCTCAAAAACTTACATCCATAGCGGTCAAAGGATTGCCCAAAACTTGCGTCCAAAGCGTCCCTCATTTGTACAAAACTTGCGTCCAAAACGTCCCCAAATCGTACCACCAAAGTGCAGGGATCCATCGACAATATCCAGCTTCTACAATACACCTCCAAAAGCCATGCCACACAGTCGAAGAAATCCGGGGAATAATTTTCTCAGTTTGCCATGCAAGGACCCTTAACCTAACCTAAGGACAACCTAACCTAAGGACAACGCAAATCTTCCAAAGAGACACCCAAACCATGCAGAAACTACGAGAAGTTACCGCACTTATTACAAAAAACACTAATATACACCTAAACAACAAAACACCCTAAAACAAACCCAACGTTCTCCCAAAGAGAAACTCAAACTAGTGTCGTTATTGTCGCCGCCATCGAGACAAAGGCCAACACCAACCAACCGCTACCGAGTAACCGCAGCCGCTACAATCACAACCAACGTAAAGAACACACACACACACAAATCTAATAAAACAAGCATCGTCAAATTAAAATATTAATGGACTTTCTTCATTAATAACAACTGATTTATGAATTCCCTCATTTCTTATTTCCTTTTCTTTAATTGCAACTACTTAAACTTGCCAACCATCACCACTCCATCCATTATTATTCTTTCTTTTTTCCTACTAAAAACACAGAGAGATAAAGAAAGAGAGTAATAAAAAGCAGTGTAGACCAGTAGACTAGGTCATCATGAGAGGAGAGGAAACGAGTTGGTGTAATATTCAGATGGGCGATTGTGAGGGAAAAAAAAACGGAAAGAAGAGTCGGAGGTCAGGTGTAGACTGCAGTGATCTTCAGTGGGGTCCACAATTCTCTTTCTCTCTTGCGGGTCCCTGAGATGAGGGCATAAAAGTATTATCCTCGTGTTGGGGTAAAAGCCCAAAAAATTCAAATGGAAGTTCCATACTCCAAATTCGTTGCAACCCAATCATATTATTCCCCCAACGGGAAACTCCTTCCACGAGGTCATTAGGTTTTGATCATTTTAATTGATAAAATGGTTGGATGGTACCAACCTTAGTTTTTGTTTGTTAAATTTAGATCCTAGAATAATTCCATGATATAGGGTGGCGTTGTATTTATATAGGCGCATGTGCAACCCTCAGGTTGGGCCTTTAATTTTGTAGTTCAACTTTCATGTAGTTTTTCGATTCTCTCGCACATGAAAGTGGTAAAATTTTAAAGCAAAATCAGTTAGAAAACATGAATGTGCAATCAAAGTCTCATCTCTAAAATACTCATAAATCCAAAAGCTATAAGTTATGTAGTAAAGTGTGATTACGATTTGTCATATACATATATAATTATTTTGTTGTAAAGGGATTGTGTAGTATTAAAAAAATGCAATACTTGGTCAATTTGGATAGAGCGGATGTGTTGTACATACAAGTAAGTTCGAATTCAAATCCCTACAATTTAGATTAGATTAAACTAGAATAGTGTTTGTATCAACGATAAAAAATGTTATTGTTTTCTTTTTCTTTTTTCTTGATAATAGAAGAAGCGATAATTAGGCCGTCATCTTATTTTTATTATTTTTATTTTTAATGAAGTATGAGGATAATAGGCCATCATCTTATTGATGATTGGCCCCAAGGGGCTTATTCCGTCAAATTTAATACCAACCTTTATCAATATGGGCCTTTTTATATATTTCATATTCAAAGAAAAAAAAATCGAATGAAAAAGAAAAAAAGAAAAGAAAATACTTGGGGTTTGACATACTTCCACACCTACGATGCCATTGTTGTTAGATTTATCACGCGTTGCCCATCATTTTCTGAGGTTTTTGGGCCATGAATTCGTCCATCTTTTTTTGAGCTGCGTTTGCTGGATTCACAAACGGGGCTCTTTAGTCCTACGTTTACCACTCTGCGAGAAGGTAAAGGCAAAGCATCCTCTCTCTCTTTCTGCATTTTCTCCTTAATCTTTCTTTCCTGATTTTCTGTAGATTATATGACATGGGTTTTACTTGGGGTTTGATCATTTGATCCGATTCTCTTCCGGGTTAATTTCTTTCACATGAACTGTATGTAATGCATGTGTTGTTGTTGTTTGCTGAAATGAATGTGCTAAGCTTTACGTGCGTAAAACTCTTATACCTAAGCTCCAAAATAAGGTTTTTCCTCAATAGTGTATGCATGAAGGCTAGCTTTAGAGTTAGTGTTTTATGTTGGTATATGTGTTAAAGTATAAGAATAGCTTGCATTGCTGACCCATTAAGGTGAACATCATAAAATATCCACGAAACTTAGATGTTGACCTCGTGGAAGGTTGGTGGGCGACCCCGGATGCACACTAACTGTTTGACGAAATGCCCCAAGGAGCATATGAGCTTCTTTGTGTGCAGGACTCCAGCTTTCTTCTTAGATGCGTTTGTGGGTTATTTGTTTCTCTCTGGCCCTCTCAGTTTGCTTGTTAGATGGGTTTGTCTTGGGGGTTGATATATTGATGAAATCGGGAGTAGAAGAACGTACATAGATAGATATATGAGGATTTTTAATTTGGGGTCTGGCTTTATCTTATTTTTTGTTTTTCTAGAGTAGGGCAGTGCATAGAGAGTAGCAGAGCACTATGACATTGCCCAGTACAATCTACAACCATCCAAACCCAATATGGAGATATAAAAAGTTAAGGGTTTATGTTATTGTTATTCTATGCCACTAACTAGGAAAAAAAAAAAAAGTTAATGGCATTGTTATTTTATGTTATGTATTTATGATGATGCTGATATTGGAAACATCCAATTGCATGGTGTATTTTATGCAATCATCGGCATGTGGCAACTCATGCAACCTTTCTATAACACTGCCCATTTATAATTGTACACAACAATAAGGCTAAGCTAGAGTACTATTATATAGCATCTCCCATTTCACAAGTTCTATATATAGGACATTGGAACCTTGTTGCAATCCATTTCTCATAGTTTTGGTGTCAGTTAAATAGCTGAGTTGATTATCATTTAATCTTATCTCAGGAATTATGGTTAGTTCTTTATGAAGTAGGTTACATATGTTTTTTCATGTATTGATAATGAAGTCTCGAGGTAAATTTTTTTTTGGGAAGTTTACACGTTGACCCCTCGGAATTAAAATCTTGGATCCGCCACTTGTTCTTCATGAAGTAGGTGAGAGAAGATGTTTTTTCCTGTATTGATAATGAAGTCTTGAGGTAAAAATATTTTGGAAGTTTTATACATTTGCCCCTTGAGATTAAAATCCTGGATCAGCCAAGCTTGCTCATCCCCTTTTTCTGATTTTGAGTATAACTTCTTATATAATGAGTAGGGGTGGATGCAGTTCGAAAACCGCAATTTTTCCGACAAACCGCAAAGCGCTCAAGACAATGCGGTATTGCATAATTTCAAACCGCTGTCGTTCGCAAAGTTGCGGTTAACTGTGATTCGGTAGAACCGCAACTCTGGTTGGAGTCCACAAAAATGTGGTATCCACGATTGATAGAGAAAGAGGGAGAGAGGGGGAGAAATCGACAGAGAAAAAGAAGAGGGAAAGAGATGAAAGAGAGAGAATGAAGAAAAGAAATTGCAGATTGAAGAGAGAGAAGAATAAAAGTCGAACAGGTAGAGAGAAAGAATAAGAAAATATATCATATATACTAGCCTCTCTGCAAGCGCTTTCGCGCCTGCAGGAGGTTTTTTTTTTATTTTTTAAAAAAATTTAATTTATTTTAGAATTAAAAAAGATAATGAGTAGTTGTGTAGGATCCATTATTTGAATTTTATTTGAATTTGAAATTTTTTAATATGAAAAAATGTGAATTTATCATAATATCCTTATTTAATTAATAATTTTAATTCTTAATGTTTGTATTAATCAAGAGCATTTTCTGATATTTTAAATGTTTTATGCTTTTTACTTTTTACATATATATATATATTGTCTGATATTGTTTTCTTTTCTTTTCATTTACATATTAGATTAATATACAATATTATTTTCCTTAAAGGACCAACACCTATCTTGCCTCTCCTTTTCTTTCACGTGTCCCTGCCTCCCACTTCTCAAGTTTTTTTTGCTTTATTAAACTCATCTTTTTTATCGGTGCAATATTTCTTGAAAATCTGTTTTGAACTTTTGACAATTAGATTAGGGTCTTTCCACTCGAAACACAGAGAAAGTTCAAACAGAGGTGGCGGTGAGAGCAGCAGAGAGGAGCATAGTGAGAGACTGAGACAGAGAGCAGTGAGAGGTCGATGAGATATCAGAGACAAGGAGAGGAGAGATAGCTTCGCGTTGAGAGTTCGAGATTGAAGTGAGAAAGCTCTACGCCGTCTCTGCATCTCTTTCTCGCTCTCCTCTTTGTTTAGGTACCATAAATGTTTATTTAAATAAATATGAAATATATTGCAGTTGGTGAGGTATACCGCAATTTTTGGATTTGTGTAACCGCATCCGCAACCTTAGATTGCGGTCGGTATAAGGAACCGCAGATCTTGGTCTGCTTTCGTAACATGTCGGCTTCTTTGCGGTAACAACTCGGTCGGTTTTGCGATGTTGGGGTACAAAATGCCAGCCCTCGAGCTTGGGCCGCTCCTTTTTCCTTTTTCCACCATCTCTCTCTCCCTCCTCACACGCAGTGGCCAGCGTACGTCTTATCTTTTCTTCTTCTTCCTCCTCTCCTCTCATCTCTCTTTCCGAATTTTTCCTTCTCCCTCTCTTTGGCTTCTGGCTTCAAGATTGACCAGAAACGTATCCGAAATGTTTGATACTTGTGTCAAGAACCTAGGAGCATATTCGACTGCGTATCTGATACGGGCCTAAGTCATATTTCATTGTGAACTGATTCTCATACTCATTTGTATTTATATTTTGTTTGGTTGATGAGAAGATAATTGAAACTGCGAAAAGACACGATTCTAGATTTCTTGGTATTTGGTTCAAGCCTTTACTGTTAAGTTTGATCAACGTGCTTATGACAATTGTTTATATAATGATGTTGTATGATTCTCATGTATGAATTTAAAGAAATGTCTCTTTGAATTTGAATAGAGAATTTAAAATGTTGCCAAGATGGAGCAGAGCTGTTACTCAGCTCCCAAGGTTGGGTTCACAGCATAACTTGAATCTCAAAAATGAATTTTATGTTATTTCTCGCCAAAGCTATGGCAGGGCTGCTGCAGCTGTGGCTCCAGATGTGGAAAAACCTCTCCCTAGTGAGCCAGTGGTACGTTTTTTAGCTACCCATCTGCATTTATGTGTGCAAGGTACTCAGTTGTGTCTGTGTTTGGAAATCGAACTTGCTAATTTAGGTAATAGTTGGTTGTAGTTTAAATTAAGTTTGATGATTTACTTGTTAATGGACATAGATTATCTGGAAATTAAATCATTAGCCATGAATCATTCTTGTGATAATGTATTTGTGTGTCTGTGTGTTGTTGGCCTTCGTCAAGCTGAAGCTTCTAGAATTATTTCATTGCTGAGACTTAGTGTACCAATGCTCAACAGGTAAATCCGGACAAACTGTTTTGGTCTAAGCCATGCTCATTGGCTTTGGCCCCAGACTCCCCATTAAGAATTGAAGAGCCACAATATGCGGGATTTAAACATGCAATTCTTAGGCTGATGCTGTTTTATAGCAAACAAAGCACGTCCATTCGAGGAGCAAATGTGGTATATAAGCGAATCATTTCACAAGTTGATAAACCTGCCATTTATGAAGGTCAAATTTTCTCTCTTCTTTCCTCTGTATTTTCTTTAATAATCTTGTAGATATGAGGATAATTGGCAATGTTTTTAAAGCAAACTTAATGGCGAGCTAAACTTTTCTCGCAAAATATGCAGTATTCAACTTGGAGAAAACCTTTAAGACAACATTCTCTCTACTTGTACTTCATATGTGGCTTTGCTTACGCCGGTTGAAAGAAGACGGAAAGGAAGGAGTTGAATTTGGGCAATACATATATGAGACTTACAATCACGATGTGGAACTTAGAGTATCTAAGGCTGGGGTATGTGATCAGTTCTCTTATGTTAAGCTACATAATCCGCTTTGAACTTAATGCTTCCTGACAGTTTAGTTGCTTCTTGTTAATGTTATTTTCAGATAACAAGTATAAATCAAATTGGAGGTCATCAACTGTTTTTAAAAAGAATTTTAAGTTATTTGTTTAGTATGGTTCAACAAACACAGGGAATTTTCCAGAATGAATCTGTTTCTTAGGTTTTAACTGCTGTGCTTTTGGTATAAGAGGTTATGAGAACATGGTTGCTATACTATTTGTAATTTTAGGGGGCTTACGATTAAGCATGAGGTTGCTTAGACTTTCCATGATTTATAGGACTGTTTCCGTGTTATGAAGTTGGTCTATCGACATTTTGGTGCACATGATAATGTATTGTTTCTTTCACCTTGTATATGGGTTTTTTTTTTTTTTCATGCACACTAAAACCAAAATAGATGCTTTGCTTAGTCTGTTCAATTCCCAAAAACATTCATGTATAGCTCTGTCCTATTGTCCACTATTTTAGGAGCTGCTATGTCCAATTCCATGTAACATCTTTCACGTTATGCATATTGAAGTTCCCTAATAACTCAGCTCAGACAACATATTAGGTTGTTTTTTATGCAGCATATTATAGCATAGGATTTACAGTTATGCATGCTAATTGATTTACCCTTGAAATCTCAGGTCAACTTATTACTGACTAAATGGATGAAGGATTTGGAGAAGATATTCTATGGGAATATTGTTGCTTATGATGCTGCCGTGCTTCCGGAGGCTAGGCAGGATGAGCTGCAAAATGTGATTTGGAGGTAATCTTTCCCAAGCTTGGTCTATAGTTCCCCCGCCCTTAGTAATATTCTATGTCATTGGATGGTGTTCCCATACTAGCCCCAACATAAATATTCTCAACCATTTGAACATGGAAATATGTATTAACCATCTGTACCTGCTTTGCAGGAATGTCTTTTCTGATGATGGTTCATCACAACCAAATGGTGATGCATCACGAGCAGTCCAGGCATGTTCTCATCCTTGATCTTGTGTTATCTAATTACATTTCACTTTGTGGTTGATACACTGGAGAATGTGTAGTTTTCCAGGTTTGGAATTACTAGAAGTGTTCTTTTCCTCGGGGTTGCTAGAACTGTTGCTTTTGTAGCTAAGCCACAACACCTCCACCCTGACTTTATAAGTACTCTCTGCTACACCGAAGAAAAAGTGAATATATTGGCCGGTGATAAGTGAGCAAAATGTGTAATATTTGAAGTTAGCCCATGGACACAAATGCCATATATGATACCCAGCTTCATGTCTGTAGATTAGTTCTCTCTATAAGATGTTGCCTTATTTACCTGCATTTTTAATCAAAATTCTCTCTGGTTTTTAATTTATGAGGGAGTAGGGGTTGTAGTGGTTAACTTTCTTATGTCTTTTAAGTTTTTAGATCTATATGATGCGAACAATTGCAATTAACGTTTTTGTATATGCAGGCAATGGCAAGATATATTCGCCGGGAAGTTAGTTGCCTGTCCTTGACAGGTATTCATTGCTTGTTCTTTCTGTTTCCTGTTGGGAATTTGGTATTTGTGATAATTTAATGAGTTCCTATCAAGTTCAAGATTGCACATAAACTTCCAATCTCTTCACCAGATATATAATGCCTACAAGTTCAGTCTGACAACAGTGTGCAATTTGATTGTGCAGATAAAGAAGCTATGTTCTCTGGTAATTTCATGTTTACTTCATTGAAGGGCGAGAAACCAAAATCCGAGACATCCACATAAGAATCAATGTAGTCATGTGCGAGTTTCCATGAAGAAAATTAGAAAATTTTCATTCTACAACAAATCATAAAGACTTGTAAAACACGACAAATAAAACCTTTGTATAATTATCAAAAGCAGCTCCGTTATTTTTTCAATTATTTATAAAATTAATTTCGCCTTGAGAATTTGCAGACCAATTGGTAGTCTTGATGGTTTTAGCTTATGTAATTATCCGTTGGTTGTGAATTACCAATTATCAAGATATGTGGTCGTTCGTTCCATTTAGATGGGGTATGTCGCTCTTTTTTTCATTATCCTTGAAATGCCTTTGCTTTGTTATGTTAGTTCATGCACTCTGAATTTGTTCAGTATTCTTTACCATCATATAAATTGCATTCTTTTCCACATAGTACATGCATCAGATCAGATGAAGCAACTAAGCAAATTATCATACGTATATAGACTAAAAGAGAAAGCTGGCTTAGTTTCGGAAGTGATGATTAGTCGAGGTGCGCATAAGCTGGCCCAGATACCTCATGGTACTTACAAAAAAAAAAAAAAAAAGTATCCAGAGGATGCCTTATATTATATATATATATATATAATATTATCAAATATATTATTACATCAAAGAGATGGACAATCAAATTGATTTCTCGATTCAATAGAAGCCCAAGGAAGTGAATAGGGTCCCATCCCAAATAACAGGAGATATGTAAAAAGCAGGTCCGATTATGTCTATTACTAATCCTAAATGGAATGTAATGACATAGGGATCCATATGTAAACATAGTACCTATTTAGATACACTTGAATGACCCTTTCTCATAATTAAAATGTATATAACCCTATTTCGATATGGTCTAGTATGAAATGAACTTATAATCATGGAATCGACTTGATCATCAAATTATAGATTATAAGTTCATAACCCTAGCCCATTCCCATTTTGGGCGGAACAGATCTACTAATTCTTTGATTCCAATTAGTAAGAGGGAAGCGATTGGATGTCTGACTCAGGCCTATATGACATGACAAATCAATAAAAATACTCTTAACACTCCACCTTTGTCATATATTCCATACATCGCATTAGATAGGTATCATATTCATGGAATACGATTCACTTTCAAGATGCCTTTGTGGTGAAGTGGTAGACATGCGAGACTTAAAATCTCGTGCTAAAGAGCATGGAGGTTCGAGTCCTCTTCAAGGATTAATATTGAATATTGTGGTGACAAAAAAGAAACATTAGTTATCAGCTTCAAATGGATGCTATAATTCATTATATGAGACATAAGTTTTGGATAAAAGGATTGCAAGCTTTTATTTAAAACAAATAGACCCATCCGATCATTGCAATGAGGAATTATATTGAGGGGTCCTTCAATACTCATCCGATCAACTTAATAGTCAATTGTAGAGTTATTATTGAACAACACGATTCCCTCAACACAGCTCCCCTCATTAAGAAGCTTCCCATCACAGGACAAGGCGACTCGGTCTTGTTTGTATTGGGTTTGGGCCTAGTTACTTATGTCACAGGCTTGTGGACTTGGATCTTCTTGGGGCCTTATGGCGAGGAGGTGCGTCCAATTTTTCTTGCTCAATTTCCTGCGTAGGTAAAGGGAATGTCAATATATCCCAATGGCAATAGGAAGGAAGTTAACGAAAAAGAGTTGATTTGTCTATACTTGCAGACCGAGGGTGGGTCCTACACTCCCACAACATCTGAAGGTCGTCCTACGAGTATACGTGCCGCCATGCATCTTCCCTCCATCTCTCCAAGCAAGCTCTTCAACTATACAACAAGCCAACCAACTTGCAAATCTTCTCTCTCTCTCTCTCTCTCTCTGTAATTACTTCACTCGCACGCCACTCTCTTAAAGTTCTCCTCTTTAAAACCCAAACACAGAGGTTACTGTTCATATATGGGTTTCTCATTCCCACACCAAGAAACGTATTGCTTTTCTTCAGATTTTACTTTTCCACAGATTCCCTTCCACAAATTCCCATTGATTTTTCAGATACCCACAAAATCTTCTTTATTCACGCCCTACCCAGAATTTGATTCCTCCAAATTCAGAGTCTTTCTTTCTTTCCCAACCACCATGACTTTCTTGAAGATTTTCCTTCTTGTTCCTTTACTTTCCCTAGCGTTTTCTCAGGAAACTTTCACTTCCCACCTCCTGCCGAGGCCTTTGATCATCGAATACCCCGAAAACACTGAGACCCATTTCAGTGAATTAGAGGAAGAGTTTAAATTGCACTGTACCAGCTGGAGATTTTCTGCGGAGGCTAACAACATCAACCCCTGGAAAACAATCCCACAGGAATGTGCAGAGTATAAGTGACGGGTGGGGCTCATGGGTTTGATCTCGTAAGGGTCTCTAAGGAGGCTGGAGTTTTTGCCAAGGCTGTTGAATTGAGTGGTGATGGGAAAGATGCGTGGATTTTTGACATTGATGACACTCTGCCTTCCAATCTTCCGTATTATGCTGACCATGGTTATGGGTATGATTCTTGAACTTCCTTTGAGAATTTTCTTTGGGTTTATGGAATAGTTTGGAGGAAAACAAAAATATAGTAATTTGGTAAAGATGCGTGGAATTTTGACATTGATTGACTAGATTGTTTTCTAAAATTAACATAAATAGAATCATGTCGGGAATTTTGGAGGTTTTTGATCATCTGGAGTTTGATAGATGGGTTGAGAAGGCCATGGCACCCGCTATAAAGTCCAGCTTGAAACTCCATGAAGAGGTGTTGGGTTTGGGAATTAAGGTATTCTTGCTCACTGGGCGCAGTGAAGGGAAAAGAAAGGCTACTATTGAGAATCTGATCAATGCAGGATTTCGAGATTGGCATAAGCTTATTTTAAGGTGAGTATGAATGCCACTTATGAGTTCATGTAGAATATTGTCTGACTAGCATAACTATTATTATCCATATTTTAATATCATTTGATTGTCCTAGTATGGTTTTTTCCTTTGCAAATTTAAATGGAAAGTTAGGTTAAGTCTTATTGCTGTATTCTAGAGCCAAGAAGCTCACACACCCTCTTGCTTTACCAAGCATTGCCACTTGGCCATGCCTTTTTACCCTTTTTTGTTGTTGTTGTTGTTGTTGATGAGAAAAGAAAAGCACAACCACACAACTCCTCATAGAAAGAGGGTTTGACTTTAGAAGAGAGGGTAAGCTAAATAAAACAGAGTGAAAGCAAAGATATAATAAAAAGACCACCTGTGAGGAGCATAGACAATTGAAATGGGCCTTCCATTTTTGGGCCTTCTATATGGGCCAATAGTAAGGCCCACCACCCAAACAACATTAAGAAGTCCCAATTGGATACAAAAGCAAATGCGGCTACTCATCTTTTTTTTTTTTTTTTTTTTCCCAAGGCTTTTCACTCTATTACTTACTGACAAGTAAGATCTTAAATATCGAGGGTTTCAGAAATATTTGTAGTTCAAAAATACGAAAATATCGATTAAAATATCAATATTGATAAAAATTAGATAAAAACCACATGGAAATTTTTAATGAAACTTTAGAAGTTTATTTAGTCAATCGCCAATTGTTTTGACACAAAAAATTGAAAGGAAATTTATTGCATAGTGATTGAGTGATTTATGTTTATTATATTGCGAGCTGACAAACTCTGTGACTTAGAAAATTTGGAGTAATTAATGAAAGAAAATTAAATACCCTCTAGTAATTTATTTATCGTTTTTACTACAATATTTTATACTTTATAAATTGCATGGTAAGATACATGAGTAATTTTATTTCACGTTATTCACTAGACATGGTACACGTTCTTATATTTATTATTTATTAAAAATTGAAAAATAATTAAAGATGTAAACCAACTTGATTTGTCATGAAAATTAGGCATCCTACCATGCTTAAAAAATAATAGTGAAGATTGAAAATTAAGTAAGAACATAAATAAATTTATCCTATTAAATAAGAAATAAAGAAAATGATTATAGAGATTTAAGTAATTAAGCAACAATTTGAAGGTAATGTAAGTACTTATAATGAATAATAAAATAATCAATAACATTAAATAGATTAAATAGGAAAGGAATAAATTAAATTAACTAATTAAGTAATTAATCAACAATATAAAATAATAAGTAATTATGTTAATTTATATTTTGAGAAACAGCTCGCAAGAGTTATAAATAAGGGATTCCAGTAATAATCACAAAGTGATGACTAGCATGGTGGTTAAGTGGCTCCAGAACTTGGAAGGGGGAGGAGTTCGAACCCCTTTGTGCATGAGTTTAAGTGTATTATTTCATTTTTGAAAGTTCATATCATGATAATATTGCGATATATTGACTATCGCGATATATAGTCTTGAGATTGCCCAAACTCTCCTCATATTCCTGTTTGTTCCCATTTTAATCTCATTTCACCCATTTTTTGTTGTGTGGTGTATGTCTATCTCAATAAATCTCACCGGATCAAGTTGGATCCGTGTGCCTTCGCTGTGTCTCTGTGGGTTTTGCACCTCAACAAAAGGGTGACCGATGTTATCATCCCTCCAATCGCCGCTTTTATGTTACCATGAATGTTATGTTTGTAGAGAACAATATGTTTTTTTTCTATCAGACATGCCCAATCATGTCTTACAGGTGGAGAATACAGTAAATGAAACACATAATTGGTTTGAGATAGAAATATGGGGGAAAGAAGCACAAAATAGTGCGTTTGAACCCGAGCCTAGCCAAGCAGCTACCGACCAGTCTAGCCGAGCCAAGCCAAGTAGCTGCTGATCAATCTAGCTGAGCTGAGCCGAACAGCCCAACCAAACTGGACATCAGCGACCCTCCTCTCGAACATACCTGCTCATGTTCAATTGAACGTCCTTGAGGTAAGTCCTTCAGATCTCAATGCTTCTCAAAATATTGTTGAAATTATGAAAAGAATTACATGCACGAGCAAATATGGGAATACTACTTGACTGATTCTCACCAGAAGACAAGGTGAAATATGCCATTGCTGATTATGTCTCCACACACAGATTGTCTCCTCAAACTAAAGCATTTGTCAATCAGGTGAAAAGAATTAAAATTCCTAATCGATTGGAAGAAGACTTGTAAGACCCAAAATGGGTGGAAGCAATGAATGTGGAGATGGAGGCATTATAGAAGAATGGAACATGGGGGATAGTTTTACAACCTGAAGGACATAAACCTGTTGGATGTCGATGGGTGCCCAGAATTAAGCAAAAAAGTTGATGACACAATAGACATATATAAAGCAAGACTTGTGGCCAAATGATATAAGCAGATGTATGGAGTTGATTATTAGGAAACATTTGCATTGGTGGAAAAAATGAATACGATGCGAGTTCTATTGTCCTTAACAACTAATTTTAATTGGCCTCTCAAGCAATTCTACGTGAAGAATGCCTTTCTGCATGGAGATCTAGAAGAAGAAGTGTATATGTACATGCCACCTAGTTATGGGTTCTCTAATAATATTGGGAATGTGTGTAGGCTTCGAAAGGCCTTTTATGGATTGAAGTAGTTTCTACGAGCATGGTTTGGATGGTTCACTGAAGCAATGAAGAAGTATAGATATCATTAAGGTAACTCGGATCATACCTTATTTATCAAATATAGAGATGGTAAGATTACTTTGTTGATAATCTATGTCAATGGTATGGTAGTTACTGGTGGTGATGTTGTTGAAATGGTTAAATTATAGAAGTACTTAGCCTTAGAGTTTGAGATGAAGGATTTGAGGCCTTTGAAGTATTTTCTGTAAATCGAAGTAACTCGATATGCTACTAGTATTTGTTTATCTCAAATGAAGACTTGTTGACAGAAACTGGTATGTTAAGGTGTGCACCAGTCGAAACCCCTATTGTGCAAAATCATCACCTAGCAATCTATCTTGATCAAGTGTTAACCAACAAGGAGAGATATTAGAGGTTAGTGGGAAAAATAATTTATCTTTTGCACACTAGACCATATATCGCATGTGCAGTTAGTGTTGTTAGCCAGTTCATGCATTCTCCTAGTGAGGATCACTTAGCGACAGTTATGAGGATTTTGAGTTATTTGAAGAAAGCTCTAGGCCGAGGCTTGATATTCAAAAAACTGGGACATTTGAATGTCAAGGGTTATACCGATGAAGATTGGGTAGACAATATAACACATAGACATTCTACATCAGGATACTTCACTTTCATTGGAGGTAATTTGGTTACATGGCAAAGTAAAAAGTAGAATGTAGTGGCCCGATCTTTAGCTGAGGCATAATACAGGGGCATAGCACAGGGAGTTTGTGAGCTTTTTTGGCTAAAGATAATCCTATATGAAATTGATTTTCCACCAAAAAAAGTCATGGAGCTTTATTGTGACAACCAAGCTGTGAGAGAGGTAGTAAATAATCTAGTTCAACATGACAAAACTAAGCATGTTGAAGTGAATAGGCATTATATCAAGGAGAAGTTGGTAGACAAGTAAATCGATATGTGTTGAGGCCCAAAAAATCCAAGGTTAGGCCCAAATATATTCCCGGCCTAATGCGATACCTTACCAAGAAGAAACCGGATTTGGGCATGCGAAAGTTCATCATACACGCTCGCACGAGTCATGATCCACGTGCCACACCAGCAAATACATAACCTATCACGCTAAGAGTTGTAGCAAGCCTATAAAATACGCCGGCTCTACAAGCCCATGCTTACTATCCCGTCAAACATCATATCCCTTTTCAAAGATAATAAAATTCAAGCACGTCAATCTACATGCAATGTTAAGCGGAAAATCATTATTTTTACACTTAGCCACGCTACAAGCTTAAATGGATCCAAGCCACGCAAATGCTCGGGGCTTGCTAAGTGGGTTGTGGTATGGATGGTAATGAGCCTTCATGAAGCCCATTGATGAGCCAGAAATGGAAGTTTTGGGCTGCTTGGGAGCCCCATAACTCGAGCCTATTTCTTGAGCCCAAATATGTGGGTAAGCATAATGAGAGAAATAGGAAGCCTATTACTTTAGAAAATTGGCCTATACCTCAGATGGATTTGAAGTATGTGGGCAGTGGACTGTACATAAATTCTTCATATTAATAAATTATAGGGTTCTGAGCAAGGATTAGCTATTTTTGGGTTTCAATTTACTTCAATTGCCTTCAAAACTTCTGAATTTTTTTTAGGTTCTGTTATGGGTATCGGGAAATATTGATGATATCGGCAAAATATAGGGGATATCGCATTTATCGGGGATATATCGTAGAAACATGGAAGATATGGCCTTACCCCCCCAGTGTCGGTGTTGACAGTTAAAAATTCTGATATATCGGTGTATCAGCCGATATTTCAATCCTTGCTTGTAATTAGCCAATTACTTTTCCTTGTAGGAAAAGTCAACTTGTACTTGTATATATATCCTCCTCTTGGAGAAATATAATATCCATTCACAATTATTTAATCCTTTTGTGTTTAGTTTGAGTGATATTGCGTTTTTCGATGTGTTGGTTTTTCACTCTATAACATACCGGTAAGATATAACATTTTCACTCTATAAGTTACTGATAAGATATTGGCTTTTCACTCTATAACTTACCGGTAAGAAATGAGCCTTTTAGTTTACCGTCAAAACTGAAATCTTGGTGGAGGCTTTGCACATCATCTCAGTTTACTGTCTAAACTGTCTATTCATTTATGGCAGAAATAGTTAGCGATTATTATACTTTTGATCATTTACTATAGGCTTATTTACAATAGTACCCTCCTGAAACTTTTGTCAAATCTTACTTTACCCCCGAAAAGTTAAAATGGCCCGCTTAACCCCCTTGACCAAAGTTTAGTGTTCTAGTTTGCCCTATACTGTTATCTCCATTAATAACTCCGTCAATTTTGATGATATAGCATGACTATTTTAGTCTTTTTACCATAAGTGATGATGTGTCAAATGCAGGCCCCACGTTTTTTGCTTAAGTAGACTAAAATATTAATAAATAATTATAATTAAATAATGTAATTACTTGTTAATATATAAAAATATAAAAAATGGACAAAAAATAATATTAAAAAAATCTCTTCTTTTCCATCTCTCTCTATCTCTCTCTCTCTCTCTCTCTCTCTCTCTCTCTCTCTCTCTCTCTCTCTCTTTCTTTGTGTTGTCCCTCCCTTTCCCTTAACTTCACACCATCAGACCACAACTACCACCCAACCCACAGCCACCCTCACCACCACCACTCTAACCCTACTCAACATCACCTACCCAGCAACCAACCTTTACCACCCTCCCACCACACTACTTCTCAAGACTCCCCCACCTCTCTCTCTGTTCATCTCTCTTCTCCCAAGCCCAGCCCCGACATCCACACAGTCACCCACTCCACCACTACCTCCCCTTTCCCTAGCCTCTTATTCTAAACCTGCCCCTTTTCTCCTAGCACAACCATCAACCCAAACCCTTAGTCCACTCCTAAAAACACGACGTCCATCAACGACGGATTTGGATATGGCCAAAATTTATATATGAATATGGGAACTTGACATTCCTAGATTTGTCTGGAAATTTTTTTGCTGGCTAAATACCAAAACTTGTATTTACCAATTTAGGCCATCTTGAATATCTTAATCTCTCCATTAACCATTTTCAAGGACCACTGCCATAAAACTTTCCCAATCTTAAATGCCTCCATTTAGTAGTGAACCACTTTAGTGGCACAATTCCTGAAGATATTGGTTTGATATATGGTCTTCAGCTACTTCAAAATCCACTTGAATGAAAAATTCCATCCTCTATAGGCCAACTTAGGAAGCTCCAGTACCTTGATCTTCAAAACAATTCCTTAAATTCTTCAATCCCTGTGGTGGGTATGGTGATTTAGATGGTAGGTTTTGATGTTTGGATATGTGGGTATGGTGGTGCTGGTGGTTTAAATGGTGGAGGGATATAAGAGGTGGTAGTGGGGAGTAGGAGGGGTTGGTATGTGGTGGTTGCTGGGGAAAAGAGAGAGATGAAGAAGAAGATAATTTTTTGATATTAAATTTTCAATTTTTTAATTAAATAATTAATTTTTTTAATTAATATTTTGGTCCACTTTAAGGAAAAAAAAAAAGTGGAGTCTACACATGACACATCATCACTTGTGGAAAAAAAAGACTAAAATAGCCCTACCACGTCATCAAAATTGACCGAGTTATAAATGGAGATAACAACATGGGGCAAAGTGGAACACAAAACCTTGTCAAGGAGGTTAAGTGGATCATTTTAACTTTCGAGGGTAAAATGAAATTTGGCCAAAGTTTCAAGGGATACTACAATAAATAAGCCTTTACTAAATTTGAATCTCCCTACAGTATTTGTTCCTTGCTCGGATGATTTGTGCGAGATTTGTTGTGATATTCCCTTTGGGGTTGAGAATTTGTTTTACAAAAAGCCAAGCCATTGGAGAATTTCTTTTTTCCTGTTTTGGGGAAATTATTTTGGTGAGTATGTTATGATCTAAAAGCCAATCAATCATTTGGGTACACGTATTATTGGGAAGCCACTTGAAGGTTCCAATGTAGAAAAGTTCTTAGCATATAACTCACTTGACCAGCTCAAAAATCATCTCCAAAATAATCCTCTATCTTCTTCTTCTTCTTCTTCTTACAAATTTGACATAAAAATATTTAACTAGAGAACATTCACTTGGAGATGTCATGATCAGTGAGGTTATTAAGGGGTAAGATTGGGACCTAAAGAAACTTCTATAACACTCAATGCCCAGGTGGCCAATCAAAGGA
Source organism: Prunus mume (assembly GCF_029339155.1). NCBI lineage: Eukaryota > Viridiplantae > Streptophyta > Magnoliopsida > Rosales > Rosaceae > Prunus > Prunus mume. Next base: position 20,764,189 of record NC_142701.1, on the reverse strand, counting down.
GAGAAAAAATACCATTAACACAATCACTATTTATGTACAACCAAGGCCATATGTGTAACTTCCTATAAAGCTAGATCAAACAACTTCTTTGTTCTCATCAGATAACTGTGGTGCTATATATAAAGCTTATAACTTCTAAATACACAACATAAACGGTTTGGAAAAAGGAAAGAAAGAAAAGAAAAACTAGGGAGGGAAATTATCATTATTAGCTCTAACTAGCAAGACGCTATAGTGATCTTAGAGCAATGAGGCCTTCAGCAAACTCCACCGCTGCGGCTACTAGCCAGGATGCCGCGCTCAGAAACTGGAAGTCTCCAATACCATACCTCTTCGGTGGCCTAGCCCTCATGTTGGGGCTTGTCGCGGTTGCGCTGCTGATTCTTGCTTGCTCCTTCCACAAAACGCCGTCATCCAACAGCTCAACAAGCAGTGATGCAGATCAAGATCAGAAACCAACTAGGCCAGTGGACATAGAGGCTGCAGATTCTGAGCCCAAGATTGTTGTCATAATGGCTGGAGAGAAAACAGCAACATACTTGGCCAAGCCAATGTGTTCCAATACTCACCAAACTGATCAAAATGTTTGAAATCTCTGCTTCAAAATGCCTTTCTTTTTGTTTTGTTTTCTATCTCGGTTTCTTGTAGCTCTATTTGTTAGTCTCTCTTAGTATACATGCTTGTTAGCTGTTGCGGGAATATCTAATCTAAGAGAGCTCTATATATAAAGAGTATATGTATATGTTAAATCATAAGAACTTGTTATACAATTCATTTTCTTCTCTTTTCAATCTGTTCTTTTGTGAGGATCTATCTATAGCAAGCTAGTTTACAATCCGATTTTCAACTTGTTTGGCTTCAAAGTTTAGGACATTGGCCTTGATTCGAAATTAATAAACATTTATTTTTCCTGCTGGGTTATTTTATTTCTTTTTCTTTTTCCTGCTTTGTGATGATGGTGCTGTAATCTTTAAGCCAAGCAAACTTGAACTCGGGCAAATCTTGGGAAGCAAATTAACTTGAAGGTTTCAGTAGAGAAAAGTTCAACAATATTCCACGTGGGATCACGTGACATGGTATTTATCTCATATTTTGCAGCTATGATAAGAATCACTTACTCGTTCGGGACTGCTTCTCTAAGAAGCACTTATGCTCATAAACGCTTATAATAAAAGCGTTTTTATTATAAAGATGTTGAAATTTTCATAAAAAATTGAAGTGCTTCCTTGAAAAGTATTTGGGAGTGCTTCCTGAAGAAGAGTATGGCAGGTGCTTCTCCAGAAAACACTTCTATGACCTAGAAGCACTTCTAGACTTTTCAGCCAAACACTATAAAAAACGCTTTTGTATGTCAGAAAGCGTTTTTAGCCCTTTCAGAAGCACTCCCAAATGAAATTAATTAAGGTTCTTAATTATTTTTACCTTCAGGTTCAACCATTTAAATCTCTTTTTTGCAATCTTTTCCCCAAAACAGCTTTTTGCCACTGAATTCCAACTACCATCACTTGAACGAAGGGATAAATATGAAGAAGATTAATGTTAATTACAAGGTGGTATATATTATTATATCCATCGATAAGCTGACTTAATTAGAAGAAGTTGGACCCCTGCCGTCCCCTGCCGTCTGCGCAAGAGTCTTCCACCAATCCCATAATTACCAACTGCGGTCTTTTAATACGCTACTTTACCACATCTTAAGCCAACTATGTTTGACAGAAATGCAAATGACAAAAAAAGGTAACCAATGGATTTAGATTAAACAGAGAAGTGGCTTCTCGGAGATGTATTTTTGGAGTGCACATTTTCTTGGATATGACACAAATTAGTATAAAAGGAACTCAATTTCCATTTTGGACGTCATTAAGTCTAGAGGTGTGGACACATGAAATGATGAGTTCCACTGGGTTTTATATTTATATATTTTCACGTTTTCTGTGAAGTTTCTCAGAAAGTGTTATAGAAGTTGACCAAACCCATATCAAAATCTTATTTTCTTGATGGGAATAGTTTAATCTTTTTTTATACAAGCACTACTAAAGGAGCGAGGATTCGAACATCGAACCTCGAGTATAGAGATAACTGTTTTTAACCACTTAAGCTATAAGCCCTATAGTAATAATTTATATAAATTGGTTTGTCACATCAATTATACTTTCTTGATGGGAATTTATAATTACCTTAATGCCGGGGGCACAAGGTCAAAACCACCTCAACCATGATAGATAAACATGAAAACCAATTTATATAAACTAATTAGTTTAATAATTATTAATGGGAGTTTGGCAGAATGCATGGAGTCATAGACCATGGTATTGGATTAGGTGAAGGAGAAGTGGCGTCTCGGAGATGTATTTTTCCTACTGTTACTAATGGAAGACCTAGAAATTTAGATCCATACATGCAATATTAATAGTAAAAGCAAAACAAAAAGGTGGTGGTTTTCTTAGTATTAGAATCTTGGATATGGCAAATTAGTCTTAAAGGAAGTGCATTTCCACATCAACTTCTTCTTTAGTGGGGAACACTGGACATCATGTATGAATATGCTAATTTTCCACTAGGTTTTTTGTATTATTTATATATGTTCGAATATATTTTGAAATTATCGTGTGAAACTCATTTGCATATTCACAATCGTACATGCGCACATGAACAACTTCGCTAGCGCATATATCATTCTAATTCCCTTATTCTTTAGCTAATAGTCGATGCCTCAAACAAATGATGCACTACTGCCTGCCACTAATTGAAGTGTCGAGACCGTACCTAGAAAAAGAAAATTGTTTCTAGACTGTAGGGTTTGATGTCTGTGGATGCATATATGCGAGGGCTTGAAAACGTACGGCTGTAGGGTTTACAATATTATACATGTGAATGTTATGAACCAAATCAAATTGGATATCTTTTAAAGTTGAAAAAACAAAAACATGGGGATTTTCTTTTCACCCTCACCTGTTTGAAGTTGGCTACACAAAACTGATGGGAAGTTGAAAAGTTTTCAAAAAGTTGGTTCTCCATTTCAACAATTCTTTGATTTGTGGGACATCATTATATATGCTGTGTTAGTGTTTACATCAACATTTCGTGCTTAGATTTTTATATAGAAAAAGGAAACTTTTTTGGATGTCACTGAGATATTAAAGGGAAGATGTCAACATGCATTTGGCTGGAAGGATTGTGTTGTTTGACGTCTACGTCTAGAGGCCTTGATTTCATGGGAACATGCACTCACCTCAACAAGCTGATTGAAGCTGCTAACCACTTGTAATAACCTAGACCACACAATTTCTTCGTGCCTATCCATATTTAATTATCTGGAAAAAGTTGTACGCAAAGGTCTTTTTAACAATAAAGTTTCATTGATCAAAGAAACCCTAAAAACACAGATTGCACAAACAAATCTAATTGCCTCCTTTCCTTTTTGCGTCGTTTTTTGTATAACTAATTTGCAAATCTCTTTTAGATCATGAGGTTCTCTTTACTTTTAAAGAAGAGTAGGTACGTGATTCGAATTCTAGCCTTGAGTGCGTGGATACATGCTCACTAGCTACCCGGTGAACCTGCCCTACAAGCCCTACGATCCCCTACAAGCCAGAAGCATGAGATCCTCATTTGATAAACAAAAAGAAAGATCAAATTGCATTCTAAGTGTCGGCATGCGTTGGAGTAGATCGACACATAGTTTGCTTGGAAACCCAATTAGTAAAGTGAATGTTCATAATTATTATGAAGTAGAATAAGAATGTGAAGTTGAGGGTCCAAACCTTTTTCTGGTGGGCTGCTTCCAATCCAAATATTGGAGGGGCCGCTATTCAAATATACAGAGCATATTTTAGTGATGCAAGATATACAATATTGCAGTAAATGTAAACAGTTATTTTCTCATCTGGATGTCGTGCGGATGTCATTGTAAACATAGAGAAAAGTAGAGAAAGATAATAAAAAATATATAACATTTGCCCGATAATAATGTCTGGACATTCATATATATATATATATATTTCATTATTAGTTATTCAATCTTTAACGTACACCTTAAGTGAAATTAATCGTCCTTTTCAAACTGACCTATTTAAGGTACGAATTGGTAGGCTAGCTTGTACGTGGATCACCAAGGACCGCATAAAAAGAAAACTTCCTTACAGATGCCTGATTAACTAAAGCTAAGATTTAATTAAAGCTAAGATTGGGGAATGAGTCAGATAGAGTGACCCATTAAGCAACCCACTCCACTAGAAAATAAATAATTAAATTAATAGAGATAAAAAAGAAAACCAAGAGAACAAATAGATGAAGAAAAATTGCAAGCAGAAAAAGAGTATAGTAACTTTGGGACCCTATGTTCCCTCTCCTAATCTTCTTTCCCCATGGACCCTGGCAAAGGAAAAAATCGGCAAGTTTGGCTTAAATAAGGGAAAAATTGATGATGCGTTTTCATATGAGGGAGAAGAAGATTAAAATAAATAAATAAATAAGCAATTATAACATTTATCATCTCAAAAATCGAAACCATAGAACTTGTTTTCAGGACATTATAGCTGCAGCCTACCTTATCACAATTTTTTTTTTAGTTAAAACCTCAAATTTTTTTTAACTCTGTCACTTTTTTGTTTGGTTTCCAATGTATAAAAAGAAAAGTCCATATTGTTAATTACTCCCTCAAGCAAAGTCTTGGGTTCGAGTGATCTTAGCATCCGTGTAGTGTGTGTGAATTTAGTATATTATCATCCCTCTCAATAAAAAAAATCCAAAAAAAAAAAAAAAAAAAAGAGAATAGAATATAGCTAGCATATCTTCCCATTTTGTAGAAGACATTGGTTAAAAATTCCATTATATATGAAGACTCATTTTCCCATTTATATCTTTTCATGTAAGTGTTTCTCCTTTCCCTTATCCTTACGTCCCCTCAGATGTCATACGCATATTATTAATTAGGACATAAAGCATATCCAAAATTAATCTTGTCTAGACAAGACCTAGACGGCTCCCATACAGCAACATCTAGCTACTTCTGATAATTAGAAATTAATTGAAACCAACAACATGAGCATATATACATATTTACAGAAGAAGGTAAACAAATATTAAGAGACCAACTTTTGAAACATTCTCTATTAAGGGAAATGGGACCAATTTTGTGATCAAACGGAATTTGACTAAGTGGGTCCTGCAAATTCAGGACCCAAAAAGTCTCAACATTGAAGGGAAATTTTGACAAACTCAACAAGCTCATTTTCTTATGTTGGTTGACATCTTTTTTCCACCACATGATGAGTTTTCTGATAATTACCAATGACTCGAAATCTACCTTTTTGAGTTTTGATCGATATCTCATAGTACCTACTTTCTTGAGAGCTTCTATGAAAACTAAGGAAAAACCGACCCCTAATAAACCCATGCCATTGCCCCAATTAGTACAAATATTTTCTTCTTCCAAATGATTGATGAGGCACAAAGAAAAAGAAGAGAACAATTCGAAAGCATATTCTTTTGGTCTTTTTAGGAACTTGGCATAAACTAAATTACCCCTATTTCTAGTGCCCCAAAAACCCAAAAGTTCATGTTTATTAATATTTTTCTTAGAGCAAATGGCATGCACTTTTTTAACACCCAAATCACTTTTGGCATCATCAAAGTACTAGTACTTGAGCATCTGAGAAAGCACCAAGAAGCTAAAATCTTCCTCTTAAACCCATAGGGGCAATATAGTCATTGAAAAGTTGAACCCCCATACTCTATATTAATTGTTGAGGCACCAACCTCATTTCTTCACACTAAACAAAAGAAAAAAAAAAGCAAATTACCAAATAAGAAGAGAGAAAATGAGTTCTGCAAGTTCAACCACAAGCCCCATTTCATCACCAGCCAGAATCCACCACCTATGGAAATCTCCATTGCCTTACCTCTTTGGCAGCTTAGGCCTAATGCTGGTTCTGATTTCTGTTGCACTAGTCATCCTTTTTTGCTCATACCGCAAACCGTCTTCGAGTGAAGATGAAGATGAAGAGAAGCCGGCAAGACCCATGAACGCAGTGCTCGATGATGAGAGAAAGATTGCAATTGTCATAATGGCAGGGGAAGACAAGCCCACCCACTTAGCTACAGAGATCATCATCACTTCACCAACTTGCTACTGTTCTTGCTCTTCTGAGACTGATCAGAAAGCCTAAGGGATCATCTAGCAGCTAGAACTAGAAAAAATTAAAAAGTTTTGGTCTACCCCTTACTTTGATTTGATCTTTCTTTCAATTTGTTGTTTTTTCAGTTTCGTTAGTGTTGGCGGGAATATGTAAATTGATTATGAGAGTTTTTCTGAGGAAATCGTTATAACCAAGGAGCTCTTTATATTAACATGTATGCTGTTATTTTTAGCATATCTCGGTTCTAATGTATTAACCAAGGAGCATAGTTTTTTCCTTCTTTTAATTGAGATTGAGCAGAGAAACCTTGTTTTGTCTAATGAGCATTCAACCATTTGAAAAGCTACACGTTATCCCAACAGATTTTATATAAAAATGTGTGAACAGAAAAAGGGCCATTAGAAACTTTTCTAAAGAAAAATAGAATCTAATATTGGTTTTGTATGTGTGGATATTATATGTTTGTCTCAAGATAATTCAATTGTATAAACAGTTACGTGGAGATTCATTTATTTATGAAGGTTCAATATTATCCTGATAATATGTTAACTATAACCATTTTTACGATTGTTAACATCATGTGCGTTCCAACTGAACCATAGGCTCTAATACCACTTATTGAGATCTACACTTACTAAATCTCATACATGTTAATAAAGATATTGTTTCCAACTTAACTATTGAATAAATTTTCAAGTGCATAATCTCATTGAAAAGCTTTGTAACCTTTTTTTTTTCCAAGCACATAATGATTTGATTGTTACTTAGAATTCCTGAACTTGGACGAAAAGAGGAGCAAAGTTCATGAACTAGATCATTCTTTTAATTGAGATTGAGCAGAGAAACCTTGTTTTTGTCTAATGAGTATTCAACCATTTGAAAAGCTACACGTTATCCCAACAGATTTTATATATAAAATTGTGTGAACAAAAAAGGGACCATTAGAAACTTTTCGACGACCATTAGAAACTTTTCTGAAGAAATCTATAGAATCCAATATTGGTTTTGTATGTGTGGAGATTATATGTTTGTCTCAAGATAATTCAATTGCATAAACGGTTATGCGGAGATTCATTTATTTATGAAGGTTCAATATTATCCTAATAATATGTTAACTATAACCATCTTTACAGGTGTTAACATCATGTGCGTCCCAACTGAACCATAGGCTCTAATACCACTTATTGAGATCTACACTTACTAAATCTCATACATGTTAATAAAGATATTGTTCCCAACTTAACTATTGTATAAATTTTCAAGTGCATAATCTCATTGAAAAGCTTTGAAACCTTTTTTTTTTCCAAGCACATAATGATTTGATTGTTACTTAGAATTCCTGAACTTGGTCGAAAAGAGGAGCAAAGTTCATGAACTAGATCATTCTTTTAATTGAGATTGAGCAGAGAAACCTTGTTTTGTCTAATGAGTATTCAACCATTTGAAAAGCTACACGTTATCCCAACAGATTTTATATATAAAATTGTGTGAACAAAAAAAGGACCATTAGAAACTTTTCTAAAGAAAACTAGAATCTAATATTGGTTTTGTATGTGTGGAGATTATATGTTTGTCTCAAGATAATTCAATTGCATAAACGGTTATGTGGAGATTCATTTATTTATGAAGGTTCAATATTATCCTGATAATATGTTAACTGTAACCATCTTTACGGGTATTAACATCATGTGCATCCCAATTGAACCATCAGCTCTAATACCACTTATTGAGATCTACACTTACTAAATTCCATACATGTTAATAAAGATATTGTTCCCAACTTAACTATTGTATAAATTTTCAAGTGCATAATCTCATTGACAAGCTTTATAACCTTTTTTTTCCCTAGCACATAATGATTTGATTTTTACTTAGAATTCCTGAACTTGGACGAAAAGAGGAGCAAAGTTCATGAACTAGATCATTCTTTTAATTGAGATTGAGCAGAGAAAACCTTGTTTTGTCTAATGAGTATTCAACCATTTGAAAAGCTACACGTTATCCCAACAGATTTTATATATAAAATATATAAAATTGTGTGAACAAAAAAAGGACCATTAGAAACTTTTCTAAAGAAAATTAGAATCTAATATCGGTTTTGTATGTGTGGAGATTATATGTTTGTTTTAAGATAATTCAATTGTATAAACGGTTATGTGGAGATTTATTTATTTTTGAAGGTTCAAATTGTCTTGATAATATGTTAAATATAACCATCTTCAAGGGATGATAACATCATATGTGTCCCAACTGAATCGCCGGCTCTAGTACCACTTATAGGGATCTACACAGACTAATAAATCTCATACATAATAAAGATATTGTTCCCAACTTAACTATTGTATAAATAAATTTTCAAGTGCGCATAATCTCATTGAAAAGCTTTGTAATCTTTTTTTTCCTAGCACATAATGATTTGATTTTTCACCTAGAATTCCTGAACTTGGACGAAAAGAGGAGCAAAGTTCATGAACTAATAGATCATTCTTTTATTAGAAAATCCAGGGAATTAAAAGGCTGATCAAAAGAGCCAAAACTAGATGTGATATTGGGAGGTGCAGGTTTGTCGATGATCCTCCTCATCTTGGTCCTATTGCCAATCCAAGTCATACATAATGCCATTGGATAACAGAGCATCTGGGCATGTGAGGACCTTCCCCTTTCTGCTGTTTCCAAAAAGTCTTTCATCAACCACTGGCTATGAGGCTATGAGCCTACGAGCCTATAAAAAAAGAAGAAAAAACAAACCATGACATTGCTTTGCACTAAAAAGTTGTTTTTTGTTGCTGAATAAATTTTTATGTATAGTGGGCAGTTGCGGCGACTTGGAAAATACACAGTAGGATAAAATGATGGCTTCCACTGGGAGTAATGGGGGACTTTAATTTGTGAGGCATATTTTTCAACTACCCTTATTTTATATATATATTCTAAGGATATTCCAGTTCAAAAACTTGGGCTTTTATTTTTTAGGGTTTAAAATGTGAAACACTGTGGCATGGACAACTCTTTGGTCATATCAAGTCCAGGCATAGTGTAGATTGTACCTTTCGCAACAGAAGCTTTTGTTTGCGGCTAGGAATGTAGATTGATCATCTTTGCATCACCTTATCTGATCAATAATTTTTCTGTGCAGATTGCAGAAGGCAAATGCACCATTTGGAATGATCTGAGGGGGCCTCACCTCGAAAGGAATGGCTAGGTCTCTCTCTCCCAATACAATTATACAAGTATGAAATAACTTCTTACATTAATTTTTTTTTTTTTAAATGGGTTTTGGTTTATTGTTGGAACATCTCCAATCATTCTTCTAAAGCCTTATTTATTAATTATATATATAGTATATAGAAAGAAATAATCAAAGAATCTGTCTTTCTAAAGAGTTTTCAACTCCAATCATTTTCTATTTATTAATTTCCAAAAGAACATATTTCAGAAATATATCAAGAAATATTTTATTTTTGTTTTAGGTAATTATATTAATTATAAATATCAGATTATTATACAATATTTAGAGGCAACTATTTTTTTTATACAAATTTATAAATAAACCCAATCCTAGACATGTATTTATAAAAAAACCCAAGCACTATTTAAACATAGAAACACACCCAAAATCAACCACAAAGTCAACTTTTTGGGTGTGTTTATAAATGGGTTTTGAGTGTGTATAATGATGGGTTTTGAGTGTGTTTATAAAGTGTTTTGGGTGTTGGGTTTTTTTATAATTTCAACCTCCATTTTGGGTGTTTTAGTGAAACTCCCTTTTTTTTATCTGAAAATATTTGAAAATATATATTGTATATTCAATTTCCTTTTATAAGCAAAAATAAAAGGTAAATTTGCATAAATACCATATGAACTTTTAAGCATGCCTACGTTTACCACCTGAATTTTTAATTTTAACTATTAACCACCTGAATTTTGTAAAATGTTACAATTAACCACCTATGTCTAACTCTGTTAAAATTTCCGTTAAGTCAAGTCGTATGTGATATTTTGTGAAAGGAAATTTCGTCAATTCACTATAATATAACTAAATAATAAAAACTAACCTAATTATCCTAGGACCTCCATAATCCCTTCCAACACTGTTCTCCCCTGGATAACTCCCCTCCCTACTCTCCATCTCTCTCTCCACCGAATTCAATGTTAACATGGTTATGCATGAGTTTCTTTTTTGAAAATTGTATTATAACCCCGGAGACTTCAATAGATTAGTACGTTACCACACCCAAACATTATTGTACAACCAACATATCTGTACCTTGAGAGAGTCGCCAAGTTGTTTATCAATGTGATAAGGATTTGATCTTATGAATAGATTTAGGGTTTAGACGTAGGTGGTAATGACTTGACATAATGAAAATTTTAACGGAGTTAGACGTACACTACTAGAAATTTGGGCAATTGGGACCCTTTTTTAGAGACTGATAGTAGAACAATCCGTAAAAACAGCTATTAAGCACATAACTTTATTAAACCGTCCCTATAAACATCAAGGGACACAAAACCGTTCCTATTGCAATACTAGAGACACAAAACAGTCCCTATTGTTATTAGCATCTGTATTTTTTCCAATTCATATTTGGAGCTTGAGGTTTCAATCTTGGGCTGTGATTTTTGCAGATTATTGGTTTGTCCATTTCTATTTGGAGGGCACATGCAGAAGGTGAGCATACTTGATATTACTTTTGGACTAGTTGCTAATTCATTAGTTTCGAATTGATATTGAGTTTTTTAATTTATATATTGAGTTTTAGATTTCAATATTGGTCCACGATTTGTGCAGATTTTCAGTTTTTGATTTATATTTAGATGCACTTACAGACAAGGATTCTATATTAGTTTTGGACTAGTTGTTGATGTGGTTTAATTTTCAGTTTGGCTATTAGGCTCTAATCATCAATTTTAAGTGAGATTTTAACAAATTGGTTTCTATCTGTCTGACTAATTATTACAAGCAACCATAGAGTTTATACTCTGAGTGTGAGATTAACTGACTACAGCCTAACTAAAACTAAGCATGTGCCTACTAACAACAATACTTACTAAATTTTTTTGATTTCTTGTTAGGTTGTGCTATTGGAAGATATTGAAGATCAGGTTGCTGAGAAACTTGTGGCAATATTCCCAGTTACAGTATTTGATATTGAAGATATTGGCAAAGGTAAAGGATTTGTTTTTAATGGCATTTGTTCTCCAGCTGGTTTAGATACTAGACTGACAACAAAGAATTAGTCTAAAAATGATACAATGCTGTAGGTTTGTCCCAATATATGGGTTTCAAAAACTATTGTTATATTTACCCTTGCACAATTTGTTTGCCTTGTTTGTCATTTTCTGGAGTGGCTTGATTGATGATTTCACTGGTTAGCAGGTAAAAAGAGGGCTACTATAGCCAGGCACACTCTGTAGGGAATGCAGAGAAGGGAAGGGATGGGAGAATGCAATATCATTACTGAGTAAGAAGGATAATTTCATTTGCAAGTAATTTCCTCTGTAATCAAAGTTGGAATTATAAATTTCTAGTAGTTTCCTCGTTATTGTAAGTGTCCCAGAAATGTAGTGGAAGTAATCGCTAATATATGAAATTTGTGTTTCAATTCTTTTATTTGTAAAAATCACTTGCTCAGGAGTAAAAAACGGCGTCTATGCACGAGACAAAAGTATTCAATTTTTTTTTTCTACTATAGAAGTCATTAGGCACTGATCTTCAGTGCCAAGGGAATGCATTAGGCACGGATGTATAACATTAATAGAATGCTTTAACGTGTATTGGGTATTACGAAAATGTGGGATCCATTGCAAACATTAGGCACAGAGATTTATAATCAATGACAAAATATCAATAGAGGACCCCTTTAAAAGACACTGATATACATCAATCCCTAATACTACAATAGGGACTGTTTTCAGTCCCTAAGAGCAACTCCATCCATTTGCCCTTAGTCATGGCAAGGTGGGAACTAGGGCAGCCACTATTCATGTGAATAGTAGTTGCCTTACAAATAGTATTTTCCGTTTCCACCGTTGCCTTGGCAAAGGGCAATTACTATTCATTTTTTTATTTTTTTCACAACTTTTTTTACCACAATAATTAATTTAGATAATATTTTCGGGTTCTTACGTGTTAATACTATTCATATATCATAATCGGATAAAATTTTCAATTTCAAATTTTAGATAAATTTTTTTAAAAAAATTGGCTGGTATTTATAGAAAAAAATTCATTAATTATTGGGTATTTTTAAAAAAAATTTCTGAATTTTTTTCAGTATTTTATTGCAAAAAAATTGGCTACCGTTGGATTGGAGGAAAAATCAGATCGGAAAGCACATAACGCCACGTGGCAACAGAAAAAAATCAAATCGGTGGGGTACTTGAGCAAAGATCAGAGCGATGACGCCGCCCTCGATTTGGACCTCAGTGAAGGCGCCTTGGGCGGCCAGAGTTGGTGGGTCCCACACCTCTCCCGGCCTGGGTTGACCACTCGGAACAACTTTTTTCCCCACCTTGGACTAGGCTGTCCACTGGACTTGCTCTAAAGAAGGCAAAAGAGACTGATAACCCTCAGTCTATTTTGAGCCTTTTTTTAGTAGTGGTGAGTGATAAATTGCAATACTTTATATAGTTTAGGTGGTTAATAGTAAAAATTAAAAGTTCATGTGGTAACTGTACACGTGCCTAAAAGTTAAGGTGTATTTATGCAAATTTCTCAAAATAAGAGTAATATTTTCACTAAATTCTGGACTCTAAAGTCATTGCCCATCAAATTTCACGTCCTTACAAGTCCCAACAGAATGGTTAGGCATGTAAAGAATCGACACTTGTTTGAAACTACTCTTACTTTAATGGCACAGGCCTTACTTCCTCAACATTTTTGGTTTCATGTTGTGGCTCATGCTACTGAGAGCATCCACAATGGGCTCCTTAAATCAACTCATTAGACAAATTTTAGGGAGAAATCGTAAAAATGTAACTGCAACCCCGCTCCCTATCCACCTCCTAAAATAGGGAGTTGTCTAAGAGCTCCTAAATCTTAGGAGAGAGAAAGGACTCCTAGTGATTCCCTATAATTTAATGCTGCTTTATTTAATGAGTATTTCAAACCTTTATTTAATGGTAACTATTTTTTAATTTATTTTTTAATAGAGATAGACCAATTCAAAAAGAATTATAGCGTTTTTGACTCTCCAAATTAGGGAGTATGGTTGGAATTGAAATTTTTTAGAGAGCTCCTAAAATAACTTTCTTATATTTTTAGCTAAATTTTAACTAAGAAATAGAGAGTATCATTGTGGATGCTCTTACCTCATTAATCGAATGCCAAGTAGAGTACTCGCAAATCACTCTCCTTATTTTAGATTGTTTCATCAACATCCAAATATTCAGCATTTACGAATTTTTGGTATAGCTGTCTATCCTTACCTTAGGTCTGCCAATCAACATAAGCTTCAACCTAGAACTACTTTATGTGTTTTCTTGGGATATTTACTGGGATATGAAGGAATTTTGCGCTTTAATATTAGCACTATAGTCAGTTACTCGTCTCTTGAGATGTGATTCATGATGACACACACTATCCTTTTAAAACTAGCAGTATGTTCAAGTGTGTATCTCAATCTGAGTCTTCTTCAGTATCTACTGCTCCAGTTTGTGTGCATTTTTGCCTTATATTTCTCAAGAAGTTCTTCAACTTATCACACTAGTTCAGAATCATTCTCAGCCAGAGATTCAATTTCTTCTCCTAATGGTGTTTCGCCTCATCTGGTTGATTATACTCATTCTTCTATGCTACCAGTATTTACTGATAAACAATTAGAGGTGTTAATTCCTCCTATGGCTTCTACTGGTTCTACTATTCATTCTGAGGCAAGTTCTAGTTCTTCTTATAGTATATCTTCAATGGATGACCCTCTATTGCTCTGTGATAATTTGTCTGCCTTGGCTCTTAGCTCCAATCCTATATACCATTCTTGGATAAAACGTATGGATATCGACTCTCACTTTGTTCTCATTCTGTTTTCAGGCCCGACCTTACTGGGCCTTCAAACGAATGAGAGTCGACAAATTTTGAGTCAAAATTCGATCAGGTTAGCCCAACTCAGTCCTAGGTCAAAGAAGAAGGAAACGTAAATCAATCTGACCCCAACACGTTTACATCGTAAGATTTGTTGCTCACGGAAATCTCGGTCTTCGTTTCTTGTCTTTTAACATTGGCAGCCTACAAAATCACTGAGAAAAACGTTTAAAATTACTTCTTCCTTTTTTTGTTTGGGGTGAAAAATATCCTACGTAAAATACATAGATCCTAGTGCCAATATGTACCATGTGAATTTCGAAGTGGTGATGTTCTTAGCATAACTTGTTAGGGAAACAACTTTGTGTCTTAGAGTCCAAGCTTGTGTTCCACCTATATGTCCTTTGTAATGATAATGTTTGTTTTTTCAGTGTATACGTTCAATTTAGGGCATGTTTGAGACTGGTTATGAAATGACTAAACACGTTTTTTGAAAACTAAAGGCATCTTTGACAAAGTTTGACATAAAGCTTAAAAGTCATTATGGGTCATAAAATTGTTTTATGAAAAACACCTCTGGAGAAGTAAGAAGGAATTGAATTTTTAATAAATTTTTTGACATGTATTTCTAATAAAAGCTTTTATGAGCATAAGTGTTTCCTATAAAAGCAGTTCCCGATGTGAGTTAAACTCTTTTGTTCATTTTCTATACAAACTGAGATTATGGTAGAAGCATAAAATCCTGTCCTGATCTACAATCCCAAAACCCTAGTTGGGTTCTCTGCATTTTATTTCCTATAGAAAGCTGACAAGTCACTGATTCAAAGGTGGGAAGGATAAGAATGAAATGAGAGAAGGATTTCTGTTCTTCTAACACAGACTCATGAACATGGGTCTCACATTCTTCTAGTTTGAGGGATGTGCTGGCATGTAATGTATTCTATAGACAAGACAGAATTTATGTAGATACTGAAAAAGGCTATTGATCTCTCATGCTTAAGTAAGAATAAAAATGTGGGTTTTAGTTTTACATTATCTAACAATTGTAAAATAAGCTCATCTGTATTCTGCACTAAAAGTCAAGATTTTCATTTGAGACACAATGACAAGTAAAAAAATAATATTTTTTTTGAACGACCAATGTACCAACCCCATTTTATAATATTTTTTTCCTCCTATATTAAATGGAAGCTTCATACCCTTTTACATGAAGATTTTACGTCCTGGAAATCTACCATTTTCAACTTTGATACAATTTTAAATCCAAGAAATTTGTCCTTCTGCTTGTTTAATTAGAGTATTAATAGTCATAGTTGCATAGGTGCATGACACATTTCATTCTAGCATCTATAGGCAGGCCTTTATTCTCTCTCTCTCTCTCTCTCTCTCTCTCTCTCTCACTTTTGTTATGGATCCCTTTAGAAACATTTTGAGCATAGAAGGATGCAGCAGTAGTGAATCAGGTTGGACAACATACATTGCATCTCCCATGCAAGAAGATGATGCTGAATGCAGTAATATTGAAGATGCTGATTATGACAACCATAATCGCATTACATATCACAAAAAGGATAAAATTGGCAAAGATGACAACGAGAGTGATGATTCCATGGCTTCTGATGCTTCCTCTGGCCCAAGCCATCATCACCACCTTGTTTCTTCTAGAAGTAAAGACAGCAAAGCCGCAGCTGGATTCGGTTCCAAGCGCGACAACAAGGAGTCTAAGCACAAGAGCACAAGAAAACAAGAGAAGAAAAGTGGTGAAAAGAGCACCAAGAGGAAGTGAGAACTCAGTGCTAGGTCATGACACTTGAAGGTGGTGCTGCTACCAGTCCTGCTCAAAGGGGGCAAGTTATAGTTGTTAATTAAAACTATAAGCTTGCAGATGAGAAGAAAATGTATATTCTTTCTTTTATATCTACCATTTCAGACAAGGAAGCATACATATTTCATTTTTCTTTCACAGAGTTCTTGATTCCACCAATCCTTTTTAGAACTTATGCATCTCATGGGACATTCTTAGCTGTTCTAGAGGAGAACCAGCTTGGAGCTGTTCTAGAAGAGAACCAGCTTGGAGCTTACAACAGTAATCAGCATAGAGAAACATCATGCGAAAGCGTCAGGTTAGATTTTGTCATAATTAAGGTCAGGAGATAAGTTACTGTTATTTTGTTATGCAAGCATGAAATCATGATGTCTAGCTCAATTTCCCGAAAGAAAATACTAAATAAAATTGTTGTTTGCTTATTAGTTGGTACAACTGAGGTAGCAGTAGGTTGTAGTAAGGTGAGCAGGGAAGATATTCTACAAGTTTACTCGTTACAA
The DNA here is from genome assembly GCF_029339155.1 of Prunus mume. NCBI lineage: Eukaryota > Viridiplantae > Streptophyta > Magnoliopsida > Rosales > Rosaceae > Prunus > Prunus mume. The sequence continues at coordinate 20,747,701 of NC_142701.1, read as the reverse complement.
ATTTTCTCAACAATAATGTATTGTGTATGAGTGTTTGTGCCGCTGTCTCATGTGTCTATATGAACCAATATTGTGTACATTCGCTGGAAAGAAGAAAGATCAAAAAGACACATGTGGCTATTTGCCCCCAAAAAAGAAATTACCAGTAAAGCTTCCCAATTATGATGCAGAATGTGTAAGTTATAAGCTATGAACCCAACAGGGTGTATATTGTGCTGGAAAGAAGAAAGATAGACATACAAAGACAAATGCCAACTATGAGTAGTTCTGCCCCAGATGTGCAAGCACAACAGCAAAGCAAATACCAAATATGGGCTGTCCTTCAACTTCAAGAATATTCTAGCACATATAAAAACAGAATCTGTCATTTTTAACAAAATCTGTCTGCAGTTAGATATTGCCCCAGTTCGTAAGAATGAGAAGAATGTTGGGTGTAGTTTTGGAAAATAAAATGACCAAATGATAAATCTCAGTCACTTCTAACAACAGAAACCAAATGATATATCAACAAAACCAAATAAATTGGTTTTTTTTAGTACAAGCGATAGTCTAAACTACAAGAGAGGGAGATTTCTCTCACAAACACACAACCAATATGCCATGGAGTTTCGAACTTGAGACCTCTCGTCTACAAGTCAAAGTCCTTTTTCACTCGGCTAGACCCTGTTGGCAAATTCAAATACATTTAAATGGGAAAGAAGAATAGCTCTTCCTGCAATTAACATCTCTTGTGATCATAGATTATCAGGAGAAGTTAGGACACAAATTTACGAATTCTTTGGAGAAATGAGAATTGAATTTAATAGAGAAACTGAAGAACACGTCTCTTTGCCTTGCCTTTTGTCTTATTATTCATCTAGGTCAACACCAAGGATCAGATCTTAAAAAAAGTATCCCCACCAACAGATTTTTGTGGTACTTTAGTATTTGGGAATATGGTTGGTTACAACTGAAGGCAATATGAACACTAGTTTTAACATGTGGAATATAGTTCTTTAGAGCATGGGTGGAAAAATGTTCATGCTTGACAACCAATTTAGGCTTTCTGGGCCCTAATGCACAGCTGTGGTAGGTAGCTCACCAGATTTGGTTAATTTAAAGTGAATTAGCACATGCTAGCCGCATTATTCAGATCGGGAAACGCATTTACATCCAAAAAGCAAAGTAAAAAAAGCATTCAATAATGGGAGGAAAAATTACAAAGAGGAAAAAATAAACCTGCAGAACATTGAGAAATATAAGAAAGTTTCTTCATTGATTTTCATCTTCCAACATTACAGTTTCGGAGTGCTACCCCACAGTCCTCCACAATGACCAGAATTATATCTTCCAAAAATGAAAAGGAGCTGTGGGGGGTACAGATCTGCCAAAAGTACAAGCATAACAAACCAAATCTAATGCACACTCCGTGATTTAAATAAATTGATAAAAGAGTTGGCAGAAGCTCTGCCCAGCATAAAATCGTCAGCAGAAATTATTGGGATAAAGGAGAGTTCTGCTTAAGTAGAATGCCAAAGAAGATGGACTTAAATCTTTGACTGTTTGGCAATTTTGAACCATTCAGTATGGAAAGCACCTTCTACATCAGTTCTTTCATATGTATGAGCACCAAAGTAGTCTCGCTGAGCTTGGACCAAATTAGCCGGCAGTCTCTCCCTCCTGTAGCTGTCAAAATAAGCAAGACTAGCTGACATACCTGGGGTGCTGATGCCTGAGTTGATAGCAAGGCATACCACCCTTCTCCAGGCAGACTGCCTCTCAATGATCTCCTTCGAAAACTCTGGGTCCACAAGAAGATTTGCAAGATCAGCATTCCTATCATATGCCTGCTTAATTCTGTCCAGGAACACTGCTCGAATGATGCAGCCCCCCTTCCAAATCCTAGCCAACTCCCCCAACTTCAAGTCCCATCCCTGCTCAATACTCTTTGCACGGATAAGATTCATCCCTTGTGCATAACTGCATATCTTGGATGCATAAAGAGCTTGCCTCACATCATCGATCAACTTTGCCTTATCCACCTCTGGGGCAGTCAAGATATCACCAAAACCAGCTGATTTGAACACTTTAGCTGCTTTAACCCTCTCTTCCTTTAAACCACTGAGGAACCTTGCATCCAAAGAAGATTCAATTGTGGGAGCTGCAACTGATAGTTCAGCAGCTTGCTGAACAGTCCATTTACCAGTACCCTTCATGCCAGTCTTGTCCAAAACCTTGTCAACCAAATATCCATCTCCCTTATCATCCTTGATTCCAAATATATCTGCAGTGATTTCAATCAGGAAGCTCAGAAGCTCGCCCTTGTTCCACTCTGAGAAAACGCTTCGGAGTTCCTCATTTGACAGCTTTCCAACTGACTTCAGTACATCATAAGCCTCTGCTATCAGCTGCATATCACCATATTCAATACCATTATGAATCATCTTAACAAAGTTACCAGACCCACCTTTGCCAATGTAAGTCACACAGGGGCCACTGTCTGGAACTTGAGCTGACACCTTAAGAAGAATGTCTTCAATGTACTTATAGGCCTCAAAGGATCCTCCAGGCATCATAGAGGGCCCATATCGAGCCCCCTCTTCACCACCTGAAACTCCCATTCCAAGGTAAAGAAAACCTAATTCAGCCATTGCTTTCGCCCTCCTCTCAGTATTCTCATACCACTCATTACCTCCATCAATAATGCTGTCACCCTTCTCCAGGTAGACGGAGAGGGTCTTTATGGTCTGGTCAACAGGTGCCCCAGCCTTGACAAGCATGATAATGACCCGAGGTTTCTGGATTGACTTAACAAAAGATTCAGGATCATGGAAGCCATAAAGGGGAAGATTTCCTTCATTTTTAGCTCGCTCAACAGTCTCATCAACTTTGGAGGTAGTTCTATTATATACTGAAATGGGGAAGCCTTTCTCTGCAATGTTGAGGGCCAAATTTTGGCCCATGACAGCCAAACCAGCAAGGCCTATTCTTGTAGGTTTCGGTGGTGCAGCCATCTTTTCCTCTGTCTGACATTTGGAATTGTTACTTAGTGTCAGACGAGACAGAAAAATATGAAATACAGATCTAAGAAACCTTAGTCCGGAAAACAAAATGTCAGGATGATTTGATGAAATCCACAAATTGCGAATAGATCTTAAACATAATTTCACAGGGAATCAATATGTATCTGGATTAGTTCACTGATAAAGAGTAATCATGCATTCCTAGCATTATATATAAGATCAACGATATTAAACATAAAACATATGAAGCTCAGATGGATTATACTAAAATAACAAATCTAAAGAACAAAGACGATACTCCAGTAACAATCCAGTAAACACTCACTTATACAGTACAATTGTTACGATCGAGTCAACAGACAAAAAAAAGGCCAAACTTTTACACTAGAGTATATCCCGTAAAGCTAACCAAGTTAAACGAGACCCACTTATTCTTTACTTATTGATAAAGACAAACAAGCAAATGAGAAGGGCAGAATCTTCAAATTCTAGAACCCATCAACCAAAATGCGTGGACGAACTAAAAAGCATGATCTAACAAATCTGAAAAGACCCAAAAGCCACAGATCAATGCGAAATCATATTCAGAGTTAAGATCATGAGCAAATCGATACCACAATAGTAATACAAACATAGATCAGCAATGGGAGCAATCAAAAACAAACGCTCTGCTTGATCAGAGAAAACCAATTGAAAATTTAGAAAAGCTAGAGTCTTTAACTGCTGTAATAGAAGATAACGATTCAATTGCATTTACAACGAGTTTTCAGCAACCAACCAAGCATAGCAGAGTAAGCGACCATTTTGATCAAAACCCAGAAAGCGAAAGGATACAAACCTGAAAGTTTTCTTCTCAACGAAAGAACTGGATTGAAAATCTGAGCAAAACCAAGAAGGCGAAGATCTGGGTTAGGCAGACAACAACGATTAATAATTGTGGAAAATATATATATATATATATATATAACGCAAGAAGGAAAGTGTTCACCTTTTATTCCACAGAAGGTTTCGTCTTTGAGAGAGAGTCAAGATTGGCCACTGGTTGGGTAGGTGAGGTGAGGTGGACAAGCCGTCGTCGAAGATGGGTTAGGTGAAGAATTGAAAGTCCAATTACCAATATAGGCAAGAGAAATTTCTTTCTTACGTGTATTATTATAATTTCGTTCAACATATGTCACACATTACATCATTAACCATTGTTAACATATAACTCAAGAGTCTTGATTCAATTAAGATGGGAAATTCTTTTTGGGTGTAATGGTTGCGCTACGACTGTTATAACATCATGTGTGATCATATGGAAAAATTTCTCGAATTCAATACCCACGTTATGGTGTGAACATACTTGAGAACAAATATATTTTCATTTTTAACATAATTTTGGAATTATATAAAATTTATTTTATGAGATTTCTAAAATAAAGAATTTGAAATAGTTCTTGGAAAGCAAGTGCATCTGACCTGGGCATTGTTTGAGTCGATGCCTTTGCTAACTAATTAATGATCCGACTGTAAACTATATGCATTAAGCATGCACATTTGTCATGTCAACATGATGTCATTGTCGCCAAAACTAATAATAAAGGATATAACATTCTAACTTTCTTTTGCATTCTAAACTTTCAACATTGTAGCTTCTCATGGCTGATCGACAATCTCTGTGTCTTACGTTTAATTTTGTTGTTTTACATATGATTGATGAGAGTGTTTGGTTGGGTAGGGAGAAATTGGGATCTTCAACCAAACAAAACTTTACATGATCGATGAGAGTGTTTGGTTGGGTAGAGAATGCTTGGTTGGTTATGACTTATGAACTTATGGCTAAAGTAATAAGCAGTCTGAATCTGTCAAATTACATGTACTTCAAAGTGCAAAAGAATCATTGCTACGTATACATTCCCAATCTGGCTGTTTACAATCCATGGTCAACATGAATAACAGATACAACATTAACACAAGCATAACAGACAGCTTTTCCAAATGAGAAAACAAAAAGGACATGACTTCTCACTGAGCTTCGCTCTGAGGTTGCAACTAAAGAAGGAATTCAAAACTTGTGCGAATTAGTAGATAGTGACAGACAGTAGCTGCGGCTCACCAACGAACGAACTTGGAGCAGTGAAGATGGTTTGGTTATCTATAAGCCAAAATTGCACATCTGAACAAATTCCATATCATTGTCCAGATAATACGTCCAGAGTTTCTTGTATTGGTTCATAGCAATGTCCAGCCAAGGTTTCATGTTTCCATTATAGTGAATAACTGCAGCATTTCTAATCTCATCCATGCTAATACTGGGATTGTACCCCAGCCCTAGGACATGCCAAGATTTGTCCAACGACTTTGTCGTTGAGTAGAACGTAATCAGCCCCGGTGGAAGAGTCCCCAACTTCCACAGAGTCCGGTCCTCATTCTGCAAAATTCATCGACAAGAAATATTCACTCATGTATGATGTATCCCGCAGTCAAACTAGTAATAGCAAAATTGTACTTCAACTATATATATGGCGCCATTTGGGTAGCAATTTTGAAGTGAAAATCACATATTTTGATATTTAAAGAAAAACTATATACTTTGAAATGCTAACCCAAATGGCACTTAATCTTTCGAAACACAAGGAATTTGAGCACAAGGAAAAAAAGCACTTACCAAGTTCTGCCAGTAATGGTACTGCTCTGTGCATTTCTCCTGCCTCCAAGCATCAAGATCAAAAATATTCATCCCATATGCCCAAGCACAAGCCCTGGGATTGAACCTCTCTCTAATAAGAGGGTGTGAAAAATTCAAATATTGGGCGTATCGATGGAAGGACCCAAAGCAGGTCTCAACAGCTCCATTCACCTTCCCATCCAAATCAATCTTCCATAATCCTGTCAAGTCTTTTTGAACCACAACATCATCATCCAAAAAGAGAATTTTGTGCAGTTTTGGATACATCTCGGGCAAATAAAACCGAAGGTGATTCAACATTGACAAGTACTTGGGGTTCCTATATTTCATGTTATGTGTATCCGTGGTAGCATTCTCTGCCCGATTCTCAAAGTAGAACTTCTGCAACTTTGCTGACTCAAGTTGCCTCAATACTGGCACATACGAAGAATTCAAGAAAGTAAAATCTTCTACGGCCTTCACCTCCACATATGCACCCCGTTCCACAGGCCTCATCTTAAACCAAACCTTCATCGGTGCAAGATTCATCCTATCTGTAACAACATGGAAAACATGTTTCCACGGTTCATCGGAATTATTCACGACAGATCGTATCACCACCGAGACAGCAATCACATTATCTGAAAAGATCGCATAATGGTACAAACTAGGGTCCTCAAATTCGGGGCTTGGTTCCTCTTCCTTGTACTTCTCTGGATGTGAAATTCTTTCCTCAACAAGCCTCATGGCCAAACAATGCAAGCTTTTTGGTATTGATTTTGCAGCAATCGAGCTTGCAAATGCCCCATTCTTCTTTGCTTTTATAAGCAACTCATTAACAGCAAAAATGGTATCCTTCAACTTCTGAATCTTGAGCTGATTATCATAATTCTCCTTTGACTCTGCAATCATTAACCGAGCAACTTTGACCTTATCCTTTATCTCCTTCTCAAAATGCCTCAAAACATCCTCATCCAAAGGACCGTCTGATCCAAACAACGCAGACCGGTAACTCGGTTTCATTTGGAGATCGGAGAAATTCGACGCCAAATCATCAAACATTCTCATTTGTCTAGATATCTCGAGCTTAAGCTTCCTGGCGTACGCAGCATAGGCATTCACCAGAGTAACATGATCATTCGCTTGCTTATATATCAAATCTAATCTTGTTTTCAGAGGGTCAGAATTTAAAGCTAAAAATGTCCTACGCATGTACGCGTTTCCAGTGGTTGGAAGTGCCTGCATTAATTGAACACCAAGATTAAAACTTGAATTATGCCTAACACTAACAGTAAAAATTGATGTGCGGCTTTTGCTTTGTTCTAAAATTTCTAAATGGGAATTTCTTTTCAAACGCTAGAAAATAATAAAATTTGGGTATTGCTTCAATCTGAGATTTGTTCAAAGGTAAAATCAGAATTTGGGTTGTGCTTAATCAGTGAAATTGACATCTGGGTTTTGATAAAGCTTTGATATTTCAATCTGAATCTCGCTTAAGTACAAAATCAAATTAGAGAAAATGGATAGGGAAGAGGACATACAGAGTCGTGATGTGGAGTTGAAGGGTTGGTGGTGAAGAGAACAGAAAGCGTGGCAATGAAGAGCAGGGAGAACATAGCCGACACAAAGATCCGATACGAGAAGAAGCTCCGGAGGCTGAACCCACCAAACCCTGACCCTCCTCCGCCTCGGCTACCTCGCACGGCCACTGCCATTGGAGCAAAGCGACGACGTATCCAAGGACCAAGCTTGGATCAGAACGCGCTTGACCTCAAAACTAGTAGCAGAGTTTCTGCTCTCAGCTGATTGGAAAGTGAGTGATGAGAAATCTGAAGCTGATCGGAAGTGTCTGACTGTGTGTTTGCGTGTGAGATCTCTAAGCTGGGTGTGATGTGACGACCATGTGAGAGTGGAAGAAATCAAACTTCCAAGTTCGAAGAGATCTATAATCCGTGTCGGAGTTTGTTAAATTTCTTTAATAAAAATATAATAAAAATATAATTGTAATAAGATGTTGGAGAGTGACTGTCTGTAGGTAGTGGAACTTGGAAGGAAGTGGGACCACGCCTCCCCCATGGTCCATAGAAGATGAGAGAGCTCGTAGTCTCCTCCACCAAAAGTAATTTGTCCTTTTTTTTTTCTTACACAAAAAATGTAGACCCAATAATTCCATTTGTTCATGAACACAAAGTAACTTGTAGACGTTTTGTAGACAAAGAAATTTAATTTTTTCATGAGTTATATATAAATAAATAAATAAAGCATAGTGAAATAATAGAGTTGATAGTTGGGTTGGGCTAGTGGGTTGAGCTGAACTCAATTGATCAAGTTAATCCAACCTTAATCCGTTGGGTTGAGCTTAGGTACATATATTTTCAACTCGACAGTAATTGAAGTCTAGTTTAAGATATAAAAAATTCGATCAAAAGTTTAAGATCTAAATTGAGGGGAAAGGGATGTTTTTTGGAATTGTAGCTGCTGATAGGGGGTGCCATCTTCGACATGCTTGTGTATTGAGTTCTCCTGTGCACATTCTATAGTGAGAGCCTTACATATGACTCTTAAGTGAGGTCTTATCTCTTAATTATTGGATCAAATTGGTTAAACGTTTGATTAAATTGATTAACCTGATCCAACGATTAAGATATTAGACCTCATCTAAGGGGACCCTCAGTATAGAATGACTTCACACAACCAATGATTCTGGAATGACATTCTAACTCGCTCGAGTTACCACCTTAATAAGAATAAGGTCCAGAAAGCTGCTAAGACAAAGCCCATTATCTTTTTTGGTAACAATGTGCCAGGCCCATGCAAATAGGTGTCAAGATCATTATACCAAAAACCCAATGAGCCGTTGAAGTTTGTAAGGGGCCTGATCCAATGGATCGTCAACCTCCCTAGTAAATAATGGTTAATTTATTTTCTCCACTCCATCCACCAAAAATAAATAAATTATTTTCTCCAATATTCACTGAAAATTAAAAAGTATAAGTAACTGAAGTTTGAAATGGAAATCTGGCAAGCCGTTAAAAATAACATGCATTGCTCAAGCCTCTCACTTCACGCTCCCGCCAAACTCCCATTGCCACCTTCCCTCAGACCTCAGAAAAGCCCCAATTTTGATTCCCTCAATAACCGTCTGATCAGCCACATCAATGTGGGTCATCTCCGCAAAGCAATCACCACCCTTGATCGCATGGCCCAGCGCGGGACTCACCCAGATCTCCCCATCTACTCCCTCCTCCTCAAGTCCTGTATCAGGTCCCGGAATTTCGATCTGGGCAGACTTGTCCACGCCCGGCTGGTTCACTCACAGCTCGAGCTCGACCCGGTCGTTCTGAACTCATTGATTAGCTTGTACTCAAAATCTAGGGACTGGAAAATGGCAAATTCAATCTTCGAAAATATGGGAAATAAGAGAAATTTGGTTTCTTGGAGTGCCATGGTGTCTTGTTTTGCGAACAATGATATGGGATTGGAAGCTATTTTGACATTTCTTGATATGCTTGAAAATGGGTTTTACCCAAATGAGTATTGCTTTGCATCGGTGATTCGGGCATGTTCGAATGCCCAGAATATTCGGATTGGGAATATAATTTTTGGGTCAGTAATCAAAAGTGGGTATCTTGGTTCTGATGTGTGTGTTGGGTGCTCATTGATCGATATGTTTGCAAAGGGCAGTGGAGAGTTGGATGACGCATATAAGGTGTTTGAGACAATGCCTGAGACGGATGCTGTGACTTGGACTTTGATGATTACTAGGCTTGCACAAATGGGTTGTCCAGGAGAGGCTATTGATTTGTATGTGGATATGTTATGGAGTGGGCTCATGCCTGACCAGTTTACACTAAGTGGCGTTATATCAGCTTGTACAAAATTGGACTCATTGTCGTTAGGGCAGCAATTGCATTCATGGGTTATACGGTCTGGGTTGGCTTTGGGTCATTGTGTTGGGTGTTGTTTGGTGGACATGTATGCCAAGTGTGCGGCTGATGGATCGATGGATGATGCAAGGAAGGTATTTGATCGGATGCCAAACCATAATGTTTTGTCATGGACTTCAATCATCAATGGATATGTGCAGAGTGGAGAGGGTGATGAGGAGGCAATCAAACTCTTTGTTGGAATGATGACGGGTCATGTTCCACCAAACCATTTCACGTTTTCTAGCATTTTAAAGGCTTGTGCAAATCTTTCTGATCTGCGTAAGGGTGATCAGGTTCACTCCCTGGCAGTGAAACTAGGCCTTGCATCAGTTAATTGTGTGGGAAACTCACTTATTAGCATGTACTCAAGGTCTGGCCAGGTGGAAGATGCCCGGAAAGCTTTTGATATTTTGTATGAGAAAAATTTGATATCTTATAACACAATCGTTGATGCATATGCCAAGCATTCAGACACAGAAGAAGCCTTTGGACTTTTTCATGAAATTCAGGATACAGGATTTGGGGCTAGTGCTTTCACATTTTCTAGTCTCTTGAGTGGAGCTGCAAGCATTTGTGCAGTTGGTAAGGGTGAGCAAATCCATGCCCGGATTATAAAATCAGGATTTGAGTTAAACCAAGGCATTTGTAATGCTTTGGTTTCCATGTATTCCAGGTGCGGAAACATAGATGCTGGTTTTGCAGTGTTCAAAGAGATGGAAGATTGGAATGTTATATCATGGACTTCAATGATCACAGGTTTTGCAAAACATGGATATGCAGCTGCAGCTGTGGGAATGTTCAACAAAATGCTTGAGGCTGGATTAAAACCGAATGAGATCACGTATATTGCTGTTTTGTCAGCTTGTAGCCATGCGGGTTTGGTTGCTGAGGGATGGAAACACTTCAAGGCAATGCAGAAGAAACATGGTATCGTCCCGAGAATGGAACATTATGCATGCATGGTAGATTTATTAGGCCGCTCAGGATCCCTTGTAGAAGCCATTGGGTTTATTAACTCAATGCCTTTTACAGCTGATGAACTAATCTGGCGAACATTTCTTGGAGCCTGCCGAGTACATGGTCACATAGAGCTCGGGAAACATGCTGCAAAGATGATTATTGAGCAGAACCCACATGATTCGGCGGCATATAGTTTACTGTCGAATTTGTATGCTTCCAGTGGTCTTTGGGAAGAAGTAGCCAAAGTAAGAAAAGATATGAAAGAGAAGTTTTTTATCAAAGAAGCAGGTTCTAGCTGGATAGAGGTGAAAAATAAGATCCACAAGTTTCATGTTGGGGATACGTCACACCCTAAAGCACGGGAGATTTATGATGAACTGGACAAATTGGGTTCAAAGATAAAGAAAATAGGCTTTGTCCCCGATACAGATTTTGTACTTCATGATGTGGAAGAGGAGCAAAAAGAGTATTATTTGTTTCAACACAGTGAGAAAATAGCGGTGGCGTTTGGTCTTATTAGCACATCGAAATCGAAACCCATTAGAGTATTTAAGAATCTCCGTGTTTGTGGAGACTGCCACACTGCGATTAAGTATATTTCAAAAGCTACTGGGAGAGAAATAGTGGTAAGGGATTCAAATCGGTTTCATCATTTCAAGGATGGGACATGCTCTTGCAATGATTACTGGTGATGGTGTGGTATATTTCAAGCTGTAAATGATAGAATAATCTTCTAGAGGGAGATCTAAATTATTCGAGAAATCTAATTTACGGTTTCCAACATTCGGTTCATAGCCCCTGCTTTGGAAGCTCTTGGTTGCTCATTGAGAATCTTTTAAGATTTGTCTGTAGACTGTACAGTTCAAATTTGCAGATTTGTATTACTATTGATGTATACACTATTTCATGATTGATTTTAATAAAACTCTATGCAGTTTTGTCCTACGTCTCACACTCATTTTGGCTACAAATGATGAATAATATAGTTCATTAAAATCTCTAGATTAAGGTGAACGGCTAAAGATGAAGAATGGTGACTTGAACAACCTATAGATCATTAAAATTTCCAGATTGAGGTGGACTGGAAGAAGAATGAGATGCATTGAGATTAAGATGGCAGCTACTGATTATTTATTAATAAAACCAACAATTCTATATGTTGGATGGATGCATCGCCGCCGTCACACCTATCTGTCCTAACAAGTTAATCTACAGCTGTTCTGTTGGCGGCTGATGCTGCACACTTAGGGGCCAATTCTTTTTTTTTGGACGAAAAGGGGCCAATTCAAGCTGAGAACAAGGTGTTTCTGTAACTACTAAAATTTGAGTTTTTTTCTTCCAGAAGTTTTATAATGGACCAGTTGGATTATAAGATTGGTAAGATAAAAAGGGCTATATAATTGGAGAGGCCCTCTCTCATTTAAAATACTCTTTCGTGGTCTTTTGGTGGTTAATTTGAATGCAGTGTCTGCTGCACAGGACTTCACAATTGAGGACTTGAAACAAAAGGTGGGATTGGTTCTTCAAATCAAGAAGAATATAAAAATACTGCAACCCTTTTATTTTATGCAAAACGGCTATGGAGATTTTTGTTCTCTTTACATTCATTGTATTTAGAAGTAAAATATATTTGAGAAAGAGCATCCTAGGATTTTGAGATGGAACCTTTTGCTAGAGCTTTCCCCATATTCTGCTTTCTGGAAACTTTTTGCGGAACTGAGCCTTGATTTTCTCTCTTCTGCTTTTGTCCTTTATCTTTGGCTCCTATTTGTGCACCTCTCTTGGTTTCTATTTCAAATAAATTCAAGAAAAAAGGAAAGTGGACTGTTTGTGTGCGTAATATAATACTGTTCAATTCAGAATTATATTGCTAAACAAAAATCTTGAGGATTCACTCTGATAAGATCAAGTTTGAAATACTGTGGACTTGAGCTTGAGTTGGATTCGGGATCAATTGCGTGGCGATTATATGTTCAGTATCATCAGAAGTCTATAATGCGCATAAAATGTCTAACACCAAAAACATTTGCCATCAAAACCAACTTGAAAAGATAAGAAACAAACAATGATCACTTGAAACGTACATAAATAAAATATCAAGACTCTTGTGTTTGCAGATCTTCCGAGGCAAATAAGTCATCACAGGGAAAGAGAGAGATGGAGGCTCTGAGCAATAGCCAAAAACAAGAGAGCAAATAGCAAACAGTTCTTGGATTGATATGCTAGTGGATAGCTTTTTCTAAATGTCTTTCTTTTTATAGTAATTTTAATATGACGAACCAACTCCCATTTCACCACCTTTATTTCTGTGTCATGTCCAACTCTCCCCCACCATTGCCACTCATTGCTCCACCCATTGCATTGCCACTTTTTTTTTTCTCCTCCCTTTTCTCTAGTACACCTGACATAATTGCTACTTTCTACTTTCTGCAATAATCTTATTTTCTTCAAATATATATTTATTAAAGGCCTGATAAATATCTGGTTTGTCAGGGTTTTCTTGGGAATTGTTTGATGATCAAGATTTTCTTGGAAAGATTCCATGTAAAAACAAACAGTCTTTAACTTCATGCAGCTAGTTAATTAGCACGAGTTTACATGATTAGGAAACTCGTTTAACATATAGATAAGAAGAATCTATAGCTAAGAGATTTCCAATTTTATTGAGCAATGATTAATGAAAATGCTCAAAACATGTTATTGCCAATTTGCTTGGATCCTGATACATATTAAAAGTGAGGCAAGGACTGGTTGACTTCTATACAAACAGAAGATCACCATACATTGAAAATGGGAAAATTGGGAAAATGATAAAATTTATTCTCCATCAGTATTAGCCTAGTAAATCCATTGAACTTGTGATGGACTGGTTCGAGGACTCGGATCTCAGATAAGCTGTGTTGCAAGGAACATCCTCCAGGTCTCTAAGTGAAGGATGGTAAGGACTATGCAGTTGCAGATCAGTGAGCATTTGGCGAAGCTCAGAAGCTTGCTCTTTGAGCTGAGCATTCTCCTGCAGAACCTTGTCATGGGACTCTGAAACATGGTTCAGCTTATCCACAAGTTGGTGATTCTCATTTCTGAGCCAAACCACTTGTGACCAGAGTTCATCCAGGTGCTTCTGCTTGCGCATACGTGATCTGCGGGCAGATTCTCTGTTAGATATCATTCTTCTCTGTTTCCTCTCATTGATGAGACTTAGCTGGTGCTCATCAGCTTCATCAGAAGTTGAGTTACTGCTGAAAGAAGATGGTTGCTGTGGATTATTAATTTCTTGAAGATGGGAGTTAGGGAATTGTATATTGTATAATGGGCTCGAAAACCGGTTGAATTGAAATGGGGTGGTGTTGCTTTGAGTGCTCATGCTAAAATGAGGAGGGTAGGGAGATGATGAACTTGAAGGAACTAGATAATGGAGCCCTGTGACCTCCCCAGGCTGCATGGCTTCTTAAAGCTTTGAGTGGATAAATTCAAGGTCTTAGTGGTGAAGGTGAGTGGAGAGTACTGAATTTGGTTGTGTTAGAAGGGGGGAGAGAGGCTCGAGGAGAGGAGGTCTTTTATAGGATGAAAAGTGTGGCAAAGTGCCCTTAAAGGCTCAGCTGATTGGAACATCATGCACATCATGTCTCTATTTTATGCAGCATGCATCACATTCATCTATGTGTACATGAATGCATGCAAAAGGTTCATTTATATGTTCCTTCATGCCCCACACGAGCATGAATGAATGGCTTCATGCATGTAGGCATGCTATGGTGTTGTTATGTACATACATGTGTAACATGGGGGATTACAAGTAGTGTTTGTGGATAATCATTTTTCAAATCAAATCTCTGCTTACATCAGAGAGAGAGAGAGAGAGAGAGAGAGAGAGAGAGAGATCATATTATATGGGGAGTACAATTATTTTAATGGAGGAATGTTTTGGCAAAAACCACAGTGCAGAGAAAATGGTTCAATAAGTCAATCTTAAATTTGGTGTGCCATTGTCAAGTCTCTGCGGATGGATACTTGCTATCCAATAGATCCAATAGAGCCCTTGTGACGTAGGGAATGGAAAGAAATTAAAGGATTTAGAAAGGCGAACTCTTTTATACGTACTGGCGATATTAATTAAGGAGTTTAGTGACTCATCAGACACTTAAACCCTTTAAAATATTAATTAATCAAAACTGTACTTGAGATTAATTGGTTTGATTGATTGTTAACAACATCTGCCCTCTGAGGCATTTTTCAGGTACTAATCCGGTTTGTCTGTTTCATGGTAGAGAATGTCAAATTTCAGAACAGTTGGTTTCATGTTTGTCTCTGTGTCAAAAAGAAATGTAGAATTATGGATCTCCTACGTACTCTGATAAAATACGAAAAAAATATACGAATAATAATACTCGAATGAATACGTAGAGGACATATAAAGTGAGATAGACAACAATCTTCTTGTCCACTTTTGCAAGCTGAGCTACAAAGGTGTAAGAATATATTCTCCAAGAAGCAAGTGCAATATGCAACTCAATTATTAGCAATCTGTACTGTGTTAATTACTATATTGGCCAGTTGAGGACAAATTGTTCTGAGCCAAGTTAGGGTTGCCTGGTTAAATATTTAAGCATAATTAATGGTGCACTTAGGGTCAAATTATGTCATCTGTATCAGAGAACAATGAGAAAAGATTAGCTTTTGTCCTAACCATTCGAATAAGTAGAAGTTACTGAGTGGAAAACTCTTGTTGTATAGTGGTGGGAATGGATATAAGGGACTTGTATGGATGTACTTTAAATTGCAGTCTTCCACTAACTGAAAAGCTTTTAATGGATGCAGAACCAAAATCATACTGACCAGCCAAATGCTCTCCTCTCACTCTCCCCCCCCCCCCCACCCCCACACCTGAGGGTTGGGTTGGGTTGGGTCAAGTTGAGTGGACTGATTGGTCAACAATGTCATGAGACAGGTTTAGACTGCTCTATCTTTTCCTGTCTTGCAATTGTCCTTCCTCTGTTCCATCTTTCTCTCCATTTCATTTCTTTGAGGATTGTTGGAGTATAAAGGTGGATCAGTAGTTGAAAAACCCCATAGCAATAGTTGTACTTTGTAGTGTACATTGTATGCATAAACTGCATTTGGTTGGTCAATGTGTGTTCCTGTTATAAAGGGTTGGCTTGTAATTTGCTGATGAGAAGAATAAATACTACATCAAAATTTAATTTAAGTGATCCTGTCTAAAGGGTCAACTTAATTCCCCATCATTTCCCATCACACCTCTATGATTGAGTTTTCTACCCTTATTTCTAACCTTGAAAATTTCTCAGTCAAGGACCAGGAAAAAGCAGCAAATTTTAACTATAAGCATGCCAGGCAATGTGTAATGTGAACATCTAGCTTACATCCATGCGTTTCACCAATTTTGGTATAGTGAAGGTAGATGCATGTTTGAATTCTGCTTTAGAAAAGAGCAAAGGACACAATTGTTTATGGGTGCTTGCGTGTGAGTTTCATAATAGGGTCTACCATAGCTTTCACACGTGCGTGAACGTGTGAGCTAATATCCCTAACAAAACTCTTTTACTTTAAGTATTATAAAGATATTAAGCAATGTGTATAATATGCGTATACAATCAAATTAAACGAAACTTTCCCACTTCGCGCATGTGAATTAATGTAAACCTAACAAAACTCTTTTGTTTTAAGTACTCTAAGCATACTAGGTAATGTGTGTACTCTACCTATACAACTAAATTAAGGGAATACATCCTTAAAGAAACTTTCCGATCGACCTCAATTTTGATTGGCACTTTGCCCTTCAAAGCAAAACATGAATGAAAGTGATGATAGAATCGCTTTTTTTCCCCTCACTCAACTTACATATCTTATCTACTTCTCAAAATCGTTCCCCATATCTCGCCATTGTTTCCATATTACCCTTGTACTTTGTTGAAGAATCAACACAATCCAAGAAGACCACAAGGGCATTTTGAGAATCTAATGTCCCAACTTGGGACACTTGCCCTACAATGGCGGTCAGTGTTGTGCATGGAAGGGTACTTGATTTAACTGCTGCCCTCTTCCTTTTCGTACCAAACAGAAAAAAAACACTCAAATGAAGAAAAAAAAGAGAAAAAGAAAAAAAAGAAGTAGAAGAAAAAGAAAAATCAAAATTTATTTACAAGAAACAATGATACAAGGACATGAACAAAGATAAAGAATAAAGTAGGGCAGACGAAAAAAACGCGAGCGCACGATAGATGTCATACGTGGGCCCTAGCTAACAAGCGCGCGTGGGTGCTTAGTGCACCACCCCCCATCCCTATTGCTTGGCTTGTCAAACTCAAAAACAAAACAAGAAAAAAAGGCCTCTCTCTCTCTCTCTCTCTCTCTCTCTCTCTCAGAGATTTGTGTGCCTAAAATTACAGTCCATCGATCTATGTGACTCTCCATATGGGATTTTTGTGTCTAGGACCCTCTAAATTTGGTGGCTTTTTCAGGTTGCTCAACCAATCAAGGGGGGTTGCAAGTTTTTGGGCATTGTCCTTTGATACCCATATAAACCATATGTGCACCCCACCAAGGCAACCTTTGTCATTGCAAGTTTTGTTTTTGTTAAACGGTGATTGCATGATGAAGTGGCTAGCTAGGGTATAGGGTGTGGAGGGTTTCATCCAACCAGGCCAATTCATCAAATGCGGTGGCTAAATTTGTTTGCTTTTTCAACCCCTTTTCATATGTCTGCATTATAATTGTACTATAATTGCTAGCTTTGATGCATGGTGGTGGTGGTTTATTTCCTATGTAGTATTGGAGTCTAGTGGTTGTCGACATAGTATCTAAGTATTGGTTTGCAGGAACTCATGTGTTTGAAACCTTTAATTTTCATTATCAAGATCCATGAACTCATGTGTTTGAAACCTACACGAGTCTAATATTTTAGAGATACTCATTCACAGTTTTCCCATTTAAAATCATGTTTTTCTTGTGATACATGTCATTTAAAAATAAAATAAAAATCAAGTTTTGTACTTCTTTATAGACCAATGAAAACAACTGAATCTCTCACAAAAGCATCTTCCCTTTCATTTTCTTGAAATTTAATTCCTCTTAATGCATATTCATCCCAATTGTTGTTAACTATACTATGTTAATGCATGCAGACATGAACTCAGCTAAATTGGTTAAAGCGGATGTGTTCCCCACTCTGCACCCAAGTGCGAATCCCCCTCTCCATAGTTTAGATGAGATTGAAATAGAATATCACATATATAAACAAATAAAATCCTATAATATGTTAATGCCTATGAAATGATTTGTTAAGAAGGGAGGAGTCAAACATTCTTCCCTTTGCATGAGTTTAATGATCTTTCGAATTTGTACACTTGTCAGATTCTTAACCCAAAAGCATGCATATTCTGTACCACCTATCCTCCCCCTTGTTTCTAATCAGATCATCAGATTTCAAGAGATTGGTTAATACGGGATAAACCCATCATGAGCATATATATTAAACGCTCTTAATTATTTCTTCTTTCCAGTTCCACTTTTGTTTAAGCAATTAAACAATCTCTCTCTCTCTCTCTCTCTCTCTCTCTCTCTCTCTCTCGACTAGCTAGTCCATCAAATAATCTTTGTTTAACTAATACTTTAACAAGATTTGGCATCTATGGTGCAATGCATTTACTTAATTATGGGTGGTGCCTTTTCGAGTAAGACTGACTCACACGCCTAATAGCTACATGTGCTTACGTACTTGTAATAATAAAAGCTGCAGGTTTATTTTAAGCAATTGACGTTTGTTTTCGGATTAATTTAATTTGAGTGCTTAATTACCTCCTCAATATTGATTGTTTTCTTTGCTGTTGGTTGATTCTGCTACTAATTATATGGTGATTTCGTAGTACAAATGTCTTAGATTATCCAAGCACTCTTCAACCTTTTGGATGGTGCTCAATTGCTAAGCCATAAAAAAGTAACACAAAATGCTCGTCTATTTTTTTAATTTTTTTTTATAATGGTTTTGGTGGCTGGTCTGATTTTGAATTTATATAATTATTGGGTATCTGTCATCAATTAGTGGTGCTTAAACATTGCGTTTTTTTTTTCGTTGGATTAATTGCTTTTAAGCCCTGCCTAACTCAATTGGATGGTGAACCTAAGGTGGTGATATTGGAAATGAGGGGAAAGTTTTTTGTTTTTTTGTTTTTTTATAAAGTTAAGAAAGTAATAAAATTAAGGACACTATGTGCCTCCTTACCGGTAAGAAGATACTTTGCACACGTGTTACACTGCTATTGGCAAGAATGTAAGAGCTCTTATTTATCTAGTAATGATAGAAGTATTTTCCTAAAAGTAAAAGTGTTGAGTTTCTTGTAATGCTTGTCCTTATAGCTAGACTTGGCTTTATGCCTACAAGATTCTCAAGTTCTAAATCTTTTCCTTAATAAATTAAAGCCCATCTGGAGAATTTTTAGAGCCTTTAAACCTCTAGCCACAAATTCAAGGAACTTTCCTGTTTTCTTACCCTCCTCAAACAATATGAGTATAATCTTTTGCCATTGTCTCACCAAATTGTTCATAATCCATTGCTCCTTGACCAGTATTTCTTATCAATTTACAAATACCAACACACAATATGATGGCCATATCTAGCAGAAAAGAGAGGAAGAGATTGGTTTTTGGTTGTATTCTTTGAAAAAGCCAAAACTGCTTGCATAGGCATTCATAATTAAGCCATTGGATAGGGTTGCAATTTGTTGTAGGCTAATCAATACATCATCCTTGTTTTGCCTATAAATTCATGATCAACCAGATATGTTAGCACACAAATTGTAAATAAAGAGGGGAGTTGCTGGTATAGGTTTCTGAAATAACAGCATATATATAATGCATGTTTGGTGGGCTACTTGGTTGGGCCAACAACAACAAATGGTAACTAAAAATGACCAAGAAGGCAAATCATAATGGAAAGTGAAAACCATAATAAAATCAGAACAAAGAGGCAGGCAAAAATATTGCTAGCTGCAATATTATCCTCTTACGACTTCATTTTCAAAGCCAAAATGATTGAAGTAATAATTCCAAAGTCCCCACTCCTTCAAAAATAAAATAAAAAAATCTTCTCTGAATGAGAAGGTGACCTTTAATTTGAAGAATTTTGATCCAATGGCACTCCCAAAGGCCACATAAATTGTAAAGTTTTTCTAGAGGGATTGAGTGCTCTTTTTGTCTCTGCGGGCACTACAAGAGCCACACAAGGTTATCCCCATTACTGAAAATGACTGGTTTGTTTTGTTGAGCTTCTCTTTTTGTTATGTGTTTTGATAATGATGTAACCCCAATTCATGCATAGTTCAAACAGATAGGTTTGGAAGTGGGGTGAATTAATTTATTACCCTATGGTTTAAAGGATCCATTACCTCATTTGGAGAAGCAATCAAATCCAAATTGACAGATTAACTGCTGCTATAATCTTTGAAACTATATATATTCGAAATGAGATTTTGAGATTATACTTGAACTCAATAAACAAAACAATACAAGAATAGAGATCTTGATCATAAAGGTGAATGAATGAAGTAAACTGTTACTTTAATTCATTATTTTGAGTTAAAGTAATAGTAGTTCATGATGTCACAAGTGACTTGGGGTGATTTGGGTGTTGAAAAGTGCATGACATTTGCAATTAGGCAAATATATATTGATGGACAAGGACGTTGAATTTATTTTTGGATTTTTTGATGCTGAAATATGTGATTACTATACCCTAGGTCCGCTAATTAGTTTATGCCAAGTTCCTAATATGGTTGAATTGTTCTAGGCGAGTGTACCAATGTGTGGTATAGGTAACCTTTAATTTTGGATATGGTTTATCTCCTGGGCTCTTTTGGTGGCTAGGATTACATAATAGACTATATTCAAGGCATGATGAATTAGAAATAAAGGAAGAAAATGGATTACTCATGAATGAAACTTATCATATCTAACCCCCAACAAAATGATATCCACACCTTTTAAATTTAACCATACCTTCATTTTCTCCTTCAACATACCTTAATGGCATGTTTACTAATCCGTAAATGGATTATATGGAATTGAATTGAGGAGAATTGAATTCCTCCAAAATCAGGAATTCATCCCACTTACTTTTCTTCCTTGATGTTAAGTTAACGCAGGAATCCTCTATAATTGGAATTCAATTTCAATTCTTGATTAGTAAATATACCATAAAATAAATCTAATCCAATCTAATCCTAGGCACCAAATGAGCCCAATAATACGTATATGAACATCAGAGGGGACCTAGAGAATAAGAAGTCCCCAACACGAAAACATATCAACGCGAAAATATTGTGGAATTCTCAACCAAAAGTCTTCTATAATGTGGACTCTTCAAATATATGCATTTGGCCAAAGAAAAACCCCCAATCTTAGCTTTTACTTTATTTTATTTTATCAAATAGCAAGTTTCATTAAACAAACCCCCAAAAGTAAAACCAATACGTCAATTACATTGACCATGTCTTGTTGAACAAGTTCAAACTCGTTGTGGCACTCCTCTGACGGGGAAGTGTGTAGGAACTGGGGTTGGCCACGGAGGGTGCAAAATCAATGGTAAGAAGGGAGCATCACTTCGTTCCCAAGTTTCGTTTGCTATCTTTGACCACGTTTTTGTACGGATGTTGCACATGACAAATATATGTGTACTTCGATAGAAATACAAAATATCCTTATTATTTGGGTCCAAAGCACACAGCTTAATCCGGTCCATGTATAATTGATCTCTTGGATCTATGGGAACCCTGTGTTTCAAAATCAAACGGTTGCTGCCTCCATTGAGCATCTGATCATCTGCTGGTTCTGGCAATTTGAAATCCCAAACTAACAGAGAACCTGTCCTCGATTCGAAGTTGAACATCCGCAGACAGCCTTGGCACACACCTAGGCACTCAATTTCCGACACATCTCCATCTAGGCCCTCAATTGCCGGCTGCTCATCAAATTCAATGAAACATTTCTTATCAATTGTTTCGTGATTATTATTCTTCGGGTCGAATGGATCGAACCCAATAAGAAAGGCACGACCACCTTTGTTTCTTTGACGGCTCAACCAAAACAACATTCCCTTGTACGCAAAGCCAGTACTGGGATTGACTCTATGGAATGCAAATTTTTTGGGGAACGAAACA
Source organism: Prunus mume (assembly GCF_029339155.1). Taxonomy (NCBI): domain Eukaryota; kingdom Viridiplantae; phylum Streptophyta; class Magnoliopsida; order Rosales; family Rosaceae; genus Prunus; species Prunus mume. The sequence goes on along the minus strand of NC_142701.1, from coordinate 20,725,989 downwards.
TACGACACTCTCCATTCACCAGTCTCGGAAGAGAAGATCTCCACGTAGTATCTGAAGGTATAGTCCTGACAAAATGAAAATTCAGGAATTCTTACAACCCTATGTCTATATATATACTCGGCAGCATTACGCTGCTGGGTTGCTTCTTTTCTATGAAACTCAGCTTCTTCCCCATAGTAGCTATAGTAGGGAGGATCACAGATGAATCCTAGTGCCACCACTCTTTTGTGGCATTGAGGCGAGGGAGGAAGAGCCACCCATTTCTGGGTGTATGGATTGCAAATGTAGTAATCGCGTTGATAATACTCGCCTGCACAACACAAAACTAAGTCATTATACGTCTCTAATACAACTGCTTTTAGATCTTCGTGGCCAAAGTCGGGTAGTTTATCCTCGAATGGTCTCTCAATAACCAAATCAGTTAACTTGGAGGACAAGGTAGGGAGGAAACTCCTCAAAGACTGGAGTGATATCTCCGCCACTGGATCAGTAAACTTGGACCGCTCCTTCAACCCCATCTCAATGTTGTAGTTTATCAGGGTACTTACGATTGGCATATACTTATCACTTTGGAGACACAAAAAGTGGCGAATAAAGAGAGGATCGGAGATGATAGCGCACCAGCGCTTGGACACACACTTGCATCGAAAAGCAAATGTATTATGAGGAAGGCGACATAAAATATCAACCAGCACAAGGTCTGGGAGATCATCAATATTGATATTCTTCAGCTTTGATGATGATGATGATGATGATAATGATGATGATCTTTTCGATCTTTTACGGCGAGGAATATCGTCACCGTCCGGTATTTCTCCAAGAGAGATAGTGCTTCGGTCACTAACTTGCCACCTTCTGGCCATGGCGGCGGATTTGGATACTGAGAGCTAACTGATCGATATTTAGGGTTTGTATTTAGATTGGTTCACCCCAAACAGCTGGCAGTAGAATAAATAATAGATATGTATAATAATAAATAAGTCTACTAATTAAGAAAGAACCCCTAATACAAGTAAAACAGAAAATAAATCAGACTGAAGCAGGAAACTAACCCTTTTTTTTTTTGGTATTCAGCGTTTTGCAATTTGAAAGATCTCGTTAATATCAATAACAATAAGTACACAACCTGTAAAAAATCAGGAAATTCAATATGCAGCCGCAACAACAAAAAATATTTATATTCCAAAATTGAACAAAAAAAAGTTAAGAAATTGTGAGTGTCAAGGACCATGTGTCCTAATTGAACAATAACCAAGGATCCTTTAGTTACCCTCACATTAGTCACCGAATGTCACTAAATAATGGTAACTGTTGCCACTTTTTTTTGTAGTGATTGCTTTCATTTTACTTAGTAGTGTTTATCAAGAGAGATTGAAACTTGTAAAATTATCAGGGGTTTTTTTTGTTCTGTGTTTGTGGGATTAGGATTTGGTATGATTGGCCATGTAGTTTGGTATTCTTTTAATTTTAACTTTCTCATTCTTGTGCAGAGTTAGTTAGTGCTTGTAAATTCTTCAAAAAGTCAGTGAGTGAGTGAGTGAGTGATTGGTATCATATTGGGTTTCCAATTTTGTTGTTGCCCTGCCTTTCTTGATAGATAAATAATGAAACCACAAGTAATTTTTGCATGTTGTGGGTATACTACGTGATTGGTGTACCATCCAATACACATGGGACATGTGGAAATATTTTATTTTTATGTCCTATGTGTATTGGAAAATATTTCCACGTCTCTGAAAGCACATGATGAGTCGTTGTGAATATTCTTGATGATATCATATATGGGTTTCCATTCGTTTTTGTTTAGCAACAGTTTGAACAAGGAATACTTCTTTTGTTCTGGTTCCAGATTTTCAGGCTGTAAATAAATAATACGCACTTTGTTTCCAGTTGAATAATAAAGTTGTTCTTGTTGGGCAGGGCTTTGAGGAGAGATCCTTGTGGGATTTATTCAATTCAAAAGGTTGCTTGGCTTTGAGATCACATCCTCTCATACCATTACCACCCATCAAATCAGTCATAAAAACTGAAGCCTAAACAAGTTACTTCCCTTCCCTTCCCCCATATAAAGTGTATTGGAATAGAAAGCAAGAGATTTCAGGCGTTTTGGAATTTGTTTGTGAGCCTTTATTTTTCTCACCAAAGACTGCAGATCCAATTCAATGTAACGACATTCGTAATGTTGTTCAATTCTTGTTGCTGTTGTTGACCATCATGAATGGATCCAACCCAATAAGAAAGTTGTGTGTCATGTTAGCACCAACCGAGTTCAGCATTCCATTGTGTAAGCAAAGCCAACATCCCTGGAAGCAATTAATTGGAAACCTCTTGTTGATGTCATTGAAATCTCATTTCATGATGCGGCACAGACAGTCGTGTTTTATAAAAAAATTTATATGACGCGCTATCCGCCATTGAAACTTGTAAGTAATTAGTTTATTTATACCTTCTTCTTATAATCCCGAAACAACACAACGAACAAAGTTCCCATGATTTTCCCGACTTTAATTTTCTTAGCATCCGCGTCATTAAATGCCTTCTATGACGCAAATCTAACGTCATAGAAGGTTTTTGTGTTGTAGTGAACATATTACATAAGAATTCAAAAATGAAAATGTATCATCACAAAGATAGTCAAATAGACGCATGAGACCCAGAGATAAGACTACGATTATCCAATTAGTTTAATTGATATTTATGCTCTAAATGGGCTTAACATTAATACTACTGAAGTAAAAAAAAAAAAACAACTCACCTGGGCTATAGCCCATGTTGTACATGTCATAGGTCCATCTCACTGAAAGCTCCTGTTTGAGCTTTGTTAAATATTTGGTCTCCCCTCTAATCGGCATGTGCCACTTGTGAAAGTATCATTACCCTCTCACCCCTTGACAGGTCAAAGTCAGATATGGGTATGAATATGAATAATGGACTTGAGAATTAAACAAAATTATAGCCCTATTATGAAATGAAGAAGCCCTATTGTTATAAAAAAAAAGGGGCTCGGGTCTGGGGATCTTTGAGGAAATAAATTAAACCCTTATTGGGCTTTTTCCATTTCGGTACAAACACGCCTCTCTCTCCATTCACCAATATTCGAAACCAAAGAGAAGATCTATGCGATGAATTCGTACCCAATTTGTAATGAGGTAAAACCAATCTCAATCTTCTAGACACTAAAACATACTCCTCCAAACTACTGAGATCTCAAGTCTCAATCTCACTATAAGACCTCAAGTAACACAAACAAGCAATTTATTACACTTAGAAACTCCACCAAATTAACCAAAGCTATAAACTGTATTACAAGCTTCATTTCATCATTGGACTGCTTGAAAAACGCCTATTTGCAATTTTTACACTTAGCAAACCAAAGAGTATATTTACCTATATAAACATCTCACACAAATTACTCAAACCTCACCTCTGAATCGCCGGAAACACCATGAGCAGCCCTTTCACACTTGTTCCTTTCATAATCAGGATCATCTGTCGGTTGCTCATACTTGCAAACTGGGCATGTATTTCAAATGCCAAACCAGGGCACAATGCAGTCCTGATAGTAGTAATGGCAACAGGGTAAGCTCCTGACTATATCCTCTGACACAATGCTGTCTTTACAAACAACACAGACCACTTCTTCATTCTTCAACTTCTCCTTTGTGAACTTAACAAAGGGAAGATCTTCGACAACACTTGAAGCCGCCGGAGGATACTACCTTTCATGGCACGAATTGCCCGAAAATCATGTTGATGAGTCAACATCTCCGGAAATTGTTCACTGTCAATAGAATTTCCCACTCCAGGCTTCTTGTTTAATATCTGGTGCAATGCATGTATGATGTATGCATTTACTTAATTCTGGGTGGTGCATTTTTTAGTAAGACAGACTCACTTGCCTAATAAATTTTTAAAATTACTGCCATCTTAGTGATGACTATGAATTTCAAAGAAAAATTTATATATATCCCATCCCCTTACCTTCTAATTACTTGGTAAAATTCCCATTACTTTCTGATGTTTAAATTAAAGACTTGCATGTAAAAAATTTAGCATTCTGTCACTCCAAGTAATTTATGTGCATTAAATATTATTGGTTTCAAATACAAATTCAGTTTTTGGGTACTTCAAAAATGTTGTCCATTATCTCCCATTTGGATCATTAATCTCAGAAAAGATAGTCTCAGATATACATTGGATGGATTCATCTGTAGCGCAACCTGGCTTAGCACTTCTAATTTCGGCGGCGGCACTGTCATTGACGAAGGCAACCTCATTGTTCCTTTCAATGTAGTTGCGGTGGAGCTGCAATGCAAGCTCAAGCGCCCTCACAACATCATTCATTGACGGCCGTTCGATCCCACTATCATTCATGCAACTCATTGCAATCTCAACAAACTGATTCAGACACTGAATTTCAATCTTACCCCTTATGCTTGGATCAATAATTTGATCAAGTTCCCCGAAGCGATGACAATTCCTGGCCCACTCAGCCAAGTTCATTTGCTCAAGTTCCACTGTATGCATCACAGCCGGCCTTGCACACAGTACCTCACACAATACTACACCAAACGAATACACGTCCGACTTCTCAGTTAGCCGTTGACGTCGGTAGTATTCCGGGTCCAAATATCCAAAACTACCTTTCACCAGTGTACTAATGTGAGTCTTGGACATGTTGGTAGTGCCCATTTTCGACAATCCGAAGTCTGATACTTTGGCCACCCATTTCTCATCCAATAAAATGTTTGTGCTCTTCACGTCACGATGGATGATGGTGCCCTTGGCCCCAGTATGAAGGTAGCTCAACCCTCGTGCCGCGCCAATACAAATTTGAAGCCGTTGCTCCCAAGAAAGAGGCGGGTTCTTATTGTGGTAGAGATGGTCGGCGAGGGTCCCACGTGCCATGTAATCATACACCAAGATCATCTCATTGTCGTCTGTACAATATCCAATGAGAGACACTAAGGAGCGGTGGCGGAGCTGGGAGAGCAGCTCGATTTCCGTCTTGAACTCATGGGCACCCTGTGATGACTCAGATTTTAGCCGTTTGATCGCAATGGGTATGGTCCCACTGTCGGCGAGGTTGATGTTGCCTTTATACACGTGGCCGAACCCACCAACGCCAATAATGAAAGCATCGTCAAAGTTTTGTGTGGCGGCTTTGATCTCAGCCAGTGAAAAGTAGTGACACAAATCGGACGGCAGGGATAAGCCGCGTGACTTGGTGGAGTTCGCCGCATGGTGGCTGGAGCGCCCTCCATAATTACGTCGTCGCCTGAGAATCAGAATAAACACAAAACAGAGAGCACAACAAGTGCGCTAGAAACTACACCAGCAACAATGGCAACCAAAAGTGTAGTCTTTGACTTGGGTTCTCCTGTTCTCGATTGCGCCGGGGTGTGCAGGGTGGCATGAGGTGGATCGGGGTTGGGTCCAGCGAGATTTCCCGTTGTGTCATTCACTTTGAAGATTTCAAACCCATTCAAGATTGCATCTAAATATGTAGTCCTCCAAAGGTTTACTTGCAGTGCGATAGAGAGATTGACTTTCTTCTCGCTTCCAGCAGGCATGAACACCAAGTAGTTTTTGTATATTGGAATTCCATTTCCACCACTCCATTTGATTATGTCCGCAAATTTTTCAGCTGTTATATTGGCTATGTAAATTTGAAACACTCGATCTCCTATGATTTCAAATTCGGGTTGGAACTCACAGAAATGAAGCCTAACCAAGTAACTAAACTTGGGATCAACAGGAAATTGCCAAGTGAGGTTGTAGTGGTGGTTCCTGCCGTTGCTGTTGCCCATTGACCTGCCACTCTGGTACACTTGTTTTGGAGCAGAGTACTTTGGTATTTGACTTAAATCCCAGTTGAGTTGGATGCTAAGATTTTGTGGCAAAACACTCCACATTAAACTTAACTCCTCCAAGTACCTTTCCTCATAGTTATATGCAGACCACTTGCGGTACATGCCAGTGTCTTCATAAGAAGGGACTGCGCTTCCGCCCACGTTGATTCGGTACACCATCTCCAGAGCAGAGATGTTTTCTACGCGAATCGTATTTTCGCTGCCGATATATTCAATTTCATCGGCGCTTTCTGGTGCAGTGTAGTAAAGATTGACGGGCATTGATACAATTTCAATTCCGTTAATAAACGCATAGGCATCTGGGATTGCTCTGCTTGGAGTGAACGTGATGCTTAGATTATGTTCTTCTTCGTCCTCAATGTTCATACAGAATTCTCTGTATACCGTCTCCTCCGGCCCAGAAGCAGCAGCAGTGACCGACGCATTGAAGTCACGGAGAAGGGTAAAACCACCGGCTTTGACAGAGAAGAGGGCTTTGGAGGGATCAAAGTCGGGGTATGAAGCTGGGTAGAAATACAGACGGACGAACTTTTGGCCGGGGGTGAGGTCAAAAAATATGTAGGTAAATTCAGAGTGAGAAAGCCTCGCTGTGGTGTAAGGCACTTGTTGGACCGTGTACGAATGAGGTGCTTCTTTGAATATGGATTTGTTGCCAACTGCTTGGAGTTCAAGGGGTGAAAAATATGAGTTGATATCTCCACTCCAACTTCGGTTATCATATGCATTTAATATGTTGCCGGAATAGCCACAATTGACGGTGATATCTTCGACTGGCTTATAGATAGGTGGCGAATCTCCGGCAACGAATATGGTGACAACGATCATGTGCAGAAACAAGGAAAAGTAGAGAAAAGTGCTGAGAATTGGTTTCATCATGGTAATTGCATCTAGGGAGAGTTAAAGATATGTGTGGATCTGTGGATCTCTGATTGGAATTTCTATTGCACAAGTGGGGACGTACACATATGATCATCAATGACTTTTCCAAATTCCAAGTCAAGCTTTTGGCTGCATCTACTCTAAATTCAAGATTCTTGATCTACATCAGTCAATTTAATAGAGACTTTGATAACAACTTAAACTTCTTTTTTGGGTTGGCCATGGACTTGAACAATTAACAAGTCTTTGGATTACAATTTGTACAAGATAATAAGAGAACAGACTGGGGACTGTAATGTACACGTTGTCTTCTTTTCAAGCATGCGCCCTTCCAAAACGTGCCTAGTTAGTATTCTTGAGTCATGATCTTGTCCAAATTAATCTGTTTGCAAAGTACCAATTAAGCACTTGTATACGACTAAGAAACAGAAAAGCATTTGCATACGGATCCACAAGAGGATGGTATTCCCATACATATACTTGGAAATAAATGCACTCATTTCAAACTTTTGTTTTTGTTGACTTAAAATCACAAGTTATGGTTGACAAGAATAAGTTATCCTACGAAATTGCACATAATGATTGATAATTTGAACTCCAAACTAGTGCACTGCAAAATATAATTAATCATATATTTATTCAAAGGACAAAAATCAAAATTCTAGTTTAATTAAAATATATATTAATTTTTTTTAAACGCTGAAAATCTAACAACCCAAAGAAAAATTTAAGTTCAATTCATATTCAACTGTATAACAGATGCTGATTTTGTTCAAATTGATCTATTTGCCAGAAGCAATTAAATCCCCAGCAGCCATCCGCCCCACTCGGGGTGAGGGAAGTGCTTCTCTGACTTGGGATTAGGTGTTGGTGTTAGCTTGGGGTAATTCAAAGGGGGAGAATTTTGAGTTGATATCTCCAGCCCAATATCGGTTGTCATATATGTTGAATGAGGTTCCAGAAGAGCCACAGTTGATGGTGATGTCTTCTATCGGAGTGTAGATAGGTGCAGGCAATTTGCAGAAACAGGGGAAGGAGGTAAAGAGGCAGAGGAGGGAGAAGGAGTTTCTTCATGGTTATTGCTTTGGAAAGGTGTTTGCTGCTAATTGGGTTCTTGATAATAGCAAGAGAAGAGAAAGATCAGATACTAATTGGGTTCTTCATGCATATAAATAAAATTAATCCCATATGAATAGTAATTACCTCTAGATTGCCATGAATGGTGAAAAAGCAACAAAAATATTGCTAGAGCAGATACTATTTACGTGAACAATAAATGTCATTACCTCCACTTATCTTTTGTCATGGCAAATATGTGGCAGTGCTCTAAGGGAGATGGTCCACGTGTGTTTGGATTCTTATGCCGGTCTCGAATCTGAAAAGCTTTTTGTGTCAAGTGACTCTCAGCTCTCTATCCATGAAGACCGCAACTCATCCACATCCACATGACCAACATCCCCTGGAGTAGTTGACGGGGGAGGTAGACTAACTATACAGAATTTGTACAGAGATTAACTGGAGATGTGAAAGGAAAATAAACTAGGACCACAAACACTAGAATTGATTGAAATAAAATTGATGGGGCAGAGGAATATCTTGTGAAATATTATTGTGGAACTTGGTTGTGTGTGGGAATTGGTTTCAAACCAACAATTGGGTTTCGATAGGGCAATTACCTTTGCTTTGCATGTATTTGGGAAGTGTTAAAAACCTTCGAAGTTTAGTTTAGGGATGCCAATTATTTTCCTAATAACAAATTGTGTTTTTTTTGTAATTTTTCTTGATTTTCCAAGGTTTTTCATTTTCCATGAACTGAAAAGTATAAAATGATGTTGATATAAACACCCTTCTTATTTTCTTAATTAAAACTGGGCTTTAGATCTTGCAATTGTATTTGATTCACAATTCCTAACGAAGTTGCAATTTATTAGAATTTTGCAATACTAAATCTTCTAGAATGATCATGGGACAAACAACTACAATAAACGTAACCCGAGTAAACGACTCATTGCCCCTAATTTTTCATTCAATTAATTTGGTTCAGATACAACTGATATGCAACATATTTACTATTTTTCATTTTGCTAATAGAATCTCCAATACTCCTCACTCTGAAAAAAGATAGCCAAACCAATCAGTCAGCAAAGAATACGAATAAAATTTGAATTCTCTTTAACTATTTCAGAATAATCTTGTATAGGAACCATCATCTGCGTAGAACATATATACTAATCAAACGCCTATTTACAATTTTTACACTAAGCAAACCAAGAGTATATATAGCTATATAAACATCTCACACAAACTGCTCAAACCTGACCTCTGAATCTCCTAGCTCGCCACGGGTAGCCCTTTCACACTTGCTCCTTTCATAATCAAGATCATCCATCGGCAGCTTATACTTGCAAACCGGGCATGTATTTCGAATGCCCAACCAGGGCACAATGCAGTCCTGATGGTAGTAATGGCAACAGGGTAAGCCCCTGACCTTATCCTCCGATGCAATGCTGTCTTTACAAACAGCACAGACCACTTCTTCATTCTTCAACTTCTCCTTTGTGAACTTAACGAAGGGAAGATCCTCGACAACACTTGAAGCCGCCGGAGGATACTACCTTTCATGGCATTAGCACCCATCACGAATTGCCCGAAAATTGTGTTGATGTACTCTGCAGTCTCTAAGTCAACATCTCCAGAAATTGTTGACTGTCAATAGAATTTCCCACTCCAGGCTTCTTGTTTAATTAATGCTTTAACAAGATTTGGCATCTCTGGTGTAATGCATGTATGCATTACTTAATTCTGGGTGGTGCATTTTTGAGTAAGACCGACTCACACACCAAATGATGACTATGAATTTCAAAAAATATATATATCCCCTTACCTTCTAATTACTTGGTAAAATTCCCATGACTTTCTGATGTTTAGATTAAAGACTTGCATGTAAAAAAATGAGCATTCTGTTACTCCAAGTAATTTATTTGCATTCAATATTATTGGTCTCAAATACAAATACATTTTTTGGGTAATTCAAAAATGTTGTCCATTATCTCCCATTTGGATCATTAATCTCAGAAAAGATCGTCTCAGATATACATTGGATGGATTCATCTGTAGCGCAACCTGGCGTAGCACTTCTAAGTTCGGCATCGGCACTGTCATTGACGAAGGCAACCTCATTGTTCCTTTCAATGCAGTTGCGGTGGAGCTGCAATGCAAGCTCAAGCGCCCTCACAACATCATTCATTGACGGCCGGTCGATCCCATTATCATTCATGCAACTCATTGCAATCTCAACAAACTGATTCAGACACTGAATTTCAATCTTACCCCTTATGCTTGGATCAATAATTTGATCAAGTTCCCCGTCGCGATGACAGCTCCTGACCCACTCAGCAAAGTTCATTTGTCTCAGCTCCACCGTATGCATCACAGCCGGCCTTGCACACAGTACCTCACACAATACTACACCAAACGAATACACGTCCGACTTCTCAGTTAGCCGTTGACGTCGGTAGTATTCCGGGTCCAAATATCCGAAACTACCTTTCACCATTGTACTAATGTGAGTCTTGGACGTGTCGGTGGTGCCCATTTTTGACAATCCAAAGTCCGATACTTTGGCCACCCACTTCTCATCCAATAAAATGTTCGTGCTCTTCACGTCACGGTGGATGATGGTGCCCTTGGCCCCGGTATGAAGGTAGCTCAACCCTCGTGCCGCGCCAATACAAATTTGAAGTCGTTGCTCCCAAGAAAGAGGCGGGTTACCATTGTGGTACAGACGGTCGGCGAGGGTCCCACGTGCCATGTAATCGTACACCAAGATCATCTCATTGTCGTCTGTACAATATCCAATGAGAGACACTAAATGGCGGTGGCGGAGCTGGGAGAGCAGCTCGATTTCCGTCTTGAACTCATGGGCACCCTGTGATGACTCGGGTTTTAGCCGTTTGATAGCTACAGGTGTAGCCCCACCGTCGTCGATATAGCCTTTGTACACGTTCCCAAACCCGCCAACTCCAATGATGAAACTATCATTGAAGTTTTGTGTGGCGGCTTTGATCTCAACCAGTGGAAAGTAACGACATAAATAAGGGGGTAAAGATGACCCGCGAGTCTCTATTGACTTGGTCGGCCCGTGGATGGAGACAAAGGACTTGGCTTTCAGTCGTCGCCTGAAAATCAAGAATCCAAAAAGGACAGAGAGCACAAGGAGGCCGGAAGCTACACCGGCAGCAATGGCGAGTATACGATTGGACTTGGTGTTGTGTTTTACTGAACTTGACGGCGTCAAATCGGTGGGTCCAGCAAGATTGCCATTTGAGTCACTTAGCTTGAAGATTTCAAGCCCATTCAAGATTCCAGCATTTGGATTTGCTTGCAATGCGACAGAGAGGTTAACTTTGCTCGGGGTTCCACCAGCGGCGGTAGACATGGATACCAAATAGTCTTTGTACACTGGTCTCTCCTTTCCACCACTCCAGTCAATTACGTCGGCTCCTTGTTCTGCGGTTAGATTGGCTATTTGGATGGTAAAAATTCGGTCTCTAACCTTGGTGATTTCAGGCTGAAACTCACAAAAATGAAGCCTAACCAGGTATGAAAACTCGGAATCTACAGGAAATTGCCAGATGAGATTAAAGCTCTTGTTTATGTTGGCGTCCTCACCCATTGACCGACCGGTTTGGTAAACTTCTTTTGGCGCAGTGTACTTTGCAATTGTGTTAAAGTTGAGTTCTATACTAGTATTTTGTTGCAGAACGTGGCTCAAACTTAAACTTGAAGTGCCCAAGTAACTTTTCTCCTCATCATAACTATCCCATTTGCGGTACATGCCAGTATCTTTCTTGGGAAGTAGTAAGGCTCCCCCGACATTCAATCGGTAGAGCATCTTTAGAACAGTAGTGTTTTCAATGCGGACGTTGATTTGGTTGCCAACAAAGGCAATCCCATCGCTGTGCGCTGGAGTGTAGTAAAGATTGCTGGGCATGGATACAATTTCAATGCCATTGATAAAGGCATGCGCATCTGGGCTTGCCCGGCTTGGAATGAATGTGATGTTCAAACTCTCTTCTCCCTCCTCAATGCTTACACAGAATTCTCTGTATATTGTCTCCATCCCAGAAGCATCGGCAATGAAAGAAGTGTTGAAGTTGTGGAGAAGGGTAAAGCTACCAGCTTTGACGGAGAAGACTGCATTGGAGCGGTCAAAGTCAACACCGTATGAAACAGGGTTGAAATACAGACGAATGAACTTTTGGCCGGTGGTGAGTGGAAATGTGTATGTAAATTCAGAGCGAGACAGCCGTGATCTGTTGTACGGCACAGCTCCGCTGGCAAAGGAGGACGACGGAGGTGCGTCTCTTACGAGGGATGTGTAACTTGCAGCTTGGTGTACTTCAACGGGTAAAAATTCTGAATTTATGTCTCCAGTCCAATTTCGGCCGTCATCCTGATTGACCAGCTGGCCGGAATAGCCGCATTGAACCGTGATAGCATCGACCGGAATGTATGGAGGTGGGTCGGGGTTTGGTCCGGCAAGATTTCCATTTGTATCACTGAGTTTGAAGAGTTCAAGGCCGTTCAAGAGTGCAGCATTGTATGCAGTCATCCAATCTCTTGGGTTTGCTTGCAGTGCAAGATAGAGCTTAACTTTCTTTTGATCAGGGCCTGCAGGCATGAACACGATGTAGTCCCTGTAGATTGGTCTCCCATTTCCACCACTCCACATGATTATGTCGGCTTGTGGCTCAGCAAGTTGGTTATCCACATAGATTAGAAACGATCGGTCCCCCTTGTCCATAATTTCAGGCTCAAACTCACAGAAATGTAGCCTTAGCAGGTAAAGAAACTTGGGATCTACGGGAAATTCCCAGGTCAGTTTGTAGCTCTTGTTTTGGGTGCGGTTGCTGCCCATGGACCGACCCGTTTGGTAAACTACTTGTGGAGCAGAGTACTCTGGTATTTTCGTAAAGTTGAGTTGAAGGCTAACGTTTTGTGGAAGAACAGTCCACCTGGAACTCAAATCATCCAAGTACTTTTGCTCGTCTACTACACTGTCCCAAGTGCGGTACATCCCAGTGTCTTGGTCGAAAGAGAGTGCACTTCCACCGACGTTTATTCGGTACACCATCTCCATCGCCGTGATGTTTTCGATGCGATAATTGACTTCGTTGCCTACATAATCAACTCCATGGCTATCGGATGCAGTGTAGTAAAGATTGGTGGGCATGGACACAATCTCAATCCCATTGACGAAGGCATAAGCATCTGGGATTGCTCTGCTCGGAGTGAACGTGATGGTCAAGCTCTGTCCTTCATCAATATTCAAACAGAACTCTCTTATTAGCGTCTCAGTCTCACTAGCATCAGCAGTTACAGAAGCATTGAAATCATGGAGAATGGTAAAGCCACCTGCTTTGACAGAGAAGAGGGCTTTGGACCGGTCGAAGCCGGGGTCATATGAAACTGGGTAGAAGTAGAAGCGAATAAACTTCGGCCCGGTGGAGAGGGGAACTCTGTAAGAAAATTCGAAGCGAGAAAGCCTAGCTGTGGTGTAGGGTACTTGGCTAACAGATGAGGAGGGAGGAGCTTTTCTGACTTCGGAGGAGGTGTTGGTGTTAGCTTGGTGTAATTCAGAGGGGGAAAATTTTGATTTAATATCTCCAGCCCAATCTCGCTTGTCATATATGTTGGATAAGGTTTCGGAAGAGCCACAGTTGATAGTGATGTCTTCGACCGGAGTGTAGATAGGTGCAGAGAGTAGGGTGACAATTTGCAGAAACAGGGGAAGGAGGTAGAGAGGCAGAGGAGGGAGAAGGAGTTTCTTCATGGTTATTGTTTGGAAAGGTGTTTGCTGCTAATTGGGTTCTTCATAATAGCAAGAGCAGTAAATTCAGACTGGTAGGTTTGTAAAGGTGTTTAGTGCTTTCTTCCTTTGTAAAGCTTTGTTTTGCTTTTTTTTTTTTTTATTTAAAAAAAATTATTTAAATTATGTTCGTCAACAACATAGAATAATTCAGGCATAAGCTTTCCATTTTTTTGTCCAAAAAAAAAAAAAAAAAAAAGCTTTCTATTGTTTCAGTGCTACCACATCTTCGTCATGTGTTGATGTGTTGATGTGTCTAGTAGGTAGGCGTATGGTTGTCGGTCTCCTTTTATCATTGAGATGCATGATATTTTCCAGTTACCAAAACAAAACAAAAAACAAAAAAAGAGATGCATATTTTTCTGAGAAATTGCGTGGAAATGTAAAAGAAAGTCGTTTTTGTTTTCTTTTCTGATTTTTTTGGTATTGAAGCTTATTTGCCTAAAACTTTCACAAAGAGACCAAAACGTCCAATGATTTTAATCAGCTGAGCTAGTCTTCTATAGTTGTCGTTGCATTCTTGTTTGCATGCACAATATTGAATTTCTCGAGCACAAGTAGGATACGTGGATGGATCAACGACTTGCCTTCTCTGGTTTCGTCAAACATCAAAGACTTGCTTTTGGGTATATACTATCAAAACATATCACATCCTTTTCTTTCCTCTTTCAATCTTAGACGTGGGACTTTGTTAAAGAAAATTCAATGGGCTGTCAATCTAATTGTTTTGACAGGGGAAGGAGGTAAAGAGGCAGAGGAGGGAGAACAAGTTTCTTCATGGTTATGGTTTTGCAAAGGTGTTTGCTGCAAACTAGGCTATGTTGGCGGAACAATATGAAATATGAATTTAAAGATAATAATAATTCTCAACAAAATTGTAATAATCAAATACAATAACAAATTTACATGAAATTAATGTAAATCAACAAACGCAAGTAGAAATACTAACAACTTTAGCAATTGAGGCTTGCAAGAATTGCAATATCCTAAAGACAGATTTCGCCCCGCCTTGTGCTCGATGATCTATAGGCGTCCGTCTCCCATGATTCAACAATCGATAATCCTAAATTGAAGCACTTCAATTTAAGACTCTGGCGAACCAATTATATATTTGTACTCTCAAAACACTTAGGAAGGAAACTTGAAGATTGATACTCTAACATATCATGGGTGGGGAAAAACTCCTATATCGTGAAGAAGAAGGTAATGGGTTTATATAGAACCCATCAGGTATCCATCAATAGACACAACTTTTGATAGCAAAAGATGCTTCTATATTTGATAACCGCATTCAACAAAGCAATTTGCTTTTGAATGCGAACAAATAATATCAATTACAATGCAATTGTTCGAGCAAAACGGACTCTTGTATATTTTCACTCAACCATAAATTTAAATATTACAATATTTAATTAATATTATAATTATTAAATTTCCAACAGGCTCTTGATAATAGCAAGAGAAGAGAAAGATAAGAAGGTAATTAAGGTGTTGATTGAGAGGAGGATGATGATCAAGGGAGAAATGGGGAAGCTGCTGAAACATAACAGAGAGATTGCCCTGTTTAATTTTCAAATGGGACTTTGGAAAGTCTTCTTCTGATCAAGTGTTGTTGTATTCACATGGAGAAGAGAAAGATCAGATGCTAATTGGGTTCTTCATCCACATCCATATGACAAACATCCCATGGAGTAGTTGACAGGTGTGGTAGACTGACTATACAGAATTTGTACAGAGACGAACTAGAGATGTGAAAGGAAAATAAACTAGGACCACAAACACTACAATCGATTGAAATAAAATTGATGGGGCTGTGGAGTATCTTGGCGAGATATTATTGTGGAACTTGGTTGTGTGTGGGAATTGAGTTACTTGACAGCGGAATGGTTGTCTTATTTGATATTTTCCATGATTTCAGCGAAATGGCACAAAAGACTTTTAGTTTTAGACTCGTCCAAACAAGCTGCGACCCCCCTCGCATTTGCATGCTTGCTTGCTTCTTCATGTTTGAATGTTTCATGATTTCACGTGCAGGATGCAGCCAGGAAAAAAAGTTAAAGAAAGACAAAAAACAAACATCATGGACATTTGAATTGAAAAATCCTAGTACTAGGATAGGAGCATTTGGCATGAAAATTCTCTTATGTGATGAATATTTCTAGGAGCAGTTACCAGATGATCTTTCTTCACCCTATAGCAAATGTTTAGAGTGGATACAACTCACTCTTGATTAGTTCTTTCCGCGAGATTTTGAATGTAATATTCAACTATCCATGACTAGTTCCTATTTGCATTGTTCTTGTGTAAGGAATGTAACTTAACTCGAGTTTCATCTCAAAGGGTAACAGTGCAATTTAAGGAGAACCCCCCCTTATCCTTTTATGCACAACTTATTCTCCAACATAGGACAATTGTATTTGATTCACAATTCCTAACAAAGTTGCAATTTATTAAATTTTAACAATACTAAATCTTCTAAATCTTCTATTTCAAGTCCCCTTTTGCTATTTTTTTAAAAAAGAAAATATTTAAATTATGTTCGTCAACAACATAGAATAATTCAGGCATAAGCCTTGTATTGATTCAGTGCTACCATATCTTCGTCATGTGTCGATGTGTCTGGTATGTAGGCATATTTGGTTGTCGATCTCCTTTTATCATTGAGATGCATGATATTTTCCAGTTACCCAAAAAAAAGGAAAAGAGATGCATATTTTTGTGAGAAATTGCGTGGACATGTAAAAGAAAGTTGTTTTTGTTTTCTTTTCTAAAAAGCACTACTTGACCAAAACGTCCAATGATTTTAATAAGCTAGTCATCTAGTTGTGAGGGGTATATTGGAGTTTTTGTCGTTTTGAGACAAAATCCAACTTTTATTTTTGTTGACTTAAAATCACAAGTTATGGTTGATAAGAATAAGTTATCCTACGAAATTGATTGATAATTTGAACACCAAACTAGTGCACTGCAAAATATAATTAATCATATATTTATTCAAAGGACAAAAATCAAAATTCTAGTTTAATTAAAATATATATTAATTTTTTTAAAAGCTGAAAATCTAACAACCCAAAGAAAATTTAAGTTCAATTCATATTCAACTATATAACAAATGCTTATTTTGTTCAAATTGATCTATTTGCCAGAAGCAATTAAATCCCTAGCAGCCATCCGCCCCACTGGGAGTGTAAGGCACTTGGCTAACAGAAGAGGAGGGAAGTGCTTCTCTGACTTGGGATGAGGTGTTGGTGTTGGCTTGGGGTAATTCAAAGGGGGAGAATTTTGAGTTGATACCTCCAGCCCAATATCGGTTGTCATATATGTTAAGTGAGGTTCCAGAAGAGCCACAGTTGATGGTGATGTCTTCTATTCGGAGTGTAGATAGGTGCAGAGAGTAGGGTGGCGATTTGCAGAAACAGGGGAAGGAGGTAAAGAGGCAGAGGAGGGAGAGGAGTTTCTTCATGGTTATTGTTTTGGAAAGGTGTTTGCTGCTAATTGGTTCTTGATAATAGCAAGAGAAGAGAAAGATCAGGTACTAATTGGGTTCTTCATGCATATAAATAAAATTAATCCCATATGAATAGTAATTGCCTTAAGTTGCCATGCCAATGGGTGGAAAAGAAACAAAAATATTGCTAGGGCAGATACTACTTACGTGAACAGTAAATGGCATTGCCTCCACTTATCTTTTGTCATGGCAAATAGGTGAAAGTGCTCTAAAGGAGATGGTCCACGTGTGTTTGGATTCTTACGCTGGTCTCGAATCTAAAAAATCCTTTTGTGTCAAGTGACTCTCAGCTCTCTATCCATGAAAACCACAAGTCATTCACATCCACATGACCAACATCCAGAGGCGGAGCCACTGTGGGGTCAATGGGGTCACACGACCTCTTGGAAGCCATGGAAATAAGCCTAGAGGTCCCTTGGAGCTGCTGGTGCGACCTCTTGGAGCTGCACACCAAGTGGTCGATGAATGGCCTGAAAGAACCATCAGTTGCAAGCTGAAGAAGAAACCCATCGCGCGCCCATTTTTTTTTTAAAACAACCTGGCAAAACGACGTCGTTTCGTTTTGGCCAGGTATGAACAAATTAAAAAGACCAGCGTATCCTCTCCAGCCATTTTTTAATCCCTGGGCCAAAACTACGTCGTTTTGGCCAGGTCTGAAAAAATTAAAAAAGGACCAGCGTATCCTCTCCAGCCATGTTTTTCTCCACAGACCCGATTCCAATTCTAAAACCCCAAATTTTCTTTTGCTTTCTCCTCCAAGTTCAAACCCTAAGTTCCCAACTCAATCCTCCACTCCCCTAAACCCTCAACTCCATTTCCTCCCTTGCTGTCGCCACTGGAAAGTGCCTCTGTCTGCTTGTGTAAATCGCCGTGTGGTGGTGCCGCCGCCAACTACTCTCTTTGTTTTACTCATTCTAATTGTGAAATTTCACAATCCAAGTAAGTTCTAAACCCTATGTAGTAGTATGATATATTTACTTTAATTGAAACCCAATTCATATTTATTTTGATTATATTGGTTGTTTGATTATATTGTGAGCTTTTATTTTCATTATTTTGTATATGTTGAATATATTTAATTTAATTGAAATTCAATTCATATCCATTTTGTTTATATTGATGGTTTGTTTATATTGTGAGTTTTTATTTTCATTATTTTGTATATGTAGAATATATTTAATTTAATTGAAATCCAATTCATATTTATTTTGATTATGTTGATGGTTTGTTTATATTGTGAGTATTTATTTTGATTATTTTGTATATGTAGAATTATTATGGAACGGTTTTTTAAGAGAAAGTCATCATCGGGTTCGGGTAGTTCGGATAATGTTGTTAGTTCAAATAATGTTGGTACTTCAAGAACTCCAAGTTCAAGACAAAGTCAGTTAGATGATGGTTTGGGTAATCTTCAATCGGACCCTGGATTAAGAACTCGAATGATAGATTATGATGCTAATATGAGAGATGAGGTCCGAAGATCATATCTACAAAAAGGACCTTGTCAACCTAGAGGTCATAATTTTCCAATAACTAATATGTCGGGAATTAATCGACACTTTATTCCTCAATGGTTTGATGAGTTTGATTGGTTGGAGTATAGCATATCTAAAGATGCGGCATTTTGTCTCTATTGCTATCTCTTTAAAACCAATTTTGAACAAGTGGGTAGTGAAGCTTTCACTGGAGATGGATTTAAGAATTGGAAGAAAGGGAGAGAAAGATTTAAGATGCATGTTGGACCGGTTGTGAGTGTTCATAACAAAGCTAGAGAAGCTGCTACAAATTTGATGAATCAAAATACACATATTGAAACTGCAGTGAGCAAACACTCTGACCAAGCTCGTAAGGCTTATCGCACTTGCTTGAATGCATCAATCAAGTGCACTAAGTTTTTATTGCGACAAGGTCTTGCTTTTCGTGGCCATGATGAAAGTGCTACTTCAAGCAATAGGGGAAATTACTTGGAGCTATTGCAATTCCTTGCAGATAATGATGATAAAGTTAGAGAAGTTGTGATGGAAAATGCTCCGGAGAATCTCAAATTACTAGCTCCTTGCATTCAAAAAGAAATTGTGAATTCATGTGCCCTTGAAACACTTGATGCTATCATGGATGGTCTAAAAGATAGATTCTTTTCAATATTGGTGGATGAAGCACGTGATGTGTCGGTTAAAGAGCAAATGGCTTTGGTATTGCGTTATGTGGATGACAAAGGGCATGTAATTGAAAGATTTGTGGGTATCCAATATGTTACGGACACTACTTCAAGTTCACTAAAGGATGCTATTGACACATTCTTTTCTCGCAACGGTTTGAGTCTTTCCAAGCTACGAGGACAAGGTTATGATGGTGCTAGCAATATGATAGGTGAGTTGAATGGCCTTAAAACAAAAATATTGAGAGAGCAACCTTGTGCATATTATGTTCATTATTTTGCTCATCAACTTCAACTAGCTCTTGTTGCCGTGGCAAAGAAGAATATAGACATTGCCTCTTTTTTTGCAACGGCTAATAGTGTGGTTAATCATGTTGGAGCATCTTGTAAGCAGCGTGATTTACTTAGAGAGCAACTCCAAGAAGAGCTTGTGATAACTTTTGAAAATGATTGCCTTATAACGGGGAGAGACTTAAATCAAGAAACAAGTCTCAAACGTGCCGGTGACACACGATGGAACTCACACTATGGCACCTTGATTAGCATCATTTCTATGTTTTCATCCGTGGTTCATGTGCTTCAAATAGTTATTGATGATAATCTCAATGAAAGTGCGGGTGAAGCAAACAAGGTAATGAGAGAAATACGTACTTTTGAGTTTGTGTTTCATCTTTTCTTGATGAAAGTTATATTGGGACTCACAAATGATTTGTCACAAGCATTGCAAAGGAAGGATCAAGAAATTGTGAATGCAATGGCTTTAGTGAAATCATGCAAGGAAAAACTACATTGGATGAGGAATAATGGGTTCGACGCATTGGTTGATGAAGTATCTTCTTTTTGTTACAAACATCATATTGATGTTCCTAACATGGAAGAGGCATTTATACTTCCAGGGAAGTCAAGGCGTAATGCTCCAATAAAGACAAATCATCATCATTATCGTGTGGAGCTCTTTATTTATGTCATTGATGAGCAAATTACGGAGTTGGAGGATCGCTTTAATGAGGTAAATTCCGAGTTGCTTATTTGTTTGGCATGTTTGAGTCCGAAAGATTCATTTGTAGCTTTTGATAAACCAAGGTTACTTCATCTTGCTCAATTTTATCCTCAAGACTTTTCGGATGAGGATCGTTTGGTACTTGAAGATCAATTTGAGATTTATATTCATTATGTGCGTTCTAGTAGTGATTTCTCTCAACTGGAAGGGATTGATGATCTTGCAAAAAAAATGGTGGAGACAAGGATTTATCAAGTATTCAATTATGTGTATTTGCTCATCACATTATCTTTAGTTTTACCAGTTGCAACTGCTTCAGTGGAGAGGGCATTTTCTGTCATAAATATTGTTAAGGGTCCACTTAGGAACAAAATGGGAGATCAATGGTTGAGTGATAGCCTTCTTGTTTATATTGAGAGAGATATTTTTGCTTGTATTGAAAATGAAGCTATAATGCTTCGTTTTCAAAATATGAAACCTCGTCGTGGACAGTTATAGCTTGTAATATTGTTTCCGTTATGAATTATGGATGAAAGTACTATGACTTCATTTTCAATATGTTTTTCCATCCTAAATTTTTATTTGGACTTTTACACTAAGACCCCTTGTGGTAAGATTCCTGGCTCCGCCACTGCCAACATCCCCTGGAGTAGTTGACGGGGGTGGTAGACTAACTATACAGAATTTGTACAGAGATTAACTAGAGATGTGAAAGGAAAATAAACTAGGACCACAAACAATACAATCGATTGAAATAAAATTGATGGGGCAGAGGAATATCTTGGCAAGATATTATTGTGGAACTTGGTTGTGTGTGGGAATTGGTTTCAAACAAACATTACAAATAAAAATCCCCAACAATTGGGTTTTGATTGGGTAATTACCTTTGCTTTGCATGTAATTTGGCAAGTGTTAAAAACATCTGAAGTTTAGGGATGCCAATTATTTTTCTAATAACAAATTTTGTTTTTTGTAATTTTTCTTGATTTTCCAAGGTTTTTCATTTTCTCTGAACTGAAAAGTATAAAATGCTGTTTATATAAACACCCTTCTTATTTCGTTTGAATTGAACCTTATTTTCTTAATTAAACTGGGCTTGAGATCTTGGAGTTGGAGGGTGGATCTTCTTCTTCTTGCAGTTCTTATAAGGCAGCTGTCGTGAGAAGATAGAGACTTGAGTTAGTTACTTGACAGCGGAATGGCTGTCTCGTTTGATATTTTATATGATTTCAGCGAAATGGCACAGAAGGATTTTAGTTTTGGACTCGTCCAAACAAGCTGCGACCCCCCTCACATTTGGCATGAAAATTCTCTTATGTGATGAATATTTCTAGTAGTAATTACAAGGTGATCTTTCTTCACCCTATAGCAAATGTTTAGAGTGGATCCAACTCACTAGTGATTAGTTCTTTCCGGTAGATTTTGGATGTAATATTAAACTATGCATGACCAGTTCCTATTTGAATTGCTCGTGTAAGGAATATAACTTATTGACGCAGAAAAATGATTCTGCACTTTCCCGCGTAACTTAGTGATTTCGTTACCTTCGGTATGCTATGGCCTCGATAGTAAGTTATACCTGTAAGATAGCAAACGCTTTCGGTAAGTCCTAGGTACCGGTGTGATACCGGCCGAAGGCTCTCCGATGCTTAAGTAAGTACGGATTTAGTAAGTTTGAACTACATATCAATAGGCAGTATGCCGTTAGTTCTGATTGATTACCTCCAAGCTGGGATGGTTGTCCTCTTTTATAGGCCTTGGGAGGTGTGCATTTTGTTTAGAGTTTCGATGTGGGACTGTGGACATTGATTGTGAGACTGCCACGTGTTCCAGATGCCAAGGTTGCCCTAATAGAGCGATCGGTAGATAAGATGCACGAGCTGCCACTTGTTTCATCAACTCGTCATACGTGCGCCAGATTACTACGTGCACGAGGTACGAAATGAGAGGACCGAAGGCCACTCTTGAAGGCGCCGTAGGCTGCCTTATCGTCCGTTCGGGACACCTCAGTACTCGTGGGCGTGCGCGTACTCCGTAGGTTCGTCTTCCTTTGCCGGGTTGTGTACAGATCATCGGCAGTACAGGCGATCCGTTTGGATCATAAAGTGGTTGAGGAAAATCTGCTTCAATTCGTCAAAGGAGTCTACCTTCCACGCTCGAGACGGTAGAACGATTGAGGCGGCTTGGGATGATGGAAGCGACAAGCATTGCCCTCGTCGCTAAGGCCCTTGCACCCTACGCCGATTGGAAGGAGTGAAGGTGCGTCAAAGGGTCCTCCACACCGTATAAAATGGTATACGCAGGTTGCACCTCCCTGTTATGTCGGACTTCTTGATGCGCTCGGTGAAGGGTTCGCCAAAGCTTTCCCAATCGGGGACTTGGGACCGGGTTTGGTCGTCCTCCATCTTCGGATCCTGGAAAAGCGCGGATAGCGGGATCTCGGCTTGGGACCTCCTCGGCCCGAAGTCTTGGAAGTTCTCCTCGGACTTGGTGGTTTTGCCTTCGAATACTCCGGGGGAGTTTCCGAACGGTAGTTTGATTCGATGCCCTTGGTGGGGACGTACTCATCGTCGGATTCCATTCCCGAATCCAAACCATGGACCTTCCTAAGGGGCGATTTATCTCCTAGGACCTTCATCCGTGAGTCCCGCAGGCGGGCATTAATCCGGATAGGGGACCTATGCCGTTCAGCATCCTTCTTGTCGTTGATCCGATGACGACAATCGGTGTACACCTTCTTCGACACGTGAGGCTGGTCCTGTGTAGGTGGGACCACCAACTGTTTGGAAGGCGCAGGCGTTGCCTTTGCCCCTTCTTTCCCTTCCTCTCGACCGGGTCCGCAAACTCTAGGAAGATTCGGCGGCTGAACGCTCTGTGTTTCTCTTTGGTTAGCGATCGTGTTTCGTCTACTTTGGACGAGAGGAGATTGTTATGTTCTTGGAGCTTAGCCATTTCCTTGAAGGGAGGTCATCCGAGCGAAGCTCCGCCGGCCGTGGTCTGAAGCACTGGGATTACCAAGAAGGGTGCTAGGGTGCAGTGCGGGCTTGCTCCACTTGGCATACCGTACGGTAATCCATCCTCTGATAGGAACTGTGGTCCTGAAGTGGTTCCCATTATGTTTTTAGAAATTGTAGGTTGATTATTATCGTTTTCCACAGACGGCGTAAGCTGTTGTGCGAGAAAAATGGTTCTGCACTTTCCCGCGTAACTTAGTGATTTCGTTACCTTCGGTATGCTATGGCCTCGGTAGTAAGTTATACCTGTAAGATAGCAAACGCTCGGTAAGTCCTAGGTACCGGTGTGATACCGGCCGAAGGCTCTC
Organism: Prunus mume; assembly: GCF_029339155.1. Taxonomy (NCBI): domain Eukaryota; kingdom Viridiplantae; phylum Streptophyta; class Magnoliopsida; order Rosales; family Rosaceae; genus Prunus; species Prunus mume. The sequence goes on along the minus strand of NC_142701.1, from coordinate 20,702,378 downwards.
CGATGCTTAAGTAAGTACGAATTTAGTAAGTTCGAGCACGACAGATCAATAGGCGATGCCGTTAGTTCGATTGATTACCTCCAAGCTGGGATGGTTGTCCTCTTTTATAGGCCTTGGGAGGTGTGCATTTTGTTTAGAGTTTCGATGTGGGACTGTGGACATTGATTGTGAGACTGCCACGTGTCCCAGATGCCAAGGTTGCCCTAATAGAGCGATCGGTAGATAAGATGCCGAAGCTAGATGCTCCCATAGCTCCAGCTCGGTCCATGTGTCAAATGTTTATTGACTGCTCATTTTGGTATAAACATAACTTCACTCGAGTTTTATATAAAAAGATAACGGCAATTAAGGAGAACTTCACCGTATCTTCTTCTGCACAACTTATTCTCCAACATAGAACAATTGTATTTGATTCACAATTCCTAACAAAGTTGCAATTTATTAAAATTTTACAATACTGAATCTTCTAGAATGATCATGGGACAAACAACTACAATAAACGTAACCCGAGTAAACGACTCATTGCCCCTAATTTGGTTCAGATACAACTGATATGAAACATTGATGCAACATATTTACTATCAGGGACTAACCTGGGCTACAACCCAGATGAATTTTTATTTTGCTAATAGAATCTCCAATACTACTCCTCACTCTGAAAAAAGATAACCAAACCAATCAGTCAGCGAAGAATACGAATAGAATTTGAATTCTCTTTAACTCTTCCAGAATAATCTTGTATAGGAAACATCATCTACGTAGAACATATATACTAATCCTGGCCCTATCGCTTGAATTAACAAAAACCTAAAAAGCAGCCCCTTTGAAACACTTGAATTAAAACCTATTCTATTTCAAGTCCCCTTCTGCTATTTTTTTTAAAAGAAAATATTTAAATTATGTTCGTCAACAACATAGAATACTTCAGGCAGAAGCTTTCTATTGTTTCAGTGCTTACCATATCTTCGTCATGTGTAGATGTGTCTGTCTGGTAGGTAGGCGTATGGTTGTCGGTCTCCTTTTATCATTGAGATGCATGACAAATTGCGTGGTTTGTAAAAGAAATTTATTTTTGTTTTGTTTTCTGAAAAGCACAACTTGACCAAAACGTCCAATGATTTTAATCAGCTGAGCTAGTCTTCTGACTGTCGTTACATTATTTTTTGCATGCACAACTTGACTTGCTTTTGGGTATACTGATCCTATAATATAAAAACATATCACACCTTTTCTTTCCTCTTTTAATCTTAGCCGACAATATAATTGCTTTTTCACTTGAAACAAAAAAATATATATAGAAAATGACACCCATCGAAAGGAATCTCCAGTCTAAAATGTTGGGCTCCCTTTCGTCATGTATGGGGTTAATGTTAATGCAAAGCCAAAGAAAATGAGTTTAAACTCACAAATAATAACACAAGTCCTCACAATTTGCCTTTGCTCTTCCTCCAAGTCGTTCATTGCCTTCAAATTCATTGCAGCAGAGTAAAAACTGTTCTCACATACACAAAATCTAACATCGAAAAAGTGAAACCAAAATTTACATGCGAACTAAAGTTTAAGGAATGACGGAACAAGAAGAACCAACACATTTTATTTTCATCTGGAAGGTGCACGGAATCAGGAAGGCATCAGTTCTTACCAAAAGACAAGTTAAACTTAAAGGAAGACCAAAGTATTCGGGCAATCTAATTACTTGGTAAAATTCCCATTACTTTCTGATGTTTAAATTAAAGACTTGCATGTAAAAAAATTTAGCACTGTGTCACTCCCAAGTAATTTATTTGCATTCAATATTATTGGTTTCAAATACAAATACAGTTTTTGGGTACTTCAAAAATGTTGTACATCATCTCCCATTTGTATCATTAATCTCAGAAAAGATTGTCTCAGATATACATTGGATGGATTCATCTGTAGTGCAATCTGGCTTAGCACTTCTAAGTTTGGCATCGGCACTGTCATTGACGAAGGCAACCTCATTGTTCCTTTCAATGCAGTTGCGGTGGAGCTGCAATGCAAGCTCAAGCGCCCTCACAACATCATTCATTGACGGCCGTTCAATCCCACTATCATTTATGCAACTCATTGCAATCTCAACAAACTGATTCAGACACTGAATTTCAATCTTACCCCTTATGCTTGGATCAATAATTTGATCAAGTTCCCCGTCGTGATGACAGCTCCTGACCCACTCAGCCAAGTTCATTTGTCTCAGCTCCACCGTATGCATCACTGCCGGCCTTGCACACAATACCTCACACAATACTACACCAAACGAATACACGTCCGACTTCTCAGTTAGCCGTTGACGTCGGTAGTATTCCGGATCCAAATATCCGAAACTACCTTTCACCATTGTACTAATGTGAGTCTTGGACGTGTTGGTAGTGCCCATTTTTGACAATCCAAAGTCCGATACTTTGGCCACCCATTTCTCATCCAGTAAAATGTTTGTGCTCTTCACGTCACGGTGGATGATGGTGCCCTTGGCACCGGTATGAAGGTAGCTCAACCCTCGTGCCGCGCCAATACAAATTTGAAGCCGTTGCTCCCAAGAAAGAGGCGGGTTATCCTTGTGGTAGAGATGGTCGGCGACCGTCCCACGTGCCATGTAATCGTACACCAAGATCATCTCATTGTCGTCTGCACAATATCCAATGAGAGACACTAAATGGCGGTGGCGGAGCTGGGAGAGCAGCTCGATTTCCGTCTTGAACTCATGGGCACCTTGTGATGACTCGGGTTTTAGCCTTTTGATAGCTACAGGTGTAGCCCCACCGTCGTCGATATAGCCTTTGTACACGTTCCCAAACCCGCCAACTCCAATGATGAAACTATCATTGAAGTTTTGGGTGGCGGCTTTGATCTCAGCCAGTGGAAAGTAACGACATAAATAAGGTGGTAAAGATGATTCCCGAGTCTCTGTTGACTTGGTCGGCCCGTGGATGGAGACAAAGGACTTGGCTTTCCGTCGTCGCCTGAAAATCAGGACTCCAAAAAGGACAGAGAGCACAAGTAGGCTGGAAGCTACACCGGCAGCAATGGCAAGTATACGATTGGACTTAGTGTTGTGTTTTACTGAACTTGACGGCGTCAAATCGATGGATCCAGCAAGATTGCCATTTGAGTCACTTAGCTTGAAGATTTCGAGCCCATTCAAGATTCCAGCGTTTGGATTTGCTTGCAGTGCGAGAGAGAGTTTAACTTTCTTCCGGGTTCCACCAGGGTCGGTAGGCATGGAGACCAAATAGTCTCTGTACACTGGTCTATCATTTCCACCACTCCATTCGATTATGTCGGCTCCTTGTTCTACGGTTAGATTGGCTATTTGGATTGTAAACATTCTGTCTCTAACCTTGGTGATTTCAGGTTGAAACTCACAAAAATGAAGCCTAACCAAGTAAAAAAACTTTGGATCCACCGGAAATTGCCAGGTGAGATTACTTTCCGCACCCATTGACCGGCCGGTTTGGTAAACTTGTTTTGGCGCAGTGTAGTCTTTAATTCCGGTAAAGTTGAGTTCAATGCTAGTATTTCGTTGTAGAACGTGGCTCGAACTTAAACTTGAAGTGTCTAAGTAACTTTGCTCCTCAACATAACTATCCCATTTGCGGTACATGCCAGTATCTTTCTTGGGAAAGAGCAAGTGGGTCCCCCAACATTCAATCGGTAGACCATCTCTAGAACAGTCATGTTTTTAATGGGGACGTTGGTTTGGGTTCCAACAAAGTCAACCCCATCATCGCTTTGCGCTGGAGTGTAGTAAAGATTGCTAGGCATGGATGCAATTTCAATGCCATTGATAAAGGCATATGCATCTGGGCTTGCCCCGCTTGGAGTGAATGTGATGTTCAAACTCTCCTCTCCCTCCTCAATGCTTATGCAGAATTCTCTGTATATCGTATCCATCCTAGACGCATCGGCAGTGAGAGAAGTGTTGAAGTCGTGGAGAAGAGTAAAGCCACCAGTTTTGACGGAGAAGAGGGTGTTGGAGCGGTCAAAGTCGGCACCATATGAAACTGGGTAGAAATACAAACGAATGAACTTTTGGCCGGTGGTGAGTGGAAATGTGTATGTAAATTCAGAGCGAGACAGTCCGTGCTGTTTTGTATGGCACAATTGGTACTACGCTGGCAAAGGAGGACGACAGAGATGTTTCTCTTACTTGGGATGTGTAACTTGAAGCAGCTTGAGCTTGGTGTACTTCAAAGGGAGAAAATGTTGAATTTATGTCTCCAGTCCAATTTCGGCCGTCATCCCGATTGACTAGCTTGCCGGAATAGCCGCACTGAAGGGTGATATCACTGACAGGATTGTATGTAGTACTGTTTGTAGTGTATGCAGGTGGATCTGGGTTGGGTCCTGCCAGATTGCTGTTAGAGTCATTTATTTTGAAGATTTCGAGACCATTCAAGATTGCATCGTTGTATCTAGTCATCCAATCTTTTGGGTTTGCTTGCAGCGTGAGAAAGAGATTTACTTTCTTCTGGCTTTCAGTGTCTGCAGGCATGAACACAACGTAGTCTCTGTATACTGGTTTCCCATTTCCGCCACTCCATGAGATTACGTCTGCATTTTCTTCAGCCGTTCGATTGGCTATGTAGATTAGAAAATCTCGATCTCCGATTTGGGTAATCTCTGGTTCAAATTCACAAAAATGAAGCCTAACCAGGTAATAAAACATGGAATCTACAGGAAATTCCCAGGTGAGATTGTAGCTCTTGTTTCTGGTATGGTTCTTACCCATAGACCGGCCCGTTTGGTAAACCACTGACGGGGCTGAGTACGCTGGTACTGTGGAAAAGTCGAGTTGAATACTCACGTTTTGTGGTAAAACACTGAACCTTAAACTCTGATCGTCTAAGTACTGGTACTCCTCTACTATACTATCCCAATTGCGGTACATCCCAGTGTCTTGGTCGAAAGAGAGTGCACTTCCACCGACGTTTATTCGGTACACCATCTCCATCGCCGTGATGTTTTCGATGCGATAATTGACTTCGTTGCCTACATAATCAACTCCATGGCTATCGGATGCAGTGTAGTAAAGATTGGTGGGCATGGACACAATCTCAATCCCATTGACGAAGGCATAAGCATCTGGGATTGCTCTGCTCGGAGTGAACGTGATGGTCAAGCTCTGTCCTTCATCAATATTCAAACAGAACTCTCTTATTAGCGTCTCAGTCTCACTAGCATCAGCAGTTACAGAAGCATTGAAATCATGGAGAAGGGTAAAGCCACCTGCTTTGACAGAGAAGAGGGCTTTGGACCGGTCGAAGCCGGGGTAATATGAAACTGGGTAGAAGTAGAAGCGAATAAACTTCTGCCCGGTGAAGAGGGGAACTCTGTAAGAAAATTCGAAGCGAGAAAGCCTAGCTGTGGTGTAGGGCACTTGGCTAACAGATGAGGAGGGAGGAGCTTTTCTGACTTCGGAGGAGGTGTTGGTGTTAGCTTGGTGTAATTCAGAGGGGGAAAATTTTGATTTAATATCTCCAGCCCAATCTCGCTTGTCATATATGTTGGATACGGTTTCGGAAGAGCCACAGTTGATAGTGATGTCTTCGACCGGAGTGTAGATAGGTGCAGAGAGTAGGGTGCCAATTTGCAGAAACAGGGGAAGGAGGTAGAGAGGCAGAGGAGGGAGAAGGAGTTTCTTCATGGTTATTGTTTTGGAAAGGTTCTTGATAATAGCAAGAGCAGTAAAAGATCAAAGGGTAATTAAGATGATGATTTAGGGGATGGTTATTGGTTTGTAAAGGTGTTTTCTTCTTTTGTAAAGCTTTCTTTTGCTTTTTTCTTTTTTTTTTTTTTAAAAAATATATATGTAAATTATGTTCATCAACAACATAGAATAATTCAGGCATAAGCTTTCTATTGTTTTTTGTCCAAAAAATAAAAAGATTTCTATTGTTTCAGTGCTACCATATCTTCGTCATGTGTTGATGTGTCTGGTAGGTAGGCGTGTGGTTGTCGGTCTCCTTTTATCATTGAGATGCATGATATTTTCCAGTTACCCACAAAAAAGGAAAAGAGATGCATATTTTTGTGAGAAATTGCGTGGAAATGTAAAAGAAAGTTGTTTTTGTTTTCTTTTTTGATCAGCTGTGCTAGTCTTCTAGTTGTCGTTACATTATTGTTTGCATGCACAACTCGAGCACAAAGACTTGCTTTTTCTTTTTTCGTCAAACATCAAAGACTTGCTTTTGGGTATACTGATCCTGTAATAAAAAAAATTATCACATCCTTTTTCTTTCCCCTTTTAATCTTATCCGTCTTTCAATGGCTGACAACAACAAAAATATAGAAAATGACACCCATATGAAAATCTGTATGAAATGTACGTGAGTTTACATAATAACACAAGTAATTTGCCTTTGCCATCCACCTCCACGACCAAAACAACGCAGTCGCAGCCCATCACATCTTCTTCTTCTTCTTCTTCTTCTTTACGAAAATAAATACTGAATAAGATAGCACTGAAAATACGTGTAATAATGTACATGAAAATAAAATTACAAAGACAAATGCAACCCAACCCAACCCGTTAATACATAACCCAACATTATATTACAAGAGTCAAACTTAATAATAAAGGAAACGAGGGAGAAGAATAGGTGAAAAATAAAATCAAACACACAAGAAACCGAGCAACCAGAGAAAGGAGAGGAAGAGCCAAAGATAGCCAAAATGACTGAGAAGAGAAGAAAGGATAAGCTACTAAGTATTAGAGCTTGGTTTTTGACATTGATTCAGTGGCTGGGATGTATGTTTACTTTCAAAATTGAAGACAAATTTATGGGTTATTTGTCTGGTATCGAGAAATATCGGTAAATATCTAGGTCCGGGATATATTGCCGATAAGGGGGAAGAAATAGGCTTACCCCCCTCTATCTGTATCAACACCTAAAAAAAGGGATATATCGGCCAATATTTTCTTCCTTGCTACTACTAACACTCTGTTTGCATCGAGGTGGGGAAGGAAGGGTAATCCATTGCCTGATGTATTTATTGCAGATGTAGTAATCACATTGAGCTTGCGCAGTACAGAACTAGGTCATTACACGTCCCTACCACACATATCTCTTCTCTAACGAGTGGAAACTTGCGAGTCTTTTCAACACATGAGTTAGGGGTTTGGAGACGACGATGAAAATCCGTAAAAATTCCTCTCCTTTGAAGCTTATCACATTGGACACATAAAAAATGCTTAGAGAAATAAGGATCAGATATGAGAGTACACCAATAGGTAGCAATATTTACCAACCCTGCTTAAGTTTCCTTACAGAAGAACATTTAAAATTCACCAACTTTGGATCTCCTATTTTGCTATGCCCCCAAGTCGTTCATTGCCTTCAAATTCATTGCAGCAGAGTAAAAATTGTTCTCGCATAGACAAACTCTAACATCGAAAAAGTGAAACCAAAATTTACAGGCAAACTAAAGTTTAAGGAATGACGGAACAAGAAGAACCAACACATTTTATTTTCATCTGGAAGGCATCAGTTCTTACCAAAAGACAAGTTAAACTTAAAAGAAGACCAAACTATTCGGGCAATCATATCCACATCCTAAATCCCAGAAACAAAAGAAACAAAAAACCAATATTTACAAGTTTATATCTCTCTTTATTAAATATTTTGGTGCAAAGTTCTAGACTCTAAACATACTTCTTCAAACTTCTATAAGACCTCAAGTCTCAATCTCTCGAGTAAACATTTTGCTGCATAAACACTACTAAGACCTCAAGTAACACCAACAACAAGCAATTTATTACACTTAGAAACTCCACCAAATTAACCAAAGCTATAAAATGTTCAAAACCAATACAAGCTTCATTTCATCATTGGATATGAGACTGCCCGAAAAACGCCTATTTACAATTTTTACACTAAGCAAACCAAGAGTATATATAGCTATATAAACATCTCACACAAATTCCTCAAACCTGACCTCTGAATCGCCTGGCTCGCCACGGGTAGCCCTTTCACACTTGCTCCTTTCATAATCAGGATCATCCGTGGGCAGCTCATAGCGGCAAACCGGGCATGTATTTCGAATGCCCAACCAGGGCACAATGCAGTCCTGATGGTAGTAATGGCAACAGGGTAAGCTCCTGACCTTATCCTCCGACGCAATGCTGTCTTTACAAACAGCACAGACCACTTCTTCATTCTTCAACTTCTCCTTTGTGAACTTAACAAAGGGAAGATCCTCGACAACACTTGAAGCCGCCGGAGGGCTACCTTTCATGGCATTCGCATTCTCCACGAATTGCCCGAAAATCGTGTTGATGTACTCTGCAGTCTCTAAGTCAACATCATCATCATCGGCATACCTCCGGAAATTGTTGACTGTCAAGAGAATTTCCCACTCCAGGCTTCGTGTGGCTCCTTCGGGAATCTCTTCTTCTTCTTCAGTAGAAAACCCAGAGGCCACTGAGAGCTCTTCAACTCCGCCATCGATCCGATTAGACTCAGAATTTTCAAACATGTTCCTCTGCTCCACCAAGAAAAGGTTGTCCCAGATTGATTGGATACCCGAATCGGTGATCCGATTACTTTCTATATCATCGATGGTACCGGAATCCGAATCAGATTCCGATTCCAACCCAACAACCCGAAGGCCACTAACGCGCGAATCATCCCCTGGTGGAATATTAAACTCGCCCAATTCAGAGACAGAGCCCTGAGAATTTGACTCTAGACCAAACCCTAACCCCAAATTTGACCCCATTTCATCTCCACCATCAACACCCCCAATTTCCGATTCAAGCGAAAGCGGGTCCGAACCCGAACCCGAACCCAGAACGGTAAAGCAGTCGTTATTGGGCCTCTCCGAGGTGCGACGGTCGAAGAGATCGGTGACGAAGCAGCTGACGTCATGGTCCGAATCGGAGGCGGCGTCGGAGAAAGAGTCGCAATCGGAGCTTCGGGAATCGGGAGGATCGGCGAAGGGGTTGCAATTGTGGTTGGTGCACCAGTGGGCGAGGGGATCAAGAGTTAGGGTTTGTGGGTCTGGGTCGTTTGGTTGTGGTTCGCGGGGTAGGTGAGTGGTGGCGCAAAGCTCAGACATAGTTTTAAAGATTAATAATGGAAGAAATTGGAGAAATTTTGTTTGGTGGTGGTGCTTCAGTTTATATAGTGCGGGTTTTCTTCCCTCCTTTTTTATTTTATTTTATTTTATTTTACTTTGTCTTGGCCTGCTCTGTGAAGGAATAAAAGTTTAATCAAGAGAAATGAAGGTTACCAAATTTTGCATTCCTCTCACGATAACATGCTATTATTAATGTGTGCATTATTGGAAAAATATACGAAAAAACAAATGTTGCAGGTGCCTGTCTTCTTCGAATTATTACACATAATCTGCACCCTCCTTGGTGGTTACATTCTCTACTACTGGATATCATAAGTTTATCAAAATTTTAATGTTAATTAATACGACGGTCGATGCTCTTGCTACTCATGGACATACGCTTCCTCATCTTTGTGTTTGGTTTAATCATGTTCCTCATTTTGTAGCTCTTCGGATACTGTATGATAATCGATCTCTTTGAATTCCTAGAGGATCCCCCTCTGAAATTCATTTTGTATTCCAAAAATAAAGAGGTTATCCTGACAGATTATCTCAGGAAAACTTCAAACTAGTACAATATTATCCTGATAAACTACGGGCGTGGCGGTCTCCCCATGCTTCTCTTTCAGCTCAAAGAATACGTCCTTGATTGCCTCAAATACCTCTTCAGGAGACCTTTCAGCATCAATCTAGGCCAAAATCAAAGAAGAAGAAAATAAACTACTTATGGGAAAATCAAATTTTTAGGTCAAATTAGCCAAGCTAAACAACATTTAGTCGTCTAATTGTGAAACACTCGAGGGCGCTCACGTATATATTTGTCGGTTTCAGTAAACTATAGGGTAAAAGGCTTGAACTAAGACTAATATTATTCACTGGCAAAAGGCAAAGTAACCATTTCCCATGAAATGTTACAATCAGAAGCTTTGTGGAGAAGATCGTTACCTTTCGAACCTTGCCCTTGGTGCTGTAATAATTGATTACAGGAAGAGTGCATTCAAAGTAGACTTTAAGACGCTTCTGTATTGTGTTAATATTATCATCAACTCTTCCCTTTGAATCCACAGACAATATGCATGAAAAAGAGTTAGAGAAGTTAGACACATTGAAAAATTTGTAAGTTAAAGAGGAAGAAAAAGGGAAATTTGCTCACCTGGTTTCTATTTAAAAGACGTCTTTTCATCTGCTCTTCTGAGCAGTCAAGAAACAATACAAAATCTGGCTCAATTTTCATCTGTAGCAGAAGTTTGATTGTGCACATGGAACAGACAGAACAATGAGATACGAATATGTTAAAATCAGTGAAAGAATAACTTATGCTATTCGCAAATAGTTTTTACATTAAGCAATATAATCAAACTATCAAAGAATTTGATAGCTTAAACAAACAAAACAGAAAACTGCAAACCTACAATGCTTTCAGCGGCAGCACGATTTTCTTCGTTCCGTGGGAAGCCATCGATGACAAATTTCTTGTTTTGGCTCCGCTGCATTGCCTGTTGCAGAAGCTTGACAACCAGATCGGAAGGAACAAGCCTTCCTTCTTTCTTACAGTCCTCAATCATTTTACTATAAAGAAATTTGTAATAATAAAAAATGTGCATAACACGGTGCATAATAGAAGTTTCATCCAAAAAAGTTTCCTAGATTTCCATCATATGAGAATTATAATATTTTTTTCTGAGTATTAGGAAGCTGAAAGCAAAATTATTGGTTTAGTATTGCACAAATGAAAGAAATAAACTTTTGAATCGAATACCCGTATTCAGATCCAGTCTCAACTTCTGCTTCAAGGAGATCACCAACACTCAGATGACAAAACCCAAAGTATGGAGCAATTTTGGCGCATTGCGTACTCTTTCCGCTACCTGGACCACCTGCAAAGCATAGTTTAGGAGTAACTACATCAGCAGGCACAACAATTAGAAGGTTAGCAAGTCATCTTAGATAACTACACGGGCAGGATTCTTTGTAAACATTCTAACACATCTAATGTCGTCATTTCGTTCTGGATACAAAATGAGGTGAAGGTGCTCAAGCTCAAGAGAAGACTTCCAATCCATAAACTTGTATAAATTTGGGTGCAGAACTTGGACACTGCCACAGCAGCTGAATTTCTTAGTTCCTTTGGTCCAAAAACTTCTTACACACCCACTCTGGTCACCTAAGCTAATTGTTTTACAGGGAGACAAATTACCATGAATGTTGGTACAATTTCATGGAGAGCCACAAACCAAAGTTCAAATGAAATTTGTTACACTCAAGATCAGTCCTGGATCCCTCCACAACAAATACAAAAATGGACAGGAAGGAAAAACAAAATCGAAAGAGTTCATGATCAAATTCAAATTGCACCAACAAAAGTTTCACACCAGCAAAATGTAGAAGTTGCAAAATATTGTAAACTGCTTAATTACCTAAAACATAGATAACTGTGTACCCTTTAGGGTTATCTTCACTTACATCCTGCCAATCAAAGATAAATTTCATTCAGAAAACAGGATGAATGCAAGAAATTTTCCCAGAAAAAGTATGAGTGACAATTAATAATACATCCAATAATAGATAGTAATATCTAAGAATCCAACCAAGGAAAAAAACAAGAGTTGATAGCTTGACACCAACCTTGTTTGGAGTCACAGTTGCCTCTTGTGCTGCACCATCTTTTGCCATGGTCTCCATGAAATCCTATTCAGCATGAGCTTCTTTAGAACCAACATGCCATAATTTTAAGACCCTTCACCAGGTAGGTAAAAGCTTCATCTTTACTTCCTCCACAAAATTATTTTCTTTTATATGAAGCAAACTTTTTAATCTTAACTTCAAGTTTAAAATAAATAAATAAATAAACAATCCTAAAGAGAATAGCTTTATAGGCAGATGAGATGAGAGAAGAGAAATAGAAAAGTAAATGAAAAAGAAGTTTAAAAAAACTAATCATCTGACAGGGATTACACTTGGGGGGGAAGACTGAACAGTGCAATGTTTGCTCACAGATTCACAGGTCCTTTCTCTGTGTGTGGTGGCATGGGTCAGCCACACCGACTAGAGACTTCGAGACAGTTGCAAACGCTGCGTTTTAAAACAATAAATGATAAAGAAGGTCAAAGTTTTAATTTTGTGGAATTAATATACAAATGTAAATAAAAAGAACAATTCAATAAATAAAGAAAAATGCTTTCATGTATATGAACTTTACCCGCCAAAATTTTTGATACATAGGAAGTTCTCTTTTGTTTTGAGGGGAAATATGGTTTTGGGGTTCTTCTTAAAGAATTTTTTATTATTAAGGTTAGGAGATTCTAAACTCACTATAAAAATTTGATCGATATGCATAAAAACGATGGAAGAAGTCACTTTTGATCCATGTAGTTTGTCCCTTTTTTTACTTTAGTTCATGTAATTTAAATTTTGTCAATTTAACCATGTACACATCCAAATTTTCATCCAATTCCATATAAAATTTCGTCCAAAACACCCCTCCACATAAGAGACGTCTTTATTATATCAAGAAATTGGACGGAAATTTGGACGTATCCCTAAATTGTAATAAAATAAACTACATGGGTTAAATTACCAAAATTTAAAGTAAAGGGATGAAAGTCGAAATTTCGTCAAACTACAAGAACCAAAAAGTGACTTTTTGTCTAAAGATAAATGAAAAATTGGAAGTAGTTACTGAATTTTTGTGTGTATTATTAGCAAAGGTAATTGTAAGAACTTAATTGTCTCCAGACACTTGACTGAAGAATTATCTTTGACAAAGAGCCGTCCGAATTTGTTCACTTTAAATCTACGTCTCGTTACTATAGAGGATTAAGGGCACGAGACTTTCTGCAAATTTCGTAAATTGAACATTTCCCCAAAATTCCCACCTGCATAAAACACATTTTATAACCCAACCGGCAGCATGCACAATATAATCTCATGCAATTACATAAATGGTCTCCGGCCTTCAAATGATTCTAGCAAAACTGCCCACAAAGTTCTTAAAATAACTTAATGCATCAAACATGCATATACCAAATTCAAAATCTACTTACACACACCTTCACTCACTTAGTCCTCAGGATCAATCTCAATTCAACCAAGTGGACCAATAACAAGGTCCGAACCAATCTCAATAAGACCACCTAAGTGGGGTCTAATCTGTGGGCACCTAGTAAGTAACTCTTTCGTATCTATCCTGACTCCTAATATCAAATAAACCATTACCACCACACAAATACATAATCCCCTCATACGACGGGACGCACCCGGCCTCGTATGGAACCTATCTGCACCACGCGGATAAACCTCCGACCGTGAGAACCCATCAACATATCACATAATCCTCATACGCCATCAACACGCCGGCTAATCCAAAGAGGGGGTGAGCTCAAGCGTCTAGCGGTCAACCCAGGGTCAAACTATCCAAACTTGGTAAAACAGGCCCGCGGGGTCCACGACCTCCAAATTATGATCCGAAAGTTTCTATAGGTTCTACAAGGTCTAGGCCACACGTCCTGCAAGTTTGGTCCAGATCGGATCGCTCCGATCGCACGATCGGACGAAAACCTAACCTAGGGTTGGCATTTCTGGAGTATCCGGGACTCCATTTACGAAAATCCTACATGATCCTGGAAATACCCGATCAACATATTATAATTTCAGGGACCATCCAACGCGTCCAAACCTAGCGAACTCGGAAAATCGCGATATCGATATAACTCTGCCAAAATGAGATCCGAGCACGTGCCCGCAGGGTCACTTTTGCACTTTTGACCGGAATACCCCAAAATTGGAGTCCTTTGATCTACACTCAAAATTGATGCAATCCTACCCAACCATCAGCTAGATCATGAAAAATAGGTAGGAATCCATACCTCAATCACGAAACGGTGGCGGAGGAGGAGATCGAGCCGAAGTTGGCCAAAACCTGCGATTTCCCGCCCAAGAGAGAGAGGCGCGCGGGGGAGATAAAAATATTTACGATTATGCCACCGAGCTCATTTGACCATATCTCTCTCATTTCAACTCCGATTCGAGCCCACTACGTGTCTACGGACTCATCTCAACGCAACGATTTCAAATTCCTTCCAGATAAGAAAATGACTAAAATACCCCTATCCCACGGGTAATTTCTCAATTCCACTTAAATAAATTAAAATATGGGATAAAACAAAGATGGAACTCAAGTTATTAGAGCCTTTCCATCCATGAGCAGGCTAGAAAACAAAAAAATTTGCGTTCGGTGATGACCCATCAAAAGCAAGTTAAATATGATTTTTTTTCCTATAAATTCCTATAAATACCCTTCACTTTCAACACCAATTCTCATACATTTTATTCTACTTCTACAATTACTCAACATTTTTTTCACTCTTCACTCAACATTTTCTTCACTCTTCACTCAACATTTTCATCTCTTTCACCTTGTAATTTTATTTCTTATTTATATGGATTCTTCTATTGAAACCGGAGAGGCGTAGAGCACCATGGAAGATGTTTCTTTGTGTGAGGCTTAGCTCCGAGTTTGTCATTGTCTCGTGACAGACATTGAGATGAAATTTTTCCATATGTGGAAAAAAATTCATGCCGAATTTTGCGAAAAATTCCGGACTCACCTCGTACGGAAATGGCATTGTCGAGTAGGTGGAAACTTCTCAACAAAGAGATGGCAAAATGGAAAGATGTCTTGGCAAAAGCGATAAACTTGTATAGAAGTGGGGAAAATCGTACTAACGAGGTAAGTATTTTGTAATTTTCGTTTTATTAAGTTTAATGTCCTAATATATATATGTTGTTAATATTTATTGCATTTTCAATATGTTGTTAATATTTATTGCATTTCCAATTGTTTCTTCATATTTCTTGCACTTCCAATTTATTTGTAAGGTTAATTGCATTTCCATTATTTTTATTTTGTTACTTGCATATCCAATATATTTTAAATATTTATTGCATTTCCATTTTTTTGTTAAATAGCTCATTCAAGCACAGATGTGGTTCGGTGCAACCGGGGTGGCAAAAAAAGTTTCACCCATCATGAATGTTGGGAGGTGGTGAAATATTGTATGGCAACGCTTCATAATTATTCCCACGGGTCCCGACGTTGTGTTAAACGAGACGCCTCTCCGTGATGCAACGACATCAGATTCACCTCTCGATTCCCCTATGAGTGAAGACTCACCCATCCAAAAGGAACCGAGGCCTATTGGCGAAAGGCTGCGAAGGCAAAGAAAGCGGGTAATTCAAGCAATCATAATTCAAAGTTTTTGGAGGAAATTGCAAGACAAAACGCCATAAGAATTGAAATGAAACATAAACGCCAGGATATGGAGGTGGCAATTCAAGCCAAGTGTGCACGAGAAAAGGAGTATTGGGGCAAAAAAGATATGGAGAAGACGGATTTGGAAACTATGGCGATGGATACAAGCCATATGTCCCCTGATACAAAACAGTATTGGAAGCTAGAACGAAGAGATGTTATGAAAAGAAGACTTTTCCAGGATGATGGGCCTAGCAACACGTGATCAAAACCATTAAATTAGTTAGCATACCTTTTATGTATTTTTATTTTTCATGTTTTCTATAAAGTTGGTGTACTTCATGTATTTTATTTTAGTAGTAGTAATTCTTAATGACTTGTATTGGATTTCTTTATTTAATAAACAAAGCATTCAATAAAAGACAATTTTATTCAACATATTCCATACATCAAACAAAACATAATTAAAATTAAAACAAAAACTACAAACAAGGCACAATAATAAATAAAAAAACAACACAACCAAACCATAAGCAATAGTAAACAACACAACCAAACCATAAGTAAATAAAACATAACCAAAGCATCTATGCTCCATCATTCATCTTCATTCCCTTTCACCGTCCATATATGCTCTATCAAGTCAAGTTGACGGCTTTCATGAATATACGAAGATTGCATCTCTGTATATCGATCTATCATCCAGGTCATCATACGATCGTCCATCACCAACGATTCCGGCTCAAACGGTTCTCCATTTGGCCCCATGGGCCTTTCATAAATCCGGGTCAAGGCCGTGTTTATTGGATCCGGTTCATAGACCTCTCCAGCATCATAATCGTACTCATCCTCCACAATCATATTATGGAGGATGATGCAAGTCATCATAATGCTTCGGAGGATCTCCTCATCAAACCTCGAACAATCAACCATCGAGCTTGAAGGATGCCAAAACACCTTTCGACATCTTTCATGTATCCTTCTTGATAAGTAGCAAATAATTTTTGCTTATGGGATCGGGGATTCGGAATGGATTTGACAAATGTGGTCCACCTTGGGTAGATACCGTCAGCTAGATAATACCCCGTCTGGTAGACTGTATTGTTGACTTGATAGGTAATATTGGGGCCTTGGCCGCTCAAAACATCGTTGAAGACCGGAGATTGACTCAGGACGTTGAGGTCATTTTGGGCTCGGCAACTCCAAGAAAGCATGTTAAACCCATGTGTCGAAGCCGAACGGCTTCGGATGATACTTTTTGTGCCTTTTCTATTTCCGTAATCACCTTGCCAGGCAGTTGGGCAATTCTTCCATTGTCAATGCATGTAGTCGATGCTACCAATCATTCCCGGAAATCCTCGAGCTTCGGCTTTTTAGAAGTCGTTGGAGGTCCTCGGGAGTAGGTCTACGCAGGTAGTCCCTAGTGTACAGATTTTCAACTGCATCACAAAATCTTATCAAAGCCTCCAACGTAGTGGACTTTCCCTATTCGAGCAACCTCATCCACCTGATCAGCAGATGCTCCATACGTCAACATTCATATAACAGCTGTAAGCTTTTGCTCCGGAAGAAGG
The DNA here is from genome assembly GCF_029339155.1 of Prunus mume. Classification (NCBI taxonomy): domain Eukaryota; kingdom Viridiplantae; phylum Streptophyta; class Magnoliopsida; order Rosales; family Rosaceae; genus Prunus; species Prunus mume. The sequence goes on along the minus strand of NC_142701.1, from coordinate 20,685,476 downwards.
CCCAAAACCCCAGTAGCATCACACTTTTGAACAAAGTATGCATCATAATTGCAAATATCATGCATGACTTTATTGAACAAATGGGGTTGCATTCTAAATCACCTTCGAAAATCAACATTAGAGTATAAAGCAGTTGGGATAAAATAATCTTCCAAAAGATTCTTACCCCGAGAATGCCTATGTCATGTCCACATTCCGGCGACGGCCGACTTGTGAACCACGGCGACCTTGGTTCTCTTCCTCTTCCATTGCCACTGCTATGAGAACTTGTTCATCGACTTGCCTCTGCAACTCATTGATTTCATCGGCTCTACGGTTTCTCTCATTTCTTTCTCTCTCTTGCCTCTCCAAGCATCTCCTATATTCTTCCATTGAGAATGAATGGAGTATGAATTCTAAACTCTAAGAAATGAAAATATTGAAAGATGTGGTGTGAGAGGTATGAGGTGAGCCTCTGGTTTTATAGAAAAATTTGGCAAGATAGAGATGCCACGTGGCTTGATTTGATTGGATGAAAATCTTATCTGAAATTTGAAATTCATCCGAAATTTGAACCCAAATTTATCTGAAATTTGAATTTTGAAATTCAATCAAATTTGAACCCAAAAATTTATCGAAATTTGAATTTTGAAATTCATCCGAAATTTGAACCCAAAAATCTTATCCCGAAATTTTATCCGATTATGAATAGTCTTGACACGTAGGAATCCGTAAATCTTATCCGAAAATATTATCAAAATTAATTATTGAGGTAAAAAGTTGTGAATAAAACAAAAAATGAATAATCGCCTTTAGCAAGGCAACGGTGAAAACACAAAATTGATTTGCAGCAACTACTATTCACGTGAATAGTAGCTGCTAGCTCCCTTGCCATGGCTAAGGGCAAGCAGGTGGAGTTGCTCTTAAGAGCAGTTATCTTCCCCAAAGGTTATGTTTGCATGTGTTCAAGTCTCCCCTCCCCAACATTACTTTATATAAGAAGTTGTCTTTGAAGCTGGGTATCCAGAGACAATTCAAGGGTGTCCAGAGAATCACAGCATCAGAAACTTTTAGAAAGATTAGACCCAATAATAAGTTGTTGGTATTAAGCCCAATTATTAGCCCATGAACTGAAAAAGGAAAGTTTGGACTAGGAAATCTCAAAAAGGAAAGTCTGCAAATGAAACAAGAAAAAACAGTCTGTTATTGGAAAAGGCTGAAAAATAAAAATTATGCTTGTTCTTCTTGTAGCTTTGCTACATTCAACAACGATCTCATTCCTGAATCCTTAAGCTCCAAAATTTTGCTACCAAAATCCTCAATTTCACTACGAATTTCACAATTCTTCTACTTTAGGGTTTGAATTGGGCGCGAAGCGAATGCGAGCGAAGGGGGTCGAAGCTAGCTGGTAGCGTAGAGAGAAACAATGAAGGCAGGAAGCGCCGCGAAGCTTATCGTGGACGCCCTGCTCCAGCGGTTCCTTCCACTCGCACGGCGTCGTATTGAGACTGCTCAAGCTCAGGTCCGTTGTGTGATTCAAATCCATTTGAATTCCTGCAATTTTCACCTATTTGGTTGTATTTGGATTTTCAGCTCTCTGTCTGTGTATCTATTAGCTCTACCTCTGGCTTTTCTTTATAAAGAAATGAACATTCTAATTTCATCGTTGATAAAGATCTTTGTTCTACTTGTTTTGATACTTCTTCATCTTTAGTTCCATTGTTTCCAGCATGCCTTGTTATAGTTCTTAGTTGGCTCAAGGAACTTGGTAGAGTTACTTAGAGTGGTCATTGATTCTTTGTAATCTTCGTATGACCGCAGCAAGATATGATTTCATAGCATTAGTCGAGGAAAGAGTAATAGCCATAATGAAAAAGTTGAAAATAGTTGTAAGTGGTCGTCCTAGATTCCTAATTCCTTTTGAGGTCCCCTTATTTGTGTAGAACTGGTACCAACATTGTCATTTGTTACTGTGCGTTGTCGATATATTTCACCCAATGAGTCAATGCCTTTTGCCGTTAGTGAATGTTTGTATTGCTATGGTGGGTTTGGAATTAATCTAATATGTGATGTTTGTCTTCATTTTGTTATGTGGGAAACTTGCAGGATGGGCAATATCTCCGACCTTCTGACCCTGCTTACGAGCAAGTACTGGATTCCTTGGCTATGGTAGCTCGACATACACCCATACCTCTTTTAGAAGCTCTTCTAAGATGGAGAGAAAGGTGGGTTTCTCCCTTTTCCACAGATATGTTTTTCTGTGTTCCTCCTAGTTATTTTGGACTTGATGCCTCCCAGGTTTATTGTAACCTCTTGTTTACAATGACTTTGGTATAGCTATAATATGTCAACGCATTGTTGTTGATCTGAGTTATTAATTGTTTTCTGTCTAGCCATATCATTTTGTAACATGGGAATCTTTTTGTTGCAGTGAATCCCCGAAAGGTGCAAATGATGCATCTACATTCCAAAGAAAGGTTTGTCAAAAGCTTGTTTCTTTGACCAGATGCGTTTGTTCTTTATTGTATATGGTGGAAGTCAAGAAAGTTTGGCCTATAACATCAATGCTGTTCATAGCTCTTTATTGCATAGTATAGCAACCAAGAATATCAAATTTTATGAGTTTTTCATTTTTTCAATGTATGTCAATTTATACTTATATTATAGATTTGTAGCTGTGATTGGGGAGTCTACTTCATTAATTATAACTTTCATAATATGTTTGCTGAAGCTCAGCTTGCGGTGGAGTGCATTTTTTGTTCAGCATGTATTCGTTTTGTCGAGTGCTGTCCACAAGAAGGACTTACAGGTTAGTTCATTGCATCGGTATTTGATTTTACCTTGAGGCTTGTGAAGTTGTGCTATTCAGTGAAATAAAACAAGCTTTGTTCTTATTGCAGAGAAACTTTGGTCTGGGCTTGAAAATTTTGTGTTTGACTGGCTGATTAATGCTGACAGGTAAAGCTATAGTTGGTTGTAGGAACTTCTTGGATATATGTTGTGTGATTGTCTGATTGGTTAAACTCAGAGCTTCGTACACCAACATTGCTAGTTTTTCCTTACAGAGTCAACTAAGTTCTACCCCTTTGATGTTAATCTTGAGCAACTACTGTCCTATATCCTTCATTGCATTGATGCTTTCTCATTTGTCTTCCTTGTATCTGTCATACTTTTCCATAAATCTGCTATATGCATGGAGTATTTTTTGTTAACCTTTTCTCTTTTAATCAGGAAAGAAAAAAAGATGTGGGTCTTGCTGAAGTTTGCATTTTGCCTCGCTATTCACTTCTATGTTGGTTCTGATACTTTGTTACACAGATTGATAATAAATTTAAGTACCAGGATAATTTTTGGATCTAAGCATTTAGACTTTCATGCCCTGGGTGTGAAAGAAAACAAAGAGGAATGATTAACTGGGTTATACTGGTTGTTCTGTATATTAGTTGGAAAAGTTTTAGCATAATCAAGAATAATGCCTTAGGGACGATAGGATTGTAGAACACTGCTAGAGCTATTTACTAGTGATCTAAGTCTGAAAGCTGAACTTCCCCATCAACAGCCCTATTCCCTGCGGTTGTATGCAATGTAGAAGAGCCAAAGATGCAAGGACTAGAACACATATCTCAAAACTTGATAAAACACATTAAAAATTTTCTTTCTTCATTTGCTCATGTAAGTCATCTTGGTTGCAACTCACTATACTCTCATTGCAGGGTTGTTAGCCAGGTTGAATATCCCTCATTGGTTGATCTGCGGGGACTTCTTCTGGACTTAGTCGCTCAGCTCTTAGGGGCCTTATCTCGCATCAGGTGACTGAATATCAAGTTATCATATTTGGAATTGATGGAAATTGCTATCATTATCCTCAAACTCCCTTGCGCACTCAAACCCCCCTTCTCTCCAGCAAGAAGAAGAAAAGAATTGCAAAACATTAAAAACTATTTGGTCATTATCAAAGTGGATTTGAAATCTATTATTTGTTGATTTTATAACTTTTAATAATTTGTGATATGTGTGATTTAGGCTTTGTAGTTGATAATAACACTAGGTTTTGATAGTTGTTTTCATCTTTGTCATCTATCATTGGTGAAGTTGGGTGTAAGTTAACTCATTGATGCATGTCATTTTGAAGAATCTGGCATCATTATTACATTTACCTGTCGAATATGATTAACTGTCTAAGTTTAGTTAATGTATTATATATGGTGCGCAGGTTTAGTTCTGTCACTGAGCGCTTTTTCATGGAGCTCAGTATTCGTCGGATCGACACTAGTGTTGCCAGAAGTGAAACCCTTAGTATCATTAATGGAATGCGCTACTTGAAACTTGGGGTATGTGGACAATAACATTCATGTAGGAAAAATGACATTAGGACAACTCTATAACTATTAAGTAATTGTCAGGTAAAAACTGAGGGTGGACTGAATGCATCTGCTTCCTTTGTGGCAAAAGCAAACCCCCTCAATCGTGCACCACATAAACGCAAAAGTGAGCTTCATCATGCACTATGCAATATGCTTTCAAATATCCTAGCACCTTTGGCAGATGGTGGAAAAAGCCAGTGGCCACCTGCAGGTGTAGAGCCTGCACTTACACTCTGGTATGAAGCTGTTGGGCGGATTAAAGGACAACTCATGCATTGGATGGAAAAACAGAGCAAACATATTTCTGTGAGTTGACCCCAACTCTTTTACATCTTGGTTTTTCCAATATCTAAATTGCAAAATAATATTCATAATACTTTGACATAACATTCAGAAAGTTCCCCCTTTGTACTTTTCTGTTGCCTCCAATTTAATTATGTTATACAATTCAAAAGAGGGGGAAAAAGAATTTGATACCTTTTACAGAGATAAATAGTTTGTTTACCTGTACAAATCCTCATGGTGGTCCTGGACTTGTGTTGTTTATCGTGTGAATATTCTCATTTTCAAATTGCTCTTGCCACTAACAGGGCAGTTGGTGCGTGATAAATTCATGTGTCACAGTTACAGAGGCATCTTTTGGTATTTGGATTTTCGCTCTGATTATATGTTAGAATTACGAGTATTTCTCTGAAAAGGGTTCTTTTCATGTTGTGTGGTTGTAATGTTTCTCTTGAATTTGGATTTTCAATGTTTGCTTTTGGATGGTATGGTTGGTGTTTTTATTTCCTTTTACATTGTCAGGTCAACTGTTATTCTTTTCCCCCTTTGTCATTATTGTTAAATATGAGTTCTCCATCAAGCTAGTGCTCTCTATTACATCCTCCCTTTGCATATTTGTATTTTTCATTTTAATTTCATGAAGACAATGTCTGTGTCAGGTTGGTTACCCTTTGGTAACTCTTCTTCTCTGTCTTGGCGATGGTACAACTTTCGTCAACTACTTGAGCTCTCACATGGATCAACTCTACAAGCTTCTTAGAGTAAGTCCAAGAAACAAATTTGTGTAGGGCACAATAAAGCGTGCATTTGGTTAATTTGTTGTTGTGTACCAGGTCCAGTCATGTTGTTTTATCATGTTAATTTTTTATTTTTTTTTTGGGTGGGGGGAAGGAGCCTATGTCTTCCATTTTAGATGTAAGTTGTATGACATTATGTGGTTTATTCATTTAGGACAAGACCCATCGTTTCATGGCCTTGGACTGTCTTCACCGAGTTTTAAGGTTTTACTTGAGCGTCCACACTGAAAAACAGCCACCTAATCGTACATGGGACTACTTAGACAGTGTAACCTCACAACTCTTGACAGTTCTAAAGAAAGGAATGCTTACTCAAGACGTCCAACATGATAAACTTGTGGAGTTCTGTGTGACTATAGCGGAACATAACCTTGATTTTGCCATGAACCATATGATACTGGAATTGCTGAAGCAAGATAGTCCTAGTGAGGCAAAGGTTATTGGTCTCCGTTCTTTGCTTGCCATTGTCATGTCACCTTCAAGTCAGCATGTCGGCTTGGAAATATTTACAGGTTCAGTCATATGCCAGAAATATATTATTATAATTGTATTGGAGCTGAAGTTTTCAACTGATCTTCATTTGAGTCTTCTTGCATCAACAGGTCATGATATTGGCCACTATATTCCAAAAGTGAAGGCTGCAATTGAGTCAATTTTGAGGTCTTGTCATAGAACCTATAGTCAGGCTCTTCTAACATCTTCAAGGACCACCATAGGTACATTCTTTACTAATGTATGTCAATTATTTTTCTATATAGTTTAGTAGGTTTTCTTTTCATTTTCCATTTATATGCTAATTAATTATCAACATTTTCAGTTTTACTTTGCTGTTTATAATCTACACTGTGATGGGAAACTACCTTTTGAAGATGCAAAAAGTTGCATATGTAGTGATTGGTCAACGAATCTGTCTTAATCTCCTAATTAACTCTCTCCCTACACTGCAGCCTACACCATTGAACTTTTCTCTCCTTTACTAAGACAACCAGTATTTATTGCAGCTATGGAGTATTGAAATTTTACAGTGATTGTCTGTGTGTAACTCAACTTTATGCTTATGTTGCTGCAATGACAACACTGAATAAATTTTATGCTTTCCAGATTCTGTAACCAAGGAAAAGTCTCAAGGATATCTCTTCCGGTCTGTGCTGAAATGCATACCATATCTAATAGAAGAAGTTGGACGAAGTGATAAAATCACTGAAATAATACCTCAACATGGGATCAGCATTGATCCTGGTGTTCGTGAGGAAGCAGTGCAGGTACTGAACCGGATTGTGAGATATCTTCCCCACCGTCGCTTTGCAGTGATGAGAGGGATGGCCAACTTCATCCTACGACTTCCTGATGAGTTCCCTCTTCTCATTCAAACATCATTAGGCCGTCTGTTGGAACTCATGCGTTTTTGGAGAGCTTGTCTAATTGATGATAGGCTGGAATGTGATGCTCAAGATGTCAAACGTGTGGGGCGAAATGATGGATTTAAGAAACCTTCTTTCCATATAGCAGGAGACTTGATTGAGTTTCGTGCATCAGAGATAGATGCAGTCGGTCTTATCTTCCTTAGTTCTGTTGATAGCCAGATTAGACATACTGCACTAGAGTTATTGCGGTGTGTACGTGCTTTAAGGAATGATATACGGTACCTTACAATATGTGTGCAACCTGATCATAGTCTGAAATATGAACCTGAACCAATATTTATAATCGATGTCTTGGAAGAACATGGGGTGTGTTATCTTCCTATCTTTAACCGTTCCATATTCCATTCCCCCTAGCCTGCTTTTCATTTGAGTTTCAATGTTGCAAATGTGCATATTATTTTGTTTCATTCATGAATCTTTTTCTAATGTTTCAGGATGACATTGTCCAGAGCTGCTATTGGGATTCTGGGCGTCCATTTGATTTGAGACGAGAATCTGATGCAATCCCTCCTGACGTGACACTTCAATCTATAATATTTGAGAGCCCTGATAAGAACAGGTGGGCTCGTTGTCTTAGTGAGCTTGTCAAATATGCTGCTGAACTTTGCCCAAGATCTGTCCATGAAGCAAAGTAAGTATATTTTTGTTTATGTGTGGTTATGTTGACACAAGTTTCTTTTGATTTCAAAATAAGATGTATGTTCCTTTCTAGCATTGATGTGCTCTTCTTTCAGTACTGAGTTTGAACTTTTGGTATTTAAGGGTGTCTCAACTAAAAAAGGAATTACTGCCTGTATGTTGAGTTTGAGAAAAAATAAACTTCTTTGGTTGCACATACACGTTAAATGTTTTTGTTAGGTTACTATCATCTGGTGATAACGAGAAGCAAACTAGTAGCATGTAAGCTGATTTCTTGTTGGACAATATATTATGTAGTAAAGCATGATTTGGTTGTATTTGTGCTGAGAACATGATTTTGCTTGTATGGCTATATTGCTCTTATCTTTTACATGCTTTATAAGGATAAATATTTCCAGGTCAACCCAAATTTCAAGATTGGAATCCCATGATCTTATCACAACACCATCTTTATTTGCAGGGCAGAGGTTATGCAACGTCTGGCTCATATCACACCTGTTGAGTTGGGTGGGAAGGCTCATCAGTCACAAGATGCAGACAACAAACTGGATCAGTGGCTTATGTATGCAATGTTCGTATGTTCATGTCCACCAAATAATAGAGAAGCTGGTAGTATAGTTGCAACCAAAGATCTTTACCATCTAATTTTTCCATCTCTAAAATCTGGATCTGAGGCACATATAGTAAGTACTGTCAGAGGTTTGTTTAATTTCAGTGTAACGTTTCTTTATTTTTCTCTTTCTTGTTTCTGTGAATACGATAAATTTGTCATGGGGTGTCAGAATGCGTGGTCAGTTCTAAATCCAATACCTAAGATGCTATTATGTCACTACTAGTTTGAGGTCTGTTGCATCTGTAAGGGTTTTCTCTAATTAGAAAATTATAATCTTTTTCTTTAATAACTATTCCATGCGTCTTGATTCTTTTCAACTGGTTAGACTAAATTTCGTCTCTAAATTTAGCATGCAGCCACAATGACTCTTGGCCGCTCGCATCTGGAAGCATGTGAAATCATGTTTACTGAGCTTGCATCTTTCATTGATGAGGTTTCTTCAGAGACAGAGGGAAAACCAAAGTGGAAGGTGCTGTATGGTTAAACTCCTCACATTTCTTTTATTTGATGGCTGACATTTGAAGACACTGAGCATTATGGCATTATCTATGTTCTGAATATGTTTAGTACTAGAGAGTGCGTTGATTTGCAGTGCTTTAACTTAAGGGAGGAAAATTCATGTCGCCAACCTCAAAGCATATAATTTGCTACTTGATATTGAACTCTAGCATGCCAATCATATGCATGGTCTGTTCCTGTTTTGGTAAATTAGACATGCATTGTTGGAACACATAGTTATATCCATTCATAAAAATTTATGTAATGTCCCTTTGACCGGTCAAATCAAAATATGTAGTATTCCATTTTCTCCTTACAAAGTCGTTATATTTGGTCAGCGATTAATGACAAAGGAAAAAGTAATAGTAATTACAATAACAACAGTAGAACATTGTATCCTTTTCCAATTGATTTCTCATATGTACAGCTTTCAGTCAAGTAGTTTTTATGTTGGCAGAAACTTTTGTTAACCTGATTGTTTGAAAACTTCACTAACTACATGAATATCCTTTTTTTTTTGCTTCATCAGTTACTTAAAGTGCTTCATTAGTTTGATATTGGTTCTCAATGAATATGACTAAACATAATATTCAAATCACATGAATACAGAGTCAAAAATCTCGCCGTGAGGAGCTTCGTATCCATATTGCAAATATTTTTCGTACTGTTGCTGAAAATGTATGGCCTGGCATGCTGGCCCGTAAACCAGTTTTCCGTCTCCACTATCTGAAGTTCATTGATGAGACAACCAGACAGATCTTAACAGCACCTGCTGAAAACTTCCAAGATATGCAGCCTCTCCGTTTTGCACTTGCTTCTGTTCTAAGATCACTAGCCCCGGAATTTGTTGAGTCAAAATCGGAGAAATTTGATATTAGAACTAGAAAGCGACTGTTTGATCTGCTTCTCTCCTGGTGTGATGACACGGGCAGTACATGGGGTCAAGAAGGTGTTAGTGATTACCGACGTGAAGTAGAACGTTATAAGTCTTCTCAGAATGCACGGTCAAAAGATTCTGTGGACAAAATATCATTTGATAAAGAACTTAGCGAACAGGTTGAGGCAATCCAGTGGGCCTCCATGAATGCTATGGCTTCACTCTTATACGGGCCTTGCTTTGATGATAATGCGAGGAAGATGAGTGGCCGGGTTATATCTTGGATCAACAGTTTGTTCATTGAGCCAGCGCCTAGGGCTCCATTTGGGTACTCACCAGCTGACCCAAGAACTCCCTCTTATTCAAAGTACACAGGAGAAGGTGGTCGTGGGACTGCTGGTCGTGATAGGCATAAGGGTGGTCATCATCGTGTTTCTTTAGCAAAACTGGCTTTGAAGAATCTATTACAAACAAATTTGGACCTGTTTCCTGCTTGTATTGATCAGGTACTCATGTTTCCTTTGCTCTATTCCTATTCAATTATCGTTAGATCTTTTCAAGTAAGAAAATCCAGTTATGGAGTGCACCCCTGAAGGCTGATTAGCCTATGCTAGGCAGAGTCCGTTGGCCTATAGCTCCTTTTATCCTTCCCACTTAAGAATTTTATAATTTGATTCACTTTTTTTTTTTTACTACGCAAGATAATTGATGAATTGTTAATTCATTAGTAAATCTATCGTATTTTCAGATGATACCTTGACAATCAACAAGGTAATTCTGACTTCCTAAAAAGTAAACTGGTGATTCAAAACTGAGAATCCACTGAATGCTTTGCAAGTCAGTTGGTTTCAATAAAATGTCAAATTTCAGCTCTTCTTTTTTGCTGAAAAAGTCCACATACACGCTCTCTGGTCTTCACTTGCATGTTCACTGCTTTCTGAATTGCTAGGTTGGTATGCAGTTTTCATTCTAATTTGTTGTGAGCTTAATGTTATAGCTCATAAGGATTTTATTCTTATAAATAAATAAAAAATTGATACTTTGTTGCAGTGCTATTACTCCGATGCTGCTATAGCTGATGGTTACTTCAGTGTGCTAGCTGAGGTCTACATGCGCCAAGAGATACCAAAATGTGAAATCCAGAGACTTTTGAGCCTGATTCTCTACAAGGTGGTAGATCCATCAAGACAAATCCGTGATGATGCTCTTCAGATGCTTGAGACACTTTCTGTTCGCGAGTGGGCTGAAGATGGCATTGAGAGCTCAGGGAATTATCGGGCTGCTGTTGTGGGTAACCTTCCTGATTCTTACCAACAATTCCAATACAAGCTCTCGTGCAAGCTTGCCAAAGACCATCCTGAGTTGAGCCAGCTCCTGTGTGAGGAGATTATGCAGAGGCAACTTGATGCGGTTGATATTATTGCACAGCATCAGGTCTTAACATGCATGGCTCCTTGGATTGAGAACCTAAATTTCTGGAAACTCAAGGACTCAGGTTGGAGTGAAAGACTACTAAAAAGCCTTTACTATGTGACGTGGCGGCATGGTGACCACTTCCCTGATGAAATTGAGAAGCTTTGGAGCACAATTGCTAGCAAACCCAGGAACATTAGTCCTGTTTTAGATTTTTGATCACGAAAGGGATAGAGGACTGTGATTCAAATGCATCTGCAGAAATAAGTGGTGCATTTGCTACATATTTCTCTGTTGCAAAGCGAGTAAGTTTATACTTAGCACGGGTATGTCCTCAGCGTACAATTGACCACCTGGTTTACCAGTTAGCTCAGCGGATGCTGGAGGATAGCATGGATCCAATTGGGCCAACTGCAAATAAGGTTGATGCTAATGGAAATTTTGTGCTAGAATTCTCTCAAGGGCCTGCAGTTCCCCAAATTGCATCACTTGTGGACATCCAGCCACACATGTCACCATTACTTGTCCGGGGTTCCTTTGATGGTCCATTAAGAAATGCAAGTGGAAGCCTAAGCTGGCGAACAGCAGGTGTGACAGGCCGAAGTGTCTCGGGTCCAATAGGCCCAATGCCTCCTGAGTTGAACATTGTTCCTGGAAACACAGGCCGATCAGGGCAGCTCCTTCCAGCACTGGTAAATATGTCGGGGCCTTTAATGGGGGTCAGAAGTTCAACAGGAAGCTTGCGGAGTCGCCATGTTTCCCGGGACAGTGGAGACTACCTTATTGATACTCCAAACTCGGGTGAAGATGGGTTGCACTCTGGGGTTTCCATGCATGGGATTAGTGCTAAAGAACTTCAGTCAGCCTTGCAGGGTCATCAGCAACATTCGCTGACTCATGCAGATATAGCATTGATTCTACTTGCAGAAATTGCATATGAAAATGATGAAGATTTTCGCGAGCACTTGCCTCTTCTATTTCATGTTACATTTGTTTCGATGGATAGTTCGGAAGACATTGTGCTGGAACACTGCCAGCATCTGCTCGTTAATCTACTGTACTCTCTTGCAGGACGGCACTTGGAACTGTATGAGGTTGAAAATAGTGATGGAGAGAACAAGCAGCAGGTTGTCAGCCTGATCAAGTATGTCCAGTCAAAGCGAGGAAGTATGATGTGGGAAAATGAGGACCCAACAGTTGTGAGATCTGAGCTTCCAAGTGCAGCATTGTTGTCTGCACTAGTTCAGAGCATGGTGGATGCTATCTTCTTCCAAGGAGATCTTCGTGAGACTTGGGGAGCAGAGGCACTCAAATGGGCAATGGAGTGCACATCGAGACACCTAGCCTGCCGCTCACATCAGATTTACCGTGCGTTGCGGCCTAGTGTCACAAGTGATACATGTGTGCTGCTTCTCCGGTGCCTTCATAGATGCCTAGGAAATCCAGTACCTCCAGTTTTAGGATTCATTATGGAAATTTTGCTGACATTGCAAGTGATGGTGGAGAACATGGAACCAGAAAAAGTGATACTGTACCCACAACTCTTTTGGGGGTGTGTAGCTATGATGCACACAGATTTTGTTCATGTCTACTGTCAAGTGCTTGAACTCTTCTCACGTGTGATTGACCGGTTATCATTCCGGGACAGAACAACAGAAAATGTGCTTCTTTCGAGCATGCCTCGGGATGAGTTTGATGCTAATAATGACATTGGGGACTTCCAACGAATGGAAACCAGGAGTGGCTATGAACAGCCTCCATCTGGAGGAAATCTGCCAACATTTGAAGGGGTGCAGCCTCTTGTTCTTAAAGGACTCATGTCAACAGTTAGTCATGGTGTTTCTATTGAAGTTCTCTCGCGGATCACAGTGCACTCATGTGACTCTATATTTGGAGATGCGGAGACAAGACTCTTGATGCACATCACAGGCTTACTTCCCTGGCTCTGCTTGCAGCTTAGCAAGGATCCAGTGATGGGGCCTGCTTCGCCTCTCCAACAGCAGTTCCAGAAAGCTTGCTCTGTTGCGGCCAACATCTCAATTTGGTGTAGAGCAAAGTCATTAGATGAATTGGCTACTGTATTTATGATTTACTCTCGTGGTGATATCAAGAGTATCAACAATCTCCTTGCTTGTGTCTCCCCGCTCTTATGCAATGAGTGGTTCCCAAAGCACTCAGCATTAGCTTTTGGGCACTTATTACGACTACTGGAGAAAGGGCCAGTTGAGTATCAGCGTGTGATACTGCTCATGCTTAAGGCATTGCTCCAGCACACTCCCATGGATGCTGCCCAAAGTCCACACATGTATGCGATTGTGTCCCAGTTGGTAGAGAGCACTTTGTGCTGGGAGGCACTGAGTGTGTTAGAAGCTCTTCTGCAGAGCTGTAGCTCAGTGCCAGGTTCTCACCCTCATGAACCTGGTTCGTTTGAGAACGGGATAGGCGGTGGTGATGAGAAGATGCTAGCTCCTCAGACCTCATTTAAGGCTCGCAGTGGGCCGCTACAGTATGGTATGGCATCCCCATTTGCCACAGGTTCAACACCTGCACACGGGAGCTCAACTGAATCTGGAACTTCACCTAGAGAAGTGGCTTTGCAAAACACACGGCTTATCCTTGGGCGGGTTCTTCACAGCTGTGCACTAGGGAAGAGAAGGGATTACAAAAGGCTGGTGCCTTTCGTGACCAGTATCGGCAACCCATAACGTACACACATGTGCAGGCTGTATCTTTTCTTTCAAAGATATTTAATGTATATTAGTGGATGGATGATGATGCGCGGGCCATAGAAGAAAGTTTTACTGGATTTGTATATAGTAGTGCTTTGTGAAGCTAGTGGTGGTATAATATACTTTGTACAGTCAAATCATTTAGAGGGCCTTCTATGAAGAATAATCTTAAATCCACATTTTTGCCAATCTTTTAATTGTTTGCTGCACTCGATTTCAAATCCCTTGAATTTAATGTTGGCTACCTGTTGTCAAATTCCCAATGTAACCAGTTCTAAGAGTTTTACTTAATCAGTTGCAATCTATCAGTTTAATATTGTCTTTGCAAGTGTGTCAAATGGCACTCATTTGCATTGGTGATGAAGTGTCCACAAGAAAGTGAATACCTTCTAGCTTCCTATTTTTCATCATAAACAAACACGAAAACAAATAACCAAATAGACAATAGGGGGGAAAACGAATTGTGCAAAGAAAATTGCATGACAAATTTATAATACATATTTGTATTTCTCAAAGCTCACTTCATTTTGGTACAAAAAAGAGTTCAATGTGAAGAACAATGTAATACAACACACGTGCGGAGGGGAGTGAATTCCATTGCCCGCTTCTTGCACTAAGCAAACTAACATTTTATACATTGTGCAGAGTGTTCCTTTATTTTTTATTGAACGCTCTCAGAAAACCCTGGTTTTCTAATACAGTTTGGATCCAGCCAGTTGGTCTTCACTAAAAACATGAGCACCTTCCGGCATGTCCTCACATCGGATATCATTCACGCCGTGATGAATTCTTGAACAAGGCATAGGCATCACTATATATGGCCACCACGTTTGAGAACACAGCTAGTACAATCATAAAAACACTCAAGATCTTGTCCTTCTTAGTGGCTATGTTGTGTCGATCCCTGACATACCAAGGAAAAAGTGATGAATAGTAATTCCAAGTATATTCACAAAACTGACCTAGCTATGGGAAGAACCCAGTAAATAATATCCCTATCCTTTCATGTTTATGAGATCAAAAGGCAGCATACGCATAAAATCTGTGAGATATGATAACCTTAAGTCCTAGGCTATTCTCTGCAATCTACTATTTTCCAAATTGGAAAAAGAAAACAATTGGTTATCAAAGTAAATAAAAACCTGAACTAATAGATAGTTCTTGTGATCAAGTCAAAAACTCACTTGAGAGTAATTGCAGCAGGAAAAATGAACCCAAGGCAAACTGCAGCAGTTGCTCCAGTGAACTGGAAAGCATCCCAGATGCTGGGGATAAAGTTTGCACCCAAGAAGATGACACTTATGAGCCCAATGGTGACCAGTGCAAATCTCATATTATCCAGAACCAACGGCCTTGCAGAGGGAAAGAGGAGGCCATCCAAGTTGAGCCGCAATGGGAAGAAGACAATGGGAAACACAAGCATAAGGTGAGCAGCATAGCTGACACGAACAGCATCATTGAGAACGGAACTGTAAGGTAAGCCAAGGTTGGTGTCAAAGTTGGCAAGCACATCGTCAAGAGTTCCGTCCCCAAATAGGAGGAACCCAAAAAGGCTTGTCATTATGTAAACAGATGAGCATAAAGCAAGTGAGGTTTGCACAACCCCTCTTATCTGCGTTGAGTCTTCAAGTTCATTGTGGATACTGTGCACTGCAGATGAATTGATCAGGAAGATTATTACTCAACACATAAGTGTTTGCAATTAAAAGGTGAAAAACATTTCAAATATGAGATCTCCCACATTCAACCAACAGTCCCATTTCTATAGTTTCAAGTGTGCATTATGCCAAAATGTTAATTTTAAATCATTTTTAAGTATGACTGGGTGGTGGTATGGAAAAGTACAAGGCCAGGATGATAAAAGGATCAAGATGTGTCAAAATACCAAATTTTGTATGATTAAAGATGTCACGGTTTTAATTTTAAACAAAAAATAGAGAACATATTTTAACATGATTTAGTTAAAAAATTAAGTAAACATTTTCAATGATAAGAATACAGGAATCTGGTGGATGGAGGGGTACGTAAACCCATTCAATTCAATTCTGAAATCGAAATCTGACATGCTACTGCTCAAAGTTTGCTTCAAATTTATGTTTTGCTAAATAGTGATTCATTTAACAGGGGAAAAGGGAAGAAAGGAACTGAAGCGCAAACATACAAATCCACCAAAAATTTCTCATTCTTATATTGCAGAAACATGGACCAAGTTCTAGGCAAATGAACTCTATGTAAGTGAACAAACAAACAGTTTCCATACCATTGTAGTGACAAATGTATGCAGTGACAAGAACAGGGACTACAGTGAAGAGTTTGAAGAATGATGAAACGTCGGTAACATCAGGTAACAATCTGGGCATCGCAATGCTTCCATTGAACAACTTGAAGACCGTAATTCCAACAGTAATAACAAGAAATACAACTGCTAGTGCAACTGATAAGGCAGACGTGAAGCTCAATGAATCTGCAACCACAATAGGCCTATTAAGATCACCGAAACATTATATTCCAAATGGAAAACTAAAGAATAAGGTCTTAACAAATAATAGGCTCAAATTCAATAAAGCTATAAAATTTAATAATAAATCACCACTCCACCAACAACTTAAGTCAAAAGCTACAGAATGATTCTTGACCAAATCACTGTATGCAAGTGAAAGTGACAAGAGTGAAAACTGAATAGGGAAGGGCACATGTTTAAACAAGAGGGTTCTCATATAAATCTGCTAAACATATGTTACCTTAACCAAATCACTCTATGTGAGTGAGTGATAGCAGTGCACCAAACAATGCCTTCAAACATAAAAAAATAAAGAAAGACTAACCAATTCGCTTAAAGCATGACAATGGAGCAAATATGCCAAGTGTGGTTACAAGAAGAATAATGGCACGCCCAGTCCACCAGTGTTCTCCAAACCATCCTTCAAGTACACCAGCATGGTGAACACCACTTGAAGATGTTCCAGAGAGCACATCACCTTCATTTAAGTAATACAAAGATTGTTAGACAAATTCAGACCTTTCCTATGACAAGCCTGAGCAGATCTCTAGGCCAACAAAAATATTCACCAGAGAGATCAAAATGACAAAATTGTAACAGAGTAAATACAATACAATATTATAGAGCGAAAGACATACCAATAATAATCATGTAGACAATGAGCACGCCAAGGTTGTTGACTAGAACAGATATCTGCAACAAAACCTTCCCATATTTTCCAAAGGCCTCCCCCATAAGACCTCCATAAGAAGCAGACTTCCCAGCTCGGCTGAACCTAAGTATCAATTCAATTGAAGCTTCGGTCAAGAAGGCCATAAAGATGATCATGGAAATTCCAAGGACAAGGCCCAACACTTTCATGGTTGCAGGCAAAGCCATGATCCCGGCACCAACAATTGTGGTTGATAAATTGAACACTGCTCCAGTAAAGGACGCTCCATTAAACTCATCAAACACAACATCCTCTTGCCCTTTGGGCAACAAGGGGGCATTCTCATCAATAACTCCTTTGCTCTTTCTTGACTTCTTTTCCTTCTTCGGTGCAAGATTTCCAATCGTCATCTTGTGATATCTTAAAAATCTTCAAAACAAAGGTTTAAAGCTTATGGAAAATCTATAAAGCAGCCAACCACCTACAAATATTTGCTTCAATAAAAATTTTGTCCAACGGTCAAATTATATACTCTTTTTTTTCAGATTGAGGATAAGGGGAAGAGCAAACACAAGCTAGATGAAGAGGATTTTCAGACACAATGACCCAAACAGCCAAAAATTCACAAATATTGAATTCTTGCTGAGAATACAAAGGTTGGTCCTTTGCAAATGCTACCAAATTGATTGTGAAATGAATGCACAATTCTTTTTGGGGCAGACAAAATCCAAATGAAAATAAAATCCCAGGAGCAAAACTATAAAAATTTACCTTTAGCAAAAACAAAGAAAGTATCAGAATTGAATTGAATTGAAAACACAAGTAATTCTTCAATATATCACAGTTGAAGGTGGATCTTTACAATCATTAGCTGGACTTTCAATATCAACAAGGGGAGGAAACCCAAACCCAATTTCCCAGATAGCCAACTTGAGAAAACCCAGTTCTCCCTCTTCAAAGAAAAACACCCAAAACCTAACCAATCAAACCCCAGAATTCAAGGTCAATGATTCAGCAGACCCAAAGCAAGAAACGCGACTGAATTCTTCAGTTAAAGGTTTGATTTTTATAGCCAACCAAAATTCAAGGAAAGAGAAATACACACGCCAATAAAGCTTGATATTGAATAACAATAATGGATGTGGAGACAAAGACTGGAATTTAATAATGTTAAGTTGTTTTCTTTTTCTTTTGGTGTCTGTGGAATTATTGTGGATTGGCGAAATGAAATTGACAATGAAAACCCTAATCCACAAAATTCCACAAACTGTAAAATTTGTCGCTTTTGGTGTGAAAGTTACGGACTTTATAAGAATAGAAGGAAAGACGTCCGCAGATGTCTACGTCAAAAGAGGAAGCTTCGCAATTGGATAATAAATTGGCTATTAATTAACAATTTACTGCCATTGCTCTGTTCATCAGCTTTCTAATTTTTTTTTCCCATATAAGTTTTTCTAGGCATACTCTTTTAAGTAACAAATCTATTTTTCTATATAAAAAAATCTATTTAAAAATACAAATTATGACGGGTTAAACTTTGATGAGTGAGAAAATTATATGGATAAGTTGAAGAACATGAACAAAAATAGAAGCCTGTAAATGATTTGATGAGTGAGAAAATTAGATGGATAAGATGAACAAAAATAGAAGGCTATAAATGATTTGGGAGTAATTAATTTTCCGGAAATGTCACGTGGGAAAAAGAAAATATCTTAGAAGGTTCAGATATTTGAACCAAAAAAAAAAGTTCACCTAAGATTGTTAGGGTTTGTTACACCATTTTGGGGATTTCCAAAGTAAGAATTTGTGTTTTCTTATTGGTAAGTTTGTATGATTTTAGTGTAATGGTTCAACTACCTAACCTAGGATATTAACATATAGGCCTAGGAGAAATTTACTATTATGCTAATAGTGTTTTCTTTGTAAAGATTGGAGCAAATGTGAGCCACAAATTATAAAATGTTAGAGTTGATGTCATCCAAGGTGTAAAGATGAAATTGATTAACCTATGCATGATTCTAATCTAATCTATAGGAACCTTAAGCCACAACCAACAAAACATGACATCAAAATTATGTGCTTATATAGGAGTTACACACGTATGTGAGATAAATTATTCGATGCGATGATAATACGTTATGCTATACTGATAAAGTATTTTATAAGTTTAAAATTTAAACTCGAAACTTATTATAATTTAAGCAAATATGTAAGATTCATGAGCGGAACTAGGTAGAGGGCTACCATGGGCTCTAGCCCAGGTAGCCTTTTATAAAATTAAAATATATTACATATAGTTTAATATTATTCATCACATAAAAACTTAGTAGCTCACTCAAATGTAGTTTTGTAACCCACTGTCCACTCAATTTTTGTGGGCATATAATCATGTTATATTTAATTTGTTTGCTCAATTAATAAAATAATCTCTTAATAAACACATGATTTTAACTCTCAACCTTTTACTATTTATCATAATCTGTACTTTAATATATTTCTAGAAAAACTATAGAAACAGTAAGTACCCAAACAAAAATTGGTCTTAGATTTTAAGCTATAACAACTTTAACTAGTCCATCATTGAAAAATTCATAGTTCCGCCCTTGTAAGATCACATAACTATTGTTATATCAAATAATTTCAGGTGATGTGAGTGATTAATGTGAATCATTATTGTCATTAAGAATTAGTTATAATGTTGCAAATCAAGTCAATGGTTGATTTCATCACTAAAATTAAAAGCCACACATCATCAATGACAAAGATCAGGGAACATAGAAATTGTGATGCAGTGTTCCCAACAAGAAGTGTCATTTCAATTTGGAAATCTCATGTATGTGGCCTGCCAGTGCCAGTGTTAGTGAAACCATGTTTTAGGCTCCCAAAAATAACCCACCTTTTACACAAATTTTACCAACTTAACCACAGATATTAGACAATGATGACAATGGTAACCCACCAACCAAACACTACATTTAAAAATAAAACAAAAAGACCAATAGGTTAATAAAGCTAATATAATATAATCATGTGGTGGTGGTTGCAACAGGTGTAAAATTTGCTGATGCAGCAAGTACAAGGAATCTTTAGGTACTTCCTCTTCCTCTTCTTTCTCACATCAGCTAATCTGTGATTAGTGAGCAAGATTAACAAAAAAAGAAAAAAATTAAGAAATTGTGGACAGAATTAGATTGCAAATCTATTCGCTTGGTACAGTTCAATATTACAAAAAAATCCATTAATATATTATATGGGTTGGATTTTAGGAAGTGGGCCCATGAGCCCAATATTCCACCAACTGGATGGCCCACCATTTTCATCATGGGACACGGTGACTCGAAGATTAGAATGTGACTCAGAAAGATTGATTGATATGAATATCAATAGATTAATAAAAAGGAGCGGTGCATAATTTTTCACTCACATTTTTTAATCAATCAGACTCTCACTCTCTGTTAAATTTTAGTGAATATTTTATATTGATCATTGCGCATGTCGATGTACATACACGTCAGCATGGCCGCTAAATTGAACCAAATTGTTTTAAATTAGTTTGGTTTGATTTGTCAAAACCGAACTAAATCTTTATATTGTAATTGGTTTGGCTGTAGTTTTAGGTTTAAATCGATGCAATCCAAAACATGGCCACCCCTACACGTGAGCTTGACCACCATGGTCTATAAAAAATATGCAATTGCAACAGGCTAATAACTCAAGTGGTTGAAAGTAATAATCTCTATACTAGAAGTTTAGTGTTCGAATTCCTATTCGCCCAATATTCTTGTATTAGAAAAAAAAAACAGCAATTAGTTTTTTTTGTGGGTAAAAAGGTCATATACCAATTATCTATATATATAAAGTAAAATGCAAAGAATGGTAAAACATTACAAATACAAAAAAAAATTATTGATTAATGCAAACATTAAAAATTGAAATTATTAATTAAATAAGGATAATATGGTAAATTCACACTTTTTCATATTAAAGAAAATTAAAATGAAAAGAAAAATAAGATAATGAATCTATTTTTATGGAACACAACTAACTATTATCTTTTCTAATTCTAAAATAAATTTTAAATTTTTTTTTAAAAAAAAGCCTCTAACAGGCTGAGCGGAAGCGTGAGCGGAGAAACTAGTAAATAAATAAATAAATAACAGTTTTGGGCTGATCAACGTTGTTTTATTAGGCAGAAATTTTGGGTTTTGGTGGGCCCAAGACCATAGTTTCAATATCCACCGACTCAAATTGGGCCCAAAACAACAAGCGCGCAACACGTATCATGCAAAATGCAAAGTCCATCACCATCTTTTTTTTTTATTCCTTCCTTGCACGGTTTTTTTTTCATTGTATTTGTCCTTCTGCCTTTGCGAGCTCTAACAGAAGCCGAGAAAATTGTTCTAAAGGTACGAGCTTGCTTTCCGCTTTCTTACTGTTTTTTGTATGTATGGGTTTGCTGAGACTGGAAAAAAAATGGTGTTGTTATATCTGTCATTTCCTAATTTCGTTTGTATTGTGGAATGTAGGAGATGGGTGTGCTAGAATATGTGCTTCTGAATATGGTTGGGCTCTTTTTGATATATTTGAATGCTTTACGATGAGCTTTCTAAAATCTGATGATCTTCAATCATCCAGAGTTTTAGAAAGAAAGTAAATCAAGGAACTTTAATTGTTTTTATTTTCAATCAAAATCATGACTGAACATATGATGTGCAGTCAGTATTGAATATCACTGAGCATACCTTTTGTGCGTTTTAGATTTTTTGTTAATGGGTATTTGGGTTCTTGATTTTGGATTTTGGAAGATGTTCTTCGAGCTCATAAAATATTCCTCTTTTTATATGTGGGAAGTTTTCTGCATTTTCGTGTGTATTGTTTGTAACAAAAGTTATGTTGATATTCAGGTTTCAGAACCATTTTAACAAGTGCACCATTAAAATGGATTACGATGGTGGTCCTGAAGCAAGTGTATCTGTTAATGATGTTAATATTGATGACCCAGAAGTGGATTCGAGTAAAGTTGGCAATCTTGAAAGTGTCTCATCTGATGGTGTGATTGTTGGAGAATTAAGAAGTGTTGGCGAGGTTTTCACCAGAGTGGAATTGGATCTAGCGTGTGCTTCTGAGAAGTTAGTTAACTTAAATGTTCTTATGATGCATGTGGCAACCAAGGAGAGTGACTTGGAAGCCCTTTCTTCCAAGGAAGAGCAGACATCAGTTGATTCTGTTGAGAACGCTATGGAGTTCGTTCTCTTGTCTGGAATTTTGGACTCTGAGGTGAGTGAATTGGATAAACTCATGGCTATACTTCAAGCAGAGATCACCAATGCCCAGGGGCTGCTATCTTCATACACATGTTTGGGAGAAACTTTCGTGGTAGTAGAAGACAAGCTGTGTGACTCTGAACAATCTTTGAAGCAGTTGCAAGATCAGATCTCTGAAATAAGGATGCAATCCTTGAAGTTCCAGAGGACGTTTTCATGTTATGATGGAGAAGAAAATTGTGAGTTACAAGCATGATTCAGTATATTGTTGTTGATTTTCTTGTCAATATCATATTTTTCTCATTCTTATTGTGCTTATGGATGATGGGGTTGCCAGGAAATTTTAGGGTGTAGGGCAGACAGGATTTATAACCACCTTTGTGCAGGCATTTGTTTTTTTTTTTTCGCATTCTCATCCATGCATATGGACAGGGAATGCTAACAGAGGAGTGGGCTATTTAGAGGATGACAAGTTCTCAAGCATGAATGTAAAGATAAATATGCAAACTGTTGAACAGCAAAGACATATACTGAGGATGCTAGAGAAATCTTTAGCAAGAGAGATGGATCTTGAAAAGAAATTGACTGAATCAAAACAAATCGAAGAAGATATGAAACTGAGGCTGCTGTCTTCAGATCAAGAAGCATATTGCATGGAGGAGGAGGCAGCAGATGCTTGGGAGAGGTGGTTACAGGTGGATAATGCATCTGAGGTCCTTATGGGTATTTCAAAAGAATTACTGGGTAAACTCCATATTCTCCAGTTTAACTTAAACGGTTCAGTTCAGCGGGAAGCTGAACTAAGATTGAAGCTTGATGGTCAGGTTGAATCCCGAGAAAGCTCTTTGCGGAAACTTGAAAGCAGCAACGCAAAACTAAATAGCTTCCTTTTAGATCAGACAGCCGGCTTAAAAGACAGCTTGAAGGAAGCTGAAGATAAGTTAATTCTTGCTGATTCTGAGGCCTTTACTTTGAGAGAAAAGGTGAGTTCACTTGAGGAACAGCATACTGTTCTATGCTCAGACATTAGTGAATTGGAAAATGTCATCACAGATCTGAAAGAGAAAGTATCAAAAGCTGAAACTAGGGCTGAGAATGCAGAAGCCAAAAGCAAATTATTAACAGAGACTAATATGGAACTTAATGAAGAGATCGGACTTCTTAAAAGCACTGGCAGTGCCTCAGAGACGGTGGATTCACTTGAGAGGAAGTTAAGGGAATCTGATACCCAATTACA
Source organism: Prunus mume (assembly GCF_029339155.1). Classification (NCBI taxonomy): domain Eukaryota; kingdom Viridiplantae; phylum Streptophyta; class Magnoliopsida; order Rosales; family Rosaceae; genus Prunus; species Prunus mume. Next base: position 20,662,208 of record NC_142701.1, on the reverse strand, counting down.
GCATGCAGTGGCATCTGCTGAAGCTAGCCTGGAGAAACAACACATGTTGTATTCTACAATCAATGACATGGAAAGTGTGATTAAGGATCTAAAGCAGAAGGTTTTAAAAGCTGAAAGTCGGACTGACAGTGCAGAGGACAACTGTATAAGATTATCAGAATCTAATGCACTGCTAACTGAGGAACTAAGCTTTCTGAGGGGTAGATTGGCATGCATGGAGGCATCTTTGCATCAAGCCGAGGAAGTAAAATTAGCTACTGCAACTGATATTGGTATTCGGTCCAAAGTTCTTACAAGTTTAGTGGTGCAACTTGCTTTTGAAAGAGAGCGCCTTCATAAGCAGGTATTCACTTATCATGTATTTGATTAATTTTTCAATTTCAGGTTGAATTTTTTATTGTGAGGTGGAAATGTCTTTTTGCTGTCTCTGTCACATTGCTCAGCGCCTGATTTCTTTTTCCTTTTGGTCATTTACCATTTAGCATGTATGTGAGAAATGTAAATCTCAGCTATATAATCTCAATAAGTGATAATGTACTACGCAAAACTAGGAAATTACTTAAATATGGATCATATGGATCACTAAACTTATGATCTCCATGCGTAGAAATGTCCACACACATAACTGTGTAATACACAGAGTATACGTGCATGGGCATGCCCACATCCATGTTTTTTTCTGTTTGGCTCCACATACATGTTCATATGCATGTTTGTGTTGCCTTGGGAGCTTGGCTTAGATGACAAGAGTTGAGGTGGAGGTTTGGCAGGACGGGTATTAGGTCTAAATCTTGCCAAGCTAGAATATAGAAGGTATGCAGTTATGTCTTTATGTCTTTAAAGAGAGTTTGAAACCCAGTTAGCAGATATGATTTCTCTTCACTTCGGATTTAATGTTTCATCAAATTTTCTTTCGCAACTTTCGATGTTTGAAGGCAATTGTCTCTTTCTATCTAATTGAATTCCTCCCCATATTTTTAGTGTGCTGAACCGTTGAGTCATTAGAAGGGTCATATTGTCTTACTAAACATTGAAAGTTCTACATTGTCTTGTTTAATTTTTTTTTTATAAAGAAAACATGAAAATTTTACTTTTCTATCATTGCATTAAGCACTTAGACATCTTGTTTCCTGCCAATAAAGAAAGATTGAAATTTTTGTTTAAGCATATTGAAATCTAAGTGATGGCACATCAGCCGGCCTTGCTTTAGTAAAATGTGTTTTTCCAAACTCTAAATTTTCGTCTTAGCTGCTGGTGATTGAATGTGCAGATTTCTTCATTAGCGGTGGAGAATAAAACTTTGGTACTGAAGTTGCAAACAAACAATAGTCCATCTGTGGTAATGGGAAATGATGATAGAGGAAATCATAAAGACTTCATGCCCTCAAAGCATGGTTTGGCTACTGGCACAAGAGAAAGTAAGGAAGAAGCTGATGAGTTGTCTGATAGTAATTGTAAGGTCTGTGCCGTCATCAAGCCTGTTTGACTTCTTATACTGTTTGACTTGATATCCTTTTTTTTTTATATATATTATAAATCATTGTTCTTTTCTTAAATTTTTGCTTCTGTTCTGTTTTATATTTCTCATGCTTAAGGATGCGTTTTGTTGTCATTCAATATAATTTCATATTCAGCATTCAGATTTCTTTGCAAATTTTCTGCATGTACTGTGTTATACTGAGAGTTTGTTTTTCAATTGTAACACAAGTTGAAATACGACATTATTGACTCTAAAGTAGCCTCCTTATTTTATATTTTCAGCTGGATGAGACTCAGAATAATGTTTCTGTTGGTGAGACTGAAGTGGGACCTACTGATTCTACATCAGAGTTTGAGACCGCAAGGAGAATAGATGCAGGAGTTCTGAGCTTCAAGCATTTCCTCGTGGCGATGCTTATTTTACTGATTTCAGTTGCAGCTTATTTTTTTCTCCAACAAGACTGCCCATTTTGATGTTGCTGCTGGAGTTTCCTCATGAGCTTGTCTCCACAGTAGCTTTCTTGTAACAACCAGTGTAGAGCAACGAAGATCTGGAAAACGAAAAAACGAAGAACAACAAAGTTATTTTCTGAAACTGTTTAGGGATAGGCAATCTATTGTGCCTAAGGTACAAATTGCATCAAAGTGAGATGCTGAATGCCCTTCAGCATTGAGAAATAAAAAGATATCATTTGATAGCGTGTTTCCCATCTTAGCTTTCTCCTCAAGTACTCAAAGGGATGTAAACACAGAATGATAGGAGATTGTTGTAACTAGTTCAGAAACAACTTCAATGATAGTTTTTACCATCATTTATGAATTTTTAGTGCTTACAATTATAAATTTATGTCCAAGAAAGATCGATGGATGTTTGTGAATTTGTTCTTTTTGTGATTGCCCTGGCTCCATACCAAGCCTTTGAATGCGCATATATTATCTTTTTAAATCTCTCTTATGCTCTTGGTTTGAATTATTTCGTAGGTAATTTGGAAATCCCTCCCACACAGATTGTATAACCAACCAGTATCAAGTCTTTGGATTATATGATTTACTAATCCAACAAAATTCATGCTGAGGTTCCAATCCAGTATCAGGGAACACATTTTGTAGCAAAATTCCTATAACTGATTCTTTGTTGCACTTGAACCATTTGTCTGAGAGAAGTTCAATATATTTGATATTAGTTTGGAGCTCACAAGCGTTAGAATATGACTTCGTCAAAACATAACAAATAAAACTCTTGATGAGAGAGTTCCTTTGTTATCAAGGACTCAAAAATTAAAACCAGTTAAGAACAAAGAATACCTAGATTCAGTTATAACTAACTTATTAAATTCCTCCAACTTAAGATAAATAGCCCCTCATTTTGCATCAACCTTGGTCAACCTTTCTGTTTATGTCCCATTTACCCCAACTGCGATCATATACACAAGCTTGTCCAAGAACATCAACAAAAAGATCTTGGAATACCTTCTTGGTTTATGAACCTTGTGATGTGCTCTTCTTGGGGATTGAGGGATTGAAATATAATGTTACAATTCCAATCCAATGCAACAATGAAATATAATGATTAGAGGAATTGAATAATCTGTTTCGCCTTTATGAACAAAATAGTAAGATTACAAGTAGTTATACTTGTATTTCATCATTTAACCATGAACATTTCTAAAAATTCCAATCCAACGCACTCGGGCTCTGATTTCTGGCAAAATTTGTGTGTTTATCTATGAGGCTATACAGAAATGATGATATGAATGTTCTTTGTGAATTTGATGTAATTGTACAGACCTAGGGCTTGTGTTTAAATAGAATGGCCGATACCTGTTCTAACAAGTATCAGATAAGGGCAAACCCAATATTTTTTTTTAAAAAAACATTATATGATATTTGAATTTTAAAAATAATTCAAATAAATAAATAATTAATCAGATTTAATTTAAATCATAGAGCCCCAAGGCCGATCTTTTGATTAATTATATATATTAATTAACCATTAACGCAACTAATCAACCATTGACCCAACTAATTAGGCATTGACCCAAGAGCCCCAAGGCCTATCTTTTTATTCAATAATATGTGAAATTATGTGTACAATACGTGAATTTTGTGTGTATTCTAAAAAAAAATGTAAAAACATACATGTATTAAATGAAAAATACATATGTATGTGTACAATACATTTGCTTTTTGAAAAATATATATTTTATTGAGTTTTTAAGACGTGTAAAGAAAACGGATCTATTAATGAAAAATACGTACGTACATGTATAATATGAGTATTCAATGTGAAAATGCTAAATTCTTTATATGGGTAATTACTCTGGCAACGAAAAACAAAATCAAAGTGGAACAATAGAGACTTGAGCAAAGGCCTAAAAGAAAATAGGGGAAATTTTTATTTTTTATTTAATTTTCCAAAAGAAAACGATGCCAGTATATATGAAGAGTATAGCCGATCGGCTATACGATTTATTAAAAATAAAAATGAAAAAAAAAACCCCAGTCAAGCGGCGCGGCTATACTATATTTTTTTTTGAAAACTCCGGGTATAGCCGAACGGCTATACTATGCTGGAGTGAATTATAGCCGCGCGGCTATACTATTTTTAAAACAAAATAGCCGGACGGCTATACTATTTATGGGCAAAAAAGGACCCGCATGGCTCTCAGTTGTCCACGTGTGAAAACAGGTATAGCCGAGTGGTTATACTATTTTTAATATAAAAATACCCTATTGAAGCCGCCCGGCTATACTATTTTGTTAAAATAAAAAGGGTCCACGTGTCAAAAATATATAGCCGAGCGGCTATACTATTTTTAAATAAAAGAAATACCGTAGTATAGCCTTGCTCTTTGTATCGTGTGATTTGCTGCAAACACTTGCTCATTCCAGATTTCTCTTCGAAATAGTTGATGAAACAGGCACATCAGGTTATGGCGTAACAAGCGCATCCGAAGAAACATGGTATCGCAGAACAAGTGGAACCGGCGGAACAATAATGAGGGAAAATCGATGCGGCTGGTCTCTTCCTAAATTTTTAAGATCAAATCAGAACCTAGGATTACGAGAGATACCAATGTTTTCAGTTCCTTGTCCACGCAATCGTACTTTGCTGGATACTTGGAAGTGAAGAGCCCCCTAGCCACATCATAATGAAAGAGAATTCAGGTGTCATCCTCGATCCATCCCATTCCAAATTTCTTGTCGTTCAAAAATTCCCAAACGTTCGTTACAAGATTTGGAACGTTTGCCGGAATACACGATGGCGTAACAGGCACATCCCCGAAACAACGATAAGTGAAGGATGATGGATGATCTTTTGTCAAAATTAACAAGATCAAATCAGAACCTAGGATTACGAGATAAACAACTAAAAATACGTACCATTGTTTTAAGTTTCTTGTCTACATAATCGTACGTCACAGAGTACTTGGAAGTGAAGAAACCCCTATCCACATCATGGTGAAAGATAATTCGGGTGCCATCATCGCTGCATACCATTCCGGATTTCTCGTCCTTTAAAAACTCCCAAACATTCCACACAAGCTGCGGAACTGTCTCCGAAACAAGCTGTGGCGGAAGGAACTATAGCACATCCGCTGAAACAGGCTGTGGCAGAACATGTGCATCCACTTGAACAACGATGAGGGAAAGGTGATGAGGCTTATCTCTTTCAAAAGAGTCTTGCTTTATACACTGCCTAGGATTACGAGATAAACAACAGAAAACACGTACCATTGTTTCCTGTCCAAATAGTCGTACTTCATAGGGTACTTGGAAGTGAAGAAACCTCTAGCCACATCATGGTGAAAGAGAGATCATTTATATTATCATGGATTGAGATTTGACTATCAATAAAGTCCCTAAATTAAGGGCTCCATATATTATTGTAAATTAATTTTCGGATTTAATTTAAAGATATTAAAGGGATTTCCGAAAAGAAAGGGATCAGTGATGTGCTAGAAATTAAGGATTATTCATTTAGAAAAATCGTACAGTTACAAATCAAAGGAATATATGGTGGATGGCACAGATTGTAATTTTAGTATTAATATAAGGACAAATATTATATGATACATATTTTAAATTTGAGTTTTCATGGCAAATGAAATTTAGGGTGAGTTTATATATATATACAGAGAGCTTCCATTGATGGATCCCTCAAATAAGCTTATTTGAGGGACACCCCTTGTAGGGCCCACTCCGGATTATATTTCACTAATCCAAACCGTTTATATGTAGATACACATTCAAAGATCATCTCTACAAAAAATCATTTGAATCCGATATCATTTGACCATTCAATTGAGTTATTGAAATTTTAGTACTTTCTTGAAGCACCGTGTTCATTGATTTTGTATGACACAATTGGATGTCGAAACGGTTTCCGATTTGTCTAATTTTTTGTAAGGATGATCTATGAATGAAGACCTAAAAAATAGATGATTTGGATCATTGAAAAAAAACTGTAGGGTACCCTAAAGAGTGTCCCTAAAATAAAATTATTTGAGGGATCCCTCAATAGAAGGGGACTGTATATATATATATATATATATATATAACCAAAAGGTAGAGAATTGTTAAACATTCAAAATACTAGAAAATATCATTGGTTAATGCAAACATTAAAATATGAAACTATTGAAACATGTAATATTTTGATTATCTCATGCGCTCAATTAAATATCCTTGGTTAAGATGATTTATCACACGTGCTCAATTAAAATATGAAATTGTTGAAACGAACATCTATATAAATACAATTTCGAACAAAAAATTACGAAACTTTGTAAGTCGCGTAGCGCGTGATTAAAAAAGCCTCTACACGTTGTAGCGCGTGCAGAGAGTCTATTATATATAAAGCAAAAGGCAAAGAATTGTGAAACATTCAAAATACAAGAAAATGCCCTTGGTTAATTCAAACATTAAGAATTGAAATTATTAATTAAATAAGGATAATATGGTAAATTCACATTTTTATATTAAAAAAATTAAAATTAAAAGAAAAATATGATAATGGATCATATTTTTATGAAACACAACTACCCATTACTTTTTTAATTCTAAAATAAATTTAAATTTGTTATTAAAAAAAAAGCCTCTTCCAGGTGCGGAAGCGTATGCAGAGAGGCTAGTATATAAAATATAGGAGTTATATAGAATTAGGCACTTATTTTAATTTTTTTGCCCTCGGTTTGGTTTGATTGAATCAGCAACTTTGATTTTTTTTTCGGTAACTTGGCGGCTTTGAATTTATAAATCGAAAACTAAACCGATATATAAACATAATATATGACATGCATCTAATATGTTGTTAAATAGAATATGATAACCTATTTGTTTGAATTAATTGTTTCCTAAGTGTAAGTGCCAAAAGTGTTTGTGGGCTTTTGGAGAACATTGCAATTCCCCAATTCTTTTGCAGGCTGATGCTTAGCTGATGTATTACTTGTTGATCAAGAAAGTCTCGTTTGGGCCTTTGGTTTGAGCTTGACGTTGCCCTTTTTTTTGGATGCGTTAGGCGTGCCACTATTGATGTTTTACTCTTTTAGTAGAAAGAGAGAATGAGTGACCAAGTGATGTGAAGATGGTGCTACACTCGTTGATCTTAATCTCTAACCAAAGCCATTGTGCTCCAAATGGAGAATCTGGCTTGGATAGGTTCTTTTCTATGCCTCAGTTAAGAGGACTTTAATATTTCACTTGCTACGGTACAAACTTGGAAGAAGCAACAACTTTAAATTGATATTGGACATAAAGTGCAATGAAAGTTTAAAATTGGTGGTGTTCAAAAGGTAATTATATTGTTGTAAGAAAGCAAATACATATCTATTTAGATCAAATACATTTGATCTGAAAACAATAAGCAACCTAACATGAACCAAAGAAATGATCATTGGACATAAACAAAACTCCTCAGACACCACTATAATCTATTTGAGACAGTACAATGAGTCCGATGAAGGTGTCAACAATATCTACAATGCTTAGGAAAACTTGCGCATATACAAATTTTGATTTTAGATAAACTAGAAAAAGTGGCTAGCTTACAAAAATCATATCAAGCATTGATGTTGGCAAATCATTAAGATTACAAACAATAACAAAGTAATTCCGATAAAAAGTTGTCAATTGGGAATTAATCAGAGTATGTGTTTGGGAAAAAAAGAGAGTTCTAATTAGGAGTTGTCAACGTGGGACTCAAGAGATTGAAAGAGGATTTGATTCAAGTCTTAGCCATGCTGTGATATGTATTTGGCAAGTTGTTTGAGTCAAGTGTATTTGAGGTTGGTTCAAATAAGATGTTTGTTCTTAAGAGAAATTGGTTGTCCTTGAATCAATATCTCCTCCAGTTATTTATAGTCTTTTTGGCTTCTCGGATTTGTCCTCTGGGTAAAGGGAAAGTCCTGATTATTGGTCTCTTCTCTACAATTGAGTTTGGCGGTCTATTGGATCTTCCTTAGTTCTTGGGCTTTTAACAGGCTCAGACACGTTGGACGGGCCGATCTTCATGGTTCAAATCGCATTTAATGCGGTTGTCTTACTCTTCTTCCACCATCTGACTTTCCATTAGTTGTCGAAGTAAGCTCTGAGTTCAAAATTGGATATTCGCGCTTTTACCCGGGTAAAAGTAACGGTCTTCTAAGTTTTAGCCAAAAAAATTTCGAATAAACCACACCATAGATCTTTGTTTATTTAAACTAAAGGCCTTCTTTTGGGGACCAATTATGACATGCCACGTATTGGCTGAAAATTGATTTTAAAGTCATACATTTACATTATCTCTTAATTTATGAATCTTAAAGAAAAGAAATCATTTTATCCATTTTAGGGGACCAAATCATATGACTTTGCAATAACCATTTCAATTTGGTTTTGAGACCATTTATTTGATTTCTATGATATCTGTAGGAGCACATAATCCGGATTCCAATCACAAGGTGCCACATGGATAAGAAGAATATCTAGAGCCCATTTATTTGGCCATTAATTAATACTAAAAATAAGGATATTATCTTTATTTGAGAATATAATCACCAATTAAAGGATAATATGGCCAATATGGAGTATTATCCTATTTTGGAGATATCATCATCAATTAATGATTTGATCCCAATCAAATTTCCCTAATGGACTCAATCTCTACATTTTGGGGAAAAAATATCTACCTTCCAAATAGGAAGATATTCTTTAGAGCCCTATAAATACATGGTCACATTCAACACCCAAGGTAATCTGAAACTCAACACTAAACACCTGAAATCTCTCTCTCTCTCTCTCTCTCTCTCTCTCTCTCTCTCTCTCTCTCTCTCTCTCTCTCTCTCTCTCTCTCCGACACCTCCATTTCTGCCGGCCTCACCACTCTCGTCTCTCCCACACGGCTAAGTGCCACCACACACGGCTCTGCCACCTGGTTCTTCCCGAGAGAAAACTACGTACCCTTTTTTAGCTATTATTTCTTAAAGATCCAATCAAACTAACTTAGGCATTGGAATGCATTTGGCCAACATCCCTAGGTGTGGTCTTTTACTCCCGTCTGTTTTGCAGGAACCGAGGAAGAGATGGAAGGAAGCTTCAGGGGTGGAGAATCTAAAAACGAACATTCTCCCGTGAGAAATTTGCACAAACAATATCCATCGAACACATTCTCTCCGATGAGCTTTACTTTTCCAGTTGACCAATTTGTCTAGTCTACGTCTTCATAGTCCCGCACTGTCTGATGTATTTGGGCTTTTAAACATAACTTATGGAGCCCCAATTATTTTATAACTAATTTTGGCAACTGGACTTCTGCTGTTCATAAAATCAGCCCATCATTGCAGAACTTGGGCTGAGCCAATTTTGGTCCAAACACTAGGCAATTTGGAAATCCCTTCCACACGGACCATATAACCAACCTACAAAAAAGAAAACTGCACATCACTTTTCTTCTTTTTCTTTTTCTCAAGCTCTTGGTTTGATCACTCTGTTCATGGGAATTCTACAAACAAATTCAAACCCAACACAATTCAAAGGTCCACGTTCCAATCAAATTCCAAATCCAGTTTTTGGATTATATGATTTACCAACCCAATAAAAATCATGCTGAGGTTCCAATCCAGTATCAAGGCATACATTTTGTAGCAACATTCCTACCACTGATTCTTTGTTGCAATTGAACCATTTGTCTGAGAGAGTTTCAATATATTTTATATTGGTTTGGAACTCACAAGCATTAGAATATGACTTCTGGGAATCCAGAAAACATGAAACATAACAAAGAAAACTCAGACGAGAGAGTTCCCTTGTTATCAAGGACTCAAGATGAGAAAGTGATGACAGATAAATACTCTGGAGCATCCTTTCATGGCTCTGTGTTCAATCTGTCATGCACCATTGTTGGTTCTGGCATTATGAGCCTGCCTGCAACCTTGAAAATGCTGGGGCTCGTTCCTGGTATTGTTTTGATAATTATAGTTGCATTTGTTATCGAGGCGTCGATCGAGATGTTGTTGAGATTCAGCAGGGCAGGGTGTGCATATTCCTATGGTGATGCCATGGCTGATGCCTTTGGAAGAATTGGGAAAGTCTTACTTCAGATCTGCATTGTTATCTACAACACTGGTTCTCTTATAGTGTACATGATTATAATTGGTATGACGCCATTTCTTCTGCTTACATTGGTCTTACTACTTTCAAAACCATTGTTTTGTATTGTTTCTGTTGTGGCTCAGAAAATGTTTGTTTCCTTTTCGAAACCAGAGGATGTGCTTTCTGGATCAACCTCAAAAGAGGTTCACCATGCCGGCATTTTGGAAGGGTGGTTTGGAGAACATTGGTGGACTAGCCGCGCCTTTGTTCTTGTTGCAGTAACTGTCATTATATTTTTTCCATTGATGTTCTTCGAGCGTATTGGTTGGTAAATATTTCCTTTATGCATCAGTGCTAATTAATGATACCTTGTTTCTGCGTAATATAAAGTTGCAGCTTAGTACAGTTCCTGTGCAAATAAATCATCTTGGTCGCTTGTAATTTGATATAATCGTAGTTTGCTATGCATAGTTAGGTTAAACTCAGTAGGGCAGAGATATAATTCTTTGTTTTTCGGTTGCAGATTCAGCCAGATATATCTCTGTTATATCAGTCGGATTGGCGATTGTGTTCCTTCTTGTTGTCATTGGGGTCACAACTTTCAAATTAGTGGTCGGAAGCATAGAGACGCCTAAATGGTTTCCGGCTGTTACTGATTCAACATCATTCCTTAATCTCTTCACTGCAGTCCCTGTTGTTGTCTTTGCATACATCTGCCACTACAATGGTATTCAATCTGATCATCTCTTTATATCCAGGTCGTTACATGTGTAGCATTTTCTGTTTCTATAATTTTAACAACTTATTTTTTGCACTGGAATCCTGATTCGCAATTTGCGTGCTTTCAAGGAAAACAGAAAAAAAAAAAAAACAATTATATCTTTTGCATCCCTTATAATTTGCTCTTTTTTACCCCTCATGGTTAGATTTTTTGGTGCTAAGTATGCAAAATGGAAGAAGAACAAAGTTCCATACTCATATTGTTATCCTTGCAGAACTTTAGAATTTGCAAATGGTTGCATTCTGAAAATATGAATGTTGATAATTTTCAGTTCACACAATACAGAATGAGCTTGCAGATTCTTCCCTAATTCAAGGGTTGTTCGGGGTTCGCTTGCTCTATGTGCGGTTATCTATGTAATGACTGGCATTTTCGGGTTCCTTCTGTTTGGTGAATCAACATATACTGACTTGCTCTCCAACTTTGACACTGACATTGGTGTTCCATATAGCTCACTGTTCAACGACATTGTTCGAATTAGCTATGCCGGTCATGTTATACTTGTCTTCCCAACCATATTCTTACCTCTGCGGCTCAACTTGGATGGCCTCCTTTTCCCCTCAGCAAGGCCCCTGGCTTTGGACAAGAAGAGGTTTGTGTTGGAAAGTGTAGGGCTTGTCCTCATTTCCCTTGTGGGTGCAATATCCATACCAAATATTTGGGTAGCTTTTGAGTTCACAGGAGCAACAATGGGAGGGTTACTTGCATTTGTGTTTCCTGCCTCCATCACTCTCAAGTGAGCTCTTTTTCATTCTTAATTCAACTAGAAACTCACTTATCTCGATATCGATTGTTCTAATTCATAGATTTTCTCTGTTAATCTGGTGTTTCAGGGACCCTCATTGTATAGCCACTACCAAGGACAAGATTGTGTCAGTCTCCATGATCATTCTTGCAGTAGTTTCAAACTTCATGGCCATATATAGCAATCTGCGCTCTTTGTTGTCCTAACTGAGAAGAGCACTTGGTGCCTTGGCCAAATGGAACGAAAGACAAAAGAAAAAGTGACATCGAATTTATTCATGAATTTAAGGATAAATTCACATATTTGTTCTTTGAAAGTGAAGACAATTTGTTTTATTCATTTATTTATATGACTTACTTGAGATTGTTGTACAAGTTTCAATGTGATTGTCGTGTCGTACTAAATATCTTGGCCAACCATGCCACGTGTCGCAATTGGAACCTCCTGTGGTTTCGAAGAGTATGTCCGAGGCTTCCATCATTGTCTGTCGTTTTTGTTATGACTTTTGCCTAGGTGCTGATTACCCATCTAACTAAACCACATGTTGTATTCACTACAAATAATGGAGGCCTTCCAGTCAAATGGGAACACTCATTTATGTATTTTTGTATTTGTTTGACTAGCAGCTGAACAGCCTTTGCTCTAATACTTAAAAAAATTTGTCCCTCTAAATTCAGAGTTTGTATCTACTTTCCTTCTGTTTGTCTACCTATAAGAACCAGTTGTTTATTTTGTTTAGGTTCTATAGAAACCAAATTTGACCTTTCGTTCTTTTTTCTGTTTTCAATTCAACTTCTTGTTGCCAGGAGAGATTATGTTCAATATTGTTGAGTTCCACTAGGAAGAAAGCCACTCATTTTAAGTACTTGCAGTTTTTGATTCTTTGGTCTTGAATTTATATCAAGATTTTATAACCCAATTGTCACTTCCATTACTATTGTTAAGTCCTGTATCGAATTTTCGATCTAGTTCGAAACAGAGTTGTTTTCTGTTTAGTAGTTTTGCTTTGCAGGCAGCACATTAGGTGATTCTTTTGGGAATTTATAAAATTTCTGCTTGCTAACTGATGTTGTATGTTGAACTCTCAAAGTGATAAAATTTGAAAGCTCTGATTTTGAAGTAGTGAGTGAGCCATTGGAATATGAGTACACCACAAAGTGAACACCAATTAGTTGATGAGAGGACCCTTTTGTTGCCCACAAGCCAAAATGAAGAAGCTGAAGCTGGGTTTGGCAAACCCAGCAGAAGAGCTTCTTTTCATGGGTCTGTGTTCAATTTGTCCTGCACTGTTATTGGTTCTGGAATTATGAGCCTGCCTGCTACCTTGAACATATTGGGGCTCATCCCAGGGGTTGCTTTGATCATCATAGCTGCATTCTTAACAGAAGCATCAATTGATTTTTTGCTGAGATTCAGCAAGCCTGGTTCAGCATTTTCTTATGGTGATGTCATGGGCGAAGCCTTTGGAAAAGTTGGGAAGGTTTTGCTTCAGAGCTGTGTTATAATCAACAATATTGGTTCTCTTACTGTGTATATGATCATAATAGGTGAAATTTCAATGCTTTTTCTTCTTCTGTTATCATTTACCAATTTTTGTCAAGGCTCAAATATTATAGGCATTCTGTTCCAGATTAAAGCATGCTAAGCTTCTTGGTTAATTCTATTTTTTGGTTACCAGAGGATGTGCTTTCTGGCTCAACTTCAAATGGACTGGACGTGCTTTCGTTCTTATTGTCCTTACTGTTGTCGTAATTGTTCCATTGATATGTTTTAAGCGTATTGGTTAGTATTTCTTCCCTTGTTAATTTTTCTGTTTGGCATAGAATAGCTGTACATAGAGATTTACCAACAAGAAGACCCTTTCAAATTTGCCTGCAGATTCACTGAGGTTCACATCAGCTTTATCAATTACGCTAGCAGTTGTTTTTCTTGTTGCTGTCATCGTAATCACTGTGTACAAATTAATACTGGGAAGCATAGAGGCACCTGCATTGTTTCCTAGTGTTACTGGTCTGACTTCCTTTCTAAATCTCTTCACTGCATTTCCTGTTGTGGTTTTTGCTTATGTCTGCCACTACAATGGTAAGCAAGTTGATCCTCTTCTTATAAACCAGTCTTCTTTCATGCACAGTGTTTGTAGGAAAGTGATCGTCAAAACATAATTATACACTCGCAATCTCCATCCACATTATATAATCTGATATCTGGGGTGATGTCAAAACATAAATGAGCGGAAAATTCAGCAAGTTTCTGAAGATGCAATATAAGTTAAATGACTGGGAAGATAAGTTTCTAATCTAAAATTTTGAGGATGACTATCTATTAGTGGGAAACATCTTTGATCCTGTCTTCAGCAATGTCTCTCATATCATATCCTTGTCTATATATCTCAATTTCCAAAACTTCAAGTTGAGATCCAGCCATTTTATTTTGATGCAGTTCATAGCATACAAAATGAGCTTGAAGATTCTCGAAGGATGCCAGCCATTGTGCAGACTACAGTTGCTCTCTGTGCCTTTGTGTATGTGATGACCGGCGTGTTCGGGTTCCTCCTGTTTGGTGAATCAACTCTTTTGACCTGCTCTCCAACTTTGACACAGACCTTGGCATTCCATATAGCTCTGTCTTCAACGATATAGTTCGTATAAGTTACGCAGGCCACATCTTACTTGTATATCCCATTATTCTTTTTCCCCTGCGCCTTAACTTGGACGGCCTTCTCTTCCCCTCAGCCAGACCGTTGGCTTCGGACAACGTGAGGTTTTCATTGTTCAGCTCAGGGATCATTGTCATCACCCTCTTGGGTGCAATATTCATACCAAGCATATGGGTGGCTTTTGAGTTCACTGGAGCAACTGTTGGAGCTTTGCTTGCATTCATCTTTCCTGCTTGCATTGTTCTCAAGTGAGTTTTATCTTTTTACTTTCTGCTAGAATTTCTTGTATTTTAATCTTCACATTTGGTTTTGATCTTTTGTTTTTCAGGGACCCTCATGGCATAGCATGGAAGAAGGACAAGATTTTGTCTGTCTTCATGATCATTGTTGCTGTAGTGTCAAGTGTGGTAGCCATTTACAGTGATGCATATTCATTATTGACATAGCAAGGGCAATAAATATACCCTCCAATTTTTCATTTTTAATAATGTTGCTTGAGGGCTCTAACTAATCAATTGAAACATGTCAGATATATTGTCTGAATGAATGAATTGTAGTTGTAAAGGCAGACACAAGGAAAGAGAAGGAAATTATGCTTCTGCAACCTCTGATTATAAGCTCAAGACTCTTAAATTTTTTCCATTCATGTAAAATTTGTTAAACATTGCACCATATTCTAATGATCTCACCACCTCTCTAATATGTAGGACTTACCTATGTAAGTTCATTTCTATATAAAAAATGCAAAGAACAATTGATTGAAACAAAAAAACCAAAAAGAAAAATAATAATTTGAACAGATTAGCATGCCTTTTTTTCTTTCTTACTTTCGGTTACTCACAGTGATGGGGCCATGGTTATCAGAAATTGTGAGTTTAGTATATCACACACTACATGAATATTAGGATTTAAACCAAGAATCATGCGTGGGTAAATTCAGATATTACTTTTTATTCCCAAAAGTGCACGTTATAGTCGCAGTTTTTATTTTGTTTAAGGACCTTTCTTATTAAAAGGCAATAGTATATTAAACGCACAGTTTACACGAATATTAAGGCTCGAAGACTCGAACCCTGAATCTCACCTGAGGAAGTAAACCCTCCACTACACTAGTGGTTCCCATGCTTGTAGTCGCGGTTCTAAACAATCAACTGAGACTCTTAAACCGCGGTTTCCTATAGCGGTTTTAGCACTAATAAAGCAAAAAATTCGTTATTGGCCTTTGGGTGAAACGGTTGGAACCCAATTTCCAATGGCCGCAAAAGAGGACCAAGACGAGCTCGCCGAGTCTCTCAACGATCTCTTCACCAGCGTTTCCACTATGGTCAAATCCGAGCTCCAGGTTCCATCTCTGAAACCCCAATTTTCAACTTTTCAAATCGATTTCTGTGATCATCAATTGATCTAAGAACTGAGTACTTGTTGATATGAATTCATTTTGATCAGGGATCAACCAACCACCTGGACCTTTTGGAGAAGATGAATCTGAGAGTGGCCGAAGAGTACAAAGGCTTCGGTGACGTGGCCTCTGGGCTGAGCATCTTCGTGGAGCAGCTCAAGTCGAAAAGCGGCAGCTTTGAAGTGTATGCGAAGCAGATTGACGTTATAGAGCAGCAAGTCACGGAGTTCGAAGCTGTGATTTCAGTGCTGGATAGATATGTGTCTATGTTAGAGTCCAAAGTCCAATCCGTGTATCAGAATCCGTCTCCTTCCTAAGTTTTAAGTGTTTGTGAAAATTATTTTGCTGTTGGTTTAAATTTTGTGGCAATCTGTGGGTTTTTTTTGGGTGTGAAATGCTTTGAAATTGGAAATGAAAAGTGCCCTGCTTGAAGTAAAACACACTGTACGTTTAAAAGCGGTTTAGAGTAGTTTTACACTTTCGCTTGTATAAAAACAAAAAGCGGTTTGCACAAACTTCAGATTTTAGCAATCTGACAAAAGGTTTGCTTTGAGCAGTCGATCATGGAAACAGACATGAACGATTGTCAACCGATGATGTACGTGGCACAAACACAAGTATTCACCTTCTAAAGATGAAAGCAACCTTCTTTGAATGACTAATTTATGTATAATGGTAAAATGAACCATCCCAGTGTTTCTGCTATATAGTACAAGTATGCAACCAGCTGGTTCAAGTCATCAACAAGATAACTAACTACTATGTGCTTTTCTCAGCTTATCTTTCTGTGATGTTAGTTACGACGATAATAAGAGAACTTGCTACTTGTTTTGTAACGAGGAGGCTGCTTCTTCTTACGTCTTTGTAAGTTTTGCAGCATCATAGCCCGTGTCTTCCCATCTGGTTGCAGACCGTTCTCTCGCATCTTCGTGTAAATCTTCTTTGCTAATTCAATTTTGCCTCTTAAGCACATTCCTTGAATGGCAGCATTATAAAGAGACATATCTGGTGCAGCCCACTGCAGAACAAGTAAACATTATAGAGGTCATTATCTTTGGGCATTGAAGGTCTAAACAATTCCAAAAGAACAATAATGCATGGATACAATATGAGTCAATTGCACCATTGATAGAAAGAGTTTTTGAGTTTCACTAGAAAGAGTCGTTTTATACATTATTTCCATGCTATCCCATAAAAGTAATGATATGAGATAAGCTGAGGCACAAAATTAACATAACCCTGAAAAAACAAGGAAAAAACTTACATTCAGGATTTCCTCCACTTCATCCCATAGAGAACCCCAAATGCAACCCCTTATTAGTGATAGATAAGTAAATATGTCTGGGGTGCACTTCTGGTGAACCATGTGCTCATAAACTTGCAATGCCACTTCAGGTTTTCTTGCCTTCTCACAAGCACTTATTACAAGATTATATGATGCAGTTGAAACTGACTGCCCCGAAGCTTCTAATTGCCACAAAAGCTTCAGAGCTTTATCCCATAGTCCGAGCTTTGAGCATGACATTAAAGCCATATTGTACAAATGTGAGTTCAATTGAGAGCCCTGACTTGTCTTGATACTCTCATAAAGCCTAAGGGCATCATCATGTCGATTTGCCCTATACAATGCACCAAGTAACGCATTCCATGTGTAAGCATCGGGTGAATGACCCAAAGATCTCATGATATTATATACCCTGAATGCTAGTTCAACCTCCCCAGCCTTTCCAAGTGAATTTATCAATGCATTGAATGCAACTGCATTTGGCTTGAGCCCACTGTCCAACATACTTTGAAAGATGTTTAGCGCAAGATCCCACTTTCCGTCCTTTGAGCATGCACCAATGATAGCATGCATTGTATCATTCCCAGGTTCAAATTTGTTTTGAATCATTTCATTGTAAGCATCAAGAGCTAGTTCGTGCTGACTACAACGAACAAAAATGCTAACTAAGAGGCAGTAAGTAACTCGTGTTCCAGTAAGGCCATTCTCCTTAATATGTCTCCATAATCTCTCAGTTTCACGCCAATTGTTCACTTTACCACAAATTGATATCATTGTGTTATAGACGATGGTATCAAAACTGTCCCTCACTTCACTTTCCTCTTCCATTGCCACAAACATTTCAATGGCAGAGCTGCAGCCCTCAGCAACCGAAACTGCTTTCAGTATTAAACTATAAGTATGCCCTGTGGCTAGCTTCTTTCTCTTCATAAATTCAAACACTCTCAAGCCATCATCAAGTAACTCATTTCTCAAAAGGCAAGATAATAATGAATTACATGCATGTAAATTAGGAAGCAGACCTGATAGTTCCATGGAAGTAAACAGTTCCAATGCACTTCTAGTTTTGTTTGTTCTACTAAGCACCAAAATCCGCTTTGATAATGTTTCTTCGTCCATCTCCTCTAAGAAGCTTACCCTATTTTCATTCAATGAAGCCTTCCTTTTTAAACATGATTCGGGCTGAATGGGAACCTCAGGTTCAATATCCAAGTCCTCGTCAATTGCCAACTCTCCCCACGGAGGCAATGCCTGCTTAACAAAAGAAGTTTCATAGCCTCCTTCTCTTTGAACCATTTTATCTTCTTCCTCTTCTTCACAAACCAAACCAGATTGGACACCAGCCACCATGTTTGGTAAAGTCAGAGATTTTGCCTTCCTTGTACATGCACTTGTCAAATTTATTGGCGGCATATTGGGTAACCACATAGAAACTAAACACTGACGAGAATGCCGATAGCCAATTTTATGCACAGAACTACTTGGGTTAAATGGTTTATGTTGGAAAAGAAACCCATTTGACATAATCACTATGGAAACTGAAACCCTCATCACCTCCCCCATAACTGAACAAAACTAATACAGAAATACACAAAGATACAAACTTTGGTCTTTCTTCAACCATATGAAGTGGTTTGATGAGAAAACTAACCTCAAGAGCATGACCCAGTTTGATAATTCAGCTTGAAAGATGAAGATGAAGCTCACGCCCCTGTTCCATCAAAACAACACCTTTCTCAAGCTCCAAGCAAGTATTTTTCATGGTGAAAAAAAATTCTAAATTGCAACAAAAATCACTGGTTGAGAAGACCAATAAAACCCATCAGCTGGAAAACTATAGCTCATAATTTGGTAAATTATGCTCCTTTTCTTCTTCTTCTTCTATACAGGAGACAGAAAAAAGAGCATATATCTCTATTTGCTGAGAGGGACCGCTTTGTTGAATCTGTTCTGCTAAATAACATGATACGACAACGTTTTGTGCCAAAAAAATGAACCGCAGAGCGAACTCGTTTTACAAATAAGCGCCAAAATCTTAACCCGGCCCATAGGCCCGGCCCATTAAATTTGGCGCTCGACGGCACTCTAAGGCTCAACGCCTCTGCCTCTCTATCTGTAGCACAATGACGACCGCCATGGCTCCTCCACCAGACCCCGTCCCCGAAACCCTAAGCAGCGAACCGGCCGAAACATCTTCGTCTGCAATTACGATGAAGCCCCCAATGGGTCCTCCACCTGCCAAAAACCCTAGCCCTCCGCCACAATCTGAAGCCCCTATCGCCGAAGAGCAACCCCAATCCAATTCATCCATTAACGATTCAACAGAAGCAGCCGAGGACAATGCCAAGCAGATCTTGAAGCCCCAATCTCAAGGCTTTGCCGTTCCCTACACGATCCCTCCCTGGAGTGCAGCTCCATGTCACCAGTTCCAACTCGAGGTCCTCAAGGACGGCGCTATCATCAACCAATTTGATGTGTAAGCTTCTTCTTCTTATTACTTTTCCGTGGAAGTTAATTTTTCACGTTATGCTATAGCGTTGTAGAAGATGTTTCTGATTGAAAATTTCAGATATGAGAAAGGAGCTTACATGTTTGGCCGTATAGACCTCTGCGACTTTGTCCTGGAGCATCCAACCGTTTCTCGCTTCCATGCTGGTAATTAAGCAATTCTTTTTCCTTTACATTTTAACTTGGTGATGTTTTCATGTGTGTATGTGTACTATAATTGTATTGCATTTGATTTTATTATAGATTCAACAATTCTTAGGCTTAATGCATTCTAAGAGATTTTTGCGCTAAATCTATAATGGTGACTTGAAAATTTTCCAGTCCTCCAGTTCACGAGAAGTGGGGAGGCATATCTTTATGATCTCGGCAGTACTCATGGTACTTTCATCAACAAGAATCAGGTATTTCTATGCAGCTGATTGCTTTCCTCACATTGTTTGTATGCCTTGAAACATTGGATTGTATTTTGTTGTGTTCCATGTGCTTAGTTTTTTATTCTTCTAATACATATTTAACATTAATTGTAATATCTGTCTTTCAACCTTGTTTTTGGCTTTGGGTGTTTTTTTCTTCTTTCGGTTTAAAAATTCAAACTTGCATTGACCTGGTCCATCTTCAACCTGTTTTCAAATTAGGAATTAAGTTTGTACTGTGAACAGCTGGGGTTTTTGTGTACTCTCATACAAAGGCTCTTGTTGCTATAAATTGTGAGTATTTAATATTGTTCCTAACCATTTTCTCATGCCTAATAATCAGGTGAACAAAAAGGTTTATGTGGATTTATGTGTTGGTGATGTCATCCGTTTTGGACAGTGAGTATCTTATTATCTTGATCCCAATCCATTCACTTCCTATGTTGATCCTTATTTTCCCATGTTTTATGACTTAAGAGTTCTGAATGCTAATCTATTAGGTAGTTGAATATATTAGGTAATGAGATTTAGGCATTTGACAAAGGATAGTTACTTAGGATTATCTTAAGGAACTTATCAAGGATTAATTTATAGGTGACTGATTTTTTTACAGATGACTTATAGTTTCTTACCCTTTTCTGATTTATCAGATAGTGCTCATAGCCAACTGCCAAACCCATTGATATGGACCTAGAATGCATCATTGTGGAAAATACATTTTTTTCTTCTATGAAACACTTCTGATTATTCTTCTTTTTGTTTTTATGTAGTTCATCTCGTCTGTACATTTTCCAAGGACCATCTGAGTTGATGCCACCGGTAAGACTTTCTTATTTAAATCTGTATGTGTTATATTTCTTTTGTTCACCTGATTATGAAGAATTGTAAGAGGAGATTTTCTTGAGCTACAGGAGTTAAGACAATGAAAATGAACTAAGCACTCAGAATATATTAGCGTTCAAAATAGTTGCATTTTCTTTCAGAAGAATCCTCAAGAATTTTTTCTTTACAGTTAATTTTGTAAAGAGTATGTTAATGGGGTCAAGTTAGGTTTTTCAATTTATTCATGTCCAGATTTTGTTCACATCAAGCATAGTCAAATGGCTCATGCAAATAGAATTGATACCACTGCTACCAGGTGTGGCTTGGGTTGCCTAAAAAAGATAGCAGCCAAGTTAGGGTTCAAAGCAGAGCATTTTCTCATGGACAGGTCATGGATTATTGTGTGGTTTTATGTTGTAGGAAAAAGACTTGAAGCTTTTAAGAGTGGCCAAAATGCGTGAAGATATCCTAGATCAGGAAGCATCACTTCAGCGAGCAAGACTGGAAGCTTCTCTTGCTGATGGCATCTCATGGGGCATGGAAGAGGATGCTATTGAAGAAGCTGAGGTATGTGGGATTTAATGATCACTTCCTTTTTTAATTATGTTTTTAATAGAGATTGACCTAAACTGCATTACATATCCTTCTATTTTCTTAAAGTATATGATGTTTTCTGCATGATGAATTGAAAGAAGATATTTCTATCATATATATCACTGATTGCTGTGGTTTTGGAATTTTAGGATGATGGTGAAGAAGTAACTTGGCAAACTTACAAAGGACAGCTAACAGAAAAACAGGAAAAGACGCGTGAAAAAGTGCTTAAAAGATTGGAAAAGGCAAGTGATTTTAATTCTTCCTGCTTTTTTGTTAATGAAATGCTATTTCCCCTGTATGTTAGATCATTTGGTTGCCCACTGTTTATACCCTCAAGATATTCTCCCTGCTTTTAATCATTGAAATGCTATCTTCCTGCATGTGTTAGGTCTCTCTGTTGCCAATTGTTTTTACCTTCAAGATGTATGGTTAGCATCTTATTGTTTTGAGTTGTGTATATTGCTTGGTATTGGAGAAAAGCAGTTCTTGAATTGGTATTCAGAAAAGTCACAAGCACAACCAGTGTACCTGTTATTGGTGTTTGATGAGAGCAATAATTCTTGTACTTGCATTTTAATAATAGAAATAGTGCACCTATTAAAAATGGTTGAAAGTGGCTCTTGTAGTTCTTATTTATCGGTTTCTACCTTGTTTACCTTGTGGTTAAAGATACACTGCCTCACTTTGACAAAACTGACCCATTCTCATTGCTTTCCATTTTTTCATGAGAATACAAAGAATAAAAGATTGGGAAACCTTTAAAGGTTGATGATAGAAAATTTGTTAATGCAGACTTGTTCTCCCTTTATCTAGACTGTTGAAATGGTTACCAATCAAATTATCCTATTAGAAACTCAACAAGTATTCTTTATAAAGGTCCTAAGCTTTATGGTAAATCTTATTTTTTTCTAATATCCTTTTTATTTCATTTTTCTTCTTGTAGATTGCTCACATGAAGAAAGAGATAGATGCTATTCGTGCTAAAGACATCTCTCAAGGTGGTTTGAGTCAAGGACAACAAACTCAAATTGCTCGAAATGAACAGAGAATAGCACAGGTAAATTCTTCACAAATAGGCATATGCTGGTTCATTTCTCCTTTACACTGGTAGTTGATAAACACAAGATTTTTTGTGTCCAACTCCACAGAGGAAAGAGAGGGGAGCCTTCTGGTTAACATTTTATTTGTTTAAAATTTTAACAGATTATGGAAGAACTTGAAAATTTGGAAGAGACGCTAAATGAGAGTATACGAGAAAGTTTGGGTGCACGTGTTGGCAAGCTATCTTATGGTAAGAAGAAAGGAGCAACTGACGAAGAAGAAGAACTTTTGAGGTATTTTATTAATAACAAATACCTATCTGGAAGTGTTGGTGCTTCTACTCTTAATGGTTGTGCAATAGAAAACTCAATTACAGCTGTGCAGAATGCTCGGACCATGTGAATTTGTTTGGATGGTTTTTAGCTTTGATCAGGGTATTCTTATGATAGCAATCATGAAGTTGTGATTTCATGATTAACTGTGAATTTAGATGACTATTAGAAATGTCATGCTTTATTTGTCAGTAATGTAGGATTTCTGAATTTATTTGTAGTTAATGATTGTAATGATTTGTTATTTTGCAGCGATGATGATGAATTCTATGACAGAACAAAGAAGCCTTCCAGTAAAAAGGCGGGTGAAAACCCATCTGTTGAAACCTCTGATACTCTTCTTGACAAGAGAGATGCTATCATGAAAGAAATGGAAGAAAAGAAAGAATTGCTTTCAATTGAGAAAGACAAAATGGCATCAAAAACTACAGACGAAACTGATGCTGCAGATGCACTGGATGCATACATGTCAGGGCTTTCATCTCAGCTTGGTGAGTGTTTTGTGCTACCACTTATTGTTGATAATTGGTTATAGGTGAGTGTTTTCTGCTTTCACTTATTGTTGTTGCTTTCCTTCTTGTTAGTGCTTAATAAAACTGAGGAACTCCAAAAGGAACTATCAGCTCTCCAGTCTGAATTGGACAGGATAATCTTTCTTTTGAAGATTGCTGACCCATCTGGAGAAGCTGCGAAGAAAAGGGATTCAAAAGTGCAAGAGGTGCAAGAGTCAAAACCTAACAAGTCTGAAACTCCTGCTCCTGCCATAAAAAAGCAACCTCCAATGGAACCAAAGGAAAGCAGCCAACCTGGAAAACCAGCAAATGACTCTATACTGAAAGAGGGAACTACAGAGGTTAGCATTAAATCGAGCACGGAGCTGGCAGCTAGCAAGATTGTAACTGATGCAACAGAAGGAAAAAACGTTGTGTATAGTGTTGTAAAGCCACAGTGGCTTGGGGCTGTTGAGGACATAAAAATGGAGAAGGGTCATCAAGATGCAGCACCTTCAAATCAGGACGAGGCTGGTGAATTCGTTGACTACAAAGACAGGAAGAAAATTTTGGAGAATGTCAGTGATGCTGAAGTTAACATGGAATCTGGGATTGAAAATGCTGCTCCTGGTTTGATTATACGGAAGCGGAAACAAGTTCATGAGTCTAAAGGTAATGATAGTGATTCTCGTCAACAGCCGGCATCCTCCACAGGAGCTGAATTCATGGCAGAGGATGCTGTGGCACTGTTGTTAAAACATAAAAGAGGCTATTATGCACCAGATGATGAGACCCAAGAATTGAGCAAGGATAAGAAGCCTAAACGAGTTCTCGGTCCAGAGAAACCTTCATTTCTTGATACTAATTCCGATGAAACATGGGTGCCTCCTGAAGGTAAAGCTATTTTGCTTTCCTGTTTACCTTCTTTACTCGCTTTTGTGAGGTGGGGAGGAGAAGGGTACTGATTGCTGATTTGTTTTGTCTTTTTGAAAAACCTTGTTTCGTGTTGGTGCTTATCTTTATGTTTCATGCAGGACAATCTGGCGATGGACGAACTTCCTTGAACAGTCGCTATGGCTACTAGATCCGAATGCCCCCATGGTCACCAAGAAGTGACAGTTTATTGCTTGAACCAACGTTTATGCGCCTAAAATGTCATGGATGGAGCAACAACTGGGAGACGCACTGATGGAGTTGTTTGGTAGCGCGCATATTTTGTAATCAGGTTGAAAATTGAGGCTGGATTACGATCATGAAAAAGCAGTTTAGGGACTGATTGTACAGAGATATGAAGACACAAACAGATCTCTGAATCACTGTTGCAAACCCAAATGTAAAACCTAGTCCAATATACTTCCAAGTTTCAACCATTGCTTGTATCACTATCAGATGGAAAAGAACAAGAAAGAGATTAAGCTTCCAAGTTCTCTAACAAGGTTTGATAATATAATGCCAACAAGTACAATATATTATTGTATATATTTTCATTTCCGGTTGTTTTTATGTACATCGTCAGATCATCATATAATATTTGATCGTACGATTGTGAATCTTAATAATCCATCTATGGTAATCGGGTGAAGAAAATTAACAATAAAAGTCGAGCAAAATTGGCAAGTGCGCCGTACGGAAAAGGACCAATGGGCAAAATATTCCTGTTTATATTAGCAAATGAAGCAATCATATAAATCATTTTTTAATATAGAGATTTATTAAATTATTCATGATTTCTTTCATAAAAAATTAAAATAAAATTTCTTTCATGATTTCAAGTTTAAATTTACTCGTATGACAGGTCCTTTCATTCATAGTCAAATTGTATTTTGATTAAATGTGAACGAATTGATTCCCAATTATTTACAAATCTGTTTAACCAAATTTGTCGCTCAAATTTACAAGAAAAGAATAAAGACATCAACATAAAACTGGGCCATGTAGTTTAGACTAGATATTGCTTGAATCAGCCACAAAGCTTTTACATACTTCACAGGAATATAGACCATGTATTCTTATAAAGCATTATAACATCTTTGTTTCTCAGCTTCCTCTACAGAAGAAGCTTGTTCCATGAACCAGCCTTGGATTAGCTTCGACTGCATATACGTGCATACGGGTATTCAGAAACTCTCAAGTTAATGGTTGGCTGTACACGGGCGGCATATGTGCACTGAGATCTGAATGAAGAACCCTTTCCAGATATATACAGCCATAATGCATTCATTCCAGATATATACGGCCATAATGCAGCGAGTCTCTGCCCGGGTTGTTCGAGCAGGCAGCTTCCTTCTTGGCATGCTCATAGATAGCAGCAGTGTGTGAACATCAGAGGCAGAACAGACGCAGTTTCAAATGAAAGATAACTCTCCATCTATTAGTTAAAGAAATACGGCGACTTTAAGACATCCCTTAAGTCAAAGTCACCCCGTTCAGGCAAGGGGGGGAACGTTAATGCGGGAAAGGACTGCTGAAAGCTCTTCAATAACTGGACACAAAACAGATGATGGGTTAGATCATACCATAAAATAAAATTGTTTATGCAGTTGTGATGCTTCATGATGGCGTAAACATTTCTTTTCAATTTAAACTTGAAAGGAGCATTTCAGAAGAGAAGATACTGTACATTCTCAAGTATTGGAGTCTCATAGAGTTCGACAAACTTTTCACGAAGTATCTTGTTCATTTCATCCACGTCACACGCATGTGTCCAGTATGAGTCATGAACTCCTGTAATCATATGTTATTACATAGCTATTGTAAGTGTCTACGTGTGCCTCTGAGAGAGAGAGAGAGAGAGAGAGAGAGCAACTAATTACAATGAAGTGCACAAGAACAGACCTGCAAAGCTTAAGCCTGCCTTTTTACAGGCAATCGCAGTCATCATCATATGAGAACTATCAAGAGAATGAACAAAATTTGGTGGGAAAGCCGTCCTCTGCCTCTTGACCATGACCTATCATAAACAAAATTTAGTTTTAAGATTTGAGGCTCGGAAACTTAAAATATGTAAAACAATGCTCATTTGGTGATTTCTTTTTTCTTTTAGCCTTTATTGCCATAACGATGTGGTTAGTTAAACTTATCAAAAATAAAACAATCAGGCATGAGGCAACCTAAAGATGGCATGGTTTTTTTGTTCCTTTCTTTTTCTAAATACAAAAAGACTGATCCAAGTTAACTACCATGATTCAAATGATGATGCGAAAACTACTAAGGGAAGGGCTTCATAATGAATCAACCATTTCGCTACCATAGTTCTGTGGAAGAAGTTTTGCACAAATATTAATCTGAAGGATTAACCAGTGAGAAGAGAGAGGAAAAAGTCCTCTGCTGCCACTTCCTGGGGCAGGAGGTGGAGAATTGCATAGTGCAGGTGCAGAAATTTCAAATATTCCTTATCCAATTGTACAAAAGAAGAAAATATAAGTAAAAAACACATGGTCAGTGTTCCACGTATGAAATGAAATAAGACAATGCGTTGCTAGCAAAATCCTTTCAGTCTTAAAAACTAGAAAAATCTGGATATCTCAACTAATGTGATTATGAGTGATATGAGTGTGAGCTTGAAAATAACACTAAATGGCAGGACTAACAAGATAGAATTACCAACGATGATAACTACAGTACCTTTTCTGTTTCTCGCTGTAACGTCAAAACTTGAAGGGAAGTTTTAATCTGCAACAAATTTAACCATGAGTTAGTGATTGATTTAAACATTTAGTAACTATGAATACAATAAGAATATTGACAACCCTTGTCGACTTAGCGGAATTTGTAATACTCACAAGATGCCTTCCGAATTTACGGTAAGGTTGCACAACTGGAAGTCCAAGCGGAGTTGTCCACCGTACCGGTTGGTTTTCAGATGCAATTATCTGCAAATCAAGAAAAACAAATATCAAAAAATCAGGAAAACATTCGCACAGAGAGAGAACAACAAAAAACAAAAAAGAGGAATCTGCTACAAACTTTTGCACATTCGCCAAGCCAGCTCATGATACCTCGTGCAGCTTCAAACATCTCTCCTAAAGCAGTTAAGGTGATCTGCCAATTATACACAGAATCTTGTCATACAAAGATAAAATCCACATGTACACATGCTCACATGCATATGAGAAATTATTTCTAATTACATGGGGAAGAAAAAGACACCCTCACAATTATGAACTTTTCTATACCTTTGCAGCATAACAAGCACAACCAAAGATCTCTGCATCATCTGAAATGGAACCACGTTCCTTCAACCTCCTCTTGATTTGATCCCGAGCACCAATGTAAGTGACACCATATACTGATGTCATCACAGTCTGCTTCACCAATTTCCTATCCACCTAAATTATGGCCAACCATCAGGGTCTACCATCAGTTGCACGATATAAGCAGGTAGTCAAAGAAATGCCAGTTCACACAAAGCAATCGGATGAGAACCACATATTTTCTGATATATCAGTAACCAGCACATGTTTTGTTACGGAATTTGAATGATATTAAGTTATTAACTCCAATATCAGGTCATCTACTTTGTTTTAGTAACATATGCATCAAAAGAATGAACTTAACAGTTGTAAAATCAACCTGATTAATTAATAATTTTGCATGCAATGCCTCTGGAAAAACTGTAGGATCCTTCTGTGCATCTCTTCTCATGATTTCCAGTACCCTGCACCGTGAATTTGATACTTAATTATCATAATATTACTTACTCATGACATGATGACAGCTTCCATGGAAATTGAGACAAATAAAACTCGTGTAAATGATGGGGTTCTATACCCATCATGTGATGGAAACCTATGCCTTTGTCATAAACCGCTTACCTAACAGCTATTCCTGAGTAAACATCTGCAGGCTTCTCTCCTGTAACCAGATTGACAGAAGCTGCTCCCAACTGAATGGAAACTTTCCAATGAGACAATATATATGAAACAAATGCATGCAATTTCTGCTATACCATAGGTCGACAAGGGAGGGAAGGAGGGAGAGGGTGGGGGAAAAAGGTGAACCATGTATGACCTACCGTAAAATAAAATTGAAAGTAAGAAATACCTTGTCTCTTCCAAGGGCAGCATAGTGTTGTAAACCATTGCACGAGCCATCCTAGAGAACATCAGTTAAAAGCAAGAAATGTAAACATAATATGGTTTAATGAATAATGAGAGGGCAGGCGCAATTTATATTAAAAAGAGCTATTGCTTAAGCAAACAGTCCCTCATTTGAAAAACACAAAATCACCTGATAAGTTACCTATAGGCTACCATACTAGATAATTCCAGTATCCAACACTTAACTAATGGAAACAAAGCCATCTAAACCTACTTCTTGGGTTGTTTCAACATAGACCTCAAGGAAGGAGGTTATGAGTATAAGAAACAAATCCCCTCAGGATTCCCCTACCCTACACCCCAAAAAAGAAGAATCCAAAAGGTATGTATGCATGTGTGAACAGTAAACCGCAGAAAAGATCTATGCCTTACACAAAGCATAGATCTCTGCTAGCTTCCTTTACACAAGGCAGTGCACACATTTATACTTTTCCAGTTTAATTCTGTTATAACTCTTAACACAAGAAAAATACATAGAACACAGAATCTCCTTCAAAAATGCCCGAAACCACATAATTTAAACATCCAAAACTAATTGATTATTTGTGGGACTCCTTTGTGAAAGTACCTGATGTACAGGAATATGTGAAATAAAAGTCTCTGGAGAAGAGCTTCTCAAAGCTTCAGCAAGGTTAATGCACACAGCCAAGCATTGAAATGGATCTTCTGCCTTCAACCACCAGCGCCTTCCTTCTAGTGGTATGTCCACAGAATCAAATATATCATCTAAGTGATTCTCAGTAAATGCTATTCGACCCTCAAGGGATAATTTGTCCACACCACCAGCATATAGATTTGCCAACTGTATCTTCAACCAACTTAAGCCTGACTTTCCAAGGGGGCGTCCCTCTTGAAACTCCAAAATACCCCGGCATACATCTGAACCGAGATGATTCAAGTATGGGTGCATAGGATATGCACGGCCCCGAAAGTCAAGATTGTGTGGATAGTAAAAACCTTCTTCATCCTTCATCTTCCGTGCTACCTGCTCCTCCGTAAAATAAGTTTAACATATTCTAAGTATGTCATGGTTAATGAATTCACAGAAAGTGAAATAAATCTTACAGCTAGTTTAAGTTCTATGTCACAACGCTGTGAATGCCTCTCCATGTTCTCT
The DNA here is from genome assembly GCF_029339155.1 of Prunus mume. NCBI lineage: Eukaryota > Viridiplantae > Streptophyta > Magnoliopsida > Rosales > Rosaceae > Prunus > Prunus mume. The sequence goes on along the minus strand of NC_142701.1, from coordinate 20,632,872 downwards.
TTCTTCACAGACTTCACCTTCCATTTCCATTTCTTAAGCAGTGTTTCATCTTCAGTATCTGGTTCCTCTGGTAAAGGAACCTGAAATATGGAAATATCAAGAAAACAAGCTTCAGATCAATTTCAATGAATTAAAATTTCCTGAGATAGCACAAGATTAATATCAATAATTTGGAAGTAAAATGAAGGAGTGTGCAAAAAAAATTCAAAAACTGATTAAACCACCAGTTTGGTTTTTTTTTTTTTTTTGGTCTGATCCAGCCAGTTTGGTATTGTTTGGATTTTGTCAAGTATGTTAAACGTTAACCAACCAACCTCTAATATGTCCTTCTCTTTTTCTTTTGGGTGGGTGTTGGGAGAGATTGGAGTACTATAAATTGGAAAATAATTAAGAAGGCAAGTACATTATTTTTATAGGAAAGGCATGCACATTAACTGGAAATATTTCAAAGAAAAGAAAAATATGACTGATAAACTCACATCATTACGGTCCACCAGATCAGCGAGATGGCCTCCGCTAGCCCATATTCTATCTACAACACTAAGTACCCTCTTATTAACTCTCCATCTGGTATTCCCAAGAGCGTCCAGGGCCTGGCCAGGAGATACACAAAATTTACACATATGAGAATCAAAACAGAAGGCACCACACACTTCATGTTGGTCGAGTTCAATAAAAGTTTTCATAAGGACAACATTTCTATGTATATAAACCTTAAAAACTGGTTCCAGTTGCTCCCTTGGGGTCCTCTTAATTGCTTCACGCTGCTGTCTAGCTCCATGAATGCGCATGACATAGGATGGTAGGAAAAAGTACCCTCCTTTGTCATAACTGCAAAAAGACCCAAAATAAGGGGAGTAAGATGAATTTACAAAAACACAAAAGAGGATAAAAACAGGCTAACATCTCAAAAAAGTAAATCTGAAATTATGTCTCATAAAGATCTAAACAACAGTAGGAAACCTAAAAATGGGATTTTTTTTTTAATCATTGGTCCTGACTGGTTAGCCAACCAAACAGAACTCTGAAGAAGAATTCCCCTTCTCTATGTCCAGATGCACTAAGAAAGTTGAATCATGCCACCTTTAAAGTTTGAATTTATTGGAGTCACCCTACTCTATTTCTATATCAAATCCTATTGTCCATCTACATCTTAAATCCACAATAATAAAAGTTCTCTCTGGAAAAAAAGTGAGGGTAAAATGGTGGAAACTTTTCATGAAAAAGGTATGTGTGAATAGTTTAGTGGATGAAAATAGAAACACCCTCTCCCCATGGTAGTTTGAAAATAATTAAGATAAACCTGAACTTTAACATCTATGATGGTGAAAGCACTTGATTCATTAAGCTCATTCTTCTACAATGTTGGATTTGCTAGCAGCTCTTAAGTGAGATTATAATTTTTTATCTAGTGAGCATGTTCTATTGTACATCCTTTTGAGTTGTAATTTCTTGTTTTTACTTGTTCTTTCCAGATAGCGGATACCTTATCCACTCTTTGTATGCAGCTTTCCTACTTTAATAAAATTATGTTTCTTTTCCAGAAAAAAAAAAATAAAGAACTGCAGAATTAGTTTCTTACTTGTATCTTGTATCTGATGATCTTAGCAAGAAGGGAGGGAAGGCTAGGGGGGACGATATTGAGGAAATATTAAAATAACTTCTACACATCCCATCCCATCCATTACCAATTTTCTGAATTTATGAAGCCTTCAATCTGATCATATATGATCTTCAAATAAAAGATTTTTTAAAAAATGAACTATAAAATAGGGCAATACTGGTAAAACATAACTGATTTTTCCATACCCAGTCCAGTTCAATGGCGGTACCAACATCGGCATATAAGGAATCATCACGTGCCTTGCCTGTTTAAACAGTAACAATTATTAATATATCATGCACTAAGGAAGGAAATAAAATTCCTGCAAGAATTTCTTGGCATGTGTCCTTTGGCAGGAAATGAGAAACCTCATACACAAGTAGTTTAGCCAACACTGTATCACCAGCCAGGGACAAGTGAACAATGCTCTACAGACGATGTTATTAGCCTTGAATCAATTTCAATACTATCAAACTATCTTATCTATATAACATTCCTAGATCGTGAAAAGAAGAAACTATTAAATTTAAATATATATATATATATATAGTTGCCTAGTTCCAAGTGTCAACAGAAAACTTCAATTGTTTCAAGAATAACAGAACGGAAAAAGGATCAGATTTGCTTACTGTTTTCTCAAGGCCTTTGAGAACAAGAGGGTCACATTCAATAACACCATATCTTCTGCTGGCATTCCTGTTGAGAGAAAATTCCACATCATTATTCAAAATTATCCAGAGGGAAGGGGGAGGTATAGAGTTATCAATAGGACAGACTAATAAATACTTTGCATCTTTCGCAACAGTCCTAAATGTGTGTACAAATGCAGGTCGTATATCCGGTGGACCATCTGCTAACTGGTCAGCTGGAGGTTGTATAAAAGCTGTTTGAGTCAACAATTCAATCAAACGACTGCCGACCTAAAAATGTACAAGGAAAAAAGCACCCCTTTAGAATGCATGTGAATAAAATGCTGATAACGTTTTACCAGTAAAAGAAATAAGCCATGCAAACCTTAGCCCTGGCTTCCAGGCTCCATGATTTTGAAGCATCATGTTTGCTCACTATCCCTCTCACTGCTTTCAGTTTTTGTTTTTTCATCAAGTTAGTGACTTTTTTATTCAACTTCTCTCGTTCCTTCATTGCAGCATCAGACTCCCCATTTTCCTGATCTTTGTCAACCTTTTTCTTTCTCGTCATTTCCAAGAACTTGTGTATTCTAACCTGATGCATTGAAGCAGTGACACATCAGTGCTCATCTAGGAGAGATGGGCGGGATGACACTGTGTAGAGTAAGAAAACCAAGCCTTAGGAATGCTGCTTTACTTAGTCCAGCTAGAGAACAATAAGAAACAAAGAGCAAGGCACTAAGGTTTAGATTTTTAGAACATGCCTCAAGCCAACGTCCACACAAACTTGACATGCTTTGAAACAAAGGCAAAAAAAGGAGTTTCACTACGGCATCACCATTAAATGGATTCCAGCGAAGACAAATTAAACTAAACGGATAAATAAATAAGTAAATGACCGCAATTCTACTCATGAATGGAAGAGCATGGACTATTAACCAAGTAGATGAAACCGAATCAAAATGTCCACGAAGAATATGAGTAAAGCAAAGTTCAAACCTCCTGCTCAATGGCTTCACCTATCGTGCAAGCAGCTGCTACCACCCTGCAAGTTCCATGTTCGCCTCCGGTCATCAGCAATCCCATCAACTTATGCATTGTAATAACTGACATCATATCAGCTGGTAACTGATCAATATACGGTGCATAAGCTGCCTTCTTCTTTCCCTTCCGACACAGGTCTTGCTCTTTGTCAATGGCATTGCGCAAAGGCTCAAACCAACCAAGAAACAAAGACTTCATGTATGGCAAATTGGGTGCTAACTTCTGCTCACACATGTCCATCATAAGCTCCCTGTACTCCTTGGCCGCCCGTTCCCATGCTTCAGTTTCAATCTTTATCTGTCTTCTCTTAAGCATGTGGTACTTCCCTTGCCCCATTCCTCTCGCTCTATTCTGCCTAGTCCGCTGCTTATATTGGGCCTCCCTCTTCTCCTCTATACTCATTTGTTGCAATAATTCTTGAACTTCATCAACAACAGACACATCTTCCTCAACATCCGTGGAAGATACAGCCTCAGCTACGCTCGCATACCCTTTGGGACAAAACCCATTAAACCCAATCGGATTCCTCACAGACCAGAAACTGGGCTTACACATACAATCCTCAGGTGAAGAAATAGTACCTTTGCCGCGAAAACCCACCTCAGAAAACCTCAAGCTTGAGCAAGAACTCAGCTCAAAAGGCTTGAAATTTCCCGGGAAAACCGATTCCTGGCAAATACGCAGAAGGCTATAAGCTCGTGAAAAAGACTGCGAATTGATGTGAAACCTCTGCTTCCTCGAAATGGCTTGCTTAGCAAAATTTCTCCACACAGTTGTTGATATCATTGATGGGTTTTTGTGGAAAATTAAGGGGCTATGAAATGTAAAATTCTTGCTGATATTTGCAGGGGACAGTGGGGTTTGGCTGCTGGACATCAAAATAAAATCAAATTTTTTTGGACTAAATTAATTGATGAAACTGGGATCAGAGGAAATGGGTCGATGAATGAATTTGCAGAAGCAATGGAATTCATAGAGACTGAGAAAGGGGGGTAGTAACCAGTAAGCTAGCAGCCGCCTTAAGCCCTAAACCCTTTCTTAAACCCTGTCTTTGATATTTTATTGATCGAACGCAAAGCCTCGCAACTCGGATTTTTGCTTGCCTTGGTGACTGACGGAGTCTTGGGGGGGTTTCTACAATATTTTAAATCTTTGCACCCTATATGTAATTTGACGATTGATGATGTGTTTTTTTTCTTTTCTTTTTTTTGGCTATGATGTGGACTAATTAAAACTTCGTCCATGATTAAAAATAAAATTCAAACTTTTGTTTATTAATAGAGAAATGGACTTGTACATTTTCAGATAGGGGAGAGAAAGAAAGACTTACTTTTTGTTGTAATTTATGTAAGATAATATTTGTTTCAATAATAATTTACTTATTATCTTTTATTAATAATAGGTACATTATTTTCAAAATGCGTTAAAAGTTGGGTATATTATTTAAATAATAAATAAATTCATACTAAGTAAATTATTTTTTGATGTGACACTCACAATGTCACGTAATATTACTAATTTACTTATGTTGTAACACATGAATGTATTTATTAATTTTATACCTAAAGTCTATGACACATAAACATTGTCATTTGCTCACATTTTAGTACTTTAATTAATAACGCCACATGATAATGTGATAATAACACCCTAAGTCTATGTTTTAAGTTCGAGAGATACACCATATTACAAATTTACAAATGGTTCTTTTTTGTCACTATAACGAAAATATGACAATCAACAAAAATCATTTATCTCAAATTGATTCAACAACATAACACAGACAGAGTGTAGTCACAGCGTGCAATAAACACATCCTGCATAAAAAAAAAATAAACACATCATCAACAAACTCTAGGGCACTTGAGCCAAAATTCTTGTACTGACTTTTGCCTGCCATTTCTTGTCATATTTTCATATTACTACATCGAAAGTGAATAAGTATTCGTAGCATTCTGGGGTTTGACAAGTCTAACAAAGAGCCAATCAGAAAATTTGGCATATCCATGAATTTGAGAGAGAGAGAGAAGAGGGGTTAGATTTATTAAGTTGGAGAATTAACTGAGATACATAATTTGCCTGGTCTAATAAACTTCCTATTTTTTCCTCTAAGAAAGAGAAACAATGACATTTATCCTATCATTCAAACCCCCATCCATGATGAGTACATCTTTCTAGACGTATACAATACTTGAATTCTCGATGCAGACGCTACATAGTTGGTTCTCATCCTGTAGAGACTTTTATCCTATCACCAACGACCCAATTAACCAATCAAATAAATAGAAGCGGGGTACAATACAGATTCAAATTGTGAACTGATCTCGTCTCTTCAAGCACTAGTAGCTGTGGGCTTAAAACAATCAATATTGCACAATCCGACTGATCTGAACATCTCTCCAAAGCTGCCACCAAGGTTAAATTTCAACAATCAGAAAAACTAGAGTTGTATGTGTCTGTGCTACATTGTGGATGATTGAACTTTGAACAATAAAGCAAGTATGGATAGAAAAGAAAAAAATAGTTAATGAATAGCTAACCGGTCAATGCTATTTCGTGCTTTCTCTGGCTGATCCATGCTATTACTTGCTTTTTCAGGGTGATCCGTACTCTTTCTTGATCTCTCTCTCTTATCAGTGCTGGCCCTTGACTTCTCTCTGTGATCTGTGCTTAGCCTAGGATTTTCTCTATGGTCGGTACTTGGTCTAGAATTCTCTTTTTGATCTGTAGTGGAACAAGATTTCTCCCTAATGTCAGTGCTTCTCCGGGGATTTTCTGGTTGATCCGTAATTGGCCCAAATCCATTTCTAAGATGTGGATATTTCTCAACAGCTGATACAAACTTCTTGACATGCTTTATGTATTGTGGGTAGAGCTCCAAGTCACAATGATTCCCTCCTTTTATCCATAATGGCTCATACTTTTCCTTACAATGTTCCCAAAGCTGCTTGCCATGGGACCAATCCACAACATCATCAGCCATCCCCTGCACAGAACAAAACAACCTGGAAAATAAGTATGCTTCTGGAAACTAAGCCATACATTTAATGATACCATAAGACAATGATTGCACTCTATATGCTATGCAATCGGAGTAATCAACAAGTACACTGGCAATTGGAAAAGAAATACAGCCAAGGCATGTGTGTTTGACACCAAAAGAGCATCCCTTTTTCAGACCTTACCTTTAATGTAGATGAAATGAGGAAAAAAAAAAAAATTTAATAGTCTTTTAATTTCATACCAAAATAAATCTCATGCCTTCTTTTAAGGAAAAAAAGAGGCAAAAGCCATCATCCTGCGTAAGATCATTTACAGCCCATATGGTGCTTCATGTCCGCATTCACTTATTTTCTGGGGAACTTAGTACCAAATGGCACAATGAGTTTTAAAAAATATATCTATCCTAGTATCCAATTAGACGCATTAAATGGCTATTCAAATTTGTTAACAAGAAGCAGACACGAAATGTTAGTGCATCAGTGCACACATAAGTCCAATTTGCTATGCCATCTATGTATATCAATAGCTTGCCATGTTTTTTGAAAAGAATAACTTTCCATATTTAGATTCACAAAATTCTAGGGAAATAGAGCATACAATTTAAAGAAAAAGAGGTACTCACATGAATCACCAGAACAGGACAACTGACCAAGGGTATTTTGTCAATGTTCTGCACCATGAATAGGCCAAACTCTCATTAGCATGCATTCACTTCAAATATTATGAGAAAATTGAACCAAATCGTCTAAAACTGAGCAATTGATAAAGATTAAAAACCTTATAAATGTCAAACCAGTATGTCCGCTTCACCGGATACATGACACGAAGACCAGACATGATCGGACTGTGAAGAACCACCGCCCTCAATCTTGGTAACCGGGTTGCTAGATCTAGAGTAGGCCCACTACCAACTGATTGCCCATATAAGATAACATCTTCCTCCTTCGCACCGTACCTCTCCACAAGGCATCTATATGCAGCTTCTATGTCTGCATAAGTGTTTTGCTCACTCGGCTGTCCATAAAGGAAAAGATATATATCTCATTTTGAACATTCTCCTAAGCAATTATAGCTAAGACTTGTTTTCATTTATCCAATGCTCAATTTGGTCTCTAGGAAAGAAGAAATTTGTCTAATTAAAAAATGAATTAAGCAGGATGAAAAACTCAACAAAGGGGTGCATCAGGCGTTTTAAGTGTCTTTAACCCCAAGTAACAAAACCAAATTGAAGTTTCATTTCCTCTGACAAAAGAAACCCTACTGAAATCAAATATAGAGAATTGTAACGATCAAATTAACATTTTCCAGTTTCGCTTCCCCTCCTCTATGGAGCTACGTTTTCTGGGCATCCAAACAAATTAATACAAATCCAAATCCCATACCTTCCCAGTAGATTGTCCGTACCCCGAATAGTCATACCTACAAAACACGCACAGAGCCCCATAAGTTCAAAGCTTTTCAAAGTACACACATATATTTATGCAAAAATAGAAACACATACACACCACTAAGCTATATATAATTAAACAGTGAAATCATAGATGCACTTGACTGACCCCAACAAGTTGACTCGGAGGTGAAGACTGAGCTCGCTGAACAACTCGTACATCTGACCCAGATCAGCTGCGTTCCCGTGCGAGTGTAAAACTGTGAGCTTCGCCGACGGATTCCTTATGTACACCGCCACGACGTCGTTCCCTCTCTTGGTCTTCAGCTTCAAAACGTCCACGTTTTCCCTGGTCCCTACCCCAATCATCTTCAGCTTCCCACTCTCCTCCTCCTTCTCCATTCCGTACGACGGCGGTTTCGGTGGGAAAAACGCGAACTTGGCCGCCATTGACGACGTGACTGCTCCCATCTCAAGCCCACCCAACCCCACTCCCCCCAATAATAAATTGTATAAACAAACGGAACTTTAATTTAAATTAAACGAATCTGGTCGTGGAAGAACTTGATTAAAGCTCATTTGAATTTGGGAGGGTTTTTCCCGAAAACGTCAAAATCTGGATAATAATTTGGTGACTGGTTAGTGAGAAAGTGAGAGAGAAAATGAGATTCTAGGGTTTGAAATCGCCGTAAGGGGGAAGTAAAGAGGGTTTTTGAGCTGTGACAGAGAAAGAACGGAGGATATTCCGGCGTGGAAATGGAGGTAACCACGTGTGAAATGATTAAAGTTTAAGAGGGCGTTGTGGTCCGGTGATGGTGATAGAGAAAAGTAACTGCAAACGCTATTCTGCCCCGCCACGTGTCCTCTCGGGGCAGCCGTGGTCCACTGATCCTTTGAAGGGCCAGATTGGCAACATAATGATTTTTTTTTCTTTCTGTTTTTTATGTCTTGGGAATTAGTATAAAAAGGTTTTTCTTTCTTTTCCTTTTTGTTTGGGTTCTGTTGTAATGGCTGGAAAATGGTTGTGGCTTGTGTCTTTGGACAGGTCCGTCAAAAACACCAAGACAAGAGCTGTTTTTTGTGTATTTTGTGTGTTTCTTTTCTCACATGCCCTAGTCAAATTAGGCGTTTTTGAGAAAAATTTGATTAAGTTGTTTGTTTACGTGAATTATCAACAGTTATCGGTTATTCATGCACTATATTCGATGTACAATTAACGCTAATTTCTCTCTGACTTACATAGTTAGAGCTCAAATCTTCTAGATTTTGTAGCTTGAAATAAATCTTGTAAACTTAGGTTAGGGCTCATCTTGATATGGTAGTTTATTTAAATTTGAATTCAAAGTTTTAGTCTGACGCCAGTTTTTTCTACTATCATAAATCATAAATTAATACTATGCAATCGCAGTCGTTTCCCTTCCTTTCTAATTTTTTAAGGGATCCTTTCTTATTTATTTGATTTTATTCATGCCTTCTAGATTCATAGGGAAATTATACATAATGATGGAGGCTGATCTGTTTCTTTGACTCATTGATTCTATGCCAATTGCCATAAGTTTAGACTGTTTCAAATATGGAAATTTTAAGACTTTTGATTTAAGCTTGAGCAACAACCCGAATTTTTTTATAAAACTAAAAAGGAAAAAGTTTGGCTCCTTAAGATTAAAGAGTAGCTCATTCTTATGACAAATGTGGTTTTGACACGTGTCAAATTATTTTAATATTATTTTTTCTTCTTTCTTTTTTGAAACTTTGTCAATATTGTTGGAATTTAACAAGTGCCGAAACTCCATTGATTTTAAGGAGGAGCTCCACCTCAATTTTAAGAAGCCAAACTCAACTAAAATGAGCACCATTGGCCAAATTTGATAATCAAAAGTAGTATGTCGTTTTGTCGTTTGTCAAATTGGTCTAGACCCATATTGAAGTGTTGACCAACCCATAAACAGATCGAAGTTGTTTCGTTTGCTGATGACTCAATAAATTCGTGTAAATATGAGTTAAGTCAGTTGGTTAAAGTAGTATACCTCATCTCCTTCATTCGAGTTCAAATCTATTTCATGTACATATAATAGTTTGGAATATTATTTTTGTCAAAGTAAAAAACGAGCCAATAAACTTGTGAATCGACTGTAATTTCGGTTTCAACTTTGAACCTCTTTTCCGGTTAGAGTTTGCAACTCTAACATTTTGACATTTAGTAAGGGTTTTAAGATTATCTTTTGAAGGTTGGCCCCCAAAAAAAAAAAAAGGTTTATCTTCTGAAGAACGGCACCACATATATAAGACATGAAAATGACGGTCATCTCGTCTCTTTATTTTCAGGTTGTTGTACCTTTCATGGGCCATCCTTCATGCCTACCATTTTTCAATTAGAATTGAACATATTCAAGGTATGTACACCATTTTTCCGGTCCACTGGAGACATTGAGTAATTATTTGGGTACCGAATTTTCTGTCCATTGATCATTAAATTATCAGAGGAACATGCATAAAATGCAATAAAGAAAAACAGTGACATTCTCAACCAGCTACTGAGCACACTGCATGCATAGCAATCAGTTCATATGAGGTATCGGGCTTGTATTGAATTCTTTTTTTCTTCTTTTTTAAAAATTTATAATATATATATATATAATCAATATTAAAGAAGAGGAGAATCGAACACATGACTTTAAATGCAATAATAAATGGTCTTAGAGCAAGTCCAACGCTCATCCAAACCTAGGGCAAAAGGCCCCCCTGGCAGCCCAACTCCTCCAGCGCGTAGAAAAGAGCTCGGGCAATGGCTGGTCCCACCAGCCGGCAGCCCAAGGGCAACTTTCGCCGGGCTTCACTGAGGCGATGACGCCACGCTGACGTCATTAGAATCAAATTTTTGCGCGTGAAATTCACGCGCCAACAAGAAAAATTTGATTTTCGCCACGACGCCAACGTGACGTCCAATTCCGATATGCTCCAACGGAATATGCCATGTGGCGCGTCCCGGACCCTCCGATGCAATTTTTTCCAGAAATTTGACGGCCTTGCTTTTTTGGCTTAAAAAATTGCAAAAAAATCGAAAAAAATTCCAAAAAATTCTGGATTTTTTCCCTATAAATACCTAACAATTTTATTCACTTTCCACACCAAATCTTCATACAAACTCATCTCCTTCCAATATTTTTCACTTTCCACACCAAATTTTCTACTACAAAATTTCATTTGTGCAAAAATACAAATGTCATCTTCCATCGAAGCTGGAGGGACATGGACAAATGTTCGAAGATGTCAAAATCTTGGCAACAAGGTAATAAAATAAAAAAAAATTCCATTTTATTCAATTTAATGTCTTTATATATATATATATATATATTCTTGCATTTCCAATTTCTGTTTTTTTAATAGATTAGTCAAGTCAAAATAAAAAAGAGGAAAACCATTACACATGGCACCTCAAGTGAACAATGCCCGTAGTCAGTTCCAGTGGTGCGTTCCGTGTCGAAATAATGGCACTATTACGCCTTCCGAAGGAAAATACTCCCCCACGTAGTGATCCGGTGGAACCGCCTCCGCCAATGATGGAATTGTCCTTGTATTCCATTGTGTCGGACTATGAGGACCAAGAATATTTCAATTGTATGATGAGTGAGATGTGAATTTTATAATAAATATGGACACGTGGCAACCGAAAATTTTATTTGAAAATTTTATCCGAAAAATGTTATCTTAAATTTTAAGTGAAAATTTTATAATAAATAGTGACACGTGACAACCGAAAATATAATCTAAAAAGATTATCAAAATTAATGGTTTAAAGTATAAAAAAATAGGAAATAAAGTACAATGAATAGTATTTGCCTTAGACTTGTTCTAGACTTTGCCCTCATGGGTGGAACCACAAATGCAAAGGCTAACACTATTTACATGAATAGTGGTAGCCCTTGCTTTAGACTTAGCCCTTGTGGGTGGAGATGCTCTTAATCACTTGAACTACAAACCTCTTGGTTTAGTTTTAAATCATCGATGTGGTAGCATGACAAATTTTTAGCCTTTTTTATAGCCTTTGGCTGTTCCCTTTGTGTTTTCCTGGTTGATCTTGTGACCTTGTTGTACTTTGTGTGCTTAGAGCTTTGCCCTCTTTTTGGTTAACGAGTTCATCTTTCAACTTTGGTCATCAACCGCAATTCATATGGACATTGGACATGCAAAATTCGGATCCAAAAGATGAAGGAAAAGAAGTAAAAAGAAAGGAAATCTATCTTAACCCACAACTTATAAAGAAATGGTTGTCAAACATAAATCCTTTTGAAGTTGGAATTTCAAAGGTGGAAAAGGAAAACCAAACCAATGCAATTCAACAAAGGAGAGGTCCCCAATTGTTGTCAAAAAGAGTACTCGTATTTGAACTTATTATATGGACAGGTTAAAAGGTATTGATATCTTATTATATTTGCGGGACTAAAAAGAATAAGTTTCGTCTGTAATTTGTGCACAAAATTTTCTGATTCTTCCTTTAACATTCCTTAAACTTCAAATCTAGTGAATTGATTATATTTATTAGTCCAGGTCTTTTACATAGAAAGGGACCTTAAACAGAAACTATAATTATACATTACTTTCTATTAACTATTAAGATATGAAGGTTGGATCAAACTTCTCTCAGCTACTCCATAACACAGACAGAGAGACACTTGCACTTGCCTAGAGTTGACATGTGGTAAAGAACAATGCTTTTGTTTGGTGCATTCTGTAGATTAAACCTTCAAGCTCAACAACCACCAGAGAATAAGTGGAGCCCAGCAACAACAATTTAGTGGAGCCCAATAATCTATACCAAAAAGCTCAAGAGGTAATTCATATTTTGGGGAAAAAATACAGTGCTTATATGCTCTTTTTACAAACCACACCTAACCATCAATCATTGCCGTCCACTATGTCTGATGATAGCTTCATTAGTCAAACAACTTTATCAACTACTATTAACACAGAAAATCAGCCCCTTGACCCATTTCTTCTTTGACGTGGCATCGTCTAGTTGGCTGGGCATCTGCACTATGCAAATTACTTTGCACCAGATTACAACTGCAAAGACATATGTGGATTCTTCCTTGTCCGTTTTGTCAAATAGTGACAAAGTGAATCAAACACCAATGTAAAGAAAGAGTCTTTGAAGTTAGCCCCTAGGTTTTTCCTTCATTTCGATGCCGGAATTTGCTCATCTCTGTTCCAGCAAGCTTCTTTCACCAAGCAGAGCCATGGAAGATTGCTCAGTCCGAAGGTAACCCATCGCAATTCACAAGGTACAAGGAGGCTTGAATTTGTAATGGTAATTGATCTGTGCTCAACAAAATTCTATCTTTAACTTGAGCCATCTTACAATCTACAAGATTATCAATTTTGGATCTGACTGAAGATTCGAGCTTTTTGTATTAATCTCAACTGTAATGTTGGTTCTATGTTATGATTCTTAGAGCTGTTGGTATTTGAATTATGGGTTTTCTTATTTGGTGCTGGAAATTAGTAGTTGAAATTGAAAGTTCTGGTCTTTTGGGGTTAAGAGTCAGCAATTGGGTACTAGGGTAGAGCCGTCAGAGTAATATTGGGTTAGTTTGGGAATTGCCACCATGGATGGTGCTGGGGCATCTTCTGAATCTGGGTCCGCTGCGTCAAGTCTGAAATCTATGGAAAATGGGTGTTCTGGCAAGGATGATGGGTGCCCAAAGCAAGTGTCGCCTCTTAGAGGTGGTGGGTCGAGGAATACGAGTCCTTTGGGTTGTGTAAGATCAAGAAACACTAGCCCTTCGAGGCAGAAGGTAGTTAAGACAAAACCGCGAGGGCTAGATGAGGAAACGGCTTCTACTTTTGGTAAAGCAATTCATCCTGATGTTCAAATGGAGGATAATATATGGGCAATGTTGCCAGAGGACTTGTTGAATGAGATATTAGCTAGGGTTCCCCCATTTATGATATTTAGGCTCCGGTGTGTTTGTAAACGGTGGAATACAATTCTACAAGATAGAAGTTTTCTTAAGTTCCACTCGCAAGTGCCGTCTCACGGGCCTTGTCTTCTCACATTCTGGAAGAACTCTCAGACCCCACAATGCTCAGTCTTCAGCTTACCATTAAAAACATGGTACAGAATTCCGTTCACATTTTTGCCACAGTGGGCATTCTGGTTGGTGGGCTCTTCTGCTGGTCTAGTTTGCTTTTCTGGGCTTGATGGCTTAAGTTTTAAAACCTTGGTTTGTAACCCTCTTACACAAACTTGGAGGACATTGCCAAGTATGCATTATAATCAGCAAAGGCAGCTGATAATGGTTGTTGATAAGAAGGACCGGTCATTTAAAATTATAGCCACTAGTGATATTTATGGTGACAACAAGTCGTTGCCCACTGAAGTGTATGATTCAAAGCTAAATAGTTGGTCAATTCACCAGATAATGCCTGCAGTTAATCTTTGCTCCTCAAAGATGGCATATTGCGACTCCAGACTATATTTGGAAACCCTTTCTCCACTTGGCCTAATGATGTACCGGTTGGACACAGGATACTGGGAACACATTCCAGCTAAGTTCCCACGGTCTCTATTGGATGGTTATTTGGTAGCTGGCACCCGGAAGCGTCTGTTTCTAGTTGGAAGGATTGGTCTTTATAGTACTCTTCAGAGTATGAGAATATGGGAATTGGATCATACAAAATTTATATGGGTGGAGATTAGCAGGATGCCTCCGAAGTATTTTCGATCTTTGTTAAGGTTATCAGCTGAGAGATTCGAGTGCTCTGGACAGGATAACTTGATTTGCTTCACATCTTGGAACCAAGGGAAGGGCCTTCTCTATGACGTGGATAAGAAGGCGTGGTCCTGGATTGCAGGCTGTGCTCTTCAGTCGTACAACAGCCAGGTTTGTTTCTATGAGCCGAGATTTGATGCTTCCATCTACTGAGAAGAAAGTTTTGCTTTGCAGTTCTTGTTTTATTTACTAGCCAGAGAATTATCAGTGGACATCATCTCCAGTTAGCATTTTGCCCTTGATCCATTCTTTGCTTCTTCTCCATATGGTGCTGAAGGGATTTGACACGGGGCTTGGTGGCTAATCATGTGAGTTTGAGGGATGCGTGGATTTGGCAATATGAGTGCATCCCAGAAAACCAATTTTTGTCATTGAGATTTTGTAGACTTTAATTGGTGATATTACCTCATATTAGGTCTCTGTGATGCCTAATGATTGAGCAAAGGCTTTAGTTGGAGACAAAGGCTGGTTGTTAGAGAAAGAACGTGGTCAGGGGGAAGAACTGTAAGAAGGCAATTTTTTCCAAATCTTGTACACATTTTGAAACTATTAACACATCCAACCTGTACATTTAAAAGTTTACTGTGCCATTCCAATTTTATTAAGTCATTATCTGAGAATTTATTTGATATTGCTATTTGCTCTTGACCCAAGGTCGCATCACAAGCTGCAATTTGTTACTGGAGATGTGTAAATATGGTGGTGTCTTTTGCTTGGTGATATAAGTTTTTTCCTTTGATCATTAGCATTTCCCCAGGCTAAAGTCTTAGGAATTTTCTTCATTTCAACCAGATTAGATTCATTACACAGTTTTGGAGTTCTGAAGCTTTTGATTTTTCAATAGATAACCTTTAGACTAGTTACTTCATCGAAGTGAGTAAAGTTGCTGTGGGAGTAGGGGCTTGTTGCAGTGCACTCCGCAGTCCAATCTCTATGGTTGTGGTTGTGCTGGCTGGCCCTGACAGGGTGACATCTCAAAAAAAAAAAACTTACCTATACCAGGGCTTGAAGGAGATTCCTCAACCTTAGCTTAGCAAAATGGACCCTTCGCTTTCAAATGGTTAAAGGTTCAATCCAAGTCCTGTGGCCTTTGCAGCTCTCAACTTAGCAACATGTGGCTTTTGCTTTGGAATGGTTTTGATAGGCCTAGGGAAAAGATTTCCTCTGCCATAAAAAAAAAAAATTTTTTTAAAAAAAAAGGAGAAAAAGAAAATGTTGTTCATGTGTATATGATGTGCCAACCCCCCCACTCCCCCAAAAAAAAACCCCAAAAAAAAAAAACACTAACTAAAGGGAATCTTTTTCAGATGGATCCCTTGTAGCATATACACAAACACAAGCATGTGACATGCATATACAACTTCCTAAACCTCAAAAGCTTCACTTCACTTGGTACATATATACCTGGATCCAAATTTTAATTGGTCTTATTCGGATAATTATCAAAACAAATTGTGGAGACAAGACAATTTTGGTAACAGGAGCCGGCTTTCTCCATGTCCATGTGTCCATTTCTCCATGTCCAAGGGTTTTGGTTACTCTGTTCAAAAGCTTGCGATGAGAATTGTAGTTTTAGAAGGTGATAATTAAGGCAATATTTGCTAAATATATATGTGCTACGCTGGCCAGTATAAAAATGTGTCTGGGACCGACTTGCATAGAAATGACACATGTTAACACATTTCTCAAGGTGAAAGCACTAGCATATAGTTGGAGGTCACGCCCTCGTGTTCTAAAATTGCTACTCACACAAACACACTCAGGAACTCTAACCCCCTTGTTTGTTTAATTGGTTAAAAGCTGAAATGTTTTGAGTAATTCTATGTGAAATCACTTGTAAATGTCCTGCAGGCTCTTAATTTGATGCATTCTCGCGATGCTCTTCATGCCTCGAAAACAACTATCCCTTGCATGCTAAGTTCTAACCCTCTTTATAGTAAGTATCGAAAATAGATATGTCAAATTATCACGTGATTATAAAATAATAAGAAATAAAAAAAAAAATTTGTGACAATCGAATAGTCAAATTCTACGTAATTTTGAAGGCATGAAATTTGACATCAAAATTGACATCCCATAAAGCAAAGGATCAATAGATCTTGAAGAGATGATTCAAGACCCTCATCATATTGAAGTGTTTGATGTCTGAATATTCTGCTGTACAAAGACAAATTTTGGTTTTTGGCGGAACCCTTAAAATTTATATTGAAGGGGAGGACCGAATCTCTGACTGATCATCAGATCTTTGCAGCTCGGATTGACCCTATTAATTATCTAATGATATTTTCACTTACTGTATGTGTTGGCTTGTTTTGGTAACATTTAAATGAAAAATAACAGCTAATACCTGACTATTCAACTTGATCTTTTTACTGTTCAACTTGGTTAAGCTTGAAAGTATAAGATTTCCATGAAGATTATGCACTAGTACCAACATATCTACCTTGCAAATGCCAACAAAAAAGAGTACAATTATAATTGATTTTAGTACTGCTGAAGCTGAATAGTACTGTATGATCTTTTGACCTTCCTCTCACTTAAACATATCTCATAGTGATCCTGAACTAATTAAACTTTGCAATTAATAATTTATAGTCTGGATATAAGTACTCTAGATTGTTCTCTACTCTGATCATATACTACAAACGATATCTAAACTGCTCTAATTAATTTACGAGATGATGAGAGAATCGAACTCAAGTGCAAGAGGTGTGATATGCACACACTGCCGTGGCCAAACTAGCTTATTCCACGTATGCAGAAAGAGTAATGTTAATGACACCTTATTTAATGACTTCGTTGCATGCATGCCAGTAGAGATATATCATACACAAAAATCAAAAACCCAAATTCATGTTTAATATTTCATATTTGATGAAGCTTCATTTAATATGCATCAACGTACGATCTTAAGGCCTGCTAACCTCTACAGATTCAGTTTAATTAACTCGTGAAACAACATTCAAAGTTTTGAAAACCGAAAACGCTGTCTTCCTTTGAATAGTTTATTCATTAGATTATTTTGAGTTTTGTGTTCTTCCAAGTCCTGTCTGTACCACGAGAAATATTTTATGCAGGTAGTCTGAACCCTAGCTTTGACTTGGGTTTGAACTCTCTCTATAAAGCCCACATTAGTCTCTCCAACTTTCCTCTCTTTTTGTTGTCAATCTAAAGATCACTACACTTTCTCTAGCTAGAAATTAAGAAGGAAACTACACGAAGATGCTACAGCTTACAAGCTTCATACTAGGGCTTCTTTTGGTTATGCATGCACTAGGGCACTTTACTACTGCTGCACATGCTCATCAAGGTAGATATACTAGTAGAAATATATAGCCTTCTCTCATATTATAGCTAGGGCTAGGGATTTCTCATAAAATTTTGGGAGGATTTTCTAATGATTAAAATCTTGTTTTTTTTAGGTAAAGAAGAGCTTTCTATGACTGGGAAACCTGTAATACTCTCTGGTCATAAGGTAGAGTACTTCTTATTCCATGATTTGTTTGTGCTATTATTGAAGTTTAGTCCTCACAGGAAGCTTCTTGCACTCGTCAAGTAACACTGCGCTATAATCGCGTTGTTATTTGCACTTCTACACAACAGTGCAAGAAGCTTTTCGAGGAGTGTGAATAGCGTTTCTCTTTGTTTTATATATGATTAAGTATAATTTTTGATATATAAGCTAATTACCGTATAAGTATGCAGGAACCAAATACGGATGGGGTTTCAATAGCTGGGTCAAGGATGATAGGGCTTGGAGGAAGAAAAATGGCGGAACACAAAGTGTTGAGGAAATTAGAGCCTGCAAGACTAGCTAGCCAGCTGAATGGAGAGACTACTTCATCAAAGAATTCAGGTGCAACCCGTAGTTCTGAGGGAAATTGTGACTTTGAAGGAAAGGGAGATCTAAATGTAAAATGTAAACACGGAGATTATAAAAGTAAAACTAGCCCTTCTAGTGCTAAGAAGTACTTCAAAGCAGCTCATGATTTTGTAGCTTTTGGTGCTGATTATCACGGGCCTGCACATCATCCTCCAAAACACAATTGAGAAAATCATTGAAACCCAAGTTCGATCTTAGATCAGTCTTCACGGTCTTCTTGTTGCCAGATGCTCTAGTGAAAACATATGTGTGTGATAGATATATATCATGTAGTAGCTAGCTAGTGTAGTTGTATGTATTAGTATTCAGAAAAAGATATATACATATATGTTGGAAGGGATTTCTCGCTATGACGCTTAATGGATGCAAATATTGCTTTTGTGTTCTTGGAACCAAATTTTGAAATGTTGATTTTGATGAGGAAGAAGGTTAATAATAATAATGGTTCATGTTAGACATTTCTTGTCTGATTGCAGGAAACAGTAAAGCTTCAAGTAACTCCCATGGAAAACCTCAAAACATACTGAACCAACAGGTCTCCTCTCTCTCTCTCTCTCTCTCTCTCTCTCTCACACACACACACACACACACACACACACAAACTTTCATAAATCAAATTTTGATATGCATGTAGTAGCTAGTACACTTAAACAAAGAGGATTTTCTTTACCATCAGAAATGCCCCACCTTTTGCCTTTTAATTTGGTGCTAATTTGGTTATGTTCATACACATTTTCCAGGCCGATATCAAGATATTGGAGCCAACAACACTGAAGGCTACTGCCAACAGTTTTGGAATTCCCAGAGTTCTTAAGCCAAAGCACTCTCAAGATTCCAAGACAAAGCAGCCAATTATCAGAGCTCATCAAAAGACTATTAATTATGATGATACTGATGATCATCATAAGTTGACAGATGAAGCAAGAAGGCTTCTTAAGGCAACAAGAGAGATAGTAAACCTGATGCATAAAGATTATCATGGAATGGGTCGCCGCAAGCCGCCCATAAACAATCATGAGCCACAGCATTGAGATTGAGTCTGTCTAAAACTGGTTTAGCTATATATCTAGGCTCACAATTTTGCCCCCTTCCCCCCACTAGGAATATTTAGTGATCAGTCCCTTATAGCTAGCCTATACAGAATATGGTGTGTGCTTGTTTAATTTATTTGTTTTCTTTTTTTATCAAGCATAGGAACTTTAACAAGTAGTGAACTGCTGTGTACATTAAGTTTGCCTTCATACACCTAGCCTCTGTGAAGTAATGATATATATATATATATATATATCATAATTTTGTGCCCTCTTCCTCCTTTATATAATCTAATTTATTGTTTTTTCCTTATGCAAAACATGGTAAAAGGTAAAACATATCTTTATCTCAGCCTTAAAATTGTACCAAATGAATTTGGCAATCGTGTGTTTGGATCAACTTCAGTTGCTCCTCCTAAAATATTAATGGATGGTCTCATGCTTGTGGGCTCTGGATCTTCAATATTTGTTTATCAATTCACTGGCGAGTTTAAACATTTAGTTTATAAGCTCTGCTGCAGGAGAGTACAATATTATTATTTCCATGATTTCCATTAACCAAGAGCCTTGACAGAGCTAGCTTGATAGGTAATCAATCTTAATCAGTACAAATTAATATGACAACTAAAAAAGGACAAACTAATCCCATTTTTTAAATTGACCTTGCCGATGGGCTGATGCATAATGGATTATGTTATACAATTACATTTCTACAAGTTTCTTGATGTTTAAGGGGGTGCAAACAGTTGAACCATTGAAGCAGCCTGTAGCTATAACTGAGGATACAGATTCAGTAAGGTGGAAAGCATACCAGAAGAAGTAATTGTTTGGTTCTAAACATGGTGCAAGCAATGGAATGCACTCTGAAGTCCCATCTGCCCAAGTAGTGCAGCATGGATTGCTTCCATCCATTAGCCCTGCTCGATTGATCCGTATCTCATTAACATCGAATTGATTAACAACAAGAAAAATCAGAGAAAGAATGAGACAACTTGGTTTTTGAAGTTTACCATATTTAACAGGACTTGTGATTGCATCATAGCCGATCCAATTAGCTCGACCAAGAACAAAGAAAGAACCTTGGAAAGTGGTTGTCAAATTTGCCAGCGTCACGTGAAGTTTTTCATTAAAAATTGTGGCTAGCTCGTTTGTATCTTCCACACAGTTTCCACTGTGGTTATGTGTCTTTGCAATTGACGGAATGCATCCAAGGGGACCAATTTCAAACATGACTATTTTCCTGGCTCCCAAATTGAACATCCTCTGCACTTTTGCAATAAGAACAACAAGCTTATCATCCATTTAATGAGCAGAGAAGGAAGGGATGAGAGTTTGGTACCTCCAAATGGTTAGCAAGCGCATCCATTAAGAGTTGTGCAAATTGTTGTGGAGAGTAGCGTTGACTTGTATCGAACGCTTTGGTGTAAAGGTAGTTATTGATGAAATCATTGCTACCAATGGAAAACAGAAATATAGACTTGGATAGGTAGTGCAGAAGATCATGGGGATTTTGGAACTGCCCTGGCAACTCTGACTTCACCGTTCTTTGAAACAAATCTATCTGGTCTTTTAGATTCAAGCATTTCCCCTGTAAAAGAACACCAAATAGAAAAAGAAAGAAACTCATACTATAAAACTATATATAGCTACCCTACTATAGAAAATTCATGCATGGTGGGTGCATGAACAATAAAGATTGGCAGGATTGAATATCTAGAACTGGTTCTTCACAGACTCATGAGTCATGACTATCTTACAAATTGGCTTCCGGTTTCAGGTAGAATGCCACAAGAACCAGATGCATAATTCAGGCCTTTAAGTGCTGTGTTTGATCCACGTATGCTCATGTATGGTGGAGGATATGGTAGCTCAAGAAATTCAGCTTAACAAAAAGACAACACACAGAAACCATAGGTACAAAGTTAGAGTCAATAATATTCATGAACTGAAACCAAACCAAATTTACAAGTACTTGTTTTGAGCAATAATAATATCACCTATAAAATCTGCCACTGTTCTGCCATTGGTAAATCTTCCAGTGACTCCCTTGACAAAATTCACCCCATAAGGCAAGTAATCTGCCTTACAAACAGTTGGTAAAAAATTATTGTTACCACTGTCAAACAAAGAATCCCCAAATACATACAATGCTGGTGCAATTGGCAAACCATGAATCTGCAGTGAATGAAAGTGCAAGGAAATTGTGAACAAGAAAATAAGTGACATTGGTTTCATTCTCATGTTCTGCAACATTGCTTTGATGCAAATGCTGAATTTGCTGCTAGTGCTGTGTGTGTGTGTGTGTGTGTGTGTATAAATATATACAATTTGTTGGGAGGAAAATGCTGATTGTCCAGTCACATGGAAGATCAATTGGTGTGAGCTTTTAATGAGGTGGAAAATTTCGGTTGAGCTTATAGTGAGGTGGGGATTTCGGTTTGGGGAACATGTATAGGTAACTGATATGAGATGAGTTGTTTCAACTCTTTTGGAAAGTGATTGAATCAAGGCAGTGGCCTAATTGTACAACCCTTTCTTTTTTTTTTTTTTCCTGGGGTTGAAAGTTGCTTTATGAATTTAAGGGGTCCAACTTCACATTTCATGTGACCACAGCAGCTCCAAAGCTAACTGATGCTGCAAATTTTGGTTTTGGGGTCATGGATTGCGCCTACTGATCTGTGCTGAATCGTCATTAGTTTTGATATATGGTGCAATAATTGGGCAATATTTACACGAGAATGAAACTGAGGTAATGAGCATGAAAAATGGTGATCATTATCTGATTAGAAACCACTTGATTGGGTTTCCAGGTGAAAGTTTAGACTACATCCATCTTTATGATTGGGCTTCCAACCATGAAAGCCCCATTTTTTGAAGCGTGCCTTGCTGAACTACTAGCATGAGCCCAAAACACACACATTGAGGCATTGAAGCTACAAAGTATATCATAAACCATTTGTGAATAAAAAATGGTCCAAGTAGGGTTTGTAGCTTGGAATCATTCTATAATGAGGGCCTTAAGATGAAGCCCTACCTATTAACCGTGCAGGTACCGTCTAATCAATCATCTTTTCAGCTCTACCTAACCTTGCCAAGGATATTAGTCTACGTTGCTCTAACCAATCCTCCTCAATAGTTGAATGTTTGTTTGGGACAATATATATGCCAAGTCATGATACTCTTCTTAATTAGAGTTCAAGTGGATGATGACAATATATAAATTATATAAAATATGTAAGAGAATAGAAAAACAACTCAAAAATCACATTATTTTCTTTAGCAGTATTTCTCTTTGTATTTACAATTAGTTTCATCTCTCTCCTTATCTTTGTTTTGGTTCAAACAGATTACAGATTTGGGGAAGAAAGAACAAGAAGAAATGATGGATTTGTTGGATAAGAGAGAAAGAAAGAAAAAAAAAAATGGAATGAATTATTGAAGTTAGGGGACCGCACCGAATGTTTGTTCCCATGAGCCCACTTAGACCATGTCAACCCACCCCAAAAAATATCGTTTTGAAGATTGAGCACATTTGGTTGACCCAACAAAAATTATGACATTAACCCACTTGCTAATCTGAGTTGAAGCGGCCAATGATGGGGGCTTACACACGTGCAAGCATGTAAGACATTTTTCTTCATTATCATTGACATTGACACTATTTCCATTATTATTATTTTTAAAAACGCAATTAAAGTATATATGTCAGTGTATCGATATTTCAAACTAATCACACATTATCGTATATTTTCATATATTTTAACTTTCTTACATTGCAGTTCGTTATTGACTTAAAATTTATTGGCATTTTAACTTTCCACCAAGACCATGGAATTTATTGTGTGGACCATGAGCTCAAAGCGACAAATTGACCCAACCAAACAAAAAGAAAGCATAAGAATTAAAGGCGTCCAACATCTACATTAACGAGGCATTGGTGTTTGGTACAGCTGACTAAGACCCATATGTAGTTTACAACTTTACCGGCTTTTGCTTTGCACTATGTGATATAATTCAATTTATTAGGACTAGCATTAAATTATTATCTTTCCCTTTAAGGCCTCAACAGAAAAGAACACTTAACCAGTTAACGTTAAGCCCATAAAAAAAACCGCGTTTTCTTTTTATTCCATCAACTCCCTGTCCAACTCACCCACCTGTGTTTTTCCTTCAGTTTCTTCCACTGGCTGTTTACAGTTTCTTTTCTTCAACTGGGTCTCTGTAACAACAATCAGCAGAAGAGTCAACGAAACTGATCCCATCAACTTCTCTTTGGGTTTTCAGCTGGTAAGGTATGTGTGCTCTTCATCAATTCATGGGTCTTTCTTGATTTTGAGAATTTCTGCTTATTTGTGTCTTTTGGTTGGTTCTGATGCCTGGGCTCATGTGTTCTGGTTTTGATCATAGAGCATGATAAATAAGGTTGTGGGAATTTGGAAGGTTGATAGTTAATTTCAATATATCTATGTTGAATAATATATCTATGTTGAATTATTGCTTTTTATTTTTTATTTTTTATATTTTTATGCAAATAAGAGTCTACCATTTATGCCAACTTCTGCGTCAAGTCTTGGTTGGCAGTACGCATGCAAAGAAAGAAAGCATCTTAACATGTAGTAATAAATTTAGTAGAAAAAAAAGAAGAAAAAAAAAAGGTTCTTTTGCAGTTTTTGAGTTTCTTTACTTATGCCCAGTTGATAGTATGCTTATCCTATGGCTCTATCTTTAGTGAAGCAAGCAAGACACAATTTTTATGGATAAAAATGGTGGATTTATTATGTCTACTAAAAAAAGTTACACAATTTATATCTGGAAAGTGAACCGAGTTCGTTGTGAATAAGGCAATGTGAGGAAGTAACAGATCGTACATTTATTTCAGAAAGATATGTAGCATTCTAACTATTGTGGTTTTCATATTGTTAATCAAATATTATCATGTTTCCATTATCAATAACCCAATTGGATTTTGAATTTCACTTGTCATGCCAATCCATCATTTCTGGAACAAGTTTACATAATGTGTTTTGCCCATCTTATGACAGATAACCTGCGGCGATTTTGCCCTGCAAGATGTTCTCATTGCCTGAATTTCATAAGAGACCAAAGAATGGTTCATAAAACTGATCTTGTTATCATCGGCGTCTCTGTTGGTGTAGCCCTTGGAATTTTGATAGCTTCACTCATATTTTTTGGCATAAGGTGGTATAGAAAGCGTGCTCATCTTCGGCGATGTGCTAATGAGCGTAGTTTTACAACTCTTCCGATACAGGCAAATGGCTTAGGTACAAGCACTGACTATAGCGCATCTCTTTCAACTTCCAAAGCTATTCAGGGATCCGAGAACCTTCAAAAAAATTCTCCGCTCTCTTGGTGGAATCATCAAAACAAAGATCGATTTGTTTCTGCGCCAGGCATACTTAGATACTCTTACAAGTATGTTTAACCTTCTGCGCTATAGAAAAATTACATAATGCTGTTACAGTTTATATTTCTCCATTTTGTGGGTACTAAAAAATATTCTATTAGGTTAATAGTAGAACCTATACCCAGACCCTGTGAGGTATTGAGTTGATATGCTATGATATATGGTGCATCTAATGTTTGTTATACTTTTCAGAGATATACAGAAAGCTACTCAAAATTTTACTACCCTTCTGGGACAAGGTTCTTTTGGTCCGGTGTATAAAGCAAAAATGGCTGCTGGAGAGGTAGTAGCTGTGAAGGTGCTTGCTTCCAATTCTAAGCAGGGAGAGAAAGAGTTCCAAACAGAGGTAAACGCTACATCAAGTAAATCCTGTGAGAAACCATCTTCCTTCATGCCCATAGAATTGATACGAAAATACTCACGTATGTTTTAGAATTCACAACCAAAAATGATTTCTTTGCTCTTATGGTCCAAAGAATACATAAAATGGAATGTAACATTTTCAACATTTTACTCAAAAGTTTGGAACGATAATAAAAAACACTGCAATTCTGGACATGAATGCAACAAGACAGTCTTCAGGAGTCCGGTTTATGGTTTCCAAATTGACAATCTGACCAGTTATCACTGGTTAACTTATGATTGGCCGTCTCCATGTTTATATCCCACAAAACAGGTTGAGTTTCCATTAATTTATGTGGTCTTGCTGCAGGTATCTCTGCTAGGAAGACTGCATCATCGCAATCTAGTGAATCTACTAGGATATTGTGTAGATAAGGGGCAGCATATGTTAATCTACGAGTTCATGAGTAATGGCAGCTTATCAAATCTTCTGTACAGTAAGTTCAGAAGCTCCTGTTTTTATCCATATCCAAAATCAAGATTTCTCTTTGTTGTAGTAACTACATGCTAGGTGATATCTAATTCAAATGGAAGGTGGAAAAATTTACTCGGTCTATGTTGCTTGGTAGTTCCAAATCGTTTATTTCACCTAGAGACATCTCTGTATCTTTTTTTTTTGTTTCACTGAGAACTTGACTAAAACTTCTTTTCGGAAGCCTTTTGGGTTGATTTAAGAATCATCTTCACGTAGGTGAAGAACAACAGGTCTTGAGCTGGGATGAAAGGCTACAAATTGCTCTGGATATTTCACATGGAATTGAGTACCTTCATGAAGGGGTAGGGATATACATCTGTATCCTTGTTTTGTTAGTGAACAATTAGTTTTGTTCACCTCTCTCATATGAAGTTTATTTGAACAGGCAGTCCCACCAGTGATACATCGTGATTTAAAGTCTGCTAATATACTTTTAGACCAGTCAATGAGAGCTAAGGTAAGAAAATAACCGTATATGATGCATGCTAGGCAGCTGGCACATGCATGGTAGTTAATAGTGAATGATATCATATTTATGTTTTCATTTCAATCTGTCCTCACCTTCTCCTGTGCATTAGGTTGCTGATTTTGGATTGTCTAAGGAAGAGGTTTTTGATGGCCGGAATTCTGGCCTGAAAGGTACTTATGGCTACATAGACCCAGTATACATATCTACAAACCAGTTCACAATGAAGAGCGACATCTACAGTTTTGGAATTATCATATTTGAGCTAATAACAGCCATCCACCCTCACCAAAACCTAATGGAATATATTAATCTTGTGAGTTTCATGCACTCTGCAACATAAACATATTGTTTACACATAATTCTGTCGCGAAGCTCTTTTAACTTTTTTCTCTTTTTCCTTTAAGGCTGCTATGGCCCCAGATGGTGTAGATGAAATACTCGATAAGCAACTAGTTGGAGAGTGCAAACTTGACGAAGTGAGGAGGCTAGCTAGAATCGGACACAAATGCTTAGAGCAATTACCAAGAAAGAGACCTTCCATAGGAGAAGTTTCACAGGGTATATTGAAGATAAAACAGAGGCGTCTTGCCAAAGAGGATACCATGTCTTTTGCAGGCGAAGAGTTTTCGAGGGCTGTAAGCCGAATAGAGATTCAGCAGGTGGAGCTGAGTAGGATAGCTAGCATGAAAGATAGAGCGACTGAATGACCAATAAGAATTTTGTTTCCTTTTTGAGCATGCATCTCTTCTTTTCAAGCTTGTCTTGTTAATAACGTACAATATAAAATATACAGGCCTCAGAAAATGAGCAATTTCTGATTTTATGGTCAGTGGCGGAAGACATTCCTTGGGGTGCTAAGCAGCTTATATTGGTTTTTTCTGGTTTCGAATTCGATCCTGGAGAGTTTTTTGGGTGAACACAATGCTAGGCAAAATCAAGTTTTTAAATTTAAGCCCATCGTTCAATTTTTTGTTGTTAAAATATGCAAATTAACCATAACGGAGGAGAAAGCACTTAAGTCACCACCTAATAATGCATTGCATCTTCAACCTCATAAGATAGTTTATACATACAAAACGCTGTTCCTTTTGCCATTTGGTATGGCAGAATTATTCACTCTCAACACAGTCGACACAACGTGGAAGACAAAAAAGACTAAGGAATTGAAACATACGGTTCTCGCCTCCATGGGCCGACTCCCAAGGGTAAGACTCAGGATGCCAGCAGTCCCACAAACAAACTTGTGAAAGGAGGGAAAAAAAAAACAAAAACAAAAACAAATAACACCCCGACCCGGGTGTCAAACCCTACAACAAGTACTCTAATAACTCCACGTTATTTATCTAACAATATTCCCTCAAAACTGGCATGAAGTCCCCAACCTCTGTCTCTGCCTCTGACCCACATTCCCTGCATTGCGATTTGCAAAAGCAGGGCGCAGCAATCTCTGGAAATTCTCAAGAAACCGCATCCATTCCTCTTCATTCATATCTGCCAACATCACAAAATTACTGCTCATAGGCCGCTGCTCATTCACGCTCCTATTTCCTGAGGATGTGCCAGCCAAATAGCCGTTCTTCTGCATTGAGCCTAGGTGTCGCCAACTCTTCTCACCAACGCTGATGTTTTTCAATGATGTTGACAGCTTTGAAACATTTGGAATCTGATCCCGCACTACACTAACACAGTCATCTGACCTTGGAGGTAACTCATTTCCCTCGTGCCCGTCCACACCCTCCTCCACACCCTCCTCTAGTTTGGATAGTAAGTATCTTCCATTTCCACCTTTTGACCCAAAATGGAAAGTCCTTTCAGTTTTCATTTTCTCTTCTGTAGTTGGAGCCAAATCCAGCTCCTCCTCCCGACAGTCAAGCTCAAACAGAAACTCCTCCCTGCCTGCTTTTGGCTCAAAATAAGATATTTCCTCATGCAACAGTGTCTTTGCTTCAATGCATATTATCTCGAGTTCACTCGGCTCCTCCTCATGGCCCCGATATTCTCTACTCATCATCTCACCAATCTCAGAAAGACAGAGGCCAAAGGCTGCAGCTTCCTTGAGAAAAATCGTGCAAAGAACCAAGACTCGGAGGCATGCCTCTCGAATCATGGGCAGCTCCATTCTGAGCATATCAGAGTCCTTAAAAGGGTCAAGTTTATTTATATATGCAAGCTCATCATCTGAGAAAGGAATTGATGCCTGAGGCCAGTGTATCCACTCAAAGTATGGATCCTCTAAGCTTTCAGGTAGACAAAGGCCATGATCAATGGGTACAAGCTCTACCCGACCAAACCTCCCACCACCATCAAGCTTCCTAACCAGAAGATTCCCTGCATGCCTGTCTGTGTTAAGAATCCGAATATCTAGAATCCCTATCCTATGCACAGCAGCAACAGGGAAGCTGGAAGTCCCATGATCACTGGCATCAAAATCATGAGGAATGAATTGCTGCAGTGATGCAATCTTACTTGCTTGCTTTCCGTTTCGATGCACATTACCTTTCACTCCATCATTCACATTAAAAACTGAATGTGTGATCTTCACAAGAGCAGTGTCAGGCACATTAGCAAAATTATTGTAATCAAGAAGGAAAGCTGCAACTTCTCTGAAACCTGTCTCCCCAACCCGTACTGAACGTTTGAGACCTGGTTGTCCAAGTGCTTTCCCAACAAAACCTTTTGGGTTGTTTGGAGCATAAGGTTCCTCATCCGTTGGTTTCACAATGGCAATATTTTCACCACTGCAATTTCTAAAGTAATATGCACCTCCAAGCCCACTGTGAACAGGAACTGGATCAATGCCATTTCTTATTGCCTTCACAATATCCACAACTAATTGTTTTGTTCTGGCAAATTGATCCGAGTACCCCAGTACCTCAATTGGACCACTCTGATCCCTCTGCTGAAGATCCTTCCCAGTTGGCGAGAGACAGGGTGTAGACAAGCTTCTGTGCAAGAAGTTCCGGGTGAGAAGAAGCGGAGAATCATTTCGAACAATGCTGAGATCATTCTTCAACACCATGTCACCACATACCAATGAACTCTCATCAGTTGGGACATTAAGTGCAAGCCGTAATTTCCTCTTCACTGTGTGGACATTGTCACCCCTATCTAGCTCTATGCCCAAAACAGAACCACTTTCAGTCTGCACAAACACACGTCTCTTGCCAGAATTTTTTCTTTCCAATGTCTTTTTCCCATGGTACTCACCATTAAGAGGTCCTTTGAAGGTTGCGACTGCCATCTGGTTATGTACAGGTTTACCCAATTCAGGAGACATGAAAGGAAGCAGAGAAGTGGCAAGTTCCAATGCCGGCAGCAGAGGCAGCGGCAGCAGAGAGCTTCTCTCTCACGCAGACGCCAAACTCAAATGCCGGCACTAATTGAAGGAAAATGTTTGTAATGTAAACAATCATAATCAAACTAGTGGAAGACAACTGATTGTCACACTGGAAAAGCTATATCGAAGAAGTCACCCACTTTGCCAATTTGCTACATTGCAGAGGCCACCTGATAATGACACTGGCTGGCTAGCTATTCCAGAATAACACAGTCATTAG
Organism: Prunus mume; assembly: GCF_029339155.1. Classification (NCBI taxonomy): domain Eukaryota; kingdom Viridiplantae; phylum Streptophyta; class Magnoliopsida; order Rosales; family Rosaceae; genus Prunus; species Prunus mume. Next base: position 20,603,191 of record NC_142701.1, on the reverse strand, counting down.
ATAATCTTTTAAAGAATAGTGATTTACAAAGAAATAAAAGTATAAGATAAATCTTCTTTTTACATTTGTTTCTTCCAATCCCTAATACTTAAAGAGTTTGAAAGGAAACAAATAGACGTCCCTATCTGAAAACGATTCACTCATTTGGTGACCCGGTACATACATCCATATTTACAATCATGCATGCATACATACATCTACACAATCATGCATGCAGCACATACATATACACAATCATGCATGCAGTACATACATATATACAATCATGCATGCATACATACATATATACAATCATGCATGCTTACATACATATATACAATCATGCATGCATACATACATATATACAATCATGCATGCTTACATACATATATACAATCATGCATGCATACATACACACACAGAGACAGGTATATATGCGTGAAAAAAAGGGAATCTTTTTCTCGGAAAATTCTTATGACAAAAAGCAGTCTGATCATCAACTTGAAACCCAAATTACAACGCCAAGAATCAACTTTAAATTTCTTGTCCATTCAAATCTCCTACTCAAAGCTCTTCACTTTTTTTTTCTTCAAAATTTCTCCTCCGAATCAGTAATTTAAAAAGTGCTGGGAATTTTTTAACTTGTCTAATACATAAAACTTAACGAAAAAAGCACAAAACATAAATAAAAAAACAATGCCGCAAGAATAATACAAATAATCAAAATTGATCCCAAACTCTACCGTAACAATTGGACACAAACCTGAGATTCAAATGGAAGCGAAATCGAAGCTAATCGCGGTCTGAAAATTGCAAAAACTCACTAAACAATAGTGTTTTCTAATGGAGAGCTCAGACAAAAAACGAAAGAGTGAGACTCACCGGAGACCGCGATGCAGGGCAACCGGACGGCGGAGCTTACCGGAGATCCACCGCCGTTGAGACAAGACTGAATCGAAGACGGAGGGCGGGATTGGATGAAAGAAATATCAACGGCCAGATTTGATTTGATCGGACCTCAAAAGCAATGCTGTTCACAGTTCTTCTCTCTCCCGCTTTTGGAGTTTTTCGTCTCTAACTCCCATTCGCGAGAAGCGGAAGGGGGTTTAGCGAATAATTGAACTTTCTCTTTTTTAAATTCGAACTAAAGGAAGAAAATTACGGGCAGTAATAATATGTGCGCGTTATTTTGCCACGTGGGTGTGCGTCGTTCGTTCGACGGTAACGTGGCGGGTTTTCATCTGATTTGGGCTGTATGACGTTACTGGGCCCTGAGATGTCCAATGGCAGTGAAGGATGTGACTCCATGAGAGTTGGTCGTTGACACGTGGTGGTTTGTCTTGACGGTCGTCGTGGGAAAGAAAGATCTGGAACTTGAAATTTCCAAATCATTGTTGGGCCTCATTTACTCACTGGTCTTTTAGTCTTTAACCCGGCCGAAGGCGGTCCATTAATGGATTGAACAATGGTCTAATTGTTGGGCTTAAAACCAGTCCATTTCCCAATTTTTGATATATAAAGATGTGTGTATGAATGAAATGTGCGGTAAACTCAAACCGTTATTGTTACTACTGTATATGAGATTATGTATTCGAATTTCTCTTCCTCCAATATCGCTTGTGTCCAAAAAAAATTTACGTAATGACAGAAGTTAATGAATTACGAATGACGGAGAGTTAATAATTATTTATTGGTAATGTTATTATATTCCAATTTGTTGCGTTATATTGGAGTTAGAAAAACGGTGGAGGTGCGTCCATTCAATCTACACCAAAGTGGTAAAAAATGGGTTACCACCTTTCCCCTCCGCGTTACCTTTTTTATTTTGTCCACAACCTTGTCCTAACACCTAACTCAAAAGAAAAAGCAAAAAAAAAAAAAAACAGAAGTTACCAACTAACAAAAAATTGAACTTTCCACCCTTGTTTTTTGCCTAGCATAACGAAAAGGTAGTCAAGCCCTGATGTGCTTTACAGCAACTGTCTTCTGATTAAAGAGAAGGTCTTTACATACAGTCCAAGTCCCCATGGAGTAAATAATTGACCATAATAAAGTTAAAAGTGTGTGCATTGTCATTTAGAAGAAATAAACATATGACAAAAGGAAAAAAGGAAAAAAAAAATAATATTATTGTGAAATTATGGGAAAAAGACAACATCATCAGTCCCTTTTATTTGTTTATTTATGGTTTTCAATCCAATTTTTTTCCTTCCTTATTTTGTAATTGGCACCGTCTTCGTGTCTTTTAAATAAAGAAAGATAATTCGAATTTGAAATCTCTTCTAATACTAAAAATAGAAATACCAAAAATACATCGATTGAAAAGAGTCAAATGCTGGTCAACAACAATAACTCATGCAAGCAATTTCTTCTTCCCATTCAACTTTCATTGATTCTTCTGCCCCAACCCAAAACAGTTCCTACTTTCTTTAAACACTCCTCATCACCCAAAAGTTTCTCTCTTTTATATTTGATCCCTCCTTTCAGATTCTCATCTCCCACAAAAAAAAACCCTTTGGTCTACTTAGAGAGAGTCACAGAAACACAACTATACAAAGCCCCCAAAACCCAAACTCATCCAATCCAACCAGAGACATAAAGCCACATCCAATCCAACCAGAGATATAAAGCCACAACCTTTACCTCACGTGACCAAACTCAAACTCCATCCCATTGCTTTCAATCATACAACTTTATCAATTCTTCAAAATATTAGCCAACGCTTAATGTACACCTCTGCCAACAACCCCTCATATCTCCCATTTCATTGGGTCGTCTTATCCACTCTCTGGAGTGGAGAGTGGGCTCTCATGAGACAAAGATTTATGAAAAACATAAAAATACTTAAATGTAATAAAACAACATATCTCTGCTCCATTAATCTCCAACACTCAAATGTTGTGTGCATCTCACTCGCACGTGCCGCCCCTCCACCCACTCTCTCTCTCTCTCTCTCTCTCTCTCTCTCACTGTGACTTCCCTTTCTACTAACCCCTGCAGTCCTCTCTCTGTTCATCCTTGCTTCTGCAATCTAGTAGGAGACAGATTCTTTTAGGTGGGTTTTAATGAAAGGAGAGGGAAAGATGGTGTTCAAGTCCAAAATGAAATGGGTTGGTCTGCTTGGTCTGGTTCTCTCAGCTATATCCCTCTTTGTTCACTTTTTGCTGGCTAGATTCACAGAAGGGGGTGTTTCAGAGTACCACTCCTCAATCACAATCTTCCCCAGGCGAACCATTGGTGAAAGCTTGAATTTTTCGAAGACTGTAATTGCACTATCCCAACTAAGATCTCTTTTTTATTTTTATTTTTTACATTTGCTCTGTTTGCTCTGTCCTTAAGTGCTCTCTCTCTCTCTCTCTCTCTCTCTCTCTCATAGAGATTCATGTTTTTCTTAAATTTGATTCTCTTTGCTTATTGTCCTAAGTGTTATCTGTCTCTGGGTTTCAAGTACTCTGTTGGTTTCTGCTGGGCAAGACTTGTTCTTACTCTAAAGAGTGGGAATCAGTGTTGTCCTGGTGAAATTGGTTTTGGGGACAATATTGCATTGGGATTTTGCTGGTTTTCTGAAACCCGCCATGATGTACATGAATTATTTTGTTGGTTTTCTGAAATAAGTTTAGTTTGAGTGTGAATTAGTGTGGATCCGTTTTTGTTCATTTATCTGTTATTATTTTCCAGTTAACATTGGAAGGTTTTGGATATTATCTGGACTGTTTAGTGTCACTATTGTCTGTTTGTTGTCTATGATGGCTACTTATCCCTCTACTTTCGGGTGCAGAGTCCAATGTATAGAAGGCTATGGGGACCGGTTAGACATCTGGAATCTTTGCATCCCAATGCAAATCCCAGAGGACACTATGCTGGTTAAGCCACTTTTCATCTTGCTAGTGATTTCTGTATAGGTGTAGCGCTCTCTGGAGGCTTATGTTAGACAATTATTAGTTAAAGATTTCCTATGCAAAATTAATGCTTACCAAAAGGTTGATGATAACCTTCTTTCTCTTTATTTATCTGTTTAAAATCTTACTTTAGGAGAGTGCTGCCTTCATTGTCGGACTGTAGGTTTAACACAACCAGTGGGGTCATCGATTTAATCTGACCAGTGAGCAGTGTTATAGTAGTAGTTTTTCCTACAAGTCCACAAGGAAATGTTTCATGTCTTAATTTTGGATATTGAAACCTTGAAATTTTGGGTTCAAACTGTTATTTATTACTGTATAATTACCATAGCTAAGTCTTGGGGTAGGGATTGAAGATCCTTATAATTTTCTTACAGTTGATACCTGCAGAGTCAAAATTATGTATATCGTCTATTTTTTGGTAGTATTAATTCCATAGATGCCTTCTAAAGTTAAATGTGTGTCACAGATCCTGGTTCAGATACCAGCGGGTTTATCTTTGTAAGGATACAAGGCGGGTTTCATGAGATCAGGAATTCGGTAAGGGTGTCATGCTTGAATAGCCTGTTCTCCATTATATTTAAATATCTTATAAGTTTACAACCACAGCATCTTATTGATTTTTCAGATATGTGATGTAGTTGTGGTTGCTCGGTTTCTTAATGCAACATTAGTCATTCCTGAGATACAATCAACCACAAGCAGCAAAGGCATCAGGTTTCTTTTCGGACAATCATTACAAGGCTTTGTTTGTTTATGACCTAAATTTGATGTATTGAGTACTTATTTCTTTGTTGATTTATTGTGTCTAATGTTTTCATGTAGCTCTCAGTTTAAGAGTTTTGCCTATCTCTACAATGAGGACCAATTCATGGCGGCTTTATCAAAAGATGTCAAAGTTGTGAAGACCCTTCCTAAAAATCTGAAAGGGCTGAGGAGAAAAAAGAACATTCCAGTGTTTAAAGTGCCTTACTCTGCTTCACCGTATTACTATAAGCGCCATGTTCTTCCAATTTTAAAGAAGCATTTAGTAGTTGAACTGGTTGTGTCTGATGGAGGATGCTTACAGGTACCAATGTCTGTTCTCTCAATTGCATTGTACTCATAAATGGAGATTCCTGCACTTGAGTATATCTTGGTTTGATGATATAATTGTTACTAGCAATAATCTCCTTTTCATTTTGTGACGTTACTACTTTGTTTGGATTTAATGCAGGCTATCCTGCCACCTGATCTTGAAGAATATCAGAGGCTGAGATGTAGGGTTGCCTTCCATGCCCTTCGGTTCCGGCAGGAAGTCCAGGAACTTGCCACTGAAATTTTACACAGGTCAATTACCAGCCGTCATTTACTCTTCTCTCTTCACTCTTCACTCTGCACTCTCTATGTATCCATATCTATTTTTTTTTCTCATCTGGATGGCTTTTAACATATATTTACTATTGCTTTAGATTAAGGGCTCCTGGACAGCCATTTATAGCATTTGACCCTGGAATGACCAGGGAAGCTTTGGCATATCATGGTTGTGCTGAACTCTTCCAGGTAATTGCTTCAAAGCTGATTGCATGATACTATCTTTTTGGAATGCTTTCACAGCATTTGATTTGCATATGTTTGAAACTCTTCCCAAGGATGTGCACACTGAACTCATTCAGCACAAAAGACATTGGATGATAAAACGTGGAATTGTCAAGGGGAAGCTTTCGGTGAATTCTGCAGAACGACGCCTTAATGGTTCTTGCCCACTAATGCCAGAAGAGGTAAGATACAACATATGGCTACAATACAAAAATAATTTTCATAATCATAACGACCCCCTTAGTTCTTATATATACTACCAAGTCTATTTAGCGTTAAATTCACTAGAGAAAAATATTGTCCACATCCTTCGATAAGAATGACTTCTCATGGAGCCTTTTATTTATATTCCTTGGATTGCTACAGATTGGTATTGTTCTTCGTGCATATGGGTACTTGTGGGACACAATAATATATGTCTCTGGGGGAGAAATTTTTGGTGGCCAAAGGACATTGATCCCTCTTCGTGCAATGTTTGAAAATGTTGTTGATAGGACTTCCCTCAGCATGCCTTGGGAGCTCAGTAGGATTTATGGTCGTGAGGCTAACCTTGTTGATCGCAATCCTGGGAGTCCACCTATGATTGAGGAAGAGATGAAGATTGAAGCATGGAAAACTGCTTTGCCACGTCCTCGCCCGCTTCCACCACCTCCAGCTAGGCCAAAATCCTATAACATTGAAGGTTGGTGGGGTTGGGTAGCTGAGAGTGATAATGAGCCTGATAGTACAGTTATGGAATTGAGGACCAATGCCCATAAACTACTGTGGGAAGCAATTGATTATGTGATATGCGTTGAAGCTGATGTATTCATCCCTGGATTCGATCTTGATGGTAAGGGGCATCCAAATTTTGCAAGCTTAGTCATGGGACACCGACTCTATCAGTCAGCTGCATCAAAGACGTACAGGCCAGACAGGTATGTTGCGTTATCTGGACATGTGTGTGCACACGATTAATAAGTCGAAGGTCTTTTAGTGTTTGGTGCTTTTCTTTGACATAAACTATGGAAAGTAAATTTTTTCTTGAATCAGGATTACGATGTAGGATTTGTTGATTTGAAGCATTTGAGCTGTTAGTTTATTCAGTCAAGGTGTTCTGATCCATTGCTTTTAGTTTCTTGGTTCTTTTTCTTTCAAAGTTTGATGTGTTTATGGACACAGATATGGCAAGTGGCTAGTAATCTCAGTGCTACCTATCTGTGTCTCTTTACTTCTTCTTTTTTTTTTTTGCAAATTAACTGACAAGTCTTGTTTGTAGCCTGGTATTTTCTTGGTTTTTTTTGTCATTCTTGATAGCATGGAAATAGGGATTAAATGAAGTTGTGATCATGAACTGCTAGGTCTAAAATTACTGTGTGTATACTTGAAAATTATGCGAAATTGTTATGTTCATTTGCTTTCTTGTAGATTATGTTAGACTATGTTTTCTATAAAATTATTTCTTGTGCTTTTGTGAACACAGAAAAAAAGTGACCAAGCTTTTAGAAGAAATTCGTGACCACCTTTACCATGCAAACCATACTTGGCTGATGTCAGTGCGCAAGAATTTGAGGAAGAGATTAGTTGATGGAGTAATAGAAGCTTCCGCAAGATCAAAACCACTGTCTTTTATCTCTCATCCTGTCCCAGAATGCTCTTGCTTGAGGCATGATCCTGCAGGAAAATCAATTAATGCTACAACATCAGATCATACTTCAACTTCTACTAGTCATTCTCAAGTTCTTGCTGCTCTTGGAGTTGTGCACTATTGCCCTTCTTGGATGGAGAATGATTTGATACTGCAGTCAAAAGACAAGGAAAATGAAGAAACTCTAGATGAAGACGACTCCACGTCATCAGGATTGTTTTTCCGGAAAAATAATGGATATCATGAAGGTGGTAATGGAGACTTAAGCAACAAAGAAGAGACTCAGTTGGAGGATCAAGAAGAGCTTGAGGGTGGAGAAAGGTAGTGAGGCTGATTAACGACATGGTCATCCTACACGGCAGTTCTGTACATAAAATATATCTTCACTAGTATGATCCAAGCAAATTTGGAATCATCTTCAGCTCCAATTTCATAAGGGAAATGCCAGTTTCCTAACTGTGGTTCAAGAACACAAGACACCGGACTGATTTGGCTCTCATTGAAGCATTTACTCATTTTTGTTGGGTTGTTTAAGCCCTTTTTACAATTATATAGGTCATTATTTAACCCCACAACCAATTTTGATGTAAACTCGTACGTTCTCCATGAAATTGTAGCCCTAGCTTAACCTCTCTAATTTTGTAGGGAGTTTTGTTTGTTAGACATGTTGATTGAATTAAATTCTTTGCAGTGGTCCTCGTCTGAAATTATGCCACCATTTGGTTGTTGTACTCATTCAAACATGAATCCACCATTCTGAGTGGGCGCCTTGTAAACATAGATTATTGGAGTTTGAAGTTCATGTTGATTAATCTTTTTGGCCCCTCGGGTGTCTGGCAGAAGAATATGAAAGAAGACTTTGCAATGTAGTAAAAATACACAAATTCCATATCCTTTGATTTTCAACAAGCCCATCACATAAGCAGAAACTGACTAAAAACCTCTTTTTCAGTGAAACTCCGTCATATTCTTCAAGATGCATGTTTATATACAACAGTTATCATTTGAGAAACTGCTGCCCAATGTGACTATCCTTGACTAAAGTAACATGATGACCATCCTTGACAAAATCAGGTGCTCATATTGTCTTTTGTCTATGTTTAGAAGCCTTTGAAGCTCTAATGGCAAATCAAACAAATTGTACATCCATCATAATGTAGAAACTGGAAAGAACATATACAAACTCGCATTTAACAAACTGTAGAAAATATAAACTCAAAATTCTACTTCAAACTCGTGGAAGGAATTTCGTCCATATTATCCAATGCAGAAAACATCTCATTCATGAGAAACTAAAACATAGAGCAAAGGGTAACACTCCAATACCTTGTCAATAATACAATGACATATGAAAAAGTTATTCTACATTTCATTGCATTATTGACCGGAGATAAGAAAACGTTGCGTGAGAGTTTCTCTCCCTCTCTAAGGTCAGGTCCCACACCTTGATGCGACAACAAGATAGCTGTGGACTGATCATGTTATAGGGTAGAGTCCATCAGGAATCATGAGATGCATCTCTAAGCCCAAGCCCACGTGGTCACAAGAAGAACAAATTAGCCCAAATTAGGCCCTGGTGGCTGGCGGGTCACATTAGTTCCAGTGGTGGCCACTACCAGAATGAATAAATCAGTTAATTAAGGTTTAATGGTGGAATTAATTAATATTAAAAATAATTAAATATTTGTTAAGGTCTTTGGTTTTTAAGTTACTCGTTTAAAGAATAGAAACAGTGCCACCTAGGGCTCCAATTCCATGGTTGTCTTTACTGTAACAACTGTCTGTACAAAATCCAAAATCCAAAACTCCACCAACAAGACCACACCTTTTTAACTATTTCCAGACCCGTCGGACCCAATTCGGGCACTCCCCTTCGACCAGGACCTCCCGCATTCCACTACAGCCACCACTCACACTCGCCGCACTGTCTTACAAACTCCTCCTGAGTACTCTCTCTCTCTCTCTCTCTCTCTCTCTCTCTCTCTCTGTGTGTATTGTCATATTGGCTTCATTTTATTTATTTATTTAGGGATAAATTTATTATATTTGTGGCGGTTACAGTATATATCGGAGATGGCGAAAGCTTCCAAGGGCCACCACGATGAATTTGAAGACGATGATGAAGAGTCTCATGGAGGTATCTCCCTCTCTCTCTCTCTCTCCATGTGAGCTAGTTGTGGCTGCCTTGAGAACTGGTTTTTTTGTTGTTGTTGTTGTTGTTAAGGAATGAAGCTAATAATGAATTGATAGGGAATTTGGCAGTGAAGGTAGAAGGGCAAGGCAGGGAAAAGAACCGGTCCAAGCATTCCGAGACTGAGCAGCGTAGGAGGAGCAAGATTAATGAGAGGCAAGCTCAAAGCCTAAGCCCTTTTTTTTTCCTCTTTGCATTAAATCACTCCTTCAATTTTTCTTTTGCAATTCTGCTTTGTACATGTTTCCAGAGCTCGAAAATTATAGTTAGAATAAGTAGAGGGAAATTGTTTTTGCGTTGGATATGTTATAGTTGCAGTAAAAGGTCTCTGTGTTTTCATTTTCATTTTTCGTTTCATTTTTCAAACAAAATGGGGCCTTACCAATTGCCACAATGTACCTACAGGAAAAGTTGGCATTATATTTTCGTAGATGTCGTACTTCAGTTGTGTGTTTTGTTGAATTTTGTATTAGGAAGAGAAAAAGAAGAGAGTTCAGGGTGGTAAAGGAGGACTTCTAAGCTGTAGAAAATTCTCTTACAAGAATTAAAAACTTAAAAAGTTCAAAAATTTACAAAATGTTTGACCTTGTGGGTACACATTTTCAAGCCTATTTGGCTATCCAAAATTGAATTTGTCTATTACTCATGCAAGTTAGCAAATTTGAGCATCGAATGTTTATTTATTTATATTTAATGAAAGCATTATGTGTTGATCTTTTATTGTAGTCTTTGATCCTTCCTCCCCAACCCCCCCTCTCTTCTTTTTTGGTATTAAGTTAAATTGTTGGCGATATGAAGATTTTATCTTTCTATTACTGTTGTAACTTTGTTTGCTGCTCTTTTATGCTATGCGGGTCTTTCTTTTTAATAGCATGGGCATAAACTCTTCACTCACCTGGGCAATACATATTTCTGAGGCAGATTTCAGATGTTGAGAGATCTCATACCCAAAAATGATCAGAAAAGGGATAAGGCCTCATTCTTGTTGGAGGTACGCATTCCATTTGTGCTCTGCTTATATGTTGATAATACTTTACCCTCATTGTCATATTATTTTGATAGAACATGCTCCGTATCATATTCAAATATATTGTGTCTATATGCAGGTTATAGAGTATATACAATTTTTACAGGAGAAGGTAAATTTGTATGAGGGATACCAAGGATGGAGTCCAGAGCCCACAAAATTGATGCCATGGGTAAAACTCTAATGCTTGATATCTGTGTCTGTGTGCGAGAGTGTTGGCTTGGTTAGATATGCATGTGTTATGGTCTTGGAGTCATTATCCTTTATCACTTTTGTATGGCATTGTCAATTTCAATAGGTGTTATTTTGACACTTGAAAAAAGTGTAAGTGCTGGGCATGAGTATGTGCATTTTGAATATCTGCATGTGTTAGAGGTACTTCTTATTGGCATGCACTAAGAGGCATGTCCAACTAGAGACAGAAGAACCTTGCCTTTATACCAAGAAAGTTAGTGTCAGACTTTATCTTTTGCTATATGTTTTTTTGTGTGTGTATTTTTCAAATTAATAGCTGGAAGGTGCAATTTATGCCCTTTATTTGGTGGAAAAAGAAAATTGGAAACTATGAAATTCTGTTGTTCCCTTAAATCATAGCATGTATATGGTACATGAAACCAACACCAAATAGACACCTGCACACAACAGTTGCAACTTGCACCAAAATCCAGGTAGAGAGGATTTTTACTGTTACTGAAGAACAAGATCATACCTGAGACAACTGCAACCCTATATATTTGTATGTGGGCGTATTTAGGATTTTCGGAGGTTACTTCTGATATTAAGAATTAGTATGACTTGTAGCTGCCCGCCCAGTGGAAACTTACCAACCTACCATTTATTTGTTTGCCACAGAAAAATCATAATAGGCCTGGAGAAAATTTTGTAGATCAGTCTCAAGTTATGAACAATGGTTCTGGTCATGAGAATAATGCAGTTGTCTCTCCAGCAATGCTCCCCAACACCCATAACTCAGTGGAATCTGACTTGGGCTCTGGCGTTGTTTACAAAGCATTGGATCACATACCTGGGTTAGCTACTCGATCAGTTCCTAATGTGCAACAACAAAACATCTTTGACCCAATTGGGAGTGTTGGACTACCCACACAACCTCTGCAGGAATCTATTTCTGATGCCGAGAACATGACTTCCAATCCTCCATACCAATTGTGGCAGGGTATAACATCTACAACTGCTTCAGACGATAAACTGAAGAAACAGGATGAAAATAGTGGATCTGGTAGCATCTCAAGTGCCTACTCTCAAGGGTGAGCTTCCACAAAGATCTCTTGATAACTTTATTGTACCAGATGCCAAGCTATTGTTCAACATGTTTATTGTGGTGGAGTAAATTCCCCTGGTTGTATTCTATTGCAATCATGCTTATCCTAAGTTGAGATTTTGAGTTCAAATTTTGAAAGCGTTACCAGTGGGGACTAGGAATAGGAATTTCATAATTGCCTGAAAATATTGTCAAAATGTTCAAATAAGTTTCCAGGAGAAGCCGTAGATCATTTCATTCTTCAAAATTGGCCTTAAGATGGGTTAGCTTTTAACATTTAAGCCATGATGGCTGTTTCTTTTATTTATGTTGTTGTAGGATATGTTGGATCGTGAAATCTGTAATGGTATCACAAACTATTGTTTTCAATGCTTACATATTCTATCAATTTTGTATTTTGAAGTACTCGATTCGCATAATATAACAGGACTCTTATAATCTACTTCGTTATAGAAAGATATCATTTTGCTGTTACTGAGTTAGCTTTTGTGCTGAGCAGGGTATTGAACAATCTGACACAGGCACTGCAATCTTCTGGTGTGGATTTGTCCCAGGCCAGCATCTCGGTTCAAATTAATGTCGGGAGTCGAGTAGACAGTGGACTGACATCCATGGCATCTAGTTCAAAGGTTGGTTTAGAATCTTCAACCGTTGCGTTAAACCCCATTCTAAATGTGACTGCTGCATCTGCTACTGATGTGTTTTTTTACTATTAAATGTGAAATCCCGTAGGCATTTGAGCACATTGGCGGACAGCATGTCTCCTATTTTAGTCTTGCCATATGGTCTAGTGTCCTTGCCTTTGAATTTTTCTCCCCTTATTTTTTTATATTTGTTCAGGCACAATTGAACCAATCCTTGAACAATCAAATGACACAGACCCAAGTAAGCAGTTGTGATGAGGACTTTGAACCGGCTCATAAGCGGTTCAGAACAGGAGAAAGCTAGAATATCTGGGTTCCAGTTTTTCTTAATTTCCTTGTTTTATTGAGGGTGAAAAGGGGGCGCTCTTGGGCAGGTCACTTTTTGTTAAAAAATTTCATGGTCCACAGACAACTAGGTCGAAGTTCAAATTGTATATGGTTTGTGCATGAATTTTCCTAGATAGACGTGTTAGATATTCTTTTGTTTGTAGTTTGAAGTTTCAGATGAATGATTCCATGCATGTAACAAGAAGCGGCTCTTATGTTCTTTTCTGCCTTTTAATGAATTTTTTTACATTTCAATTTCATCGCCATGTTCTCTTCTCTTGCCTCCTCCTTGAATTAAACCTTAATTGCTTATTAAATGGATAATGGAGTTTTGGAATTAGCAGCAGCTAATTGTGATTTAGAATTTGAGTAATGTGGCAGGGTAAAATTGAGATATTGTCTTGTGATCTGAGATTAAAATTTGATGAAATTTTCAGCGGCTCTAGCATTTACTTGTTGAAATTCTATATGCTTGGGGAATCTATTTCCAATCCCAATACTCATAATTAAAGCTGCAACGTTATCAACATGTGAATTAATCGAAGAATGAAATAACATCAAATGGTACAAATGGATGGCTTTTCACCAACTTCCTTCTCCCTAAGTTTAAATGGACATTCATGAGGTTAGAGCACTTTGAGCTTTCAGTCTTTCACCTTTTTGGAAATGGTTGTGTGCTGCGAAAGCTAAGTTTGCATAAATGGCCACACTCATATTCATTGAGTGGAAGTAGAACAACGCCATAAGTGCCTGTCCGTGTATTGACTAGAGACTCTAGTTTCTCAGTGGACGGTAGCTTCTTGGATCACACACCAAGTTTTCTTGGATCACTCATTGGTATTATTGCTATGCTGCTATCACCTCTTTCAACTAACATCCTTCTTTCATTTTTCTCTCTCCCTATAAACTTGAGGATTAGGATCTAGTTTAATGAAAAAGTGTCTTGATTTGCAGATTTTTGGTTTTATGTTCGAACCCTCATGACATCTTGGTTGTGTGGGAAACCCCCGCCTCCTTGTAGTTTAGACTATCGCTTGTATTTATTTATTTTTTAAAAACTAAAGGATTTTGCTAAGGACAATAGTATGGTGACTTTCAACCTTTGACACACTGAGACCCACATTTACATCAATGGACATGGACTAAAACCACATGCTAAAAGAACCTTGGGATGATGAATAAGTTAATACTATTGTTATTCTTCTTGAGTACTAAGTGGGCAATAATTTTGGGATCGTATCATTAAGTATGATGTATTCTTTATTCAACTTTTTGGAAGCATGGAGCTGGTGGACTATAAGTTTTATAATACGTATTTTATTTAATGGCAAACTAAACAATGAAGGAGATACAAGGTTTGGTGCAGAGTCCTAGCTAATTGAGGACATGAAATGATGGGGATTATTTGCCAAACCCCACCATTTTATATGTAGGCTGGAACATCAGCTTTCCAGGTGCAAAGTTGCTGTCAGTTTAAGAGGTCTGGGTTCTGTTTTTATAAGCATTTGCGTCATGAGGCTTGACATCCACTACTCCAATAGGGAGTTTATTAGTTTAGGCATGCCTAATTCATGTGGTGAAATCTGATTTAGTACCAAAAAGTAATTTAATATTATCAGCGGCATCATCCAGATGACATGACCACAATTAGTTTATCAACACTAGATTCATTTACAGAGAGAGAAGCAAGGTGAATATCTTGTTGCAATTACACAAGTACATGAGAGATTTTGAGGTAAACATCCTAAAAACTCCCGTCAGGAGAATGCAAAATATTCCCTAATTACAATGAGCTTATTTGGTATTTCACCCCATAAAATCTGATTTATTAATGAAAATTCTATAAACTCCCAAATGCTTTCTGAAGAGCATCCAAGCAGAGGCTCCAAGATCAACCCCAACCCAATTCTCTGTACATGACACTATCCTTTGCTGTATTAACTTAAGACCACAGCATAAAGTAGCCCCTAATTACTGCTTGTATAAATTCTCAATGGCGCATTGCATAAGTTAAAAAGAAAAAAACCATGTATTTGGCATGACAAGATCATGTGCTTCTCAGTGGCTCATCTAACAGTTGTAAACATTCATGCGGATTTGAGTAGAAATAATCTTCTTCCTTTGGTTTATCTGCAATAGAAACTCGTTTCTTCGGGCTCCCCATCCGATCAGCATGAGCTTCCTTCACAATAGAAGAGAACTCATCCCAGCTCAATGATCCACTACTGAATTGTTCTATTGAACCAATCAGAAGTTTTCTGTCCAATAAAACAGTCTTTTTGAAACCTAAGAATCTGAAATATGAAGAAGCCAAGGAGAAACATTATCTCAGATCAAAATAATTCTACGACCAAGCAAGGGGCAATTAACAACAAACATCTTATCTGGCTAGAACACTAAAATACCAAAAGAATATTACCTCCGATGGCCTTCAACAACTTTAGCCATATTTCCATCGTATGTAGGAATAAATATATCACTCTCTAGGGAGACAAGATAGTCCAATGCTGCCCTTTGAGAAGAGTGGTTTGGGAAAAGCCTCAAGTCCGAAGGCTCCAGCAGAGTCTCTTTTCTGACCTGTTCCATAAAGTTCAAGCAAATTGTAATGGAAAAGCCCTATGATGTATAATTGTTGGAAAAGTTGCTTCTTTGTCGTTCTACTTACCAAGTTAGGAAAAGCAGATTTCAAACTTTCCATCCTTCTGTTTCCACCATATATTTCTCCAGCAGCAATATAAATTTGGACATTGTGATCAATACCAAGTGCAACCAAAACTAGAGCAGTTTCCTCTGGTGTTAGCGGACATAAACCTTCTAGCCTTTTCATTTCCGAATTTATGTCTTTTATCTTCCACAAGGGGTTAGCATATCTAACAATGTGTAAGATCCCATAATTAAAAGAGTTGATAAGCAAAACAACTAAAGATGCACAAAATAACAAAACTAAAAGAGGACCTACCTCATTCTTGTGAGTTCTTCTTCCTCATCATTGTTGCAACCATGACTGCAGCCAGAGAATGCCAACATATCCATTTCATATCTGAGATGAAGGGCCAGAAAGGGCCTTTTCTCTCAAAATTCTGACAAGCTTTCTGCCAATTTCCTCTATCTGGGAAGTGAATCTCAGAGCATGGAAATTAACTCGGCAGCGCAACTTCTGAACCTCAAGAGGGAGCCCATTATTAGCTAACCGAGCATCGGTTTTATTCAAATGTACTACTTTATACTTCTGCACCAGAGGTAGGATCTGTTGGCAAACACCTCCAGAATTAGTGAGAATGGTCATAAACCGAAAAAGGAAAAAGATGATGCTCAAATACTTGTCTTTTGAACCAACCTGATGAAAGTAGTAGGAAATGTTGGACCAACTAATAGGTGGCAACGAGTATACAGCTCTTTTCCTGACCCGTGGCGGCAGTTCCTTTAATATCCGAACTTCATCTCTCAAGGATGCAATGAAATGATCAACATCAAAGATGTCTTGAAACTCACTGCCACAATAAGGGGAAAGCTTAGAACCTAGATGTTCCTTATTCTCTCATTAGGGGCCTTTACAATGAGAACATCCTTTCCTTATAATTTTAAGGGAAAACTAATTAACCTACCTTGCCGCCCAAAAAGAGTTTTTATCCAGCTCTGGAACAATAAGAGTCACATTTAAGTATCTGGCAATAGCAACCATATCACAGATCTGCAGCAAAGTGAGAAGTGAGAAAAATAACATGGTGGTGAAAACAGAATAGCAATAAAACATCCATCTAAGATAAGAATGTTCATAATTGTGATGAAGGAGCTAGCAACTCACGGCGGCTCGCATTTGATTCAGTCCTCCATTGCAAGAAACCATGAGATAACCATTATTCTTGTAAACCCCTGAAATAAATAAAAGTAGTTCAGAACTAACAAACAACATTCCAATTCCGAACTTTTCATTGAAAGAGAGTATCTATAATGGAATAAACCAATTACCAATGAGCCCAAACAAATTAAAATCCACATGAACATCGGAAATACATAAAAGAGGTCAGCATCTTCAAGAAGATTATCATTCTACATCAACTGTTTGGAATGATATTAAAGTATGATCATTACTTCGGTTGCCTGAAACATGTGTTCTCTAAGTAGTAAATTACACACAAAAGCGATCAAGATTTTATTAACAAGCTCAAAACTTACTCTTTGGTGGGAGAGCAATTGGGATTGGAAGCTTAGCCAATTCAGCATGCGCAGGCAACTCTAATTGAGGGCAGGGAGGGCAAACCTTGAACAAACTTGGCCCCCTTATCAACCATATTCCAACCAGCTGAACTGCAGAAGCCCACACCAAAGCTGTAACAATCGCCCGAATGATAAACAACCATGCGTTCGTCTTCAATATCGAACTCTTCAATTTTTTAACTCTACCCAATAACTTAAATCCCATCTTCCCCTCTGATCTATAATCACATCTCTCAAAGTCCTCTGCTTTGCACATTGTAATTTGTAACAGATCAAAACACCTTCATCAACTACAGACCATCAGAAAACTGAACTCTTCAAACACCAGACTTACTGCAATTCAACACAATCTTTGATAGATAAAAGGTGATGGTGACGCTCCAATGCTATCTATGCACAAGACAAGGTGGTCCTCCAAGAGTTAATAACATACTCGAAACGCCTCGAAATAACAAAAAGATTTAAACTTTCTTTGATTCTGACAAAGTTGGCACTAAAATAATCAATAGACCAACTCTCAGATATTTACTTCGAACCACCCAAAACTTGTCACCTATGACCCTCCACCAATACTCATCAAAACCCAGAAAGCAAAAATAGAAAATTTCCAACTAAAGCTTTCCAAAGATTTCGAAGAATGCAACTTTACGCTTAATCTTTCGAAACCCAATAATCACTTTGAGTTGCTCTCAATTTGCCGGTAAGATTCCGGCCAATAATCCGGCGAGAGTCACCGGAAAACTTGTAGAATGTGGTTGGAGAAAGCAGAGAAGCACAGAGCAGATGAGGAAAATAGCGTATAGTTTCAATGAGAAACAGAAACACAAAAAAGTCTGCAATCAAGGGTCAATTCAAGTGACCGCATTTATAGCAAGCCTGGCCAAACTAGGATTTCACACCCTATAGAATTAGAACTCTGTTCACCGTCTCCCATTATATTTTGTTTTCATTTACATAATTAAACTTTTATAAACACTGATAGCACTATCGTTTCTGCTTTAAACACCAGAATACATACATACATGGTAGTAATGGATATAGATGAACACAAATACAACTCACCCAAGTTTTTTATATTTGTTTTTTTCTCTTTGATATTAGATTATTGTTTGTTGGGAGGAAGTGGATTTGCAACCAAAATCTAATTACAAATTTACAAGTCAGCAGTCATGAGAGATGATAAATTGTAGTGGTATAGATAGACCACCATACTTTATTTAGTAATTATTTTCGCACCAAAGTTGACACTGCAGTTGTTTTTGCCGTATAACTAAAGTAATTGTTTTGTTTTGTTTTGTCAATTATGTTTTGACTCATATAAAAATAATAATAAAAGAAAAAAAACCGTCATTCTAGGTAATCTTCCATTGTGGTAAAATGGAGGTATTGAAGTTATACTTGAAAGATTGATTATTTTACCTAACTACTTCAACTTTTTCATTCACATTGGTCATTCAAATGTGTATAATGTGTTGAATAAGAAAACTGAAATGTATACCATATGAGATCATGGAAGCTTATTCAATATACAATCATTGTGAGCAAGAGTACACATTTTTAACCATCCGAATGCTACAAGCTATGAGGTTGCCACTTCTTATAAAATTTGTGCCAAAAAGAGTCATGCTAGGTTACCATTTGGATAAAAGGTACAGCAAATCTTGATTTGGGGCCTTTTTGTTTGCTCATGTCGTTGTGGTAATGTTATAGGTAGATAGAATCTAACAATTCTTTACAGCTGACTCTGGTGTGAAATTAAAAAGAAAAAAACAGAGTTTGCATTGCTATTTTATTGCTCAGCATTCAATCAGTGATGGGCAACTTGCAACTTTCTTTTAGTGATTGGCGTGGGCAGAGAGTCCTACTGATGTCCTCTCACCACATGTGGACATTATACCAGTAGAGCAATTTTCTCTTTTATATGAGATGGAGAGACCAATTATTCTAAAATGAATAAAATACCAACAAATAAATTAAAGAAAACAGAGCATCTGACACTTTTGGCCGTGTCAAAGCAAAGTCATGGTCTGTTTTTTCTTTTGTTTGGAGAAAGATATGTAGTTTTGGAGTTAGCAATTGTGACAAATCCCCCGTGATTGATTGTATCTGTCATTTGACAGAGCAATTTGCGTCCTGCATGAATATCACTTGGTTTTGGTCTCTCATATAAGAAAATGCAATAAATAACATGGTGTTCATCAGAAGCAGCAGCATCTTTTAGCCAAAAGTGAAATAATCCTGCAACTGTTTTCTTCATATTTGCTGTTGAGCGGTGCCCTCATCTGAGTCTTGGGCAAACAATAAACTTCACAATCAAATCAAGCATATAAATTTTTTTTTTTTTTGGGTGTGTGTGTCCACATGATGTATTAATAGTCACGGAGTGAAAGCTATAATATTATAATTGCTCATCATCACAATGATTGGGTGAAATAGTCAGTAGAGCAATGATGGGGTTATTATTATAATATGAGGGTAGTTGTGGTCTTTTTAGTTCTATATTTCCATGGTTCTATCTTCATCAAAGACATAGATAAGTAAATGGGGCTGATTTTTCCACTCTTATTTTCTTTATATACACTCCCTTTTGCTTTTTAATATTTCTAAATTAATTTTGTTCTTTTTAGATCTTTTTCTTTCATATTATACTCTTATCCTACATTAATTTCTTTTTATTTCACTTTTATATTATTTCTTTTTCTTTATACTTAATTTTTCAACTTGCATTCTATTTTCTTTTTGTTTATATTTTTATGTTATTTATTTTTCTTTATGCCGTTCAATGAACATGATAATATATATTTTTATTTTTTTAGAAAACCCATAATGCTTAATGAAGTTAATAAAAAGTTGAATTAAACATTAGAAAAAAGAAAAGAAGGGCATAGTCGGGGAGGGGACGAGCTGCACAGCGATTGTAGAAGTGGGAACAATCCAACAACCCTGTCAATCTATATCCCGAGCCATTTTCCCCACTGACACCCAAAGGCCCCCAACTCTCCAAGCCACACTTACCTCCCCAACTCCAATCCATCCATGTCTAATATATATATATAATAAAAGCCCATGTAGCCTTACCTTTACGCAATGGTCCTTCCCACTTCTCCACTCGCTGAGTAGCTCCTTCCCTTCCCGACTAGACTATGCCCTTCTTTTTGTTTTCTTTTGAAGTTTTTTTAAATTATTTTTTCTAATGATATATTTTAGTTTAATTGAACTTTATTCAACTTTTTATTAACTTCAAAAAGCTATATAGGTTTTCAAAATGAAATGAAAAAAGATTATCATGTTCATTTAGCGGCAACTTTAACGGAACAAACCAAATTGATTAATAGTCTTAAACACATGGATTAAATTGGCCAAATTGAAAACATATGGACTAAATTAACCAACATGATAAAACACATGGACTATTTTAACATTAAAGCCAAAAAAATAATATAAAAGTGAAGTAAAAAAGAAATTAATGTATGACAATGTTAGAATAGGAAAGAGAACAAAAAAGAAAAAGAGTAATCAACAAATATTAAAAAGCAAAAAAGAGTGTAAATTGAGAAAATCAGCTCCCAAGTAAAACTGCAAAAGGGCAGCTCAGTACATTAATTACCACAATGTTTATGTCATTCATGGAGAATTTAGCATATGCCCAAAATCCACTGATGTCAAGTATGAAGATGGCCTTCATTATTTTGGTGCATTATTTGTGCACTGAGAGAGTGGAATGACTCTGTGTGTTTATGGACACGAGTTTCTACTCTCCAATGATAAGTGATAGTCAGATGGTCCAGGCAAATTGACTTAGGATCTGGTTGTTGATCAGTAAATGATCTTTGCGGGGCCTCTCAGCTGTCAAAGAAAATGGGCCTCATAGTTTCTTTTGCATTAATTCTTACACCTATCATCTTCGCTATAATAAATGTTTCTTTGGGCGAATGGAGGTTAGATCAGTTGGTGAACTCATCGCGTCTGAATTCGAACAATTTTTTTTCGCACATTAGAATAGTTTAGACTATCGCTCTTATTAAAAGATAAATATTTATTCAGAGTAATTATAATTTATAACAAGTGAGGGGACTAGACCAATTTGGTAGCAAATATAGAAGTGTACAACATTAAATTGGATTGTATGTGTGGAATTTTTATGAGTCTTAGCAAAAATAGCATTTTGGAGTATTGGGAACTTTGGCATTTTGGGGTTCTATGGTATGGCCTTTGATTTTTTGGGCTTACTCATGTTAGGTCAGAAACATGAAGCCCAAATTCTAAAAGGCCAAGTCCAATTTTAAAATCTGAGTTCTAGGCCCAATTTCTTCCCAAATTAGGGTTTAGCAGCTACCTTTTTCCTCATCCTAGGGTTTTAGCACCTCTCTCTGTCTCTCTCTCTCTCTCTCTCTGCGGAAAAACAACCATGAGGAAGCTGAAGTTTCACGAGAAGAAGCTGTTGAAGAAAGTGAACTTCTTGGATTGGAAGAGAGAAGGAGGTCACAGAGAAGCCCAGGTTCTGCAACGTTACCATGTCACCGGTCGCGACGATTATAAAAAGTATATAATATTTGTATTTTTTTAATTTAATGTCATTTTTATGGTGTTATTGGTCGCTCAATCTTAGTTTTTTTTTTCCCCGATTGAAAATTGGAAAATAGATATTCGGGTTTATGCCGGATGGTGCAGAAGCTGGTGAACATATTGAAGCAGATGAACCCAAACGACCCTTTTCGGATTGAAATGACCGATATGTTATTGGAAAAGCTGTGAGTTATTTATTTATTTACGTGCTACAGAAATTGTTCTGTTAGGGAGTATACTGCAAATTTTGTTTGTTTTTTGATGCTGAATAAACTTGAATTGGTATGTTCACTTAGAAGTATTAATCTTTCAAAGCTGCGTAGTGAAAACCCATAACAAGTTATCAGCTTTTTTTTTAATTAGCTCTTCAAAGGTGTTTTCTGCTGGACATCATGTGTTATGTGTAGGTGATAGTAGTGTTGACATGAGAAATTTGAAGCAGTCAAATGTATTTCATTGCTGTTTGATATAAAGAGAGAAGTCTTTGGATTATTCTCGTGTAATTTGTTGCGAACTGAAATCAAGAGAATAATCCCAAAGATGGCTTGACTTTTGCACGATCCAGATTCGATAGATTTATCTTTGTTTAGATGCATGGTACAAGAATACTGCCGCGGTAATGGTAGATCTAGTATCATCTGTGGTTTTTAAAGTGTGATTCATAGTTAAAGGGTTTACAATGATGACAGGTACAATATCGGTGTGATACCATCCAGACAAAGCTTGGCATTGTGTGATCATTTATCCGTGTCATCCTTTTGCAGGTAATTTTCAATTACTCCATTACAGGACTTGCTTGTCATACATTGACGGGAAAATGTGAGAGTGAATTCTTATAAACTATTGACAAAAAGTTTGCAACAAATTAAAAAAGAGGTTCTCTTTGCAATTGCTATTGGCACTACCTGGAGGGTAATACTAATTTGTTTGAGTTTAGTATGAAAATCCTTACATCTTTCTCGTGAGTCATGATGGCTTACCACACACAAGGAGGAACAAGAACTCGCTTCCAAATTTTTGCATGCACCTCAACTCTCTTCCAAATTTTTGCATGCACCTCTCTTGTTACTTTACTGACGATGTCTATGTTTATAGACGTAGGCTTTCAACTGTGGTGGTCCGATTGAAGTTTGCTGAGCACCTGAAGGAGGCTGTCACATACATTGAGCAAGGGCACCTCCGAGTTGGTCCAGAGACTGTTACTGACCCAGCATTCCTAGTGACAAGGAATATGGAAGACTTCGTTACATGGGTGGATTCATCAAAGATTAGGAGAAAGGTTCTGGAGTACAATGACAAGTTGGACGATTATGATGCAATGAACTGAGGAGTCACTTGCGTGCTAATTTTAAGGTTCCTTTGTCTCCTTTTGTTGGTGGCTGAAGAGAAGCGAATTCTTATCTTGCATTGTATATCATGTATCGAACACCTCATAGGGTTTGCTGTTGAGCGCCAAATGTGGCATTTTTGTGGCTGAATACTATCAACGTTTTTTTAATCTTCATGTTGAAATGTATAATTTTAAAAAAAAAATTATGATATTTCCGTATGAAAACTGTTTTTTATTGTACATGTAAATCCTTGATGCATTTTTATTACAATGCGCTCCTATCATGAAGATGCAAAAAGGTAGAAGTAACTCATATTGTTTCTCGATATGGAAGATCAACTGCCAGCTACTGCTGGTGCTTCATCATAAGAATTGCAGCCGTATCAATGTCAACAGGTAGGCCAAGCATTACGTATTATTAAAAATACGTATTTTATATATTTATTTTAACTATAGAAAAATTTGTGGGTCAGATCAGCAAGCAACTTCTGACATGGAACTCCCAATTCAGGCATGATAAGAGGACGAACAAAAACTATAATTGGAAAATAACAGATTTTTGGGAGAAAAATATTTCTATACCAGGGAGTCATATGTATTGAACAAACTCAGAATAGAGAGTTGCGGAGTTGGAACCCCTTCATACATACGGGGTTATGTAATTCACAAGCATCACTATTTTTACAAAAAAATTAAACTCCGTAGCCAAATACAGCAAGCAACACATACAACGCCCCTAGGTCTAATAAAAAATCCTCAGCCTCTCCCTGCATTGATTGCGGCGCGCACAAAGTCCTCGCAGTTCGTAATGCCGCCAGAAAGCACATCAGCTAATACACCAATTATATCGAATGCCTCCTGCAAATCACTGGAAGAACTCATCTCATCGAGCCACAACAGCAACTCCTTGGAGAAATCCACCATCTCCTTTACATTCAAAAGTCGCTCTTTCATCACTACCTCCCAGCCTTCCAAGCTTCCACTGTCATCTTCCCCTTCTGATGCAGTAGAAGTACCTTCTGTTCTGGTCAATGACAGATTTGCTGATTTTTGTACCTTGAAGAAACGTTGCAGCTGCTCAATCAAGCCCGTGTAGACGAGCATTGGTCTAATGACAGACAAAAGCTCATCAGCACCCCCAATTTCTGCACTCGGACTTTGGCTTGTATTTCCCGACTCTATCTTGACTAAAGGCGATGAACTGGATGATGTGCGACCTGCTGACCGGCCATGCGTGTGCTGCATGTAGGCATGGTATATTCCACGCTGCAGGAAGGCACGGCGGTGTTGCACCCAGGATTCATGAGATTCCGAGAGAAGTGAATTCACCATCATAAATTGGACAGTTTCTTCAGATCCCAGAGATGGTTGTTTTTCAGGAGTAGAAGGTCTAGAATCTAAGCTAGAAGATGTCAAATATGTTGACACAGACTTGGCCATTGTATGACGCTGAGTTGGGCTTCCCTGATCAAGAAGGTGACGCGCCATTTGGATCATGAAAGGAAGAAATCTGGAGTTGCTTTCCCTGCCACCACCTCTGCTTTCTGCACTAAATGATGCCCCAGTTGCAAATCGAGCTAGCATCTATATAACAAAGGTTCATAGATGTTAGGGTCAGATTTATGATGCCCAATCAATCCATAGTAGAAAAGACATGGATGCGGTCACCTCAAGCAACTCATTCATACTCATGGTACTTGAAGCATCATCACAAGTTAATCAGTTCATGTAAGATAGTAAATGAAATTGCTCTTGTGATATCATTATCCTAAATTTATATTATTCCTAACATCATGCAAAAGGTTTAATCAAGGAAACCATCAGTATACATTAATCATTTTGTTAATGCAATCTTCTAAACATAGAGAAAATGCAATGCACAAGGGAAGAACAAGACTATCAAAACAAAAAGGCTAAATAACAACAAAGAAGAAAATGAAAGAAAGTGTTATACCAGAACAATGTCATATGTCAACAGCCGAAGACGACTTGCATCAGCACGTCCTAGAGCATTGAGGTTGTCCCAGTACTGGTCAACATAGCGAATATACTGTGCTAAAGGAACAGATGGACCTCTCACAGGGAACAAAGAATTGCAAAGAGATTCATTGTTTCTGAGAGTTGCTCCTTCCCACTCTTTCTTTGGATTTTTCAGAGCAGCGTCTGCTCTCTTTGCTTCCTGGTGGCACTGGAAATGAATAATGTTGAAATAACTAACAGTTGTATAAACACACTCCCCACGAGCACTACCAGAAGGCCCTGCACCTAAATTCACTCGTTTGCTATAAGAGTAGACACCAAGCAAGTCAGTAGGCCTTAAACTGTAACCCTCTCGGCAAACCATGCATGCTAACCCATCCTCCTCCTCCTCCTCCACGTCTTCTAAACCTTCAAGCAGTGGTCGAGCAACAATAATACGCTCACCACCATCTGAAGCTAGCTCCTGTCGCATTCCAAGCCCCTGAGTTTATGAAGAAAGAGGTAACTATCAGCTTACAGATAATATTAATGCTAACTGGAAGGTCAAATAAGAAAAGAAATGCAAACACAACTAAATACTATCCTAATTCTAACAAAATAATCTTCAAACTAACCTTCTACCATCTCTTACAACGTATTATAGCTTCTACTCACTAACTATAAAGAAGATTACACTCAAGTTTTAAGTTACAAATAACAGGGGAGGATACCCCATTTCCCGACATTGTAACGGAACTTTTTGATGTATATTTAACTTAAGAATTACTGTAAGCAACTAAACTAATTGATCTACTAAAACCTTTGATTCAGTGGCACCTGCTTTCCTTTAATTTAAAGATAAGCTGGGTGAAAAAAACAAAGTCAATGGTAATTACCAGAAGTAGTTCCTCTCTCTTCCTTAAAGCTCTACGTCTCATGTCATCCCTGGTGGCATGTCTCAACATCTGCACCTTCTCCTCCAAAAATCCATCTCCTTTTCCCTCCTTATTTGAAAGCGTGTCCAACAAGTTTTCAGCCCTCGCTCCTATCTCATTTTCCCCTGAGACCCCTTCTAAAGCATGAAGCAAAGGTAATATCCCTCCCTGATCAATACACATCTGAGTGGCCAAATGTCCTGTTGACAAGCCCCTCAGCATAGACAATATCAGTGGAACAGATGGCAATTTTAAGCCTATTGCCCATTCTGTAGTTGATTTAAAACCAGCCTGCCCCGCTACTGAAAAACTATCCCTCAGATGTCCAACTGCAACACCAGTAATACCCCTCTCAAGAATAATGTCTTTCAATCTCTCTCCACAGGAGCTTGTTTTGAGAGACTCAGAGACCCTTACAAAATTTTCCAGTGTGAATCTTTGTTTTGCAGCTTGCTGGGCAATGTTCTCATCTTTTGGGTTATCTTCATGTTCTTTCTGCAGCCGATCATATTCTCTCCAGTCTTGCAAGGGTGGGCTGAAGTGCAGGATAAGAGCTTCCATTGCAGCAGGTTCACCATATGTTAAGTAAGGCAAGATTCTCGCAACCATCTCAGTGTTCCTCTGCTGTTTGTTTGATTTCTTAAGGCCCAAAGGATGAGACAATCTCTCCAGAAACATGAGGACTATTTTCTTGGCCTGTTCACCTGTCTCTTCACTAGTGACAGTAAGAGCACTCTGTGTGATGTTAATGTTGTCACTTTCATTAGCTTCCAGTGTCAGACTCTCAACAATCAGAAGTATGCCTTCAGCCGGTTCCATGGCATCCACAGAAAAGGCATGTCTTGCAGTTTCAAGAAGTAAACCTAAAGCTCCTAACCTCAGCAAGGCCTGCCTGTTCTCTCTTATTTTGCAACAATGCATGAGGAGATTTAGAACAGCTACCAATTGCTCTTGGTTGGACTTGAAATCATCCCGCAAACGCTGTACATTCATATTATAAGTCAGATATTTCAACAATGAGTGGCAAAAGGTTTCCCTTACAAAAACAAAGGAATGAAAAACAAAATAAAAAGAAAGGAGTGTAAATCCTGGACATGGAAATCTAATTAAAGGAAGTGTAACTATACCCACAGAACAACTGAACATCCAGACTGCCCTTTTCTTTAAATAATAAAAAAATTGAGGATGTGAGTAATCTGACAACTGTTAGATTTAGAATCCATAACCCCCGACCCAAAAAGAAAAAGTAAAGATTAGTAACACAAATGTCAGTGATAGTTTATAAAAGCTGTTTCCCAAGAAATAAATTTTTCAATCCACATGCTTAGGAGTTCAATATGTATCTTACACAGTTATGTTTTACTGCAACATAAATGGAATGAATTTGACTTGAAAAAATAAAAAGGAACTCTTCAAAATCTGGGAAGGACAATAAATGCAAGATGCAACACACCTGGATCATGCTCAATATAATTTCCAGCCCATCATACTCGCGAACAGCACCTGAAATAGCAAACTCGACCTCTGGATCTTGTGACTCCTCTCTATCTTCTTCCAATTCTTTTATCATAGGCTCAGTTGCTTCACCATCTAATCCCTGGCAATTGTAGCCAAAAAGATACATCAAACAGACATCAAGGTAGGAGAAATCAAAGTCAGTAGAAAAGCGTCACACTACAGATACACCATAGATCCGTTAGGAATAAAGGATGTAAGGTTGCATCTGGATGAACAAATTTAAATATACAAATTTATAAATAAACCCAATCCTAGACATGTATTTATAAAAAAACCCAAGCACTATTTAAATATAGAAACACACCCAAAATCAACCCCGAAGTCAACTTTTTGGGTGTGTTTATAAATGGGTTTTGAGTGTGTGTAATGATGGGTTTTGGGTGTGTTTATAAAGTGTTTTGGGTGTTGGGTTTTTTTTATAATTTCAACCTCCATTTTGGGTGTTTTAGTGAAACTCCCATTTAAATAAGGGATTTGAATGTAAAAACCAAGATTAAGTTGGCGAAAGATTATGGAGAGTACCTATCTTTAGATGTTAGCTAAAGTCGTGGATTAATTCAGACTTTAACTAGAAAATGAATTTGTAGGTGAACTATATCATCTCAACTTTATGCTTTAAATGATTTGACAGTGCAAGAACTTCTTTAGTTTTGTATGGAATTTTATATGTCATTGTTAGAATTTGGTTTCTGCAATCTGATTGTAAGTTTAGGACCAAACTCCTATATATCAAAGATTGACATATGAATGGAGCAAAAAAAGTAATTCCTTCGTCATTTAGAAGCAAACAGTCATCAGTGAACACACTTTTCTTTGGTAAATAATTAGATAAGAACATATGTAACAAACCTGAAGCCGATACGTCACTGTCATAGGTGGAGAGTCTCTGGCTGATGGAACAGCATTAGGGGATAACAATGTAGTATTAGCCATGGCATTTGAAGATTGATTTGACTTCTTCCAGACTTGCTCATAGACTTGAGCTATGCTCAAATCAAGAGAAATAATGTTTCCAGCAACTAGCAATTCCATCCCATAGTCATCTTCAAGAAGACCTAATAGATCCAACTGATGACAGATTTTATTCTTGACATCACGCATCAGAGGACCAATCTCAGAACTAGAATAGGGATTTTTTGTCATAGACCCCCTAATGAACTCTTCTTGCGTATGTGCCTTGTTTAGAACCAGCAGATACACCGGCTCTGGCTTTGAAGGGCAGATGAGATTGCAGAGCTGCTCCAGTATAAACTGTACATAAAATTGAAAATGAGTGCTGACACATAGGTTGGTGAAAACAAAACTGAATCCCATGCTTACAAATAAAAGAAAAGACAAAACAAGATAAATGTTAAAACACACATGCAAAAATGAGAATGGGGAAAACTTGTAGAAGAAACTATGCAGAACCCAAGAAGTATGTGACTTTTATCAATATAGAAGGAAAAAAAAAACTAATATGAACTGGATAATTAAGACACTACATTAGTACTTTCATGGGTTATAAAACGAACTAAAATCATCATTTGGAAAATAGTACATAATGCACTACTATAAATTCGTCCATACCAGGCAAGTTCGGCCCTTTCTCTCCTCTCCATGGTTTTGCAAACCACAGATACAGGCTCGAATGAACTGCCGTTTATTTTCACTGCTTTCAAGCAAAAGGCTATCTAAAAGGTCTTTTAGAAGCCGATTGCAATCACTAATTAACTTCGTCTTCTGCACTACCAAGCCACGAATAACAATAAGAGCCTCAAGAATCTCCGACAGCAAATTGTCTCGCATGAATCTGACACCAAGTTAAGTAAGATATCAAGAATGAAATCAGTTAAGCAAAAAATTAGAAAATAGTAAAGAAATCAATCGTACCTGGATCTAATATTTGGAACCTCCAAAAATTTACCAAGCAACTCTATAAGCTTGTGGAGTATAAATCCCTGTGAAATGTCAATATGCATGCTCCTTTCTAGGGACTCGACATTGCCCACTTCTTGAGTAATAAGTTTACAAATTGTGCCCAGGCATCCACGTACAGTCAAAAACAGACGGGCATCTTCTGAATCTATCATCTTGAACAGTGACTCAAAATATTCCGCAGCACTTTCACCAGCAGAAAGAGTTGCTGGTAACAACGACACTAGTAAGTTCAATAACCGAAATCGTCTTGATGTACTTTGGGCACAGAGCAGACTTATCAACATGCACATCTCCGACCTTATAGATTGAGAACAAGCACTAAGAACAAGTTCTGTAACCCATGACCCCAGCTCAAATGCTGATAAGTCATTCTTTGCTGTCTTACTAGTACACCGCTTCCACCTGAGTGCATATTTAAGAGCAAGGAAATCTTGTCTTTGAGGTCGAGTCCTCTGGCTACCACCTTTAGTAGACTGGGACACTTTGTATTGCCTTCTAACAAAATCAAGATATGATGCCCCCTTCTCCCACTCGGCATAGCTTAATAATTGAATATCCTGAGTCTTTTGTGAGGCATCCCAGTTTTTATCTAATGATTCTGGAGTAGGCTTGCCCCCACTGCCAAGGCCACCCAAAGATCCAGATATAGAATTACTTTCATCCTTGATCTGCGAACCAGTAGTAGCTTTTCCCATGCTAGGCTCTTTATCTGGTACATCAGGTTTTGGGGGAGTACATGCCTGAGATATAATCCTCAGACAAGGAAGAATAACGTGCTCAGAAATGGCAGGATGCTTAGCACCCAATTTGATAGAAGAAAATAACAGCTGGAAAACAACACGCAATCTCGATTCCCAAAACTCATCAGCAAGCGAACATACTTCTGACAGCAATGATAACTCTTCACGAGTGGCCAGAGCAATGTCCATGGAGCGATGATGTTCAAGGCAGTACATCACCTTTTTCTGTATTAAGCTATTCAACTCGGTCACTGCATTTATATCACCCTCAGAAAATGCACAAAGAACTGTCCTAGCTTGCACACGAGCCGTTTTAGGACCTTGATGAATGTTATTTTCAAATAGTTCTGTTAAAATGCTAGCAGCAACAAGTTGTCTCTTGGAACTTGGATGCTTTGACAGCACCTGTAATACCTCTAGACACTGTGTCACAAACGTAGTAGCACAGCCGTAGCAATTATTTGGAGACCTGGAAACCACAAATCTTGAAGCAGCCACTCCACTATCTGCACGTTTCTGGTGCAAATAATTCATCAAAACCCGGCGTAATCCTTGCAGTGTCTGAACACTTTTGCTGACAGAATCAAAAGCTGCTTTGCACTTCTCACCGTATAGGACACCAAGAAGAGCTATTTTTCGGTTAATCTTACATGCGGGCCCAGGTAAGGAGACCATCATTTGCTGAACAGAATCCTTCTGTTGCGAATCTATTTCATTCTCGCCAACACTTGAAACAATCTTAAGGAGGGGCTTCTTGAATCCTAAAAGTTGCTGATATCTCCTATGAGCATTTTCTGATTCCGTTTCTATAGCAGCCAACCCTCTCTTCATATCTTCATCATTTTCCATGTCATCAAAAGTAAAACTTGGCTTCGCCGTGAAATTGAACTCAAATCTACCATATTTACTATAGCCACACTCGTTGCAGAGAAAGGAATCCAGATTTTCATAATTAATGTTGCGGCACTGCCTGCATTGATATGCGTTCTCGTGGCAATTGCCGCATATACCATGCTTATCAGTGACCGGTCGACTGCAACGTGGGCATTGCAATGGTTCAAGAGACAAAGCCTGAAGATTTTCGTAAAAGGAATCCAGCTCAATCATGAAGTTACAAGCTGTTATTGGAATGGGAAACTCCACTTTAAGTTCAGTCTGATTGAAAGCAAGATGACAACTCTTGGCCCGTTTCCAGAGAGACCAATTATTCTTCAATTCTGACAAGTCAGCCACAGGTCGATTATTATAATACAGGTTCAAAACTTTCACTGATTTAGACTTCCGTGCATCATGAACATTCATGGTCACAGTCTGGATGGTGTAACTCCCAGTGCATTTCACTATGATGCGGTTGTCAGTGAATTTTGTTTCAGATTTCAGACTTTCTAGCTTCATCCTGCTGTATGGTACCTCAGGAGAGCTGCAGGCAACACAAGGCTCACTCTCAAGATAGTACCCATCAAATTCAACTAATCCACTTAAAGTGTTGTATATGCGGGAATTTGGATGATTAGCTAAAAGCTCATTTTGTGAATGAAGCGTTTCAAAGATGCATCTGATTACATCAGGGGTTAAGCATCGATCCACAAGTTCACTGCTCTGTTGCTTTGAGCTGATATCTGGAACTTTACCCAGCAACCAGGTGACAAGTTCAGTATACTCAACAATATTTTGACCATACATTGGTAGACATTTTATTTTTTGCAAGAGAGCCATCATCATAGTTTCCTTGAATGATTGCTTAGCATGATGCCAAACACCAAAAAGAACACACTTGGCCTCTGCACGCACAGAGCTAGAATTCCATTCCAGCAAAAAGCAATCAATGAATTGCTTCAAGACATCTCCACCCTTGTCACTGAAGATATCAATCACCGACTCCATATCCAAATAGGACTTGTCCGAACCAGATTCTGTTCCTTCTTCACCTTTCTTCTTCTTTTTGGGATCCTGAGATTGTGACCCTGATTTGTTTGAATTAATACCTGAATCCACAGCTTCATTTTTCTGTAACGAATTACCAATATCCTTTCCTGCGTAGAAGGAAAGATTCAACAGCTTCAAAATCTGAATAACTGACTCTTCTCCGAGATAGAACACTCCGTTTATCAAGAATGGCAAAAAATCTGAATGCCTCAAACAGTACTTCTGCCAGTTCCGAGGTCGTGCCGCAGCTACTTCAGCCATAGTAGAGAGACATTTAACTATCTTAACACTTCTCTCATATGACAAAGGATTTTGAAACCCACCAGATTTGTTTACATGTTTGAAAAGTTTTTTCATCTCACTTGAAAACTGCCAAGAGTCTCGCACACTATAATAATGAGTTTTGCTTCCACAGAGATGGAGGAAAAGCCGCCTTGCATATCTTCTCACAAAAGTCGTGTGAGGATTGTTAATGTAACTGCACAGGACATCTTGATATCCATCTAGCTTCAGATCCTTGCCATAAGAGATCTTTGACACCTTCTCTTTCTCTCCAGTCTTGTCTTGCTTTTCAGGTCTGACCAAAGTGTATACCAGCCGAAAGGTATTCTCCAACAACAACCTATGGTAGTCCATAAAAATATCTGTACGGTGGGCTTTTGCATATGAGTCTGAAAAGAAGGGAGAAAAATTACCAGCCACAACATCCCTTCGAACTGTTAACAGGGCTCCACAGCCAGAACCAGGTCCTGCATTTTCATAATTAACAGAAGGGGACTTAAAAATATGCATTAGCTGCTGCAATATGTCCATTAAGTAATTGACAACAGACTGCTGCCTAAGGGAATTGCAAGCTCGAAGCAGCTGGGATGCAAAGTCATTTTTCTCTTGATCATCCAAGGAAGATGAAGCAGTAAATGAGGTGGACGGCGAGATCTGGATGATGCTTTTATCATGCGTTTCTGCTGTCCCACTAGGTTTTGGCATGGAACTATCACTGCCAGGCTGGTGCCAGTTTCGTAGCATCAGGGTAAAGAACATGAATATAAGTATTGCAACTTCCCCAAATGAACAGCGAGCTTTCACAACCAAGGGTTGGTTAAGATTAAGCTCATCCAGAAACCACCGAATTAATTTCTCTAAGTCTAAGCTTTCAGGCTTTGAGATGTCTATAAACGGTCCACCAACAGCAGAAGATAATCTGTAGAAGAGCTGCATAATAGGAATCGCCCGGACCCCTGATGTTGACTGCATCCATCCCTTTAATTGTTCAAGAAGCTCAGAGAGAATCAAGGAATTCAAAGCTCGTTTCGAAGCAGAAATTGAAACCGGGTCATTCACTGAAGCAGAAAACTCCCCAGACTCATTGGGCTCGAGGACATGAATTGATGGAGCAGAATTCTGGGTCCTCGAATCTGCAGTTACTGGCAATATGCTTGAATCACTTACATCATCTGGTGTGAAGTGGAACTCATTGCCATCTCCCCCTAGTGATTCCACTTCAATGGGTATTGCTGTCATAGGATGATCTCTAGAGTGAGGTGGAGGGAGACGGTCTGCATCCAAAACTTCATAGCATGCCTCACACAGATCAAAATCAGGACAAACAGTACAATGCCATCGCCGTCTAAGTATAGGAACTGTGGTGCAACCATCACAACAGTATTGAACAGATGAAGTGATGGAATCTTCTTCAATCATTACTTGGGCATTTCCGCCAGTAGTGTCAGCATGCACAGGGGCAGATACTGCATTTTCTGCAGCATCATCTGTGGCCAACATAGTTTGCTTGGGAAATGGAACCTGAAGCAACCTTGATGATATAGCCAAGCTGGAAAGAAAATGGTAGTACACGTGAATAACTGAAAGAAACTAAAAAACAAGTTGAACTCGCCATGAAGTAATAATAACAATTTACTACCTGGTTGAGGTCTGAACAGCCTCATTGGGCGAAAAGAGAAGCTTTTTAAATAATACAACAGCAGGTCCAACAGAGTGTACCCCTGTATCCTTTCCATGCAAAGCCAGGCATTCAGCATAACAATAAATGAGTTCTACAGAAGATATGACAATGTTGTTCATTGTTTGTGTGTCAAGCTGCTCTAAGTCCAAAATTCCCCACAGAACTTGAATAAGCCCATCCACAACTTCAGAACCTACATCAGGGATGGGAAGAAAGATCCTTTAATTTAAAATGAAGGATGCAGGATGAGTAGAGCAAGCAACCCAAGATAACAAAATGGTTAAAGAAAAATAAAAAAGGCAGTAAATGATCTGAAGAAAAGAAAAAACCATTATGTATGTATAAACTTGCAACACCACTTAAAGAATTGTATCTCTTCTTCCAGTAAGCACTTAAGGGTCAAGCTGTACAAGTTAACAAAATGGCAGCAATATGGATAAAATCATAATACTTTCTAAAAGATCATCTCCTTTTTCCCCTTTTAAATAGGGCAATGATTTCCCCACTCCTATTTTATCCACTTACACTCCTTTTTTAGTTATAAAAAAGGAGTGTAAGTGGATAAAATAGGAGAAAAAGGAGTGGGGAAATCACTACTCTTTAAATAACTACTTCAAAGACAACAACAATCAGCCCATGTCTGTACAAAAATCAACAAAGCTCAAGCCAAAGTAACATTCCAACAAAACCCAGTCAGGCGTAGGAAAAAAATCAAAATATTATTAACATGGAAAAGAACTGCTGTTTTAGAATGTCAGAAAAGTACCTAATAATACAGTGTAAAACCGATATAGGTAGGCATTACAATAGAACATCAAATAAGGTGATTCAACCCTCTATATGATTCATGCACAAGAAGAAACTACAAATGAAAGAATGCAAACTGTACTTGATCAAATCTTATGGAAAGTACTGTATCATAAAATTTCATACAAATAACTAAAAGGAAAAACAATAATCTGTCTATAAATTGGATATTCATACATTATAACTAGGCTGCAAGAAGAACAAAAAATAAACTGTACCACCAATGCCATGATATGGCATGAATGAGCTACAGCTACTTATCACCAATCTCAAAGAAATCAGTGAACAGGTAAGACACATTTTAAGTTGATAAGTTAATATACAGCAAGGAAAAGAACCTCAGCATTATCAAAGCTCACTAAGTTGAGGAATTTAGGCAGCGAGATTCACTCAGTTTCTATTCCTGTAATAGGTTGAGGTACCATCTACGACACATACTTTTATGATGTGGTTACTACTTAAGGAACATATACTACATCCACCACAAGAGAATGTGAAGTCTTAAACATGTAAACAACTTGGGGCATCAGAGAATGTGTGAAATACCATTTTTCTCCAAGAATGTAGCCAGATTTGAGCGACGGTGCAATGCAATCTTAGATACTGCCCGCATCTGGGCTGTAAACTCTTCAACTATCCATGCCCCTGCAGTACCACCAACCCCAAGCCTTGAAGAGAGTACAGAGGTGGACTTCACCACCCCAAG
Source organism: Prunus mume (assembly GCF_029339155.1). Lineage (NCBI taxonomy): Eukaryota > Viridiplantae > Streptophyta > Magnoliopsida > Rosales > Rosaceae > Prunus > Prunus mume. The sequence continues at coordinate 20,568,052 of NC_142701.1, read as the reverse complement.
AAGCCGCATGGTGTCCTTAACCTGAAGGAGAAGATGTCAATTACTGATTAAACAACACATTTCTTCATTTACTAATGCACAAATAAGGACGATCATGCATTGCAAGAAAAAATGAGTGGATAATTACATGATAGTAGGTATCTTTTTTGGTGAACACAGCCTGCAAGACATGGCAAGCAGCAGCCTGCAATAAAGGCTCTCGGTCACTCTCAAATATTTTTTCTAATAACTGCTTGCACCTCAGTTTCATTAGCTCCGGATTAACTTCCTCAGCTCTGGAGCAACCCTGAGACCTGCTCAATGAATAAATGCTGGATAGAAGCTTAAGACCATCTGCTATGACCTGCTCCTGTATAGGAGCAGACTGCATTGATCGGCGTTTTTTCCCAGATCCTGAAAGCAAGGAATTACAACCAAGCACACGAGCTTCCATATCAAGTACAGCATCCATCTTTTCTTTCCAACCAAATTCATCTTTGGCTCTACCATATACTTCAAGGCAGTCAATTCTAGGCAGAGCAGATCCATTGAAGGTTGGTCCAACAGAGATTGTAAATTCTTCATCAGCAAGGAGTGACTCAGCAACTGTAAATGGTATATCATACCAAGATCGCATGCCTTCATCTAATTTAATGACCCGGTGGAAAATAGTAATGTCTGAAGGTATATGGTTTGCCGATGTATTACCAACATGCACGCGAAACCCAACCATGATGATATCAGGGTTTGAATTGAAGACAGATATCTGAGGCAGAAAAAGAAATAATGTTAGAACCATAGTATTTTAAGTTAAATATGAAAGCAAGTTCATTAGAATAGATACAACTGAAAACAGAGTGGATTAGGAACAAGCGGAAGAAAGGAGATGAAACCAGAAACAAGAAAGGAGATGAATACCAGAAACTACACTAAGCATGCCATGTAAGAGAGGAGAAAGGAGATGAACACCAGAAACTAGACTAAATGCCATGTACGCCAGGTCACTAGACCCTTTTGCAACAATTACCTTAAATCCCGCAGAGCTTGGACTTTCTAGAAAGCCATCCTCAGATGCCAAGCTTTGCTTTGCCCCTTCAGAATCACCATTTCTGATGGCATCACCACCCAGTTTCACATCTGCTGTTATGCACACTGTTTTCTCAAAAAAATCAAGTGGAAATTCAGGGTTAACACCAGCATAAGCCTTATTACTGAGAATGCCAGAACCCAATTTTTTGACTTTCTCTGCTGTCACACTAGCACCAGCATCGACTCCCATTGGAACATGTGAGTATATCTGAAGGCTACCATCATCGTGCAAAACAAGACAGTGAATCTTATCTTTGGATAAAGGCTTATAAGCCGTTACTCCAACAAGAGGTGAAGTCGAACCTACTGCATGTCTCAAGTTCTGTGCGAATAACTCCTGTGATCCCATCGATACAGCAATGGCAGAGTTTAATTTTATACTTGAGAAGCAAACGAATAACCCACTGCCTGCCAACAATTCCTTCCAACGATGTAGTCCTGCAGACCGCAGTTTACCATCTTGTTCCTCCTCATATATAGTAGATATCTCACTTAGAGATGTGGCATTGGGGCTTAGCCGACCAACCAAAGCAGTGCCATCTTGATAGGATAGGAAAAGTAATTTGTACGCTGATGAAAAGTACAAAGATGAACCCTTCGCATTTATCTCTTTATCCTGTATCTGGATTACTTCCTTCAAAGGTGTAGCCCCAACATTAACGTCCACTGACAACTCTAGCCTGAATAGCCTTCCATTTTCTGAAAGAACAATAAGAAACATCCTCCCTAGAGTTGCCAAAAGAAGTGTTGCATCCACTATCATATCATCTGGCAGTGTGAAGTAGTGTATGGGACTGATGTTGTCCTGAGATAGATCATATATTTTGACAAACCTGTTGGTAACCACCATTAATTGAACCTGAGAACCTGGAACCCAATCAACCCGTCTGATATATGCACCTTGCAGTGCCAGTTCAATGGCAAGACGATCAGTCACTTCACCACGAGGATTCAAGGTAAGGACCTGGCAATCTTCATAGCCTGCTACTGCAAGATAATTCTCCACCACTGGATTGAAAGTAAGCTGCACAATTTCAAATCGAACAACATTCTTGGAGAGGGGCTTAACATTGGTTTTGTCTGCTGTCACCGGTGCAATGCTGGCCTGTCCAATCAACTGCCCAACATCAAATATAGCAACTTTATCACCTTCACCAACAGCAAGTCGCCCTCGAATACTGACACTGAGCAAGGATTTGACAAGAGAACCACTAGCTAAATGTGATTTAAGTTCCTTGGCATTGGAATAGTCTGCCTTTATTTTCAGGTCTAAGGAGCCGCTTTTATATGCCTTCTTCAATTGCAAGAGGTCAACACCAAAAGAAAGCACCTTGTCTTTACCAAGAATGATCTTATTATCTTTTGACAAGTTGGACTCTCGTCTACTAGTTATATAGGGGAACAATGAGGAGCAAAGCTCGAGCACCTGACCTTCAACATCAAGTTCTTCAAGCAATGGTGTGATCCCATCCTGAAGCTCTCTTGGGATGGATAGTCTGAGAGAGTTATCTACATCGGTACTAGCATCCTCGTCAAGATCTGAATCACTTTCTGGCAGCTGCTCTCCATCCTCGGTGAAAGGTAAAAAGGACTGGAAATTACTAGTACTACGGACGGGGGCGCTACTACTTCCAGTGTACTTGCGTGGCTTTAGGCATTGACAATTGCTGCCTCTAACACCCCCAGCTCCACAATCACAAAAGAAACGACTAGAGCGAGAATAAACAACACGATGACCACGATGACAAACTTTTGCACACACAGAGCAACAGCCTTTTGAGACAGTCAGATCACATGTATAACAGAAGTACCAGTGTTGTTCCATGAAATTGCTACCGCTAGAAGTAAATGTGCAAACTTTAGAAGCAAGGGACCTTTCACTGTTAGTATCGTCTTCGTCATCCTTATCCAGGCTAGCCACCTCACCGTCAGAAGTTCCATCATCCTCATCCTCGTCTACAGAAGTTGCATCACATTCAAGAGCAATGGACCCACCTTCTTCATTAGTAGAAAGGACCAATGTCTCGGAGTTCTTCCTTGAACCTACCGGCCTTGAAGCCATAGGTCCCATACCAATAGTATTTCCAGGCAGAGATTTTCCTGACAACTTTTCTGGAGTATTCTTACCAGACCCACAATCACTTAAGACACTTCCCAAAAAATCAAAAAGAAACTTCAGGCCTGGTAGCAGGCAATCATTGCCGGTCAGCTTCTGCATCAGCATTATGGTCCTCTTTAAAAGTAATTTCACTGAAGCATCACCCTTTGATAGCTGAACAACAAAATGGAAAAATGATTTGGCAACATGAATATCAAATTTCAAAAATGCAGGATCAAGGGAGACCAGCACAGCTTCAAAAATATGACTCTGCAGTTCTGCTGATTTCAAATCAGAAGGTGGTGATACAATGCATAAAATAAAGTTCATGGTCGACTCCCTGAGAGGGAGAGAACTTCCTTTTGCACTGTTAACTCCACCTGAAGCTTCCACAACACAACCTAAGAGCCTCTTCTCCAACCACTTGGAAAGCAAAAGTAAGTCCATGCTGAGAAATTTGTTTTGGATCTTGTGTTTAAGATCAGGGCACAGCTCTCCAGTTAACAGATCAACAAAAAAGCTAAGAACCTTTATGTTAACTGTCTCAGAGTAACAATTATGCAGAGCGTCAATTAGAACCAGTAAATCACCACGCTGCACGCCGAAAAGCGCCTTCACCTGCTCTGGGACATCTTCTACTCCAAGATAGAACTTAAAAATATCAACCTTTGTAGGGTCTTTTCTAAGGCTATCCATCATATCAATAGCCTTGGTGATTATGCACTCATAAATGCTGTTGTCGCTTACTCCTCTGGCATTAATGTCCCTTAGAAAACCCTCCAAGTGCTCTAATAGAATTAAATTGGCATAGTCTGACCCTCCCAAGCCTGCACTCAAGCTTTCATAAATGGTTTCACATTTCCCATGAATGCTTTCAAAGATCCTATCAAACTTGATTGTCACAACTGTATCAAGAATTTGACGAAGTACCTCAATCTCCATGCCGACATTTCCTATCACATCTTTTATTTTAAGCAAACCAACAAGAATGGAAATTATCCCCCTTATGTTAAAAATGCAAGAAAGAAGAATTCCACTATGAGTCTGAAGATTAAATGGGAAACCATGTAACATACATTCCCAGGAGACCCTGCACAAAATTCCTGAAGCTCTTTTATCAATGATAGCATCAAACTTTACCAACAGGTCAAGAACAGACTCTAGACGAAAAGAATAAGTGCCAGTCTTTTCAAGCTCATCCTGAAGGCATCTGTCAAATCCTGAATGTTTAAAGAGCAAAAGTGGTGAAAACCCATCAGCATCCTTCTGGCTACTGCCAAACGTAGCAACAAAAGCTTTCTGATAAGCCTGTAAATGTCTTTTCAACAAAGATGAAAATATCTTAAACAACATTGAAACTTGTCCAGCTTCCATCAAAGAAGAAATCATCCCTTCAGCAACAGCAATATACTCATTGTCCTTAGACGTGTTCTCTATCCAGTTTGAACCCACTCCTGTGACTCTATTCTTCACACCATACCTCCAGATGCCAACATCAAGCAAGGAAAGTGCCAAAGACAACCACATTGCATTTCTCAAAAAACCCCAGCCTAATTCCTCAATGTATTCAGGTACAAGTTCAGCATCTAAGTGCTGAAGCAAGTGAACTATAACTTCAGAAAAATTATTTTTCACACCAACACCATGATGACCTAGAATTGAATGGCTGAAGTAAAAGAAATTTTCTATTTCAGAAGCGTCAAGAGTCTGTGGATCACTCCCTAAAGGAAGCTGATGGTCTGTTGCAGTGCCGATAGTTGGAAAGTCCCAACAAAGTACGAAAATGTATCTTTCAATAATGAGATCCTCCACCACTACAGCCTGTTTACCTTTCCAGAACCCCAGAATTGATGACATGGTTGAACAGATGTCATCCCAACTCAAGCATAATCTGTCAATATTAAGACTGTCTGTGGACAGCGAAGCAGGGAGGGCAGATATATCAATCAGTTGATGAATCAAGGGACTGATGTCAGGCTCTTCTTCACACCATGTAGTCATTACATTTTTAAATACAATTGAGACCCAAGATGACAAATGATCGTTCACCCCAGGCTGTGAACTGGAGTACGGAGCTTCCCTCAACTTGGATCGTAGATGTACAAGCAAAGATGAAGGACAAGTCTGTGGGTAAAATATCATATGGCGAAGCACTAAAATCAACCTTGAAACCAGTAAAGCCCAGCAAGACAAATGTGTACTGTTGGAACCCGAAGCTGGAGCACCAATTGTTCTGAGAGCAGAAAATATTAACTTTGCATGTGATGCCTTTTCCTCTTCAGACGATAAGTGAAATGCCACAAGAAGAATCTCAATATGAAAAGGAGATGGAAGGGCCACAAGAAGCTCCTTAAAGCTAGGGCATTTTAAAGAAATAGCTTTTGTCTTCTCAGAAACAAAATCCACAAACCCCCTGAAAATTTGGTTTCTCAACCGGCTGCCAGCCAAACCCACCCTACAGAAAAGGGTGTGAGCTAGCAAGTTAAGGGTCTGATTATTGTAAACAAAAGTATCATTCTCAACATTCAAAACTTTCTCAACAAAGTACTCTTCCAGTGAATCAGATAAAGCATGGCGTGTGACAAGGTCCTGAAACAAATCAAAACAAAGTTCATGGGCATGCCCAATCTTTCTCTCTTCATGTGATAGAGAATAGCCCTCAGCACTCCTCTCCTCAGCACATCCCTGACTGTGGAGTAAGGACAAAAAAATATCAATATGGCTTTTGCTAAGCTTTGAGCAGCCATCCTCAAAAACAGATGGATGCCATTCAGGAGAGAAGATGCACACTTTCAAAAAGTTCAACAGTTCTGTAGCAGCTTCCATTGGCATGTTACTCTGGCTAGAGCTAGAGTTAGCAACAACTGGTGGCTGATCATATCCGTCTGTAGATCCACGGCCACTTTCAGAGAAAAGGTCTCCAAAAAGGGCTTCGTCTTCATGGCAAACCACATTTTCTAATTCAGGGCTGGTAGTTTTTGCACAACTAGAATATGACCTCTCCACTTTTGGCCTCAGTTTCACTCCCTCTGAATGAAGGAACAAGATAAGATGCATTAGATCATCCATCCATTGTTTTGAGGAAGGGAATATCATCTGTACTAGATGTTCAAATGTGAACCTGTGAAGTAAAGGAACTTTCTCAGAATGAACAATGCATGGGGAATCAAGAAAATTGACGCTACTGCCAACAAGTTCTGTGTCTAACTCCTTCCAATTGACAGCCCGACTAGTCTGTCTCTTAAGGTCGTGAATGAGCATCAATATGTAAACAACAATTCGTGGAGAATAAGCTAGTGGGGGCTTCAGGTTAGCAGCAGACTTGTTATATCTCCATACAGAAGAGTCTAAATTATCTAGTATGGAAGCTACCACACAGACTTGGACATTCAAGAAAACACTGCCGTTGCAGAAAGTAACCCGGACGAGTTCAAGGAAGTCTTCCAGTAGCAACAAAGTGAGGCTCTCAAAACTACCATCGGCTGCAACATTGCTATTTACAAACTCAAATCCAGATCTAAACAACACAGGCAGTGCATCAGCAAAAGTACCAACTGCTTGCACCAATGAGGCATCATATTCAATATATGGGATGTCCTTCGTGAGACTTCCAAGTAGCTTTATAATCCTCAAACTGAAAGACAGCCTCTTACAGAAGTTTGTCCCAGCCATCTTCTCATCAAACATATCTGGAAGCACAATGAGTTCCTTACAGAGCAAGATCAAACGTTGAATACACCCCACGTGAGAAACTGCCCAATGTTGCGATAGAAAAACCAATTTGTTCAAATCCTGGTGGACAGTAGGCCCACCAAACCCACTGGTCTGCCTATCAGATTGTATGCACTCAGAAGCTAAAGACATAAACAGACGATCCACCGGTTTCTCTGACCTTGAGCAATTGACACCTTCTCATACACATAAAAAGTATAACATCAGTACCAGTAAGACATGAGGCAACAACACTAGAAGAAATCAAGTCTTACAACCAAAATAATCACCTTGAGGGCCACATTTAATGTGGTTATCAAACTCATTACCACAAGAACTACTGGTAGCAGATGGTAACAAGTCCACCAGACTATCAACAGAGCAAGGTTGCAGTGTGTCAGGTGCTTTATCCATTTCATCAACCAACGCTATCTCCAAAAGCTGCACCATAATACTCTGCAAAACCAACAAGAATTGGACTATCAAAACAAGATAGAGCCACTACTCACCTCCCCAAACATGTGTAAACAGGTAGCAATGCAGAACACTAAATACATAAAAATTAAAAATATTTATATTTATATAAAAAAAATCATAAAAAATAAAAAAGGATTTTTGGAACAATCAGAAACCAACCCAACAAAAGAGGACCTCATCCATAAATCCAAAAAAATCTGGGTACAGGGGGCAGAGAGAAAATAAAAATTATCTCCCTCTCTCCCTCCTTCACACAAGACACAAGACAACAGAGCAAATTGATGTTTGCTGTTAATGCGGCTAAGCAGAAGTAACATCAAACTAAACTAGTCATATCATATGGAAAGAAGAACTACTAACCTGAATGCTCATATCTTCGCTGTTAAATTCTGATCTCTCCAAATAACATACAGCAAATTCCAACGACAGTTGCACAATGGCAACAATTATTGCTTCCGCTTGCCCCACTACAAAGAAATTAAGTACATTTATTACGACTAGCAAAAAGTACAACCACTTAGATGTAAAAGCAAAAAAAGCTAGAAGCTACAGGCATACAGAGAAAACTAGCAACAACCCACAATCAAGTACTTGTAATTTGATATACTCTACTTCTATATTCAAAAGATAGCAACAGAAACTCAAGCAGAAAGAGTAGGCCACTAATTTCACGTAGAAGAAAATGAAATGAAGCCAAGTACCCAATAGAGACCGAGAGGCGGAAGCGATGGCATAGGCAATCGAATAAACTGCTTGAATTTGAGAATCGGCCCATGATTGGAACCCTAGCTTCCCGTCTCCGGCGGCCTCAACGCCGCGTTTAAGAATCAGAAAAAGGTTCTCGAGGCCAGGTCTGATGGAGTCGGGGGAGGAGCGCAGCCTCTGCAAGAGATCAGCGGAGGAGATGGGCTTGTTTTCCGAGTAGAGAGACTCGGCGAGTTTGGCGAAGGCCTCGGCCATGAGAAACGAGACGATCGGGTGAAAGACAAGTGAGAATTAGTGCATCGGAGAAAAGGCGAGAAAGAGAGAAGAAGAAGAAGAAGAAGAGTGTTTGGGTCTGTAGTGAGGTTGCAAAAAATGAAATGGGTCTATGGAATAAAAATGTTTTAAGGCGGTCGAGAGGAATAAAGCAACAAATTAGTAAAACGCAAATTTGTGGTGATTGATGGGTTTAAGGAGAGCTTTTACGTTTACTATTTACTTATTACAGAAAAGAGTTTGCTTTTTTCCCAAGCAAATGCGATTCTTGGGAATATTTTTTTATATAATTGATATGCAATGTAATACAAATGTTTGTCGTTTAGATAGAGAAAGTGCAATAATACCAATTCGTTACTGATGTAGTGATACTTATCTTATCTTCTCGATAAAGAAAAGTAATGCCGACTATCAACAGTAAACGAGTAAAATTACTAACTGAATTTGTTTGTAACACATGATTGGAGTATGAAATAAATGAGGAAATTAACCATTAGTTTTAGTTGAAGTCCGGGCAGAGCTAGAATTGTAAAGTTAGAAGGGGGGCGAAGTAGAAAATAGAAGTTTAGAAAATACCTAATTATTCAATACTTACATATTTAGAGTTAAATATTTCTAATTGAGTCATGCATAATTTGTTTTAGATAAAATTTTAACTTAAATTCTAATTTGTTTATTACAAATTCTATATATTATATATAATATAATAGAGGAATGATAAAAATATGGAGGCCAGGGCCACTCCAAGTCTAGGAGTGGCTCCGCCACGTGGCTGAGATGAATAAATGGATGAGAATAAACATATTATGTTCAAATCATTATGTAAGAAGAAGGAAAAAAAAAATTATTTTCTTTTAATCTAGTATGGATTGACAAAAAGAAATCTCAAGGAAGATGCATGTCTTATCATCCAAGAAAGAAGAAGGAGACAAAATAAACTTTTGACAAAGACCATAAAATTAAAATAAAGTAAATAGATAACATTCGAACACTCATGACAGCTACTACCACCTTGAGCGAATCGGGTGTAAATAAGCTCAACAATAGGCCTTATAATACACAACAGAAATTAGGCTTCTTCCTCATTGTAAATGTGCAGCACAATTAGTAATTATAAGAGCATGTCTAGTGGGGTGTTTAGCCCAGACCATGGCTGGTTTAAGCCTAAAATGGTAATATTGGGTTGCTAATGGGAGGATTTGGCCTAGATCAAGAAACCCAGGCTCCATTGGGGATCTATATTTGTGTAAATGGTTTGGTCAATTTGAGATTCTTACAACTTTGTTCCATGGAGATATATTCTAATTATGCAAAATGAAATTTGATATTGATTGAATAATGAGTTTCGACATGTCAATACATATAAAAAGATTATTTATAATTGGACACAAAATATACGGGAAGAGGAGTTCGAACTTTATATTTCGGAACATGGTGAAGACAAAATCGGTGTGGCAAATAGCTTGTCATGCACATAAATATTTTACTCACCATCGTTCATTAGTGAAAAAAAGGAAGAAGAAGAATAAGACAGGACGAAGTATCTTAATTTGGCATGAATCTCAACTAACTTTTGCAAGTAGGCATGCTTAAAGCTTTCACCTAATGTTTCAAATATGGAGTTTATTAAATTCATATATGGAAAACAACATAGAATCGTTATTCATGTGTGACTTTCATACCTGCACTGCACATGGAAAAGAAATGAAAAGCTAGAGCTTAGAAGATAAGAAGCAAGACCCAAAGATCAAACACTTTTAAACAAATGAAAATGATCTCTTTTGTAGAAAATTACCGGTTTAATATTGATGACGATAATTAAGAGTGATTAGTACAAACCTTACACAACTCCTTCCAGACTGACTTTGCTGCTGTACCCCCAAAAAATAAAAGAAAGGAAGGGAAAACAGTTTATCATGTCTTGTTTTTTGTGGCGGTTTTTCAAATTTCAACGGCGGTTTTTATAATTTAGCTCCGGTTTTTGTACTTTTCGTGACGATTTACTGTGTTCAAAAATGCAAAAACGACTTTAGCTGCGGAAAAAGCCGTCGCTAACTGCAGCTATAGGAGCTTTTATCTACGACTCGGAAAACCGCCGCTAAAACTTATTAAAATTCGCCTTCCCTCTTCCCCCCCGTAAACAACGAAATTTTTTATGCCAAAAAACAAAAATCCTTCCTTTTCAATCTCTTTTATTGTTTATACACATATTACATGGCATTCCTATTTGAAGTCTCGTCCAAATAACTACAATTGGATACATGAAGTGGACGAACAATGACTTCAAGAAAATTATTTTTCACATCAACACCACGATGACCTCGAATTGAAATGGCTGAAGTAAAAGATATTTGCTATTCCAGAAGTGCCAAGAGTCTGCGGATAGCTCCCTAAAGGAAGCTGATGGTCTTTTGCAGTGCCAATAGTTGGAAAGTCCCAACAAAGTACGAAAATGTATCTTTCAATAACAAGATCCTCAACAACTACATCCTGTTTAGATTTCCAGAACCCCAGAATTGATGACAATGACATGGTTGAACAGATGTCATCCCAACTCAAGCAGAATCTGTCAATATTACAACTGTCTGTGGACAGCGAAGCAGGGAGGGCAGATATATCAATCAGTTGATGAATCAAGGACTGATGTCAGGCTCTTCTTCAAACAATGCAGTCATTACATTTTGAAATACAATTGAGACTCAAGATGACAAATGATCGTTCACCCTGAGCTGTGAAGTGGAGTATGGAGTGTCCCTCAACTTGGATCGTAGGTGCACAAGCAAAGATGAAGGACAAGTCCGTGGGTAAAATTTCATATGGCAACGCACTAAAATCAAACTTCAAACCAGTAAAACCCAGCAAGACAATGTGTACTGTTGGAAACCGAAGTTGGACCACCAATTGTTCTTTGAGCAGAAAATATTAACTTTGCATGTAATGCTTTTTCCTCTTCAGACGATAAGTGAAATGACATGAGAATAATCTCAATATGAAAACCAGATGGAGCTAGAGTTAGAGTTAGCAACAACTGCTGGCTGATCGTATCCATCTGTAGTTCCACAACCACCTTCATAGAAAAGGTTTCCAAAAAAGGCTTCGTCTTCATGGCACACAATATTTCTAATTCAGAGCTGCAAGTAGTTTTTGCACAACTAGAATATGACCTTTCCACCTTTGGCCTCAGTTTCACTCAAGGAAAAAGATAAGATGCATCAGATCATCCATCCATCCATTGCTTTGAGGAAGGGAATATCATTTGCACTTGATGTTCAAATGTGTGCCGTGAAGTAAAGGAATTTCTCAGAATGAACAAGGCATCTAGGGGAATCAAGAATATTGACGCTACTGCCATCAAGTTCTGTGTCTAACTCCTTCCAAATGACAGCCCGACTAATCTGTCTCTCAAGGTCGTGAATGAGCATCAATATGGAAACAACCAATCATAGAAAATAAGCTAGTGGGGGCTTCAGGTTAGCAACATTGTTTTATCTCCATAAAGAAGAGTCTAAATTGTCTAGTATGGAAGCTACCACGCAAAACACTGTTGTTGCAGAAAGTACTCCAAATGAGTTCAAGAAAGTCTTCCAGTAGCAACAGAATGGGGGTCCCAAAACTACCCTCGATTGCCACATTGCTATTTACAAACTCAAATACAGGTCTAAACAACCCAGGCACTACATCAGCAAAAGAACCAACTGCTTGCACCAATGAGGCTTCATATTCAATATATAGATTTCCTTTGAGAGACTTCGAAGTAGCTTTATAAATCCTCAAACTGAAGGACAGTCCCTTACAGAAGTTTGTCCCAACCATCTTCTCATCAAACATATCTGGGATCACAATGAGTTTCTTACAGAACAAGATCAAACATCTACTAAACCCCACATGAGCAACTGCCCAGCCTGAGATAGAAAAATTTATTTGTTCAAATCCTGATGGATAGTAGGCTCGCCAAACCCACTGGTTTGCCTATCAGATTGTATGCACTCATAAGCTAAAGGCATAACCAGATGATCTAGCGGTATCCCTGACCCTGAGCAATTGACACCTTCTCATACACATAAAAAGTACATCATCAGTAGCAGTAGGCCATGAGGCAACAACATAGAAGAAATCAAATCTTACAACCAAAACAATTACCTTGTGGACCACATTTAGTGTGGTTATCAAACTCATTACCACAAGAACTACTGGTAATAGATGGTAACAAGTCCACCAGACTATCAACAGAGCAAGGTTGCAGTGTGTCAGGTGCCTCATCCATTTCATCAACCAACGCTATCTCCAAAAGCTACACCGTATTACTCTGCAAAACAAAACAAAAATAGAGCAACTACTCACCCCCACCCCAAGCATGCACAAACAGGTAGCAATGCAGAAGAGTGAATACATAAAAATTACAAATTATAAAAAAGGATTTGTGGACAAATCAGAAACCAACACAACAAAAAATGACTCATCCACAAATCCACAAAGATCAGGGACAGGGCATAGAGAAAAAGTAAAAAAATTCACTCCCTCTCTCCTTCACACAAGACACACTTAGTGTTAATGTTGCTACTGATTTGAATCGATTAAACATGAAAGTTTCAGGCTTCTAAGCATAAGACAATAGAGCGTACAATAATAGAGCCACGGAGAGAGCCCTCAAATTGAGTGGTTGCTAAAAAGTTAATTTTCAGAAAAGTTAAGGTGTTTTGAGGGTTAAGGAGGTTTCTAAGTTCAATAAAAATCCTAAAAAACTTTGAGTACAAAATATTCAAATATGAAGCAGAGTGAAATATTATCTATTCAATTCACAAACAATCTATATATAAAAAATTAAAAAAAGGCTGTGTATCTGTCTTTCTTGTTTGATTAAGAAGAAAAAAATCACATCTGAAATTACTTGCCAATTCTAGAATGCACATTTAGAGATTAGTAAACCGGCAGTAAAATGATATCCAACTCCTAGTATTGTAACTAAACGCAAGAACATGGAGCTCACCAACCAAAAATTAGTCAAATCCCTTAAAACTATGAACTTTATATAATTTTTCAAAAACTTCAATAAAAAACGAAAATTCAAGTGGAAAAGAGAAGGTCACTAATTTCACGTAGAAAAAGAAAAGAAATGAAGCCAAGTACCCAATAGAGATCGTGAGGGAGAAGCGGTGGCATAGGCAATCGAATAAACTGCTTAAATTTGAGAATCGGCCCACGACTGGAGCCCTAGCTTCCACCTCAACGCAGCGTTTTGGTATCAGAGAGGAGCGCAGCCTTTGCAAGAGATCAATGGACGAGTAGGGGTGTTTAGCCCAAAATGCTCAAATTGGGGCTTTTTTTCTTCTTGTGTTTTTAACAACTGCATGCGGGTATACCTTTTTTTAAAAAAAAAAAATTTAACCGGATATAGCCGCTCGGCTATACTATCTATAACCAGCCCGGGCTCTAGGGGTGTTTAAAAACCGGATATAGCCGTTCGGCTATACTACAAAGCTAAGTGTCAAAATAGTAAAGCCGTCCGGCTATACTAAAACTGGCAAAAACAAGTATAGCTGACCGGCTATACTGTTTCTTTTAAAAAAATAATCTAGTATAGCCGCACGGCTATACTATATATATGAAAAAGGACTTGCCCAGCGCTAAGGCCATCTCCAACCCAAAAACCTAAACCCAAAATATTGCCCAAAACCTCTCCAAACTCAAGAAAATGAAGGACCCAAAATTTGGGAAAACCCAAATTTGGACCCAAATATGGCTCCAAGTATTTCATGGACCCAACACTATTCAATGGAACCCACTGCACAGCCTCATGTGCAAAGATTCTGATGTGGGGCCCACCTCCAAATTTGCAGCTTGCTTTTTGTCTTCTCTTTGCTCCACTTGTCGCTATCCCTTGGAGTTACCATTGGAATCCAACGGTTTCAAATGTTGTTGTTTTTTTGTTTTTTTGCTTTTTTTTTTGTATGTACATATAACTTAAATCAATGATGGAGATTAAATCTATGTTATTTTAGCGGTAAAAAAAAAAAAAAAAGATCCAACGGCTGAAATTTAAATTTAACGGTCAAAATAATATTTTAAATTAATCCAAATTAGATCCAATCCCAAATCTCATTCCGAACTCTATAAATACTCACTCATTTCTCAATTAATCTACCAAAAATATTTTTTATATTTCTCAATTTATTTTTCCTTTGTCAATTTCACCAATCTCTTCCATTCTCATACTTTTGATATCATTTCAAGCACATCATCTTCTTCATTCTCATACTTTTGGAATAAAATTAAATTTATGGAATTTCAATTTTTTTTTGGTCAAATGGTTCAAAAATTAAATTATGACGTTATTTAAAAAGATTAATGAAGAAAAGTTTTTCACAAAAAAAAAAGGTTAGACTTAAATCATTCTTAAACAATTTAATAAAGTTGTGGACTTAAAATTTGAATCCGGAGGGTTAGGAGAAAAAACGATTTGAGTCCGAACAAAACCCAAATAGTTACTTTTGGAGGGGGGGAAATTTGGGTTTAACCCTTCATGGGTTGGAGATGGCCTAAGGTCACGTGTCGAAAGAGTAAAGCCAAGCGGCTAAACTAATTTTTAAAATATATTATTTTTATTCAATAATATGTGAGAATTATGTGTATAATACGTGAATTTTGTGTGTCTTATTGAAATTTGCTTAAAAAATATGTGTATTAAACATAAAAAATATGTATGTACCTGCATAATACAAGTATTATACATTGCCGAGTCTTTAAGATGTTTGCAGAACACGACACGAATGTATTATTGAAAAATACGAACGTACGTGTATAATACATTATTAAACTTCAAAGTGTTAAAATCTTTATACGGGTAGTAACTTTGGAAAAGTAAAAAAAATCAAAAGATGACAATAGAGACTCGAGTAATGGCCTAATAGTAATGGATGATGCTCTAAACAACTCTTATCAATAAATAAAAATCAGAAAGAAAAAAAAAGATCCCACTATATATATAAAGAGTATAGCCATACATCTATACTATTTCTTCTTCAAAAAAAAAAAAAAAAAAAAACAATCGACTCTAGTCGCTCTTGGGCTATGGAGAAATTTAATTAAGACACCAAAACAAAAATAAGTAATTTATTTTTCTGACATCCATTGAACTTCAAGTACTTACTGTTTATTCATTTATTTGTAAAATTAGTAACATATTTAAATATTCACTAAAGAAATAATAATTAAAAAATAATTATCAATTAAAGTAATTCAAAAGGGCTAAGATATTACTTAATTATATATATATATATATATATAAAATTAGAGAAGTTGGCAAAAAAAAAAAAAAAAGAGAGAGTAAAGAAACTAATTTAAAAACACCTCTCCCGACAAACGTTCATTGGCAGAGGTCTATTTTTTTTTTCTAAAAATATTTAAAACCGGATATAGCCTACCGGCTATACTATATATATAAAGTTTTAAAACAGTAACACCGCACGACTATACTATTTTTTAAAACATTAGTAAAATGAGTATCGCCGCTCGGTTGTACTCTCTTTCAAAAAGTTAAAAAGATATAGTATAGCCGCACAGGTATATATATATATATACACACATATAAACGAACCGCCCAGCACTTAGGTGGCACGTCTCAAAATAGTAAAGCCGCACGACTATACTATTTTTATTAAACACGAGTATGGCCGTTCAAAAAGTTAAATGAAAATGACATATTTGCCCTCTATTATCTCCATGCAAAAATGCATTAATGGGTATATATTATGGTAATTGCCATGGACACAGGTGGCTCTAGATAGACCTTGAAGAGATACTCAACGTGGCTAAATATGCCTGTGAAATTTTAAGAAAGAACAAAAACAAGAAAAAGAAAAGAAAAGCGTTTCCCTTCATGCATTCATGACTCATGATTCATGAATGAGAAGACTACCCAACCAAATTTCCTCAACCCTATTTTCAGTAATGACAAAACAAAAATTGCAAAACACCAATTTCTTCAAATGTTATATAGTGGTATCTATATATAGAGCAAAAGGCAGAGAAGGGTAAAACATTTAAAATACCAGAAAATGTCATTAGTTAATGCAAACATTAAGAGTTGAAATTATTAATTAAATAAGAATAATATGATAAATTCACACTTTTTCATATTGAAAAAATTAAAATTAAAAGAAAAATCAAATAATAGATCTTATTTTTATGGAAAATAACTACCCATTATCTTTTTTAATTCTAAAATGAATTTAAATTTTCTTTAAAAAAAGCCTCTCGCAGACACGGAAGCGCGTGCGAAGATGCTAGTATATATGTATTCGTTAATTGCCAGATATTAGATATTATTTAGCTATTTCTTGGAAAATGATATGGGATCCAATATATAATTTAGGAAAAATCTCCTGTCAAATTTTTTCTAAATTTATATATCAATATATATATATGGACATAAATATTCTTTTGGAAGAAATGTGTAGATATATGGTAAATTGGCAACCATTTTCCAAATTAGAATTTTTACCAAATTACTTCATGGTAATAATTTTTATT
Source organism: Prunus mume (assembly GCF_029339155.1). Lineage (NCBI taxonomy): Eukaryota > Viridiplantae > Streptophyta > Magnoliopsida > Rosales > Rosaceae > Prunus > Prunus mume. The sequence goes on along the minus strand of NC_142701.1, from coordinate 20,551,191 downwards.
TTATTTTATTTTATCAAAACTCTCAATATACAATACATAATTTTCAGACTGTTCATGTTTGTCTGTATTTGCAACAACTTAGAAGACACATGCAGAATATAGAGTTGAGGAATTGGTTGGAATTTATGAATTTTCTGGCCGACATCAACAAAAGAGAGAAAGGTCAGCCATGCATGATGAGAATATAAACTGTCAAAATTATGACAGATTCTAGCATCCAACAAAGAGACACTGAAAGCATTAAGGCCAGTATTTGCAGATAAGAATGGCCTCACCCCTCACACTGTATTTCATTTCTGGTTTTGGAAATTTTGCCAAAAAGGAAAGAAAAAAAGAAATATATATGGACAGATAATATGCGGCGCCTAGACTCAGGCTATATTCCTTTAATTTATTTTTATTTAATTTTTTTCTTTAATAATGCATAAAAGTTAATTGGAGCTTGGTTGTCAAAAATCTGAGGGAGTGTATGAGAGAATCTGTCATTATGTAATCTAAGTTGTCTTGTTGGGATTTCTATTTACACTCTTTTTTTTTTTGTTAGAGCATTCAAATTGAATTCTGTGGATTCTGCTCTTCACTTTTCTCTCCTCCCTATCTCACTCTCTCTTTATATACCAACCCCTCACTGTCCTCTTGTATCTCCACCAAACAACCAAGATCTGAGAGAAAGATACAAAGCTAAGCTTAGAGAGTGAGCCTTTAGAGAGACAAAAATGGGTTCAACTTCAAATCCCCTTGAGCTAAATTCTCTTGATCTTGCACTGAGTCTAAAGCCCTCTTATGTCCCAAAATCACTCAATCACTTATTCAGTGATCTGGCAAGTATAGATAATGTTCCACACAAATTGTCTGTTTTGAATGAGTATCTTCTAAAACACCAAGAAGAGCTCCACAGAGTAGAGGAATTTAAAAGAGACCTACCTCAATGTGTTCTTCTGTTGTTGGATGGTGAGCTATAGCTACACCCATTTATTTATTTTTCCTTTTTCTCTCTAAGAAAATTGTTATGTTGATTTACCTCTAATGGGTTTATATTATTTTTTATTTTTGACTGATGTTTTTTCTTGGTTGTGGATCATATAGCTATACAAACACTCAATAACGAAATTGAGAAGTTGAGTGGCCAAGATCAGTTCGATGCATGTAAGAATAGAGGCTCATGTGAGGATCCAGTGGAACGGCGGAGTGCGTTCCGAAAATATAAGAGCTCATCACCTCCGTTTAACCCTAGGCCTCGCAACCAAGATCATACAAGTCATGACCATAAGGTAGGTGGCATAGACATGCAAAAAATTCAGTTTTCCCTTATTTTAAAAAAAATATTTTTCCCTCTTGTGTCTTGATAAATAATTATTTGATTTGACACATTTTGGTGATCTTGTTGAAGGTGAAGGGAAAGGAGCCGATCCTCATGGTGCCAAGTCCCAGGAGACGTTTCCCATGTGACCTCAACATGGAGGCAAACGGTTCAGAGCTGGAGCTAAAGCCAGAACCAGATCCACAGCCACATCCAGAGGTACCTCCGCCTATATGGAAACACAGCAGATTAAGCTGGACGCAAGAGCTCCATACAAAGTTTGTGGAGGTCTTGAGCATGCTGGGAGGTCCTGCAGGTGAGAATATTTGAATCATTTTGGGTGGGATCTAGGTTTTGGGTATATATTTTCAACATATTCCGAATATAATATTATTTGAGCCTTGATACCAATATATTGTTTGTTTATTAAATTTACCTTTTTGAGCAGAAGCAACTCCAAAACAAATTAGGGAGGCCATGCAGGTCGATGGGCTTACTAACGACCAAGTGAAGAGTCACCTGCAGGTTGGCTTTGAATTGTGATTTGTGAATCATAAGAATATTACCTTACAAAGACAGACTTGTTATTATCCGAACTGATGAGAATCCATATATTTGGTTGGCTGCTTTATTCCGAACTGTTCATAGTTTTTATGAGATTATTTATCAATTGTCATTCTTCCTTAACTAGCATATTTATATTAAGGGAAAGGCGATAAACTCATGTTAGTCTTTCGTTGTTAATTTTTGGTCATTGCGTGCATAACAGAATCTTTAGATTACTGATAGATCCTCCTATATACGCATTAAAAATGAGATCTTTCTCATGCGTTGGATCACTTTAGTGGCAATGATGTCTTCATATACAGGGGATCTTTCTCAAGCGCATGAGAAAATCTATTCATTGGATCATTTTTAAAACAATGATATCTTAATAGTAGATTTTCTAATGTTGAAGTTATATTTTTCTCATTGATCATTTTAGTAGCAGTGATAACTTAATAGTAGATTTTCCAATGCCCAAATTCTATACAAGATATTTATGCTCAACATATACATGGGAGATCTTTCTCAAGCGCATGAGAAAATCTATTCATCGGATCATTTTAGTAGCAATATCTTAGTAGTAGATCTTCCAATGCTTAAGTTACATACAGGGTATTTTCTCACGAGTCATTTTAGTAACAGTGATAACTTAATAGTATGTTTTCCAATGCTCAAATTATATACATGAGATTTATGCTCAACATGTACAGGGGATCTTTCTCAAGCGCATGAGACAATCTATTCATTGGATATCATTTTAGTAGCAATGATATCTTAATAGTAGATCTTCCAATACTCAAGTTATATACAAGGTATATTTTTTTCTCATGGGTCATTTTAGTAGCAGTGATAATTAGTATGTCTTCCAATGCTCAAATTATATACAGGGAGTTATGGTCAACATATACAGGGGATCTTTCTCAAGCTCATGAGAAAATCTATTCATTGGATCATTTTAGTAGCAATGATATCTTAATAGTAGATCTTCCAATGCTCAAGTTACATACATGGTATTTTTCTCAAGGGTCATTTTAGTAGCAGTAATAACTTAATAGTATGTCTTCCAATGCTCAAATTATATACAGGGAATTTATACTGAACATATACAGGGGATCTTTCTCAAGTGCATGAGAAAATCTATTCATTGGATCACTTTAGTAGCAATGATATCTTAATAGTAGATCTTCCAATGCTCAAGTTACATACAGGGTATATTTTTTCTCATGGGTCATTTTAGTAGTAGTAATAACTTAATAGTATGTCTTCCAATGCTAAATTGTATACAGGGGATTTATACTGAACATGTACAGGGGTCTTTATCAAGCACATGAGAAAATCTAGTCATTGGATCACTTTAGTAGCAATGATATCTTAATAGTAGATCTTTCAGCTCAAGTTACATACATGTTATTTTTCTCATTGGTAATTTCCAATGCTGAAATTAGATACAGGGATTTGCGCTCAACATATACAGAGGATTTTTCTCAAGCGCATGAGAAAATCTAGTCATTTGATCATTTTAGTAATAACAAATCTTATTAGTCAATCTTTCATTACTCAAGTTACATACATGGTGTTTTTCTCATGGATCATTTTACTGGCAGTGATAACTTAACAGTATATCTTCCAATGCTCAAATTATATACATGGATTTTTCTCATGCGCACATACGCATGAGAGATTTTAGGCATCATATTAGTTTAGTGACAATGATATATTGATTCAACATCCTCACATTTGCAATTTATGTGCATTTTCTCAGGCTCATGAAAGATTCTGGTGATTAAATTACTTAATGGGCCAATGATCTTATGATAAATTTAGCCATGCGTATACATGCGCGCATGAGGGTATTGTCATAGTATCTATACATGCCCCATTCTGATCATCTACCCTATCTAAAATGTTGGTATAGCTTCATAGGGATGATATTTGTTCCAAGTGCTATAGCTATAGCAATTCTGAATTGATGCTAAGCTTAGTGAGCGTACGTAATATATTTGCTAAAAATATATGCGCTCAAGAAACTTGAAATTATGGTGCCGCACCAAATACCTTTAGAATATTACAAAAGGGACCAACAAAACTTAACGGGCCTCATGAAACAGTGTGAGTGCAAAACAAACCAACAGGGTCATTTAGGCCCAATCCCCAAACAAAGTTCTTTCCCTGCTGCTCTTTATGAATGAAAGTTGAAACCACTCATTTATTTCACATGCAATTTAATAATTGTAATTTGAGCTCTCATATTAATTATTTAAACACTAAGTTTATGAGTATTTGCTAGAATTTGATTTGATGTTGATGATTTAGTGGTGCTGATGGACAAGTCTCAACTGTGTGTGTTTTGCAGAAGTACAGGCTCAACAGCTTGGGCGTCCAACCAGCAGCTTCTGCAAAAGTTCTAAGAGGAAAGCCCCGTTTTACTTCAGGGACTTTTGGAACCCTAGCGCTTCTCAACAGCAGCTCGAAAGTGCGAGCAATGGTGGAGGTGGCTCTAGCAGCAGGGGAAATGCAGAGCCAGAAATGAGAAAATCAAAGAGAACCTGGTTAGGTGATGCTTAGTTATGCATCTATGAGGGCATGTATAGCATGATTAGGATTCATTAAATAATAAGAGCTTCAAAGCTGTTTATAATTTATTCTTCTTATTTTTCTTTTTGGGTCTCAAAAGTTGTTTAATTTCATGTGCATTGTAGCTGTATAATTCATAATTAATGCAAACAGTAGCACAAAATCTCATAATACATTGGGATTTTTTACAAAGCAAATGAAGTTTGTCGGATGATGAGAACCATAGCTTTATTCCAAGTACAATAATTCTGTGTACACTACATGCTCCTTACAAAGTATAAACTTACAAGCCCTACTACATATGCTTCTGATAATTGCACAACCCATACAAGAATTTATACATAAAAACTTAACCAACATGTGAAAGACATTATTTGAGAGTTAATTAAACATGATTTATATAGTTAATCACTTCTGTTTAACATCAAGGAGAAGTAGTTTGCTTTGAAGAAGAAGAATAAGCAGGTGGGATTCCAGGGATGCGAGGTATAGGTGGGAGTGGGAATGGTAATGGAGGGAGGAATGGGAGAGATGGTGGTGGTGGTGATGGTGATGGAGTAAAACCAGGTATAGGTGGCAAGTTGGGAATCAATGGTGCTGTGCCTGCTGGTGGAGTAAAACCTGGAATTGGGGGCAAATTGGGAATTAATGGTGCTGGTGGAGGCTGAAATGGATTGGGGATAAGTGGAGTTGGCTGTGGCACAAGTGGATTTGGAGGCAAAATTGATGGTGGCTGAAATGGGTTTGGTGGGAAGAAAGCATCTGGGTGGGCTACTTTTTTATCAGTTAGTTGCCCTGCCTCTGTAGTTTTACCAGGAATGGGGGGTAAAACTGGAATTCCTGGAAGTCCTGGAAGGGGAGGGAGAGGAGGAAGTTGTGGCAATGGTGGAAGATAAGGGATTGTAGGAAGAGGAGAAAGTTCAGGTATTGTGGGGTTTTGATCAGTTAGTTGCCCTGCCTCTGTAGTTTTACCAGGAATGGGGGGTAAAACTGGAATTCCTGGAATTCCTGGAATTCCTGGAATTGGAATTCCAGGAAGTCCTGGAAGGGGAGGGAGAGGAGGAAGTTGTGGCAATGGTGGAAGATAAGGGAGCGTAGGAAGAGGAGAAAGATCAGGTATTGTGGGGTTTTGAGTTGGTGGTGGAAATGTGAGCTCATCAGTTGGAGGAAAAGAGATTTTCTGAGAACTGAATTCCTTGGAGTTTTGAATGCTTGGTTTTTGGTTACATAGGCTTGGCTGCTTTAGAGGCTTAAAGGTGAAGAACCCAGCTGAGAAAATGTGGGTTCCTTGCTTTCTTGACTTGAGATGCAGTGAAGATGAAGTGGCTGTTGAGGCCACAGCACAATATGGTTCACTGCTGCTGATTAATTTCACAGAACACCCTTCAATTTTCTTGACATGCTTGCTCACAGAGAAAGGCAACTGGACTCTGAACACTCCATGGCTATCAGTTTTCACTTCTGTCTGGAAACTTGGTTTTGAACTCCCATCTTTGCATTCTACACCAACAGAAGCCCCTGCAGAAAAAATAAGTTGAAAAATAAGTTAACTGAACCCAAAATTCACAGTATAAAAAGCACTTTTTGATTGAGTTGTTGTTGGAAAATTTGAAATGAACCTGAAATGAAGTGGCTGGCATGTGAGAATTCTGCTTGGAAACATGTGTCACAGTAGACAGTGCCTACAACAACTGCAGATAGGTGCTTCTTCTCATGGCTAGCTTCTGAGGGAGTACCTAATTGAGAGAGTACTGATAAAAAAGAGTACTGTAAAAAACCAAGACATTTTAGAGCCTCTATTGCCTCTGAGCAACTCTAAGTCTATGAATGAGTAGATGTAGGTTGCCTTTTATATAAATTCCTGAGGCTTATAGCTAATATAAATATTCTCTACAGCATTCATTATACACTTTTTTGTTTCTTTCTGGTTGTTTTGAGGCATGAAAAATGAACTTTTTCTTCAAATTTTATATCCTGCTGGGCCATCAAGCTAATTTATTTCACTCATGCAAAAACCAGTCAACTGCAAACTAGAAGAAGTGAATGTAGGTTCATTTCCTACCACCAAACAATCCAAAAAAGAAGGTTAATATTGTGATTTTGAGGTAGATAAAAAGAGGCCCCTAACTTTTGCTTTGTTTACTTACATTTATTGAGTTTGTTTCTTTGTTTGGTGTAATAATACTAAAGAGAATAGTTGGGTCCCCGTTGGTTCACGAGACAAGTGGAGTAACCACAAATTTCATGAGTCTGAAGCTGTACACTGTCAACACCACAGGTTGAAGATGTTGTTGCGTTTATTTATGCCTACTATGAGCTGCTCTCGGTACATATGCATCTGTGCAAATTGAAAAACTCCCCAAGTCCCAAACAAAGTTTACAACTCAATGTATGGATCAGAATCTTATTAATAAGGCTTTTTGGTTCAGAATGTTATGGTAATCATTAGATTCATTGATTACAATTTGCTTTAAATTTTCTAACTGTTTTTAACAAGTCTTTCAGTGCAGGTGGTCCATAAATAGGTAAAGTAAGCAGTCAAGTGATTGCGACCAAAGAATCTTTTCCTCAGTCATTTGACACAAAGTTTTCTGACAAAAAAAAAAACAGACAAAGTTTAGAAAACTTGTCACATCATCAGCAGTTATAAGTCATTTGAGCACAGATGTATATTCAATAATTGGTTTGGTTCAAAAATTACCAATCTACATAGTACAATGATTTTGGGAGTGATTATTTGGAATTTGTGAGACTTATTTTAGCAGAAAATGGACAATGCATATGGCATGCAATGATCCAAACTTAAAACAAAGAAGCTACAACTTCCAAGTATTTGAGCAGTTTCAAGCCAACTCAGAAATCTCTGTACTCTGTAGGCTTATAAGACACTCTCCCATGTGTTGATGTTGCATACAGATTCCTTCGGCATCAATATCCTTCCATCCCAACAGTCTGTTTTTTTTTCTTTTTTTAATTCAATTTTCCACATTTTTTAGCATTTTGGGTGAAAAAGAAAAACAAGAACTTCTACTACTGACAAAAGAGACACCAGTCACACCACAAAGGCACAAACTCCAGAATTATGATAATTAGATCCTGCATTGGAAATTGACAGATTGTCTTCACCTTCCCCACAGTTTTGCATTGAGCAGCTAATCATCCCACAAACTTGCACCGCTTCATTCTTTGTCCGTGGGCCACAATTTTTGACAAATTTGACAATCTAATAAGGCGGTTCCTGACAATCCAAGGTTAACTCCATGACAACCTCAAGCCACTGTTTCACTGTTATCTTGTGAGGAAATTGAAATGTAATACCAAATTTTCTTTTACACAGTGCAAGAGATAATGCATGTTAAAAGTTAAAAAAGAAAAGGGGATGGTTTTGTCTAATTCTATGATGTACAAAACATCTCTTTGTCCTTCACGGGTTCCAAAACACAATGTCACGTCTTCACTTCACGGGCGACCTTAAGCCTGTGGGCTGAGGGCCTTCGTGTCTGCTTGTTGAATGTGGAGTTTTTCAGCCGATGGATACCAATTCGCAAATGGATACGTCAAGCTTGAAACATAAGATGAGATTCTTGATTCGATCCCTGATGGCTGGTCTATTATTATTGAATTGAAACAAGGCTTGCCATCTCAAAGGGTAAGATTGTAGCCAATCAACTGAACATTTTAGTGTCAGGTGTGTATCCACTGAATGTAAGGTCTCATGTTTGACTTACATAAATACAAAGATAATATATATTTGTGATGGGTGCATAGCTTTGTTGTGGGTACACTTCCCATTGTAAAAGTATATTTGTAAACATCAGTAATTTTTTCTTTTGTATTAAATAACACATTAGACACCTCATTCATGCAGGGAAGTTCTTTTATCACATTGAATGTATAATGTATAGCAGCAATTTTCATCCGTACAATAATGTAATCATCAGCATGTGATATTTCTGTTTGTTCTTCCATCTGAGTTTGTATGTATTCCAGTCTGCATGCTTCATATGGAGAAAGAAAGTACTTGTTGAGCTATCTGTCCACGATTTGTTTCTAAAACCGCATAATATTTGTAGAACAAAACCATAGATTAAATAAACCCAGCTGCAAGTTTGTATATTGGACGGAAGTGGTACCATTTGCAGAACAAAACAATGTGATACAGCGCAAACTATATTGGCCAGTTGCAGAGTCGAAGAAATAATGCAAAATAATCACAACCATCATCTGTATGCAAAGACAAAAACAAAAAAAAACAAAAACAAAGAAAAAAAAGAAGAAGAAAGAAAGAACAATCAACGATGCTTGTCATAAAAAACAACTGCAGGTGGGTGCTTCTTCTCATGGCTAGCTTTTGCGGGAGTACTTAGTGAGAGAGTACTGATAAAAAAGAGTACTGTGAAAAACCAAGACATTTTAAAGCTTCCATTGCCTCTGAGCAACTCCAACTCTAAGAATGAGTTGAGGTAGGTTGCCTTTTATATCAATTGCTGAGGCTTATAACTAAAAACTAATATAAATATTCTCCACAGCATTCATTATAATTTTGTTTCTTTCTGGTTGTTTTGAGGAATGAGAAATGAACTTTTAGTTTTTTTTTTCTTTCAAATTTTATAGCCTTGCCCATCAATAGTTTCTGTATTTCACTCATGCAAAAACCAGTCAACTGCAAACTAGAAGAAGTGAATGTAGGTTCATTTCCTACCACCAAACAATCCAAAAATATGGTAAATATTGTGATTGTGACTGTGAGGTAGATAAAAAGAGGCCCCTTAATTTTTGCTTTGCTGGTTATTTGTCTACTTAAATTTATTGAGTTTGTTTCTTTGTTGGCGTAAATACTAAAGAGTATAGTTGGTTAACAAGACAAGTGGAGTAACCACAAATTTCATGAGTCTGAAGCTGTAAACTATCAACACCACAGGTTGAAGATGTGTTTATTTATGTATGTGCTTCACACAGAACCAAAATGATGGGCGCCTATTATATTGGTTAGAAGTACAAATATATATCATCTCTATAAAAAAAATCACTTGAATCCGATATCATTTGACCACTCAATTAAATTATTGAAATTTAAGTAATTTCTTGAAGCATCGTCTTCATTTTGTTGGTCTTAATTAGATGTCTTAATGATTTTCAATTTGCATGATTTTTTTGCAAGGATGATCTCTGAATGAAGATGTGAAAAATCGATCATTTGGTTCGTTGAAAAAAATTTCGCAGGTGCCCTAATGAGTGTCCCTTAATAACAGGAGACTATATACATATAATCTGTGAAAATTGAAAAACTCCCAAGTCCAAAACAAAGTTTACAACTTTCCGTGGTGTCAGGATATGTGGTTTGAGCAGAGCATGGGATCTTCTCCTGACCTAATGTGGCATATTAATAGGATTTTTTGCTTGGGTTAAAATAATAGCAATGTGAGACCTCCAAATCCCATGGAGGTCTTCTACTTCTATGAGCATAGAACAACCCCTGAATCATTAGATTCATCGATTACTATTTGCTCTAAATTTTCTAACTGTTTTTAACTGCATAAAAAATCAGACTTTTTGTGCAGGTAGTCCATAAAATAGGTAAAGTAATTCCGGCCAAATTAAAAGTGTCATACGAATACAACCAAAGAGCCTTTTCCTCAGTTATTTGGCACAAAGTTTTGAACCTTGTATCACCACCATCAGCGATTATGAGTAATTTGAGCACAGCTGGGACTGTACAAAATATATTTCCTCGTATTGAACTAATTACACAAAGTTCTTATTTATACTGATACAGAATATCTACTTAAGGTAGAAAATAATATAGACATGAATACAATCCAATTTATAGCAGGAAATCCAATTTATAGCAGGAAAGGCTAATTGAGATTTTGAAGTTGACTTTTGTGTGTGCTATGAAAGGAAAGTTGTTTTCTACATGGTATCATAGTGGGTTAAGCCCACGTGTGAAAGTCCAATGGCCACATGTGCTATACGTCACCTAATATATGTTGTCCACGTGTTAGGCTTAAAATTCGCCATACATACAGGGGTGTGTGAGAATGTGAAGATAAAGACCCACATTTGGAAAGTTGAGAAACCTAGCAAAGGTTTATAGGGAGTTGGGATACTCTCCCCATTACCAATTTATTTTGGGGTGGAACCTCAACTTCCTTCAGAGACAACAATAAAACAATGTATATTCAATAATGCATCAGTGAAAATTGACTGCTATGGATAATGGGTTTGGTTTAAAACAAAAAACAAAAAAAAAAAAAAAACTACCAACATACTACATACAACAATGATTTTAGGATTTGATTATTTGGAATTTGAGAGACTTATATTTAGCAGAAAATGGACAAGCATATGCGCGGTTACCCTAAAAATGTTCAAACCTTAGAGAGAAGCTTTAGATTGTGTGAATTGCAAACGTGCCACTATTAGTGGTGTAAAATCCTAATATACTTGATAATTTCTCTAAAACAATAAAGGTAATAAACGACAAATAAACAAGTAAACAAAGGGATCCAGATCAAGGGATCTTATCAGATAATGAATTGCCACCACTTTGGATCACTTCTGATTGAATTCAGAGGTTAAGGGTCTAGTGGCAATATCAATAGTATATATGAATCTGCAATGCAAACAAGAACATCACCTTCAATTGATGAAGATCAATTGGAAATCGATACTAGAGACAGATCCGGCAGAGCAATTATCAAGAAAGATATAGCCTTTGAGAGGGAATTAAGGTTTGTACTGAGTTTGTTGTTGAAAAGTTGTGTGTTGTCGTGAGCTATCCATTCCATTTTATATGAATTTTGCCCTAAGTGGAGAGATTACAACCCATTAAGTCACGCCATCATGAGGATCAAATCATAATCCATTAGAATTAATTATTTAGTTGATTGCCTTAATCGCCAAGTAATCTCATGATTTATCCTTGATTTTCTAGGTAATTATCAATTAATGGACAATACCCTTTCGTAGCCACTTAAACTGGCCCAAGGAATCTTAACCGAATTGCAATACTAAAATCCTCAGCCACGACTTGGCCCAAATTGGCTTACAACTCATGTGTGTAAAAATTAGGCCCAAACATTACCCCCCAAGCCCAATAGACTTGATGAGAGATATTTGAGGTTATATGCTTGTGCGTGACACAATTTGACCGTCACCTGCAACATCCATGCGTTGTCTTGTCTTCATTTCAATCATTTCAATTGGGCCATTTCGACTTCTACTTTAGTCTTTCAAACCTATCTATCTTCTTTTCACTACAAACCCTAATTTGCTCAGAGATTCTTAGCAATTATCATTACCGTCAACCATTCCAAACTTTTGTTATCGAAAGTCTCAAGTTTCACTACCCTCTAATCAATTCTCGTTTCAGAATCCATTTCTTTGTCTCAATGGCCATCTTTGACTCCAACGTGCCAAAGCCTATATTTGAAAAAGATGCTACTATTTATTAGGGGTGGCATTTTAGACCGAAAAACCAACCGACTATTTACCGCAATGAAACCGCATAAACCGAACCGCATTTGCGGTATGAAGAACCGAATCGCATTTGCGGTATTTAATTTTTAAAACTTGCGTTACCGCAAACCGCAAAGTATAGCCAATCTATGTTGTTTTATTTGATCTTCTTATAATAAAATATACTAAACTATATTGTTTTATTTGTAGATAGCATTGGTGCTTAAACAACACAATAATGTTCTTCAAATCCACTCACCACCAACACTTGAGTTTGTAACATTGATGCATTACATTTTTCTTTTAGTTTGTAACTTTAATTAACTTTAAATTATATTTTTCTTTTTAGTTGTAACTTTAATTCATTTTGCTTTGCATTTTCCTTTTGGTTTGTAACTTTAAAGGATTTGGAATTGGAATGCTTAAGAAGTTTAACTTTAATTGGAATGCTTGGAATTGTAACTTTAATTTTCTTTAGGTTGTGAATGTTTGAGAAGTTGAGGAGATTGTGAATTTATATATGCTTGAGAAGTTGAGGTTGTGTATTTATTTATTTAGGTTGTGAATTTATATTTTTATGAATGCTGGAGAACTTGCGGTTTTGAACCGCTAATTCTCGGTAACCGACCGTTTTTTGCGGTTTACCGCAATGCGGTAAACCCGCAAAAAGTGGTCGGTTTGCGGTTTCAAAAATCACCATACCGCAAATAGTCGGTCGGTTTGCGGTTTGGGCAAAATTTCGCGGTTACCGAACCGCAACCACCCCTACTATTTATGCCCAAGACATTTGTGCATAATTGGGTAAAGTTGTTTATGACGGTCCAACACTCATGCAATTCAGCTGAGGGTCCAAACTCCAACACTTGGTCCTTAAAGAACAGTCCAGTGTAATGGTCTAAGTGGATTGGCGATCTTTATAACCAGTATCCAGAGTGTTATGGTATTTGTGAAGTCATTGTGCTTTTTCGTTTTGACACTCCAAGGGACGATATTTGTCCTCAGCATATACAGGGGATCTTTCTCAAGCGCATGAGAAAGTGCAATAATATCTTAATAGTAGATCTTTCATTGCTCAAATTACATACAAGGTTTTTTTTTCTTTCACTTGGGTCATTTTAGTAGTTGTGATAACTTAATAGTATATCTTCCAATGTTAAAATTATATATAGGGGATTTTTCTAATGTGCATGAGAGATTTAGGCCTCATATCATTTTAGTGTGATATCTTTATTAAATATCATCCCATTCGCAATTTCTGTGCATTTTCTCAAGCTCATGAAAGATTCTAGTGATTAGATTACTTAATAGGACAATGATCTTATGATAAAATTTGTCATGCATATACATGTGCGCATGAGAGTTGTTGAGGTCTTTTTCCGTCTGAAGGCTCGTCCGGGCTTGTTGATTCTTGGACCGCCATAGAATGGTGAATCAAGCATTTGTTGCCCCTTTTATGATTTAGCGAGAACTAGGCCCAAAGCATCCCGAGGAAGTAGCAGGTCCCACGGGAGTACTTTGTTCTTCTTCCAGCGACTACGTGTTTTTTGCTGATGTTTCCGATAGCTTGACGAATAGTTGGAGATGGTGCATTGATGTTGCATAGGCTTGGTATGAAAGTTTGCTTTGATGAATTAAGATACTACTAGGCTTGGAATGAGAGGCTTATGGTGTGGGAGCTAAGAGAAAATAAGTATAAAGAAAAGATTAAGGCTTGAGATTTTGGGTGTTTTCGGCAGCTAGACGAAGAGCTTACGATGTTTGCGTTTTCTAGGGTAATGACTATGGTTTCAACTTAGCTTGAGAGGATGGGTGTTTCAGATTTGGGATCGAACCGTTTGAGAAAGAGAGATAGATAAATAGAAAGAGAGAAATGGAGATAAAAGATATGTGGCTTGAGTAGATTTCCAGCAACTTGACGATTGCTTGGTCGTGCTCTCGATGGTTAAAGATGACTTGCTAATGTTGATATGAGATTATATGAGCTTAGCATGAGAGCTTGGAGTGTGGGAGTTAAAGACCCACAAGTTTAGCAAATGAGAATACTTGTGCTTGGCTTGGTGTTTGATATGCTTAAGTTTTGGTGTTGAGAACTTATTGTTTGAAGCTATGGCTATAGTGGTTTGATTGTTTGGTTCTGATGGTTGTTAGGATGCTTATAGCAGTTAAATGAATGAGGCTTCAAAGAGCATGGCTAAGGCTTAAGACTTTGAAGGCTATGGTATTTGTGACTACGATTCTAGAGAGATATATGAGTTCTAGAGGTGGAAGGATGGAAGGAAAAAACTTAAGGCTTGAAGGTTATGGTGTTTATAGCTTGGAAGGGTATGATGAGGAAGGAAAAGCTTAGAGTTATGCTTGGTGAGGCTTTATAGGGAAAATGGAGGATTTCAAGGATGAGAAAATAGAAGAAATGGTTGTGATAGCTGAGGAATGGCTGAGATGGCTGCTGGAATGCTTGCAACAGCTGAAGAAATTGTGAGTTCTCATGGTTGCTAGGAGGCTTACAACAACTAGGATGAGTTGATTTTGTCTGGGCAATGCCTCCCAATTTATAAAAGGTGAATGCTCTCTTTAGTTTCCAATAAGTAAAAGGAAGTGTTGAAGCTAATCTATTTCCAACGGGTAAAAAGGAGCATTGAGACTTTCTTATTTCCAACAAGTAAGTAGGCATTGGAAAATGACTATTTTCTATGGGTAAAAGAAAGTGTCGGAATTGGCTTGTTTCCAGCGGGTAATAGGGAGTGCTTGAAGAATATCTCATTTGCTTACCCACATTAGAGAACTCCAAGTATTGGGCTTGGATTTTGGTGCTCCCAAGTAGCTAGCCCAAAGTCTCTATTATCCAAGAGCTTCTGTGGGCCTTGTGGACCGGAGTAACCTTCCACACCACAATCTCTCGTGCAAGCCTTGTAAACCACATGACTTGAGTTCATGTGAACTTTGTAGGTAATTAGCATAGGAAAAATGTATTATTGGTTTAGCATGGCATGTACATAATTTCTATATTTATTTAATAAATTAATTCCCCAAAATACAGTTTGGATTAACGCATGACCAACATTATATGTTATATTGAGTTTTAAATGTCTTTAGGCTTCCCGTGACTATTTTGGGCCTATTGTTATAGTATCTATACATGCCCCATTATGATCATCTTCTCTGCTTGACCTGGAAATATTATTCACGATTCTCTAACACGACACAAATTAGCAAAATAAAAAATGAAAAATATATTTGGGTTTAGCTTCATGGGTTAGATTCAAAGTGGGTGGACCTGTTAGCCACCTATTAAGCTAACGGGTCGCATCAGTATCATTCGGGAATATTTGCTAATGGTTCGTGTTGATCATTAGCGAATTTAAACGGATCGTATTCGTGTTTGGTATTTTCCACCCATTAACTTAAGAGTAATGCTAGACTTATCACATTTTTCATACCACAATTGTACCACCTCTCTAATAGAGGTGGAGCCCACCAATACAATGGAGCCCACCTCTATTAGAGAGGTGGTACAATTGTGATATAAAAAATGTGATAAGCCTAATATTTTTATTAACTTAATGGTTCGTCGTCGTACCCACTCGTTAAGAAAGCGTGCAATATATTTGCTAAATATATATGCGCTCAAGAAACTCCGAATTATGGTGCAGCACCCAATACCTTTAGAATATTACAAAAGGGACCAACAAAGCTTAACTGGCCTTATGAAACACTGTGACTACAAACAAATCAACTGGGTCATTTAGGCCCCGTTCCCAAACAAAGTTCTTTCCCTGGTCATATTTATGAATGGAAGTTGAAAGTTAAAACCACTCATTTATTTCACATGCAATTTAATATGTGCTCTCATATTAATTATTTAAGCACTAATTTTATGCGTATTTGCTACTTGACGTTGATGATTTAGTGGTGCTGATGTACAAGTCTTAAACTGTGTGTGTTTTGCAGAAGTACAGGCTCAACAGCAAGGGCGCCCAACCAGCAGCTTCTGCCAACGGTTCGCAGAGGGCAGCCCTGTTTTACTACAGGGACATGTGGAACCCTAGCGCTTCTGAGCAGTCAAACTCTCAGCAGCAGCAGCTCGAAAGTGCAAGGAATGGTGGAGGTGGCTCTAGCAGAACCAGAATTGAAAAATAAAAGAAGGAGGTTAGGTGATGTTTAGTTATGCATCTGCTGAGATTTTGCATATGTGTATATGAGGGCATGTATAGCAAAAGATTAGGATTCAGGAAATAATCAGAACCTGAAAGTTGTTTATAATTTCTTCTTCTTTCTTTTTTGTGTCTCAGAAGTTGTTTAGGGGGCGTTTGGTATCCTATTCCAATAAGGAACTCAAAAACTTTGATTTTTCTTAAAAACAAGGAGTTCTTAAATCTATTTTTAAGATTCAAAAACTTGTTTTGTATGCAACTTGAAAACTATTTTTAAATCTTAAAAATTTGGGAACTTATGGGTTAGAAAAAAACTGAAAAAACAGATATTTTTTATTTTGTAATAATTAGGGTGTTTTTTAGTTGTTCTTGAGTTCGAGTTTTTAAAAATAGGGCTACTAAACAGGTTTTCTTTATTTTGGACTCAAATTTTGTTTTTGAGTTTAAAAAGTTGGATTCAAGTTGAATACTAAACAGGCCCTTAATTTCATGTTGAATTGTAGTAATGATGCATTTTTTGTTTTTGTTTTTGCTTTTAAGGTTTCAATTTCTGCCCAAATTGGTGCAGTTTAAGTGCTAAAATTTCCATTTTCATCGACTTATGTTTCCCAAGCAAACTGGTCTAAGAAGAACAATTCAATTTTAGCATGAAGAGGCAATTTTTTCTTTTTCTTCTCAAAGGGTCTTTTTGATTGGACAATGTTGAAATGCAGCTCCAAATTCAGCAATTCAGGTATAATTCTACAGAGGGAGTTCATAATTAATGCAAACAGTGGCACAAAATCTCAGAATATATTGGGATTTTTTACAAAGTAAATGAATTCTGTCAGATGATGAGAGAACCATAGCTTTATTCCAAGTACAATAACTTACATACTCCTTACAAAGTACAAACTCACAAGCCCTACTACATATGCTTCTGATAATTGCACACCCCATACAAACTTAACATGATTTATTTAGTTAATGATTTCAGTTTAATATCATGGAGAAGTAGTTTGCTTTGAAGAAGCCCGTGGGATTCCAGGGATGCGAGATGTTGGTGGTGATGGATTTGGAGGCAAACTTGTTTTTGGAATTTGTGGTGTTGTGAAGGAAGTATCTGGGTGAGCTACTTTTTTATCATTTAGTTGCCCTGCCTTAGTAGTTTTAACAGGAAGTCCTGGAAGTCCTGGCAGTCCCGGAAGTCCAGGAAGTCCTGGGAGTCCTGGAAGTCCTGGCAGTCCCGGAAGTCCCGGAAGTCCTGGCAGTCCCGGAAGTCCTAATAATTTTTTATCAGTTAGTTGCCCTCCCTTTGTATTTTTACCAGTAAAGGGTGTTGTGAAGGAAGTATCTGGGTGAGCTACTTTTTTATCATTTAGTTGCCCTGCCTCTGTAGTTTTAACAGGAAGTCCTGGGAGTCCTGGAAGTCCCGGAAGTCCTGGCAGTCCCGGAAGTCCAGGAAGTCCTGGAAGTCCTGGCAGTCCCGGAAGACCTAATAATTTTTTATCAGCTAGTTGCCCTGCCTTCGTAGTTTTACCAGGAAAGGGGGATGTAACTGAAATTCCTGGAAATGAGGATTTCTGAGAACTGAATTCCTTGGAGTTTGGAATGCTTGGTTTTTGGTTACAGAGGCTTGGCTGCTTTAGAGGCTTGAAGCTGAAGAAACCAGCTGAGAATATGTGTGTTCCTTGCTCACTTGACTTGAGATGCAGTGAAGATGAAGTGGTTGTTGAGGCCACAGCACAATATGGTTCACTGCTGCTGATTAATTTCACAGAACACCCTTCAATTTTCTTGATACGCTTGCTCACAGAGAAAGGCAAATGGACTCTGAACACTCCATGGCTATCTGTTTTCACTTCTGCCTGGAAACTTGGTTTTGAACTCCCATCTTTGCATTCTACACCAACAGAAGCCCCTGCAGAAAAATAAGTTGAAATTAAGTTAACTGAACCAAAAATTCACAATATAAAAAGCACTTTTGATTGAGTTGTTGTAGGAAATTTGAAACGAACCTGAAATGAAGTGGCTGGCATGTGAGAATTCTGCTTGGAAACATGTGTCGCAGTAGACAGTGCCTACAACAACTGCAGATGGGGGCTTCTTCCCATGGCTAGCTTCTGAGGAAGTAGTCAATGAGAGAGAACTGATCAAAAAGAGTAGTGTGAAAAACCAAGACATGTTAGAGCCTCTATTGCCTCTGAGCAACTCTAATATTCTTGACTCTCAGAATGAGTTGATATAGGCTGCCTTTTATATCAATTGCTGAGGCTTATAACGAATATAAATACTCTCTACAGTATTCACTATACACTTTCAGTATTCACTATAACTTTATCTCACCCATGCAAAAGCCAGTCAACCGCAAACTAGAAGAAGTGAATGTAGGTTCATATCCTACCACCAAACAATCCAAAAAGAAGGTTAATATTGTGATGGAGAGGTAGATAAGAAGAAATATTTGCTTTGCTGGTTCTTTGTTTACTTACATTTATTGAGTTTGTTTCTTTGTTGGTCGTGTTGAGTTGTGGAGATACAATTCTAGGAAAAGGATGTGTTTCCTTTTGTCTGGTTTTCTTCTTGGTTTTAGATTGACAAAAAATCACTTTTGGTTCATGTGGTTTATCACTTTACCACTAAGATCTCTATGGTTTTAATTTGATCACTTTTGCCCATGTGGTTTTAATTTGAAGCAATTCATGGACAATTCTCAACTTCTGTCAAATTTTTGTGATTTCTGATATTTGTGGAGGGGCAATTTCGTCTACAAATTATTAAAAAATTCATTCCTTTTAAAAATAAATATTAAAAACAAATAAATAAATAAAACAAGAACAGCCAAATACATAGTATGGTAACCCAAATACGCCCTCGAATACATGGTGAGCACAGCCAAAGCCCAAGGCAAAAAATTCACTGCCAACTTGTTCTTTGTGTCCCAGAGTCCAATCCCTTTATACGTTAAGAGGGTGAAGTAGATAGATAGCAAAGAAGAACATGTACTGAGAGTGGCTCGAAGGCCATGCATGCAAATCACGCAAGGTCAAGAAACTATGAGTTTCTTTATTTGGGAAGAAACCTAAAGGCATGGAACAAAAGGAATGAGATGAACTTGATGGTATGGCCTTTCTGGCTATCCGATTGACGCTTAAGAACGAGGTGAGGCGTCGTGTTTTTAGCGTGAAGACGACTGTTGAATTGATGGCAACTCTATCCAGGATGTATGAGAAGCCATGTGCGATGCAGCGATTGTATTTGATGAAGTGCTTGTTCAAACTGAAGATTTAACCGAGTCATTTGAGAAGATTTGATCCTTAAAATTGATTCTCTTTTGCATTTACCTCGGATTTTATGTCCCACTATGACTCAAACAAGCTCGTCGTTACAACTTAAAGGATCTTATAGTAATTGGTTGATCCTATTTCAAAATAAAACTGAGTCATTTAATAAGATTTGACCCCTAAAATGATGCTTAGCAAAGGCAATGGAAAAATAGATTTACTTTTTTGTTAGCAACGGATTTTTTTTGGTCATATAGAAACATATATATGTGAAAATTGAAAAACTCCCAAGCCCGAAACAAAGTTTACAACTTTCCATGGTGTCAGAATATTATGTTGTTTGAGAGCATGGCATCTTCTCAAGACCTAATGTGGCATATTAATACCCTAATAAGGGTTGATTTTAATTTAGTATCCTAAACTTTTACCTTTAAGGTATGTTTGTTCCTACACTCTCAATTTTAATGATTACATACCCTAAGCTTTTGAATTTTGCAATCTGGTTCTGACGTTAACTTCGCTATCAAAATTTCCGTTAATTGCTTGCATGACAGGCATGAGTCTCACCTATTCGTTTATTTCGATGTCAGTTGAAGAGTGTTTTTAGGTAATTGGTGTCTTCCCGCCCATGAAGAATACATGCATTAATACCAAACCATTTTTGAACAAATACCCAAAAATACCCTTCAACTGACGCTCAAATGAGTGAATAGGTGGAACCCAGGCTTGCCACGCAAGCAATTAACTGAAATTTTGACGGGGAAGTTAACGACGGATTTAGATTGCAAAAAATTGAAAAACTTAGGGTATGTAATTGTTAAAATTAAAAGTGCATGGTTAAACGTGCCTTTAGGATTAGAGTTCAGAGTACTAAATTGAAATTAACCCTATTGATAAGGCTTGTGTTAAAGTAATAGCAATGTGAGACCTCCAAATCTCATGGAGGCCTTCTACTTCTATGAGGACACTCCCCTGAATCGTTAGATTCATTAATTACAATTTGCTTTAAATTTTCTTACAAAACAAGTCTTTTTGTGCAGGGCGTCCATAAATAGGTGAAGTAATTCCGGCCAAATTAAAGAGTCATGTGACTGCAACCAAAGAGTCTTTTCCTCAGTTATTGACAGTCTAGAAAACTTGCATCATCTCATCAGCAAACAGATGAACATTCAATAATTCATCAGTGAAAATTGGGAGCTATGATAATGCTTTTGGTTCAAAAAGTACCAACCTACATAGAACAATGATCTTGGGATTTGATTATTTGGAATTTGGAAGACGTATTTTAGCAGAAAATGGACAAGCATATGCATCCAATGATCCAAACTTGAAACAAAAGAAGCAACAACTTCCAAGAATTTGAGCACTTTCCAGCCAACTAAGGAATCTCTGTACTCTGTACGCTCATAAGATAAGACACTCACATGTGTTGATGTTGCATCCAGATTCCTTTTGCAGCAATGTATATATCCTTTCATCCCAACAGTTCGTTTTTTTTCTTCCCTTTCTTTCTTTAATTCAATTTTCAACAGTTTTTAATGTCCAACTGCATAGCATCTTGGGTGAAAAAGAGAAAAAAAAAAAAAACTTATACTGACAAAAGATACACCAGTCACACCACAAAACAAAGGCACAAACTCCAGATTATGATAATTAGATCTTGACAGATTTCCTTCACCAATTGATTACCTTGTGACCAAGGCAATCCCACAAACTTACACCGTTTCATTCTTTGTCCGTGGGCCACAATTTTTGACAAATTTGACAATCTAATAAGGCGATTACTGTCCAAGGTCATCTTGTGAGAGAATTGAAACGTAACACCAAATTTTCTTTTACGCAGTGCAAGAGGTAATGCATGTTAAAAGTTAAAAAAAAAATGATTGTTTTTTCGAATTCTGTGATGTAGGGTTTGCCCTAGGGTTTAGGGTTCCAAAAGAGCTGTCATGTCTACACTTCACGGGCGAGCTTAAGCCTGACGAGTGTCGACAGGACTTTCATGGCTGCTTGTTGAATGTTCTATAGTGCAGTTTGCCAGCTGATGGATACCAATTCCCAAAGCTTGAAACATAAGATAACATTGTTTATTAGATTTTTTCTTTCATATCTGTGTCCATTATTTATTGAAACAATAATAATCCTTAGTTTAGATAGGTAAACTATCCCAAACAAGGTTGCCGACTCAAACGTTAAGAATGTAGCCGATGAATTAGACTTTGGTTTAGTGTTAGGTGCATCTCTTGAGTGTGAGGTGGACATTAAATTGGCGGAACTGATGAAACCGACTAAATCAAACTGTAATTATCGGTTTAGTTTTAATTAAGAAAAAGTTAAATAGTTTAAAAATCAAACCAAATCGTATATGGTTTGATTTTGAATTTTTATAAACCGACTTAAATCAAACCAGACTGTTTATGTATATATTTATTTACTTAGATTTTACATGTGTGATATGTATATATTTATTTACTTAGATTTTACATGTGTGATACTCTAATTAGGTAATACCTTATAGTTATTGAAATTTGAAGTTTTATGTCATTTGTCCATCAAGTACTTCTTCATATGAGCGTTATGATTACATATGAATTGAGCTATATTAGTTAATAAAATTTAAAGTTTTATGGTATGGAAATTCCCAAATGGATATGCCAAGCTTGAAACATAAGATAACATTGTTTATTAGATTTTATCTTTGATGTTTGGTCCGTTATATTATTGAAACAATAATATAATCCATAGTTTAGATAGATAAACTATCCCAAACAAGGTTGCTGACTCAATCGTTAAGATTGTAGCCGATGAACTAGACTTTGGTTTAGTGTTAGGTGTATCCATCGAGTGTAAGGTGGGCATCAATCTAGCCGAATTGATAAAACCGACTGAATCAAACTGTAATTAGCAATTTGGTTTTGTTTTGATCAAGAAAAAGTTAAATGAAATCAAACTGAATTGTATGTGGTTTGATTTGGTTTAGTTTTTAACTTTTGTAAACTGACTTAAACCAAATCGAACTGTTTATGTGTATATTTATTTACTTATATTCTACACGTGTAATACTCTAATTAGGTAATACCTATATAGTTATTGAAATTTGTTATATTAGTTACTGAAATTTGAAGTTTTATGTAATCTGTCCATCAAGTACT
This sequence comes from Prunus mume, assembly GCF_029339155.1. Lineage (NCBI taxonomy): Eukaryota > Viridiplantae > Streptophyta > Magnoliopsida > Rosales > Rosaceae > Prunus > Prunus mume. The sequence goes on along the minus strand of NC_142701.1, from coordinate 20,528,747 downwards.
TTCTTTCTCTGAGCATTATGATTACATGTGAATTGAGCTATATTAATTAATAAAATTTGAAATTTTATGGCATTGAAATTCCCAAATGGATATGCCAAGCTTGAAACATAAGATAACTTTGTTGATTAGATTTTATCTTTGATGTCTGGTCCATTATTATTGAAACAATAATAATCCATAGTTTGGATAAGTAAACTATCCCAAACAAGGATGCCGACTCAAACGTTAAGATTTTAGCCGATGAACAAGACTTTGGTTTAGTGTTAGGTGTATTCATTGACTGTAAGGTGTGCATCAATCCAGCCGAATCGATAAAACCAATTGAATCAAATTGTAATTATTGGTTTATATTGTTTTTTTATTAAGAAAAAATTAATTTTTTAAAAATCAAATCAGATCGTATATAGTTTGATTTGGTTTGGTTTCGAACTTTTGTAAACCGACTTAAATCAAATCGGATTGTTTATGTTTACATTTATTTACTTATATTTTACATGTGTAATACTCTAATTAGGTAATACCTATATAGTTATTGAAATTTGTTATATTAGTTATTAAAATTTGATGTTTTATGTCATCTATCCATTAAGTACTTTCTTTCTCCATATGAGCATTATGATTACATGTGAATTGAGCTATATTAGTTATTGAAATTTGAAGTTTTATGCCATGTTGAGCTTTAGGACGGTTTCATACTCTAGAAAATGATTTAAATATGGAGCAAATTGTGAATTTCTTGGCTGTAATTGGGCTAACAATGTTGAAAAAATGCAAAAAGAAAGAGATTTGGGCTTAGGCCCAAATCGGCCGAACCAAACCGTCTTAAATTGGTGGTTTGATTTAATTTTCTTCATGACTTTTGTCAAAATCAAACCAAACCAAACCGTTATATTGTAATTGGTTCAGCCGTGATTTTGAGGTGAAACCGATTCAATCCAGATCGTTCCCACCCTTAAGTGTAAAGTCTCATATGTGACTTACATAAATATGAGGACAATATATACTTGTGACGGGTGCATAGCTTTGTTGTGGGTATATTACATGTCATAAAAGTATATTTGTAAACAACATTTTTATTACACCTCATTCATGCAGGAAACATTTTGTTCACATTGAATGTATAATGTACATCAGCAATTTTCATATAATGTAAGTCATCAGCATGTGATATTTCTGTTTGTTCTTCCATCTGAGTTTGTATTTATTCTAGTCTGCATGCTCATATGGAGAAAGAAAGTACTTGATGAATCATCTGTCCATGCAATTATTGGTTTCTAGAACAGCATAATGACAGTACCAAACAATAGATTAAACCCAACTGCAAGTATGCATACTGGACTGGAGTGGCACCATTTGCAGAACAAAACAATGTGATACAGCGCAAAATATATTGAGAGATCAGTTGCAAATTCGAAGAAATAATGCAAAATAATCACAAGCACCTTCTGCATATGCATCTGTATGAGAAAAAAAAAACCAGAAAGACCTATCAACGATGCTCGTCATCAAGCTGCCCTTTCATTCAATAAGACCAAGTCACATTCGGACTACAAATGAAATCTCTACAGTTCAAATCACTTCCATTTTCCGGGATCAATCAATCCTCGAGGGAATACCCACCAAAAAACCAAGCTACAAAGTTTATGATACAACACATCCTTGCTATTCTGTACAAAAAGTGATTTGGAAAAGTTAAAAAAATCTGGTCTTCCAGTATAACAAACTTAAAAGCAACTAAAATCAGGACCAGATCCTCCTCAAACCGTAATATAGAAGTGATATCCTCAGTATATGCTTCCATTTGCTAACTGTACCCCGTACGCGTATTGCCTGCCAGTTATGTTGGTTATTTATATGGTCATTGAAGTGGCAAATGACATGGGAAAACCAGGGAGATCCCAAGAAAATCTTGCTTGCTGAGTACTCGAATAATATTCACAAGTGCTCTTGATCATAAAATGCAAGGAGCTGCTTCACATGATTATGCCAAGCAGCAACATTTAATCCATCAACTAGGACCCAGTCAACAACAGTTGCTGCTGGTTGCTCCCACCATTCATCAAGCTGCAGAAACATATTGCAGTTCAGACAATTAAAGAGCGCAAAAGCAAAACAAAACTATTAAGAATTTATACAGCTAAAGTAGAAAGATGATGGTGGTCACTCACCAATCCCCTAACATAGTTGCAATCCTCCAAGCATTTCTGAGCACTCAAAATTGCAACCTTAAGTTCGGGCAACCATTTCTCCATGACAGTTTTCTCTTGCTCCGCAGCCAAATTTAAACAATAACTTGTTGTCCTGCAAGGAGTAAATAAAAATTAAGAAAAGCACATTCATTACGAACATTAACATTTAAAAACAGAAAGTAGCAGAGCTATGAGAGGCTTGAGTATTGGCAGGAGATTAGAAGAGAGAAAAAAAAATGTAAATGTATTTAGAATTTGGATTTTAAAAAAAAAAATATCATAACATCTACCCCAACAAAACATATGAATCTCAAAAGAAAAAAGAAAAAATCGCTCCAATTGAAAGGCATGGTTCTGTAGTCAAAGAAACCTTGTCAGTTACCTATCGGACACAGAAATTGGAATTTTCCTCATCTCTTGCTCAAAATGGAATTCCAGTTCATATTGTTTGACTGAAGTCTACTTACTGAAACTTTGGAGTTTGGAGGATTACATAATCTAGATTCCTGTTAAAACAAGGCCAAGAGAAGTTATACCTTTCATATTCTTGTTGAGCTCTATACGCATGGTTCAACAACACATGACCACTTTCAACAAGATCCTGCCGTGTATGGACCAAATTGATTGCCTTTGCTAAGTCCTCCAACACACTAGCCTCAGAACCACGAAGTTTCAAGCAGAACTCCAGTGACTCTAGGATTGATGCTAAAGCAGTATCTGAACCCTCCAAACCTGTTCGTGTTAAATAAGATATAAAAAAAGAATTGAAAACACCCATTAAGCAGGCGCAAAATGGCATCAACATAATCCAAAAGTAAACAATGAGATAATAAAAAATACCATCTGAAAAAAAACGCATATTGTTAAACTCAAGCTAGACAAACTTGAAATTAAGAAGCAAATGTAGAAAGACAAACTGATAGCTTTACATTATAGAGTTACAAGTGACATGTATAGATAAATGAGAGAACACGATTTCATGATTCATAAGACGCAAATTTAATTAGAGTTCTATTTTCATTCTCAAACCCAAACTCCTTCATACCAGGAAAGAGTGGCTACTAAAGATGATTTCTTATCATGAAGCGCTATTTTCACCCACCACAGGGAAGAGAAATCAATTTTCAGTGTCCTACTTGGGATTAAAATTAAACAGAACAAAATCTTCCAGGCCATCATGTAACAGCATCTCCACCCCAGCAGAAAATCTAACCCTTCAGTGGACTTCTCCAATTGATTGCTATACTGACGTTTTTTGTTTTTCTTGTAAGTGTAATTGACAAACCATTACATACACAACTGAAAAATGAAGGCAAAAGAGATCTTCTGTTGCCAATAGAGAGAAGCTTTCTAGCAGAAACTGGCCAAATGGAGAGGATGTAGTTCTTCCAAAACCAAGCCTCAAATAGAGGCAGTGGCATCTAATCTTACACATGCTTCTAATGTTGTACCAGATGAACGAAGACTCACCAGCAGGATACTGAAGGGCAGCAGATATTCGACATATGGATGGTATTGCTGATGGATCCCGGGCACCTGCTTTTGCAGTTAATATAGCAGCATTCTTTTCTGCAGCAGCAACAGCTTCAGGTCCAGTAGACCCACTTGCACCCATGGACTCCAATAGTGCCTGATAAAAAATTCATTAACAGTTATATACACAGGAGTGCAAATGGGATAACAAAATCAAGGGTGGGAGTGCACTGAAGATAATTAAATCAAGGGTACTTAGGTAGCTCCCCAGTGAAAGCAGTATTTCCCTGGTGGTCTAATCCTACTTTACCACCAGACTAGTCCAGTTCTGCTCAACATAAAGCACCTCTTAATTTGTTTTCCTTTATGAGTATTCAATTTGAAATATAGTGCAGGTTTCTTTTTACTTCTTTTGGGGCAAACCCAAGCTTGACATTCAAACTTCAATATCTCTCTCTCTCTCTCTCTCTCTCTCTCTCTCTCTCTCTCCCCATTATGTTCCAACGCTTTTTCCCACAATACAGTGTCCAGAAAACAGATCCAGAAGGTGAACAAGAAAAGATATAATGTATTTTCAAGCCAAATAACAAACAGAAAAACTTCTGAATAACCAAGACCTTAAACATATTACAGCAGTCATATATGTTGAATATCATAGTCAAATTAACTAATGAAAACTTGATAATGGAAAGAAACAGATTTATTAACTTTTACTTTTTTTTTTTTTAGAACCAAACATATTGATCAGTAGAACAATCAATAACCAAGAATATTTAATAACGATAAAGCCACATATTGTAGTAGACAAACCTGTGGAGTTGCTGGAAGCATGTAGAGGCTATTATCAGGACTTTGATCAAAAACAGAAACTTCTCTTTCAATAAGATCTTTTGCACTATTTGAAAGATCCATAACTATTGTGCATGCTGGAATAATAGTGGTTGATGCATACTCCCGTGCGGCTAATGGCTGCTGATTCCAGAACACAGCGGCATCCTGCCAAGTTGACAATATAATATTAGAAAGTATCTACGACGAAAGGAGATGGAGAAGTAGTATACTAGCTGCCTTTATTGAAGTATACATGAATACCAACTGAAAACTATGCCACTGGTGATATCATTTGTGTATCAGTTCCAAGGAAATTGAAGTGCCCCATGGTGAGCTAAAAGCCCAGACCTATAGGCATAAATAGGGTCTTTGGGCATCATGATAAATATGGCACAAAAGTGGATACTGAAATTTTATTAAATAAAAAAGAAAGTCCATCAACGTGTTGGGGTGAACTTTCATATGGAACTCAAAACAGAATGAGCCGACAATTTCACGGAATGACCAGAAATGGCCAATACAGTACCATTATATGAAGTGACTTGCAGTTTTAGAGGCATTAATGAAGCTGAGATAGCTTACCATGTTTACTTTTAGTAGAGCACTGTATATGATTTCAAGTTCCGATCTGCGGGAATCAAATTCTTCAATCTTTTTCCACTTCTTTTTCAATGAATCTTCAGCTTCTTTCCTTTCTGCACATAATTTATTCAAGCGTTGTATTTCAGACATCAGCGTATTCAAGCTAGCCCTCAAGCCAGCAACTTCTCTTTCCTTGGTCCAAACCTCCAGCTACACAAATAATAGGGAAGAATGGTAAAAACAACACACCAAATGATAATTAACTACAGACCAGAAATAAGCTACCACAGAGTACCCAAATGACTTTTTATGACATTCAAATCAACAAGGATCAAAATACTGAAACTAATCACACCTCTCACCATTGGCACTATTTGCACCTAAAGTATTGGTAATTTAGCCCTTTAATATCCAAGAAGGATTTACCTCAAGTTGCCTAAGACTGCCCACATTTTGTGATGTGCCTGAAGAAACTGCGTCACTATTTCCATGCAAGCGTTTTATAAGTTTTTGACACAGATCCCTAGCTTCTGCAGCTTTGTTCAGTGCATCTTCAGTAGCCAAAAATTGCTGAACATGTGCTTTCTGTGAACAACATATGCAAAATAACAATTTTAAACTCCTGAAACAATGCATGATTCGTAAGACAAAACAAAAGCAGAAAATGTAGGGTGAAAATAGAACCCAACTATGATTTCGTTTATTGACCAAAAAATCTATGCTTCAGTATGAAAAAAGAATGGTCTTAATGGAATTAGGGTTTCGGCCGACTATTCTTTATAGGGGAAAACACATTAAAGCAAACGCAAGAGTAATGTATATCCATGTAGTGAAAAAATGAGAATATTAAGAAGAATGGCATAAGTGACTAGATCATAATTAAAAATCAATGTAAAGGCTACTATCTAGAAAAGAACATAACCTGTCGTTCAAGAAGTTGAGTTCCTCTAGAAGGTGCATCAACTCCTATCTTTCCATTACCATAAAGTTGATAGTGTAATGGTGAACTCACATCAGGAGAAGAAACATCGATAACTCGGTTGTTCTCATACTTGTACCTGATTAAGGAATTGAAGAAACGTGAGTCAAGGATATGGAGAAGATACGAGAATTCAAATACAAGAATGATCAAATTTGAAAATACAGCATGCAATTATTATTTAATCAAGCACTGCAAGTATTCCTGATAAGAGAGGGAGGGGAGACCATATTATCCACAAGTATTGACTCAGGAAATATTAAATTAAAAAACCAAGAAGGAATATCGTAGTTGAATAGCCTTGTCTGTAGAAGCTTAGGGAAACATTGACAGCACATAAGAAATGTGAAGGACAAAATGAAATAAGCTTTATGTCCCCAACAGAAGTGACAAGAAAGTGTTTACCTTAAAGTTTCTGCATCAGCTCTAACATCAATTTTCTCTATTTCTCTGGAAATTAGAGATTTCAACCGTGATGTGTATGAAGTAACTGCCTGAAGCAATTGAGGAGGACTCTTTAACCCATTCACAATCGCAGCTCTAACCTCATCAGGTAATTCCCCATCAAAATAAAAGCCTAACTTGGCTGTTTCTAATTGAGGATTCAAATGAACACCACTTCCTTCATATGCAGGAAAAGAATTCCGAATCTTTTCAATCATATGTGCTGCAAGAGATTCACAGGCCTTCCGGATGTTTCTTTCCCGAGTGGTTTCAATAAGAAGTACATCATCTGCTGCTTTACTGCCCTTAAGAGTTGAATAAACAGCTTCCTTTTCACTGCTTGAACTAAAGCTGTTAACCAATTCCAGAGATGAATCAACACCTGACCTTTGAGCATCCCTTGCTTGATTAACATAATAATGAAGACGTTTATGATACTCTGCAAATATCTTTTCCGCTTCATCACACTGTTGATAGTAAGCATCCAACATTACCTGCTTATGCCTGCATTATGATCAAGCATATATCAATAGAGTCCACCTTGAATGACTCGGAACAAGTGTTAGTCTCATCAGAACATGCTTCACATCATTTTTAGCTTATGAAACTATTCTCAAACAAACCTTGCAAAGAGGAATAACATAGCGCCTACACTCTAAACCAGTCATATAGTTCATGTCTTTCTGATAACGATGATGATCACATATAAGAATTTTGCATACTTTCTTTCAGAAAGAAAACAAAACAAGTTTTCAACTGAATTAAATTATATACTCAGGATTATGCCAATGATCCACAAAAGCCCAAACCTTTTTTTAGAGCGTTCATCAAGCATCCTCTTCCGTTCAGCCTCTGCCCTTGAAACCTCCAACATTCTGGCCTTCAAATCCTTCCTTTGTCTCTTCACAATGTTCCTCAACTTCTCCACTTCCCTTGACGCCAAGTCCCTCTCTTGCAGCGCAGCCTCCCTAGTCTCTGCCGCACTCGAACCCTCCCCAAGCTTCTCCTTTCTCCTACCTCCTTTACTCCTTACGCCCTCCTCCTTCCCCGATTTTACCAATGCACCACTATCGCCGCCACCGCTGCCGCCGCCATGAACCGTTATATTCCTCCGAATATTCTTCACCGTATTCTCCGACTTCACGCGGGTAATCAAGAAATTCCAAATGGGTATCATATTCCCCCTGCAAATCTTCCTCAGCGAGTCGATTGAGGGCAATTGAGATTTGCTAGCAGCACTGTACGGACCCAAGGGCCGGTACCCCATTTCCTTCTGAAGCCATTGCAATATGGCTTCCGGCTGAGCCACAGAGCTCTGCGACGAGCCCTGCATTCTTTTGGATAAAATCTAGGTTTTTAGGTCTCTTCAGAAAAAGAAGAGTTTTGGGAACTAAATCACCATCCTGCGGTGAATAATAAAAACCCTAATTTCTGCACTAACGGACCGAGATTGGAGCTCAAACTACTTCAAAAGCCTAACACTGACACTGAGTCTGCTCCTAGTGTGAGAATTTAGGGTTCCGAATTGCGAAAATTGGAGAGGAACAACTAGATCTGAGAGGTCGCCGGCGAAGAAATATATTCAAATTGAGAAATGCAATGCAAAGTAATACAACGGTAATTTGATCTTAAGAGGCAAGCAAGGCAACGAGAAAAAGTCTGTCGTTTATTCAAATCGAATTTACGACAAAGCGTACGGTGGCACTGCAATTTATTAACCGGTTTAATGCTTCAAAACGACATGCGGTTGTGTGTGAAGTTTTGGAAATAAATAAATTAAGCTGACACTTAACCGAAAATATTTATTTAAAAAAAAAAGTTTGGTGTTTGGTGTTTGGTGCTTGTCAGGGGTAGTTTTGTGTTTGTCCATTTCTATTTCCTGTGAATCTTTCTGGTTGAAACTATCATTTGTATAATTATGAACTTTGAAGCAATATGACCAATTTTGCAGAGGGTTTGTTGTATAAAACATAAATTAAAGATTTCGTAATAACTTGTAACTCAAGCGATTAAAATTAATTTTTAATTTATGCTTTCTTTAATATCTTTTGCACAAAAAAATATTTTTTTTTCCTTCCTTTTAAGCTGTCTGTCGGCAGCATACTAATTGTAGGAAGAATGCCATACAAGGCCGACATGAGAAGCAAATCTGATCTTTTACAGACCATCACAATAGTTTCAACTATGGTCATCAAGAACTATTGCCCCAACCCTACTAAAAAGGGAAATTGCCATAATGGGCACTGTAGCATTCTTCATACCATTGTCGTTTTCGTTGGTTTTCGATGAGTTTTTACATTTATTTTTGTCAAAATTAAGAAGGAGATGGAGAAACTCACACACACGGTTATTATGGGAAGTTTTTATATTTATTTTTATACAATAAATATTGAAAGAATAAAACTAAACACAAGATTTAACACAACTAATAAAAATGATGATTTGATATCTCAGGTTTAAATCCTCATGGCATCATAATTGTGTATGTGTGAGAAATCTCATTCATAATAGATTTTTTAAAAGAAAGTGATCGAATTGCATTCAAGTAGAATAATGGATTACACGGCACATGCATGCCTAAGGTGGCCTCATTAAAACATTATTAGGAAAAACCTCTGTTAGTACGAAATTTGTATTGTCATTTCCTAGACTTGTTTACTGGATGTTTTGGCACAACTCATTCAACCCCATACATCCGAGACATGACTTGACCGATATGAGAAACTTGACTTCAGGTAAATCATGACATAATCATGCATTCATTATAGGATTCCTAGTTGGAGTTTTTTTCACTCAAAGTATTTTTATCTTAATCTTATTTTTAATAGGATTAGATTTTATCTCTTGAGATTACTTTCCTAGTTGGACTCTATTTTGATTTAAGTTAAAATACTATTTTTCATCCTTGACTTGAAAAGGACATTTCATTGATACCTATTTGATCTCTTTGATAAAGATTGTTATCTTGAATAACAATCCTTGCATAAGTTGACGAATTATATAGTATTAGTGGTCTCAATGGTTTTTGACGTTCTTCATTTTGTGCCCATATTGATTCACAACAAATAGTCATAGTTGAATAGCTTAATTGGGTGTTCATATTGCATTAGGTTAGAAGTCTTAGTTGAATGGGTCTTATAGTTGCATTGGAAGTGTAGTGACGTGGGGTTTCTCTCCATGTAGAGAAACGGCTTTGAATAAAAAGGATTGTTGTCCTTTTCATGATGAGCTTTTTCAACGCATGAGTTTTTGAATATATTGAATCTGTTTTTGTGAAAGTGTAGTTCTTATTTTCTTAGATAAATCATCAAGTGTTCCTTGTCTACTTTGTGATTTATCAAATCCTTTCATCATTCATATTGCATTCATATGCACGTCGGTGACTCATACGGTTGAGGGCACCAAGACCGTGGTGGCGGTTTTCCTCCGGTGAGCTTGAAGCAATCGTGGCGATTATGTTCAACATAAGGAGTGAAGATCATCCGTGATGAAGTTGAGTTCTGAAGAGTCGGTAAACATTATCTAGAATGTGTCTAGGATAAGTGTGTGAGTACTTCTTGTAATCATCGTTCTATAGTGGATTTGTGTTGGACCGGGAGTCCCGTGGATTTTCCCCATATGTGGGGTTTTACCACGTAAAATAATTCTCTGCGTGTTCTTTTATTTTATGCCCAGACGCAGGATTGATAAGCCATATCAATCCTGCTACCGGTTTATTTTTATTTATTTGATTAGAATCTTAAATTGGCCTATTCACCCTCCTCTAGGCATTTTGAGTCATCCTGCAGGTATTTTCAATTGGCATCAGAGCAGGTTGCTGGACATACTCAAGCAAGATCTAACATACCTTAGGATGGATCGTGCCTCGGGCTCAATTGCACATCCACCATATTTCGATGGCAACAACTATGGCACTTGGAAGGCCAAAATAAAGTCGTTTCTTTGGTCCTTAGATGAACGTGTATGGAGCACAGTGGTTCATGGATTTCCTAAACCCACAAAGACGATCGGAAAAGGAGATGAAGAAACCACAGTCCTCAAAACTAGAGAGTGGACCACTCAGAAGTCACACACGACTAATAATCAAAAGGGGTTAAATGCTTTATTTACTGCTGTCTCTTCCGATCAATTTGAATATATATGTGCTTGTGATACTTCTAAGGAAGTTTGGGATATTTTGCAGGTTACTCATGAAGGAACAGATACTGTCAAGGGAGCCAAGCTTCAAATGCACACTTTATTTGAGACACTTATGATGGATGAGAATGAAACTTTTTCTGAATTTTATGCTAAACTTTGTGTAATTGTGAATGCTTGTTCAGGTTTAGGTGAAAAAATTCCAGAAGATAGAGTTGTGAAAAAGATTTTGAGATCCTTGCCTCAACGGTTTCAACCAAAGATTACGGCTATTGAAGAGATCCGTGATTTGAACACCTTGAAAGTTCAAGAACTCATAGGGTCCATACAAACCTATGAGATGAAACATCTACCTCTTAAAAAGAGCAAAAATGTTGCGTTCAAGGTTGTGAATGAAGAAGATGATGAGCATTCAAATGAAGATTGCGTGATGAGGAATTAACGATTCTCACAAGACGATTCATGAACTTTCTCAAGAATCGGGATCCACGGAGTCGAGATTCAAAAGGTATAAATTCTAAAAATAGGTTTGTTAACTATACTGATGGTGGATCTAAATTTCGCAGGTTAAATGAGCGAAAGAATCCAAGAGAAATGTCAAATGTTTGAATGTGAAGGCTATGAACACATATCTTGGAATGTGCCAACACCTTAAAGAAACAAAAGGATGGCAAGAATAAGGCAATGCATACTACTTGGAGTGATAGTGAATCGGAATGCGAGAATGATGAAAAGACGGTTGCACTTATAACCACAGTTAGCTTGGATGAATCACGTGAGGATGATGATTGTAAAGGTATAAATATTGAGTTTATCATGAACAAATATGATGATTTGTTGGCTGCATCTCGAAGCTCAGTAAACAAAATAGTGAGCTCGTCAAAGAAGTTCTTTGTCTGAAGCTGGAAAATTGCAGGATTGCAAACGAGTTTCAATCCTGATGCAGATTCCGAAAAGGTAAGTGCAGGTATGAACGAAAAATTGATGTTTTTGCAGAAAAAATTGACTGATCATAATAAATTAATTGCTTCTCTAACTTCCGACAACAAAGCCCTTGAACTTGAACTTAAAAATTCAAAAGAAAGGATTGTTTCTTTAACCATTGGTGCAGAAAAAATTGACAAGATGATTAGCATGGGACGAAGAGATGGTGACAAACGAGGCTTGGGATTTGAACCAAGTAATAAGTCTTCCGCTGTGTCTAAAACAAAGTTTGTCAAATCCACTTCACCTATTGAACCTTCTGCCTCTCATGAAGTCAAGAAATTTATTCCAATTTGTCACTTTTGTGGAACTCGTGGGCACATAAGGCCGAGATGCAATAAGCTCAAACGAATTTGTTCGTTCAAATTCTCATGGCATGGGTGGAAAAGTAAGTATCCAACATAAGATTTCAAATCTTATGAAAGAGGTAAACCGCTTATCCAAACTATCTTCTTTTCATTGTTTGCCGTCAACTAAGACAAAGTTAGTTTGGAGGAAAAGGAAAATCATAATTGTATGTCTTCCTCCACTAATGTTGTGCATGAACCCGTTGCTTTAGAAAGTTTGGATCTTAAATGTATTGCTGCAAAACCCTTGGATAATCTTCGATTTGACACTCTTAGAAAGTCTTTAGGTATATGTGCTCTAGATTAATTTGGAGTCTATTGCATGCCAAAGCCTCTTTCATGTTTTATGATATTTCAATTAATTTCTATGTTTATAAATCTGTCCAGCTCGTGCAAGGATTGTTAAGGTGTATCAATCCTGTAGAATCTGTCAACGTATTTGTTGATCTTAGATTGGGCTCTGACATTGCACTATATTAAGAACTTACACTCTCAGCTTCACACAAAGGTTTCCATTGTCTTGGTGCATTATAAACTGCATTAAATGATCTATCCATCTATTTATTTTTATTTTGCACACCACACTCTTTTCCTTGAAGTCCTTTGAATATCTCTTATCATGCACTTGTCTCTCTTTGGATTGCCATAACACTACTGTGCGTAAGTTCTTGATCTGTTTATAAAAATAAAAATAATATAATAATTAAAAAAAAAAAAAAAAGGTGTCAACCACTCATTGCTCAGTAACGGGCCTCTTGTCTAACCAACGTCGAGGTTCGAGTCAACAGGTTGTGATGGTTTGCTATCCTTGCTTATCTTTGGAGCCTTCATGATTCGGATCAGTATTTCCCGGGGTGCTTCATCACCCAGTTGCCTCCAGTCATCTGACGTAAGCACACTGATTGACCATCCGTTACATGGATCATGTCGAAAGCTAGATAAAGTGAGCCACTAAATTCGTATTAAAAAATATATATATAAATTGATCTTCTTATACTTACTATGCACTTAGTGTTTGTGCAATCTTTGGTGGGATTCGTCTTGTGTGGACATATTTTTTGTGCTTAATTGAAAAAGAGTTCATTTAACACATTTGCTCCTTGATGGTAGACTCATTTGATGCCTTTTTATCTTTCACCATGACTGTGGTATGCCTCTACTGTTCTCTGTGAGTTTGTGAGTCTCGTGTGCTGTCGTGTGTTTGTCCCTGACCTGCTTTGCTTCACATGCGTTCAAGACAACAAAGGGTTTGTTGCTTCTTTCATTCTTTACTCACAAACTTGGCATGTTTATGAATGGAAAATAATTATATTTTCAAGAGAACTTTGGGTCTGCATCTACAGTATGTTTTATGTCTTGATTGTTTTGAGCTTTCTATCTTGAGTGTATTGCTTTTGTTTTTGTATGTTTTGGTTCTTAACAACTTCTCATTATTCTTTTTAGTTCTCTATTTTCCTGTCGCTTATCCCAAAACAAAAAAACAAAACAAAAAAAAAAAAAAAAAAAAAAAAAAAAATTTCTGTTTGTTTTCAAGATAAAGCCTCTTACATGCTTTATTGGTTATTCTCTATGTCTTTATATGTTGGGAATGCAATCTGATTTTTTTTCCTTTCCCTCTTATATTTGCTCCATTATGTTCATTCTTTGCCCTTTGGATTTCCTGACAAAAAGGGGGAGAGATTGTGTTATGGAATTAAGGGGAAGAGATTGTGTTATGAAATTAAGGGGGAGTTGTGTTGTAATTCTGCTTTGAATTACATTTCTTCTCCCACATGCTTCACTGGTTTTGTTGTTTCATCATGTGCAGGGATTGGGCTTCAAGCTTAGAATAAGAATTCATTTGTTAAATCCCATGTAATTTCTTTTGAGTTGTAATAGGTGTTTTGTCTAGGAAATGCCAAAGGGGGAGATTGTTAGTACGAAATTTGTATTGTCATTTCCTAGACTTGTTTACTGGATGTTTTGGCACAACTCATTCAACCCCATACATCCGAGGCATGACTTGACCGATATGAGAAACTTGACTTCAGGTAAATCATGACATAATCATGCATTCATTATAGGATTCCTAGTTGGAGTTTTTTTCACTCAAAGTATTTTTATCTTAATCTTATTTTTAATTGGATTAGATTTTATCTCTTGAGATTACTTTCCTAGTTGGACTCTATTTTGATTTAAGTTAAAATACTATTTTTCATCCTTGACTTGAAAAGGACATTTCATTGATACCTATTTGATCTCTTTGATAAAGATTGTTATCTTGAATAACAATCCTTGCATAAGTTGACGAATTATATAGTATTAGTGGTCTCAATGGTTTTTGACGTTCTTCATTTTGTGCCCATATTGATTCACAACAAATAGTCATAGTTGAATAGCTTAATTGGGTGTTCATATTGCATCAGGTTAGAAGTCTTAGTTGAATGGGTCTTATAGTTGCATTGGAAGTGTAGTGACGTGGGGTTTCTCTCCATGTAGAGAAACTGGCTTTGAATAAAAAGGATTGTTGTTCCTTTTCATGATGAGCTTTTTCAACGCATGAGTTTTTGAATATATTGAATCTGTTTTTGTGAAAGTTGTAGTTCTTATTTTTCTTAGATAAATCATCAAGTGTTCCTTGTCTACTTTGTGATTTATCAAATCCTTTCATCATTCATATTGCATTCATATGCACGTCGGTGACTCATACGGTTGAGGGCACCAAGACCGTGGTGGCGGTTTTCCTCCGGTGAGCTTGAAGCAATCGTGGCGATATTGCGTTCAACATAAGGAGTGTCGAAGATCATCCCGTGACAGAAGTTGAGTTACGAAGAAGTCGGTAAACATTATCTAGAATGTGTTTAGGATAAGTGTGTGAGTACTTCTTGTAATCATCGTTCTATAGTGGATTTGTGTTGGACTGAGGAGTCCCGTGGATTTTCCCCATATGTGGGTTTTACCACGTAAAATAATTCTCTGCGTGTTCTTTTATTTTATGCCCAGCACGTTACAGGATTGATAAGCCATATCAATCCTGCTACCGAAGTTTATTTTTATTTATTTGATTAGAATCTTAAATTGGCCTATTCACCCTCCTTTAGGCATTTTGAGTCATCCTGCAGGTATTTTCAACCTCAAAGGACAAATCCCCGGAATAAGAAAAAGTACCACACATACCAAAGATATAGCAAAACCACAAGATCATGGAGAATCCTGAATAAGAGTATCAAGGAGCCAAACAAGAGGAGACTCCATCTATTCAAACTCAACAACACCTTCAAAAGAGGACAGAGCTTAATGAGCTAAACGGTCTGTTGAAGAATATGAGTCCTACATCGGAAACTTGACTAAATAAAATACAATATATAATGAATGGTTCCACTACTAATATTACCATGACCTTTTGTAATAAAATCATACACCTACTGGGCTTTGTAGGTATTTAAGTTAGGGACAATATCAGTGTTGTTGGTAGTGGGCCGATGACTCATCTCTCTGAATTTAACACAATCAGCCACACTATTTGCCTCTTGAAAAACATGCACAACACAGACAAGTGCATTATCATGCAAATGCAGTTTATAGTCTTCGATCATGCAAGTGCATTATCATGCGTCGCTCTCAAGACAATATATATATATATATATATATATATCTCCCCTTCTATTGAGGGATCCCTTAAATAATTTTATTTGAGGGACGCCCTTTAGGATACCCTACAATTTTTTTAAAAGAAAGTGATCGAATTGCATTCAAGTAGAATAATGGATTACACGGTGTTGAGGCCCAAAAAATCCATGGATTGGGCCCAAGCAATTATCAGCCCGATACAATATTCCATAAAGGAAAAAGAAAGGAAAAAGGGTCTATCACATGCAAGTTATAATCCACATGCCGTGCTAAATAAACAAATTATCATGATTCGCGATGAAAAAAAAATATATGATTAACTCATGCTAAGATTAAAACAATTCTTCCCAAGGGCGATAAATTAAAATATGCCAAGAAAAATGCCATACCGTTATCTCGCACTCAACTACGCTACGAGCCTAGGTGGGCCCAAGCCACTCAAAAAATCCGGGCTTGCTTGAGTGGGTTGTGGCATGGATGGCGATAAATCAACCTGGGACCCATTGATGGACCGAGAAATGGAAAGTCTCGGGTTGCTTGGGAGCCTCGAGACTCAAGCCATTTCTTAGTCCAAACATGTGGTAAGCAAGAGAGAAAAATAGCCCAAAAGCCCAAGCAAAATAACCTAGCCAGAGAAACCCAACCAAAAATAATAAGCCCAAATCGAGAAGCCCAAAGCAAGCCCATTTGCTTAGAAAGCCATCTTGGCCCTTAGAAAAAAACAAAATAGCCCACAAGAGCTTCATTTGAAAACAGAGAACACGTGAAGGAGTAGATGGCGGCTCCTTAAGCAAAGTCTTGAAACCAGTCCCAAGCCAAAGACATCAAAGAACCGATGAATACCATCCGCATCTTTGTCAAAGCATCCCTTGGACCAGCATACATTTGCACCTCTTTTCCTTCATCGAGTTCAGCCAAGGAAGAGGAAAGAAAGAAGAAAAACAGCAAACCAAGAGTGGAAGCTCTCATTGCACAGCCGGGAAAAGGAGGATGTTGAGCCCCCAAATCCTGAATTTATGAAAATAGACAGAAGCAATCTTTGCCAAGAAAGGGAAGTCGAGAAGGGGAGGAGAAAGGAAGAAAAGCTCAGCCAAATTAAGTAGAAGCCATTAGGGTTTCTTGAAAAATGGTGATTTCCGGCAGCTATAAATTGAGCCTTCCCCTACCCAACAAACTCAACTCACAACCTGCAGAGAGCAAGCTTTTCTCTCTATCTTGCAAAACTCAGACTCGCACTGTTCATCTTCTTCTCCAATTTGTTTTTCTTGGAAGAACCTCGCCTTTTTTTTTTTCTTTCTCTAGTCAAAGTCCCTCACAAAACACCTCATTCCTTACTTAGACACTTTCATTTCTCACAAACCAAGCCTAATTTCTCTCTTAGTGCTAAACCCATGTTGGTTTTGCTCCTCATGCCTCATGCCACTCATGCTGAGCTAAAAACCATCTGTAAGCATGCCAAAACTATCTGCAAGTCACTACTATTCTCATTGGTGAAGATTATCCAAAATATTTCCTAAGGTTTTGCTGCCCTTTCGAAGTATTTTGGGGCTTAATTTTCGAACCTAAACAAAAAGGGCAATCTCTCGGTCCGCTTTTTGCAGAGCCGTTAGCTGCAGGAAGGAAAAGTCCCCTACACACGGAACATGCCCTAAGGTGGCCTCATTAAAACATTCTTAGGAAAAACCCCAAATGACAAAACCTCTGAGTAAGAAAAAGTACCACACATACCAAAGATATACCAAAACCACAAGATCATAGAGAATCCTGAATAAGAGTATCAAGGAGCCAAACAATAGGAGACTCCATCCATTCAAACTCAACAACACCTTCAGAAGAGGACAGAGCTTAATGAGCTAAACGGTTTGTTGAAGAATATGAGTCCCCCATAGGAAACTTGACTAAATAAAATAAAATATATAATGAATTGTTCTACTACTAATAACACCGAAATTTTTTGTAATAAAACTCCACACCTACTGGGCTTTGTAGGTGGTTAAGTTGGGGACAATATCGGTGTTGTTGGTAGTGGATGACCCATTTCTCTGAATTTAACATGGTATTAGAGACGGTTGATTGATTGTGCCTGAATTGGGCCTTTACCTTTATCCCAATATGTAGTGTTCACATGTTGGGCGAATGTTTACCCATGTCTTTTACCCAATACGTGGTGCTCACGTGTTGGGCTTGAATGATTGATTCGATGTGGACTTGGTTCCACGTGTGGCCTATTATGTGATGGTCCCACGTGAGGGGGCGTGTTGAAGAATATGAGTCCCACATCGAAAACTTGATTAAATAAAATACAATATATAATGAATGGTTCTACTACTAATATCACCGAGACCTTTTGTAATAAAACCACACACCTACTGGGCTTTGTAGGTATTTAAGTTGAACAATATCAGTGTTGTTGGTAGTGGGCGATGGCCCATCTCTCTGAATTTAACACAGTCAGCCACACTATTCACCTCTTGAAAAACATGCACAACACAGACAAGCGCATTATCATGCAAATGCAGTTTATACTCTTCGATCATGCAAGTGCATTATCATGCGTCGCTCTCAAGACAATATATATACAGTCCCTTTCTATTGAGGGACGTTCTTTAGGGTACCATACAATTTTTTTCTTCTTCTCAATGATCCAAATTATCTATTTTTTAGTTCTTCATTCATAGATCATCATCACAAAAAATTAGACAAATCGAAAACCGTTTCAACATCCAATTGTGTCTTACAAAATCAATGAACACGGTGCTTCAAGAAAGTACTAAAATTTCAATAACTCAAATGAGTGGTCAAATGATATCGGATTCAATTAATTTTTTGTAGAGATGATTTTTGAATGAGTATCTACTAAATAGACAGTTTGGAATAGTGAAATACAATCCGTGGCTACAAAGAGTGTCAATAGATATATATATATATATATATATATATATATATAGTTGTCTTAAGAACTCTCCTTGTAGTTTAGACTATGAGCTTGTACTAAAAATAATTGATATATGATAATAATATCATTAAGAATTTCTTTTAAAAAATATAGAATTATTAACATCCTTAATTAAGGTGTGTCCAATAAAAAACCAACATCAGTATGGAATTTATATTTTATATTTTGTTCGGGATTGGGTTGCGACATCATCTTTCTTCTTTTTTTTTGGTCGAGGTTGCGACATCATCATTAAAGTTAAATTCGATTGTTTATGGAATTAAAATAGGATAGATTCTTCCACCCACTGTCAGGAGAAAGATTAAGGTGTGACTTTAAAATTCCGCGCATTCATAGCTTTTATCACCGCAAAATCCAAGAGCTCAAATCAATTTGCAAATTCGAAATCCCCCATATTTAGTATCCGATTTTCGAAGCATATATTTATCCAAACATCCAATCCAAAATTCTACTCAGTTTCCGATTCCTCGGCGTCCCTGTCTCTGTCCACCCACCAAGATCAATCTCCATCTCTCTCTCCTTCCAGTTTTGTCCCACCTATCTAAGGTACTTTTTCTTTTTTTTTTCTCTTTCTCATGTGATTGTTTGAATTATTGGTCTTCTGCAGTATTTTGAATCTTCTGATTGCATCAGAATTGAGTTGATATCTGCAAAGGGGTATATTTTATTTATTTGTTTTTGCTGATGATGGGTATTCTTTGAACATTCTGGTTGTAGCAAAATTTGATATTTGCAACAGGGCTTTGTTTTGTGAACCTTCTGATGATCCAAAATTTGATATTTTCAAAAGGGTCTGTTTTATTACATTGATTTTGTGTTTTTCCAGATTGATCTATTACTTTTGATCTTTAAAATTTGGATAATTGCATGTTTTCCTTTCCCAATTCTGTTATTTTATTTTCTGGAAATTTTGAATGGACTGACTTGACCTTCAATCTCTAGGCAGCTTGTCAACAAAGTAGCATATTACGATAACCATCTGTAATTTCTATGGATTTTATGCTGGTTGATATGCCTTTCTTCCTCAACACCATTGGGGAGGAAAGGTGAGAATAAGAGGAAATTTAAATTTACTAGCTTTTATAACAGATGAGGGGAAATTGAATCTTAAAACATCTCTGTTGTGAAACTTCATAATTACAATTACTTTCTCAATTTTTTCATGTTTATCTTAATATTTTGAAGACATATTCAACTCCATAGGAGTCATGGTATTACAGCTGCAACTGTTGAGGTGCCTACATCTTTCCCGGGGTGTCTGACAATGATAATTGAATCGCTTCAAAACTATGATCTCTCTGTACCATTAAATTAGTTGACACGCATTGCATGTGTGCATGTGTTTTCTGCTTTAGTTCTAGTAGATCTGTTTAGAGGACAACTCTCTTGAGTATTAGCCTTTTCCCTTGTCAATATGGTTGTTTGAAACTTACACATGACTGTCTTCTATTTCACAGGTGAAGAATATAACCCTAAGTTATATCAGAGCCACAAAGGCGTCCAACATTGTTAGATAAAAGAGGGAGGGTACTGGTCCGCGGAGGCAGTGGGACTTCTGCGAGCTTTGTGTCCTCTCTCGTACTTGTCAAAGTACAATAATTGCTCCTACAGATCTTTTGCTTAATGCACAAGTGGAGCTTGATTGGTTTCGCTGATGAGAGTGGGGAACTGTTGTGGAGGTTTATTTTTAAGCTGACATAATGGGTTCTGTTTGTTGTTGTTTGAATGCTGAGGATTTTGAAGACTATGTGAATCCAAACAGTTCTGCATATAGGAACTGTATCTGTCTTAGTTGCTTTATTGAGAACTTTCTAAATGTGGTATGCCTTCATCATCCTTGCTACTGAACTAGTTAATTTTTTTTTTCAAATCATTTTTAATTCCTAAGTTCCATATAGAATGCATAATGCGTTACTATTAGTTGTTATGATGTGGGACATAATTCTATGTTTCCTGTTTGTTAGATGATCTTGATGTTCTACTCCTCTTGTCACACTGTCAAGCTGATTGCTTTTATGTATGAAATTGAATTTTCATTTCAACCTCGTTACCAATATCTTATGGAACTGTATGCCAAAGAGCATTATTATTGGTAATTTTGCTGGAGACAGTGCTGCTTTTGTGCCCTCGCTTATCTGCTATTGTCTTGTAAGTCTTCACTGAGAGCATCTTATATAGGTTGTGAGACAATGAGAGAGAAGGATTTCTTTTTTTTTTTTTTTTTGTTTTGTTTTTTAAGTGAAGAGTTTTCATTATTAAGTTTGATTGTTGGAACTTTAAAAAATGTTTGCATGATTGGGGTTTTGAATGTGGGCACATATGAGTCTTCCTTTAAAGGTTAGTGATTTGGTTATATTCTTCTGGGAAGCAAAGGTTCATGCAGTTGCTTTGAGTAAGAGATTTGGCCTGTAAAACAGTTCAGCAAGAGATTTGAGTTAATTCCATAAATTACAATTTAATATTATTCGTGGAAACTTAAATCTTACGATGGAAGAATAACCCTTTTATCTTCTCTTATTTTGTAGTATACATCATTATTCAGAAGAGGAGAAGTGCATTCGATCCCATCATCCATTCAGGGGGCTGCATCGATGATGTCCTCAGCATCGCTAGACAACTCTATATCTGACATGTATCGTTCTCCTCCAAGGCCCTTGCCTTATGATGCTGACCCCAGATACATCCGCTTGCAACGGGATGGGTTGATTTCTAGGCGCGAGAAAGGCTCAAGTCATTCTCATGAGGAGGCTGAACCTCTAAGAAGTGATACTGATGCAGATTCTGAATGTTTGAGTACAGGAGAAAAATGGAATGGGTCTGCTTGTGAAGATGGAGTAAAAGAACATCGTTCCAAGTCCTCAATGAAGTTCTCATCAGCAAAAGCTACAACTGTAGTGGGGAACTTTTATATATCATCAGAAGACGAGGATGTCTGTCCAACATGTCTTGAAGGTATTTTTATTTGGGTTTTTTTTTATTGGTGTTTCTTCTTCTTTCTCACCTTGTGCGTCTGATGGTCATTTCCACTTCACACTACTCAACATGAATGATGACCCAGTCCTGTTTTCATTCTGTTAATTGCACATGTTTGTTTGCTGAATTGAATCAACTGTCCTGTTCATGTTATCTTTGCTTTGCTCCCCCAAAAATATTGTGCCCCTTCAGTAAACTGGACCTGAAGCTAGGAGGGAAGGGTCAGGTAGTGAGATACAGCATTCACGCCAAATGCTAGCTTTGTTAGGAAATAAGACTTGAACACTTACGTCAATTTGTAACGTTTGTGGCAACTTTGATTGGTTTATGATTCTGAAAATGTACCCTGATGGTTTATAACGTCTGAAATATGAGTTCTCATGTTTTTTTCGTTGCCCTTGTGTGCAGAATATACTCCAGAAAACCCCAAAATAATGACAAAATGCTCTCATCATTTTCACCTTGGTTGTATATATGAGTGGATGGAGAGAAGTGAAAGCTGCCCTGTTTGTGGCAAGGTAACAATAATTCTCTTACTTTTTATGTTTTCTTAGTTAATATTTCGTTTATAGTGATGATAATCTTTAGGTAGGCTCGGCTTTTAGTTTTATGTCCCAATATTTTTGAAATTTTAGATTAGTGTTATTTTGTTATTATTATTATTAGAATAGTTCTTCCTTTGTCTTTACTATAGTCCTATACACGTTTGGTATTTTACAACTAATGGATTGATAATTTTTCTGATCTACATTCAAGTGAAGTTTAGTTTAATTTAAAGCAAGACTCTTTTTTCCTGCAATGTGGATTTTGACTCCGGATTTTATTTGTTTGGCTTTTGTAGGTGATGGTATTCGATGAAACGACTTAATCACGATTGAAAGGTTTGTGTCGTTGATGAAGCCAACAACAGCTGAAGAGGTAGCATACTAAAGAAGTGATGCCATTGTGAATACCACATGTCAAAAAGTGTCATTGATCATAGTACATATAAACTTCATTTCTGATGACCATTGTTGTAAGTTCATTTTATTCCATATAATTTTTCTATGAAAAGAAATTTATGTGGTAGTTCTTGCATTGCTGTGTTCTCTGAACAGTAATTGCCTTTTGTGATGTAGAAAAGTGATTTATAGTTAATTTTTCACTTCCCTCAGAACCTATCAAACTCTCACACCTCTCATCTCTTCTTTGCACATTCTCTCCCTTCATGGTCTCTCTTAAACACCAGTCTTCATCTTTCCATTCAACAAATACATGCTATGAGACCAACTTTTACAACGTTATAAATCTCGTATTAGAAAGGAAAGACTGAACAACATTGTCCTAATTATTTGTCTCAATAACACAAGGATTGAGATATGTCAGTATATTTGCCCATACAATATATGTAAAAGCAGGATAAAAAGTGATACACATTAGGATAGTTGTATCGAGATGAATGTTCTCTTGCCGGATATCTAATATGTCGCTAGACTCTGAATCAAGATCGCATATTCAAATATGATTTCACTTAATGAATGATTCCGATTACACTCTAATAACACCACATACAAAATTGTTTAACAAAAGGAAATTACTCAGCATTTAAAAAATATTTCCAAGGTCTGCATTCTTATTGGAGCTGGGGAGTGAATGCTTTAAGATGTGAAGTTGTATCATTTTGTAGCTGCTTCAAAAGCAGCTAGGAAGACCTCAGTTGGTTGGGCACCAGCAAATTCTTCCTTTCCATTAATCTGCCAAAAGAACCAAATGATTAGTAGTGATGGATCTATTTGGCTAATCAAACAAAACCCAAATTTTGAAAAGAAAAAAAGAAGTGAGTTTTCATCACCCACCACAAAATATGGGATTCCTTTTACTTCTGAGTACTTCTTAAGCTCTTCCTTGACCTTCATTGCATCATAACGAGCGAGGTCAGTTCCATTCAAAAATATATAGAAGAAAGTTTGGGGTTTGGTTTATTTCTGAGAAAGGAGTGACTGTTGCAGGATTCTAGTTTTAATTTGGCCTGTTTTGGAACCAAAGGATCATAACAAAAATTCCACAATCCTCTATCTGGTTTTTGCTGTCCTTCAACATAGCTTGGCCTGGAAAATAATAGGAACATGAAGGAATTGGTGAAGAACAGACCTCAGTGAGCCCATTGTTGGGGTCATCAAGAAACACTGCTGCCCCTTCTATTTCAATCTTTTCAGCACATTTCAGAAGATAATCCCTGCACCCAAAGTGCAAATGTTTGTGCCTCTTTTAAGTTTTAAATTAGATTAAGGATGTAAAAGTACTTAACCCAGAACATATCTTTGCATCCATAGCCGTTGCTTGAAAATTAAGAATAGATTAATCAATCCTCCCCATGTTACAAAACTAAACAAGAGAATAAATCACCATATGCAATCTTACCTGTCCCCAATGAATCTCCCATCTGTGAAATATCCAAGACAGATCTCATCCACAAGATCATGCTGCTTATCATGATCCTGCAGCCCAGCAAAATATATAAGCCTGTGACTCTCAATAGTATTTCCCCTGCACATGTTTTACACAATATTTGTTAACACATTAGACCACCACCGAAAAAATCCTTGTTTCCATGCTTTCCCTCTATGTGAAATTGTTTGTTTACACACACAAACACACAATCAGCCTGAAAAATGAAAGAAAGAAAAATCAATGTCTGCACTTACGTGAGTCCCTCGATCTTATAGGTCATGTCATGGTTTGAAAAGATCTGCAAATTGTGAAAAGGAAACATAACAATGAATACCACTTAAAACGAGCAACCAAATCAAGGAGAAAAACTTCCCCATCCCCGTTTCACTGCCCCATTTCTCTATTTCTCTCCTCCTGTCACCTATCAGATGAGGAGAGAGATAGAAAGAGGGGGACGATGAAACAGGGATAGGGAAGTGTTTTATGTATATATTACATACATCCGCCATACGGGTCTCAAACACTTCAGCTACATCAGCGCCCATCTTTGCATCATAAAACTCTTTCTTGTAAATGCCTTCTTTAGGGACTTCAGGATCAATTTGAAATGGATGCCATCTGAGCTCAAACTCGTATCGATCATTACCTTCCACTAGAGCTTTGTCAAGGTTCCTTTTGCCCACAAAGCACCATGGACACACAGTGTCTGCAATTATATCAATTTCCACAAGCTTTTTCTTGATTCCAGCCATATCTGCAACTGTATCCCGACAATATTTAACACTCAAACTAGATGGTGAAATTGGCACTCAAACAATTGCTGCCAATATGGCAACCATGACATATATAAGAGCCACCAAATTCATCAAATCATATATACATTTATATCTATATTAACTGTTTTAATGTCAACCCAACCGTGCATGTAAAGAAGGATTTTTTTTTTTTTTTGGGACGAATGTAAAGATGGATTTGAAGTTGTATGTTTTAGTTTCATGAAAGTTTGCTCACAAGTCATTACTTACACGTCCATAAATTTGTGAAAGCTGCCTGCCACTTGGAGGAGAGAGGGTTACGGATACCTTGTGGACTTCAACGTTTTTTTTTTTCTTTTGTCCTTTTCCACTTGGAAGGCTTTACCGCCTACCACGTAGCTCAAAGTCAAAAACAGAAACTGTCCACAAAGCCTTGGCTCCAATGCTACCTTAACCATGAATGGGTTTTTTGTTGTTTTAGGTTTCGACCCATGTAACCTTGACCATGAATGTTGCTCGATGTCCTTTATTTTTGGGGACAATGTTGTTGGATCTCAACTATTATTGGGATCAGAGACCATAAGTTCAACAATTAGTTGAAAGAAAAAAAGAAAACAAGGAGATAGCATTAGTAAAGATTGTAAGATGAATTTCAAGAATTGTTTTTTAATAACGTTGTCTACGATATACATATCTAAATGATCAAGGGCGGAATCAGAAATTTTTCAACGGGTGGGCTAGCTAAAGTTATTAGCTTTAAAATTTAGTGATTATTTTTTTTTTGGTACTTACAATTTCTATAGTCTTTCTAGAAATAAAAGTAAACATTAAATCATATAAGCAAGCCCATTGATGCACATTACACTCCGCATAACTTTTGGCATTGCCAGGATACAGCCATAACAATCCCAACTATTTGTTTAACTCCCTCACACCTTTTGGACCCTATACAATATCACAACTCTCACATCATGAGAAGATTCACACTCAACATTAGTTACATTACACAAAACAAAGAAAACTACTAGTTATATGCATTCAATATATGTTTTCAAGGTTGCATTCTTATTGGAGATGGAGAGTGAATGTTTTTTAATGTGAGGCTGCATCACTTTGTGGCTGCTTCAAAAGCTCTCAAGAACACCTCAGGCGGTTGACCGCCACTTAGTTCCTGCTTCCCATTATTAATCTGCCAAAACAGTCAAATGATTCATAAGTAATGGATCTATTAATTGGGCTAATCAAACAAAAGTTCAATTTTCATAATGTGAGTTTTCATCACCCACCAGAAAATGTGGGACTCCATTTATGTCTTTCGTGTACTTCTTGAGCTCCTCATTGACCTTCATTTTACCGAACGAACAAGGTCAGTTCTATCAAAGATATTGTAGAAATTCTAGTTTTAGGAAAGGAGCACAGTAAATCTACACAATGCTCAATTTGGTCGCAAGAAAACAGAATCGTATGATTTGAATCAGCAAGCTCAACAGTTCAACTCCAATCTTCAAACACTCAGCCAAAAATAGTGACACAAAGGAATCAGTGAACAGACCTCATTGAGTCCATTGTTGGGGTCTTCAAGAAACTCTGCCGCCCCTTCTACTCCAATCTTTCTAGCACTTTCCAAAAGAAATTCCCTGTATCCAAATTGCAAATATTTGTGCCTCTTAATTCAGATTTTAGAATGTAAAAGCATTTAATTCTAGGCCGCTCCTTCCATAAAAGTTAAAACTACCCGTAACCATTTTCAGGAAATATATGTTTTGACGTCCCTTCTTGACCTTATCATCTTAGGGGTAAGGAAGTGTCATATATTGGTTTACTCTGATCAGGAACATATATAGCATCCAATTCTCAACATATAGGATCGACACATACAACATGCTTGATGCTTCAGAACTTCAGAAGAGACATGATACAGCAAACTGTGGGCTGACAATCTTTCATTTTTCATTTGACTGGTGAGTTTTACAGGAAAAGACAGAAGCGCACTCTCTCATACACCATGTGATATTTGAAAAGAAGTAGAAGGTTTACATTTAACACATGCCGCAAACTATACAAGAGAAGAAATCACTATACACAACCTTAAGGTAAACAGATATAAAGGTCATCAAAAAGTGACCTAAAACAGTGCTTAATTACCTGTCCCCAATGTATTTTTCCTGTGTGAAGTATCCAAGAAATAGCTCACCCACAAGCTCATGTTGCTTCTCATGACCCTGAAGCCCAGCAAAATATATAAGCCTGTGGCTATCTAGAGTATTCCCCCTGTACATGTTTGACACAATGTTAATACATAAACTATCATTTAGTTCCTTTTCCAGGCCTTCCCTCCATTATCAATCTGTTGTTTACAGTGTACACTGTCAGCATAACAATGCAAAAGAAAAAGTAATATCCTTTCGACTTACGTGAGTCCAGACAGGTTATATTCCAGGCCATGGCCTCTGAAAATCTGCAATTTTCAAAGGGGACAGAATGAATAACTAGACAGACCCGATAACATCTTGCAACCAAATCAAGGCCATTCATTTAGCACACCATACTATGACAGAGGTAAGCATAAATGTTAATGTTGTACTTTTTATATATAGACAGATCCATAGAATTACACGAATACCTCTGACATCCGAGACTCCATCCGTCCAGACATGCCAGATCCAAATTTTTCCTCATAGTACCTCTTCTTATCAACACCTTCTTTAGGGGCATTAGGATTAAGTTGAAATGGATGCCATCTAACCTACAAAAAATTTATACACTAACAGTAGTTTAGTATTGATGGAACAACAACAACAATTTATGTACAGTGTGACAGTAGTTTAGTATTGATGGAACAACAACAACAATTTATGTACAGTGACAACAATAGTTTAAGATGGAAGAACAAAACAACAAAGATCAACAAGAACAAGAAAGAAGATAACCTCAAAGTCGTATCGATCACGAGATGCCTCTAAAGCTTTGTCAAGATTTTTCTTGCCCACAAAGCACCAAGGGCATACAGTATCTGAAATGATATCAATTTGGATAAGCCTTTTCGCAGCTGACCCACCAGCCATAGTTTTATCTTTTATGCAGTGTTTTCTGCCACAAAATTAACACATGAAATTGGTGCTCGATACAATTCCCGGAAATTCAGATATCAGGGGTCACCCAATTCACAATTCATATCATCTTACAAAGATTGATGGTTTTAATATCAACCCACAAACACACATACAAAGATTGATGAAACAAATTAAATGAATCTAAAGTACAAGGCTTTGATTGCTTACCCGTCTGTCAGCTTATCAAAGCTGCGACTTGGAGAGTTGGGCAAGAGAAGAAGACAATTCTACGCGTTGTGGCTTTACGGATACTTTGTGAACGTTTTCAATTTCTTCTACCACCTTTTCTGTTTTTTTATTTCTCTCTCTTCTGTTCAGGCTTCAACACCTACCACGTACCTCTCAAAGTCGGAGAAAAAAGTCCACAAAGCTAAGCTAGAAATGACATACACATAAGCGGAAAAATACGTATCTACCAACACAATCAAGTGAAATTACGTAAAAACTATGGCTTCAAGAAAATATATTCTATATGTCCACTCAACTGACATCTCTTTCGTCAATATCGCTTGTATAAAAAAATTTAAAACTTATATTGTAGTTTGTCCATGACATGAATATTGTATTTGTAGTCAAATTATTATTTTTAACATGTAACATAAAGTTTACTGATTTTATTTTTACTTTTGATGCGGTGCAAGTTTCATTCACTGAATCTAGACATTTCTCCTTTCTCAAGTTTAGAATGCCATCGGCCAAATAACTTATAAATTCATTAATTTTTTACCAAAAAAGAATTCTATAAATTTATAAAATTTAAAATAATTTTTAGTATGGATTCTAGAAAATTCTTAAGCGTGAAGCATGTGGGCCACAACCACGTAACCCGACCCGACTCCGTCTCCGTCTCCCAGCTTCGCGGAACATTTCCACCAACGATAAACGGCAATTATAATTTCAGTTTCTTTTCCACCTTTCTCCCTTCCTCTTTGAGTTTGACTCTTTTCAGGTAACCACTCTTCCCCATTTTCTCTCTCTTTATCGGAAATTTGGTTTTGCTCCTCATCAGTCATCTCTGTGACTCTGTTTGGTTGCCTAGAATCCAATCAAACAGAGCTCCACCGCCTCATTCACCTTTCTCGGCGACCAAACAAAAGAACGAATCTTTTAAAGCTTGCAAATTTCTGCTTCAATTGGATCAGAATTTGCTCAACTTTTGTTTTCATTCATTTCCGTGTCAAATTCGTAGCTGAATGCAATCTATTGCAACCAAACGAAGAACCAATCTTATAAAGCTTGCAACTTTCTGCTTCAATTGAATTAGAATTTGCTCAATTTCTGGTTTCATTCTTTTCCATACCAAACATTCGTAGCTAAAAGCAATAAACGTTCTCAGGGGCAGGCAATACATGAAAATGGACATAGATGAACTATTGGGTCGAAACCGACCAGTGAGCATTCCGACGAAGAGTGCAATTTACGTGTGGGGTTATAACCAGTCTGGGCAGACGGGTCGCAATGGTAAGGAGCGGCAATTGAGAATCCCGAAGCAGCTCAAGCCCGAGCTTTTTGGATGTACGGCTGGGGCCAATTCGCGATGGCTGGACATTGCCTGTGGCCGCGAGCACACAGCCGCTGTAGCCTCAGACGGGTCGCTTTTCACTTGGGGTATGCTGTGTTTTATAATTATAAAGTTTCCAAATTTGAATTCAATTCATTGAATATGGGATAATGGAACTGTGAAGTCAAATTGTCCTTTCTCGTTTTGGAATTGGTTATGGTGATAGAGTAAATTCAAAGGCATGTTCGGTTGATAAGTCTGTCGCTTTTTACTTTTGGAATTGGTTTTCCATTTATGAATTCAATCAATTGCATATGGTGGAAATGAACCGTTTACCGTCTTGAATATTGGTTGTTAGTGATTTTAGTTTGTATTAATAGACCTGTGAAATCAAATTGCCGGTTCTCGTTTTGGAAATGGTTGATTATAGTGATAGGAATAAGCCATATGCTTGTCGTGGTTGACAAAGTACATATAAAATCGTGTTTGGTTGATGTTCATATGCTGAGAGCATTATATAACCTGAATGTGTAAACAATTGATCCAGGGGCTAATGACTTTGGTCAATTGGGAGACGGAACTGAGGAGCGAAGAAAACATCCAAAGAAAGTGAAGCAATTACAGACAGAGTTTGTGAAATCTGTATCTTGTGGAGCACATTGTACCGCTGCTATTGCAGAACCTCGTGAAAATGATGGATCTGTCTCAACAAGAAGGCTTTGGATTTGGGGGCAAAATCAGGTCCTACTATGAATTTCTTTAGCATCATTCCTGTTTTCATCCCTTTTTGGCTGATAGTACTGTAATTTGTTTACTTTTTTTCTTCCCTGTTTCTCATTATAGGGATCAAATTTTCCACGTTTATTTTGGGGCGCCTTCACTCCAAACACGGTATGCGTTACTTCTTATTGATTACGCATTCTTTTTAGGTCAGAATTGTTTGTCTTAGAATTATTATATTATTTGGATAGTAAGATGAGCTCATCAGGTTTCAATTGTGGATAAAATATTTTTCATTTATCAAGTAAATAAGTTCTCTTAATAAAAAGCTGAGGCAGTAATTGATTTTAAAAACCTTGATCAATTTCCGTTAGCTGGGCTGGTTTATCAAAGTCAAGGGATTACTTTGAACAGCTACTAGGCTCTGCTGCCACTGCAGGCAATGCATTTAAAAGTTTGACAACTAGTCTTAGATCACAACTCCAACAAGAGAAAGAGATGAATTCCTGTTGTATCAAATGCTTCATTGAAGATGGTTATCAAATTTAATACTTGTTACTTACCAAAAAGTTTTTACAGATTATCCGTCAAGTGTCTTGTGGGGCGGTTCATGTGATGGCTTTATCAGAGGATGGCCTGCTACAAGCTTGGGGTAACTGTGATTCTACGATAATTTGCTATGTCTACCTCTACCCTTATAAGTGCATATTCCATTTGTTAGTTTCTTATAATATCATTATTCTTTTGAAAGCAGCTTCTAGGTATATCTGTTAGAGTTGATTTTTGTATTGCAATTTGGTGATAGATATATATACCTGACAATATGAATAGAAAACTGAAGTTTGTGTTTTCCCGCCTCTAATTAATCAGAATTAATTACTGTGCTGATACACCAGGATATAATGAATATGGTCAGCTTGGGAGAGGATTTACATGTGAAGGATTACAGGGGGCTCGTATAATAAATGCTTATGCGAAGTTCCTTGATGATGCCCCTGAGCTTGTGAAGATTACCCAAGTGTCATGCGGGGAGTACCACACTGCAGCTATATCTGAAAAAGGCGAGGTGTAAGTGATCTGAAGAAATTCTTAGATGGAGATTAGGTTCTATATTTAAGCTTGAGTATTGTGGTTATCCGCATGGCACATTTAACTCAGAAGGTTTGCAAAATCTTCGTATGGGAATCTCACATTTTAAGGGAGACAGGATGCTGCATTCTGCTACTATACATTTCTGAATTTATATTTGTTATGCATGATGCAGCCAGCAATGGTTGTAGCAGCTGAAAGATCCTTGCTACAGTTATCATACTTTATTCTTTTTTTTGTTTTGTTTAACTTTAATTTCTTTGCGGAATTCTTCCTCACAATAAATTTATTTGGCCCTCACAGGTATACTTGGGGGCTTGGAAACATGGGTCAACTTGGGCATTGTTCCCTCCAGTCTGGGGAGAAAGAGTTATTGCCTAGGAGAGTGGTCGCACTTGATGGAATATTCATGAAGGATATTGCATGCGGTGGTGTACATACATGTGCCGTGACTCAGAAGGGAGCTCTTTATGCTTGGGGTGGTGGTCGATCAGGGCAGTTAGGCCTTGGCCCTGACACTGGATTCTTTTCATGCAACCCTAATGAGTCTGAGTCTTTTCTCCAGAATATCCCTGCATTAGTTGTTCCAACTAGTGTACAACTCATTACATGTGGACACTCCCACACACTTATCTCTACAAGGGATGGAAGAATTCATGGATGGGGCTACAATAGCTACGGTCAGGCATCTAACGAGAAATCCACTTATGCTTGGTATCCATCCCCGGTTGATTGGTAAGGCACAAATAAATTGTTCATCAGGTCTTGGCTATCTTGATTAGTATTTTGATTGAAGTGTGCATTGCAGGTGCGTGGGGGAAGTGCGGAAACTTGCAGCTGGTGGTGGCCATTCAGCCGTGTTGACTGATGCATGTTCCTTGAAGGAGTTGTGTGAATTTAGGCTTGCGGATAGCGTGAATCTAAAGAATGCTTCTGAGATTGAGGACATTGCGTCTAGAACAGGTTCAGATGCTTTAGCACGCCTTTGTGAAAGATTGAGGTATTCCTTTCTGTCCATGGCCTAATTCCACATTTATGTAATATTAGTTTTTCTGCCTTCATAAAATTAGGATAAAATCTACTAGAAATCTAAATTTGATAGCATTGAAGATGTTAGTAGAGTCTATGTCACAATGGAATATAAATATAGGAACTGGACTACCTTGAAGGAGCACCAGAGTTTCTGTCACATTTTGAGTAAACCTATGTGTGAGTGTTGTGGCAATGATTTAAAATTTGAAAGGTCCTCATGTTCATAGAGGTTCTTTCGTCCAAAGAGCTTTTTAATTTGTTGCTCAAATATATTCATGAACTCTGGTGCCTTGGGAGCTTTGCAGCAGTGTCTACATTGGTTTGGAATTCCTTCTTTGTTCTTTATGTTTATCTTTGATGAAGTACCATGTTACTTTTTACTTCCTGCAGGCAGCATGTGCTTGAGGGTGGTGATTGTGAATATGAAGACGATGAGACCACCAGTAATAGGAAGTGAAGGATCAATTGGACCAGATTTTAAAATTGACAATCATTATGTCAATAATTTGTCTATTAATCACTTTATTATTTCCAATCTGGTTATGAATTAGGTATTGAAAATTGTTGTAATCAGATTGTGAAGGGGTTAATCTCTTGTAGTTATGTCAAATTGCTATTTTGTAATCCTAATTAAATCAAGTACACAATTAACCATGTCAAATTTTCTTTCAATATGATTAGAATTTAGAATATTACAAGTTTGAAGAAACATTGTTGTTTTTATTCTTTATAATAATAAAACTTTACAGTAGAGGTAAATTGAATGTTAATTAGTGATCGATGTATCTTCTTCGACCTCCACAACCAAAAACATTAGAATTTTATTTGAGAATAGCCGGCCGGTCAGCAAGCCCATTATTCGTTGAAATGGCGATACATCCACATTGGCATGAGTGTGTTAGTAGTAGGAGGCGGCCGAGTTTGAGTTCTTCCGTCATTATCATCACCATCTTCCATCCCTCCTCTTGCCTGGATTCCCCCACTGCATCAATATTTGCATACAGTCTCAATATACTTTGCTTTTTTGGCATGTAACCCAAATATTCTTCAACTGTATCATCTATAGAGAGAGAGAGAGAGAGAGAGAGAGAGAGAGCCCAATGGTTAGAGAAGCAAGTAGTGCCGGTGTTGACGAGGTTTGGGGTGGTGGCGGCGGCATTAGCATGAGGGTGGATGAGTTGTGGGCAGCTTGGTTACTTTGGTGCTGCTCTACCTGCTGCACCTGACCATCATGCTCTACCTCCAGCATATTTTCTTTCTCCTTCAGCTGGGGGTCATATATAAAAACATATACCACAACTTTTAATTAATTAAACGAGCTTATGATCAACGCTAATTCTCTGGCCATTATATGATATATCATGATTTTATTACCTTCTTTCCTAGCGAGTTGTTTTGCTCCTGCAGTGCCTTTTGCTGTAACAAACAAGTCCCTATAATGTGAGATCGATGACGTGCAAATATAATTAACACCAATTTCATCTTGGATTAAAATAGCCTACAAGTGACCCTTAACCCTGATTTTATCCTAAGCACACCTAGTAATTAAGCTAATCATTTACCATGGTAAATATATACGATACGACCATGCATGTCTACACATAAGTAGGGGAAAACCATGCATATATATAGTATATATCACATTTTTCCGGAAATGCATGAGAAACTTTCTACCTTTTTGTGCAGCACTGAAATGGATTCGTGCATCAGTTGGTTCTGCAAATGCCAAAATCCATATGATTAGTGTAAACCGAAAACCACATATACGAATTGAGTTGACAAGCTTGCTTAGCTATATGCACTTTTACCTTTCTTGTTCGTATGCGCTTAAGTGCTGTCTCAAGCTGTAGCTCCAAATTTTGAAGCTCTCTCAAGCTTAAGGAGTCTAAATCTTCTCCAGTAAAATGCCTGGAGAAATCGGTGTCAAATACAAGGTTAATGAAGTTCACCATGATCATTTTGTCATGATATTTTCATCTTGTCCTCAACTCAGAAGCTTTTTCCTTCTTAAAGTCCTTACATTCAATATCAATATATATATATATATATAGCTTAAATAATTTCTTGTGCTAACTGGCATGATACCTTAGTTTCCTTTGCAAGACTTCAATCCTTGCTGCAAGCTTGGGATACTCCAGGGACCAGCAGCTTCCCTATGCACAGCATATATACAGGGATTCTTCAAAAGTGCTAATTAATCTTTAGAAGGCTACTGATAAAACTCTAAATCCATCTTTTGCTCATGAGTTCATTAAGGGACATGCATTCGAACGAGAGGGAAAAATGAAGGTCCTACTTTTGTAACAAAATCTTAACAAAAGCAAGAAGAAGAAAAAACCTATTTGATACAATTACTCATCTTTTAAGATATATATATAACTATTTGGTGAGCTGCACGCATGAAAGGATACCTGTGGTTCGAAATCAGTTGTGAGTTGCTGTTCTGCATGCGAATACTGGTCATATCGCTCCAGGATGCTCTCCATGCTTTATAAAAAGGAAAGCTTTCAGAATGACAAGCCAATGAAGCTTATGAAGTGTAGTCATTTGAACAATACTTTCGAGATTAATATCACTCAGACTTTATTAAAATGTTAAAGACACAATTGTTAACAAGGATTTTGACACTAAGTTGTTAACAATAGTATCATAATATCAAGACACAATTTGGTATTAAAATCCCTCCCCCTTAATTACTCCTCATTTAACTTAAGGAGCACATGTACCTGTGAGAAGGAGAAGTAGATACATACAATATTATAATAACTTGAGTGCTTAGGGACAAAGTTCACTCATAGATTCGAACACGTAGTATAGTTCAACTCACAGATTGTTAGTGATAAAATGTAATAGTTCATATCGATGCTCCCTTTTTCTTTGTCCACCTAGCTTAGTCTCCATCACATCGCAATCACTTTAATGCCCTACTTAGTTACAAGCCCACGTTACTAGGCTCGGCACCTTAAAATCATTTGTCTTTATATGCCAAGATGGCTTTAGGTAAATTCTATGTGCCTGAAATGTGAAAGTAGCTGAAACTCTTTAGCCAAATGAGTATAAGGTTACTATAGCTTGTATTACACCAAATGAGTGTTTAAAATGTATGGAGCATGGCCATTCCAGACTCAAGAGTGGTCTGCTGAGCATCCTCAATAAATTTGAGCATTTTAAAGACTTCAATCATATACATACTTAACCAAGGTATTACGCCTCACATATTAGACAGTTACTATACTCGATCAATGTTTTATGCGATAAGGCATAGCACTTTCAGGTTTTATGCATACGATCTATTACGTCCTATACGCTGTCATGCATATTATAAAAATTCTACTTCAGGCTAACTTGATTATGCTTCCCCAAAATCTTTTCCTTTTTGATGTGGAGGGGACGAGTTTTTATCTCATTCTATCTCAATAGTCTCCACATAGTTAGTTAGTACCACGTGATGTTATCAATCCACACTCATGTTAATTGATAGAACCTTAAAGAAACGCAAATTACAAGTTCAACATGATGGATTATTATCTAATCCATGAGATAAAGTGGTTTGGAAGGGAAGCGTGAGTAAATTACTACACAAAAGATAACAATGGAAAAAGATGCATTTATAAGTATTCCTAGCTAAAATTGGTGTAACATTCATAACCCAAAATCAACTAGGCAAGTTCACACTAGAATAAAATGTTTTTCCACATGTATGAAATCTCAACCTCCATAGTAAAGGTATGTGTATGAATCACAACATACACACATGTTGGGAAGATTAACCTAACAAGCTTAATCAAAATCTCTAGCTAATATAAGCATTAACAGATATATCTATTTTTTAAAAATAGTTACATAAAATAATACTTGCTTTCCGGTTCCCTAATCCTGTGGTTTTGTCTAATTGAATGATTAACCACATTAGACGCAAATGGGAAATCCTTTTGGGAATCTCACATAACGAACCAGCATTTGCTTTTCTCGCTTCCCCTACGCACCTTTTCGACAACCTATATCATTGGAAGAGGGCTTTTTCCTCCTAGCTAGGTACACAAACAAAACAACCAGCATAGATATTGAAGATCTACAAGATGCTCATATACTAGGTAACAAAACCAACGAAAACACCACTCCCATCATGACACATTGCTCAATGAAACCTCACCCAGGTCGAACACCTGTAAACAAATTATTATTTATAAAATAAATAAATAAAAAATAAGTGCTAATTTTATTTTATTTTTAAAATAAGTACTGCCTCCTCTTTTGGGTGTATATGTGATGTACAAAACCCTTTTTCTGAGACAGTGATGGTACATAATGCCAGTGTCTTATATCATCTTCATATACAACTACTGAGCTGCAAAAATACCCATTTTAAGTATTTAGATTGCATACAAAATTAAATTAATTAATTCCCAATTCTTGATTTGACCTGTAAGTACAGGTCTGTGAATTGTGAGTGAACCTGACTCTATGTACTTACTCTGACAATAAGCTAATCAATTAGAAATGAAACAAAGCAATTAATTATATAAAAACCAAAAACAAGAAGATTTTGTTTCTGTTAATTATTTGTAGCTGATCAATAAAGAGATAATATATATTACAAAGCTTTTGTTTTTATATGGGATTACACTTTTTTTTTTCATGACTTTCTGCATCTTGACCTCTTAGTACAAACAAATACAGGGACACAGAGAGAGAGAGAGAGAGAGAGAGAGAGCATATATATCTAAGTACTGGTGTTTAGGCTTAGCTTTTTTGTTCTATATTAATTTATAAACATTTTTGGATTAACAGAAGCAAAGAACACTAACAAGAAAACCAGAAAGATCCATGCCCAGAGAAAGATATATATATATATATATATATATATATATGCTCAAGAAACACAGTGATGAAGGAAAACGTAACAGACCTGGAATCACTAGAATACTCAAAGAGCTTCCCTTTGGTAGAGAAGACAATAAGTGCCACGTCAGCATCGCATAGAACTGAGATCTCATGAGCTTTCTTGAGCAATCCGGCCCTTCTCTTCGAGAATGTTACTTGCCTGCTTATCTTGTTCTCGATCCGCTTCAGCTGAACCTTACCCCTTCCCATTATTATTTTTTTTTCTCTCTCTCTCTCTCTCTCTCTTTTTCCCTCTCTTTTTTCTTATATTACTAAAAATGGAAAGAGGGAAGTGAGGGGGAGAAATTACTATATATAGTCTTAGAAACCAAATAGATGAAAAATATACCAAATTTGAAAGAAAACCCTAAATTTGGTTGATACCAGAAAAGAAGCTAGATGAAAAGAGGAAGCATGGAGATGGGTTTTTTTTATGTGATAGTGGTGTTTAATGTGTTGGGTTTTTTTTCTTCCTATTTTCGTATTGGGAAGTGTTTTTGGTTTAGTAAGCAAAGGCGCTGTGCAGCACAAATGAGGAAAAAGAAGAGAGAATGAGGGGAAGAGAGGGACAGATAAAATCCGGTGGTTTTGGGAAACCGGGTGGTTTGGGCGAATGCGTTGTCGAGTTGAGAGTGGCGCAAAAGGCCCAACACTTGGTGGTGTCTCAGTTTAGTCACAGGATTGCAGACAGTCCGTACAATATCATGTCAGATAAGCTTTGTGGGGCCGACGAGAAACCCTCTGTGGGGCTGACGGCGCTTCTCACTTTACTAATTTGATCTCACCTTAATTTTACCTTAATAAGGATTAACTAGTTAAGTATGTCTTGGTAAACTTGTCTTTTCTGAAAGATATGCGTTATAGGGCAACACTTTGAATCTAACCAATAATTCAAATTTATAATTTCATATAAATATCTAATGTTGACTGACAGTCTAGACATATATGTTCTCAACTTATACGAGATTAAAACTCAACAATTGAATTTGATATCATAAAAGGAAAACTAGTGGTCTAAGATTGAAGTTCTTCTTTTTAACGTGATCCAACCAGATTAACGTATTAGCAATTGAATTCGATAAAGATATGAGGAATCTCAAAGTTTCTCCACGGCTACACTAAATTTTCTTATAATTTATAGCGCATATAGCTTTAAAAAAGGAAAGTGGAAATGGAGAATAGTCGGAAGACTTAGAGCAGAATCTTCTTTTACGTTTATTTTTTTTCCGTTTAAACAGAACCATTCTAAGAAAACAAAAAGGTAATTTAAAGCTTTGAAAAAAAAAAAAAAAAAGTACATTCAAAGGAAGGGGACCATTTCTTATCATTAGTTAACACTTCAAATTTGTTGTTATCAATTTCCTTGACTTTGATTATAAAGTCCATCTTCAATTATACTTGTTTTGTGCATTATGAATCACTAATAACATGAGTTTGTCAAATCATGATCAGATTGTTAATGTTCAACATTGACTTAACACATGGATTAATTAATCATTATCCAAGTCAATCAGTCAATTGGGAAGCGAAATTTTAAGGTTAACTGTAGAACGCGGGTGCGGACTCGTGTAGGTTTTGCCTGCCAACTCTATTTGATGGTTTAGTTCAATTCGATTCATCTAATTGTTTGCAAAATTATAATGATATCGGTTAAGGAAATTATTAAATCATTTAAATATTTTTTTAATGATTTCATAGTTGTTGCCCGGCTCCCTGGGGTTTGGTCTTCCTGTCAAATTAAATAATTAAATTGGTTTGTGTTTTTGTTGGTGGCGTGGCGTGGCTTGTTGGGATTGGGTTCAGGTTCTTCGGATCTCTCAAAATTCAGGGGAAATTGGTTTTTGTTTTTGCTCTAGCTTCTGTATTTACTCTTCTTAATTTGTTGGCCTTATGTTGCCCTTTGTGGTGGTTTGTAGCCGCAGTTGGCTGCCCCAAATGCATGGATACTACTTTATTTCAAATTCCTGAAATCTTAATTTGTGCTTTTTTAGAACGGCACATGAGTCGGGTTTGTCATTCTTATCTTTGTTTTCTCCTGTACATAAAGAGAAAAACTTCTCTATCTTCGTTTCATTACTTTCATTTCTTTATAAAGATGTCTTTCTGCTTAAGAATAATACGTATGTTGACATTACTTTTCTTTAATAAAGAAAAAAAAATATAACATTCAGATTGATAAATCGCATTAGAAAATCATATTCAAGCACTACTTTGTGGTCCAGCCTCTGAATAATTATATAATTGTGTTGGCATGTGGGATTTTTATTTTTATGTGCGAAACTTAAGAATTTCCATGATAGTGGTCCCATTAATTAGTACTATGAACATTTGTTTTCTTTTCTTTTTTTTGTTTTTGTTTTTGTTTTCGTTTAAAGTTTGTTGGGCATTCATCTCCTACCCATCATACTCTTGAACAAGAAACTGTTCTATGACCTCTAAAAGCACCATCTTCCAGTCCTTTTTAATAATACAACCGACCTCGTACGACTATATGCATAAGCGAGGGGGACCATTTAAGCTACAAATTATACAACTCCAAAAATGTCAAATTAATACTGTGAAGGACAAGTGCGATAAAAAGGAAAATATATCTCTCACTTTATTTCTCGGTGGTTGTGCTCATACTCGTGTTACTTTCTTTTTTCATAATAACTTTAACAATAAACTCAAAAGGGATCCACGCCAATAAACAGCGATACAATTTAAAAAAATAAAAGGTTCTAAATAGTGTCAGAAGACTCCTCAAACCAAGACAACTACAAATCAAAACGGACTAATCTATGTTATTACTAGCTGGAGACACGAGCAATTTTTCTTTTATGGTTTTTATTTTTATTTTTTTTACCTTTAATAATTTCACCGCAAACAGACCTACAATTTGCTGTGAAGCCATATATGAATTTCGTTTTCTTTCCCCTACAAGACTCTAATGTAGGTGTGAGTGTGACCTTGGTCAACATTATTACTGCTATAATTGAAAAGGGGGAGAAAAGTCAGCATATTTTGCACATTGTTCATAGCCCAACTATACCGATCGATAAGCTATAGTAATGCATTTAGCTGTTTAGTAGACGACAAGACGTATTGATGTGTTATTGTCCCAACAGTCCCATGCCATGGCCCACGTACAAATGATAAAAAACTACCAAAAAAAATCATAGAGAAATGGAAATAGAATACGACTTGCGTCTTGACCACAACCATTTGTTTCATGAGGTGCCCCACGTACCTGTCGAGCTCATTGAATTTGCTCAACCATTTCTGCATGCATGAATAATGGCTTAGCAGCTTCGTCCTCATATATAAGTTGGGTTCTGCAAATGTATTAATGCCATCTTTTGTTAAGTTTTGTTGCTATATATATGTACGTGGAGATGGAGATTGATGGAGATGGACATGGACATGGAGTGGAGGAGATGAATCGAAAACGATGCAACCTAGCTAACCTAGTTATGAACCACATTCATGATTGTTCTAAATCAAAGTGAAATTAATAATAATCAAGATAATTAGAGTGCACTTATCGCATATAAGTACTCCCTTAATCCTCGGTTTAGTCTGATCAAGCTTCCTCTATTCTTGGTGGTAGAAAAGCTTCATTTTCCTATAGAAGGACCGTGGCTTTACATCTAGACTAGATCAGCACATTTGGTTTTAAAGTTAGTTTGAGAGTGATGACCAAGAAAGAAAAAAAAGCTAAGTTTGAGTAAAGTTTTTCCTTTCTCCCCTCTCTCTCTCTAATTCAACAAACCTATGTTTATGTATGTCACATTTGGTTGTTAGATTTGCTTATATCCACATACATATGTATGCATGCCAATTATGATGCAGGATTAATTTTTAAGTGGATCCCAGTTCCAGAATTAGCTCGGGGAAAAGCTGCATATGTACCAACTTTTCCAACATAATTTGTGAGAAATTAGCATAATTAATTAAAATAATTAAAAGACCAATCTACACAGGGTAATGGAATTATGAATGGAATGATTTGATCAACAAAAATTGAAATCGAACAGTGAATAGTTTGTAATGATGATATTGACGCATTAATTAAATAATTCATCATGTGGTCCTTCCTCCTTTAACACAAGCATGCAAATTAAAAACAAAATAAAATACAAATACATTTTGATCCTATCCATCAATTTTAACTTGCGTGTAAGACTTAAGTTTTCATGAAGTGGTCCTAAAATGTACATTTTGATTCCGCATGGAAACTTTCTCAAAGAATAGAAGAAAGAAATTTCTGGAATTAAGGAGAAATTATAGAATATTACGGTAATATGGTTACGTGGTATATTTTGTACATGTGTTATAATATAGATGGACGACATAGTTTATTTTTCTCCCTTTTAAAGAATAATATCAATAAATATCTACCTATATCCACGTAACCATACTTTTATAGTATTTTGTCATCACTCGAAATTAAGCATGACACATAATCTAAATGGTCCCAATGAATCAAATGTGAATTCAAACCTCGTATATCTATATGCATCTCAGTGAGCTAGCACATGCTTGACGGGACCATTTCTTTACACACCAAAAAACAAATTGAAGACCTAACATATTTGAGCAAAAGAGAACTGAGTTAACCTACTTCAGTCCTTTTGCTTCGTAATTTGCACCTATACATATGTCTATAGATATCTCAAAGTCCCAAATTCTTTTTCAAATATTACTCCATGAAAAATTTATGTCCAAATGTCATACACAATAATTGTTGAGTAAAAACATTAAATAAATATACAAATAAAAACTAATGCCAACTCTATAAACTGACTGGGCTTAACACAAAAATAAAAACCCAAATTCTTTATATTGAGGCTTATTACTTTGCGCCCAACAAAATCTAGCAACTGAAAAGAGCCCAGATGATATATATCAAACGGAAGAGACTACAATGAGGAATTTAAAGTGAGGAAACTATTTGAGAAGGCTAATCCCACCATCAAAACATTTAAAATATTTAGGTTTATTTATTGTTTCACCCTAGAACTTGAGCTTGCACTCACTTTAATCACCCGGAATTCATATTTCATCACTTCACCTCTCAAATCTCTAAAAATTGCTAAAATTTTCTCACTTTACCACTTCCATCTATTTATGTCCACAAAACCGTTAAGTGTGCTGAGGTGGCATAGGCATTCTAGTAATTTTAGCCCTTCTATATTCTCTCTTCTCTCTCTCTCTCCCCAACACTCATCGAACCTTCATCTCACCCCCACCCCCTCTCATCTTTTTTCTTCTTTTTGCCTTTTTCTCTCACTAAGAGAAGATGAGCAGTGGCTGTCGAGGAAATGTTTTATTATAA
Source organism: Prunus mume (assembly GCF_029339155.1). Taxonomy (NCBI): domain Eukaryota; kingdom Viridiplantae; phylum Streptophyta; class Magnoliopsida; order Rosales; family Rosaceae; genus Prunus; species Prunus mume. The sequence goes on along the minus strand of NC_142701.1, from coordinate 20,486,402 downwards.
AATTTTGAGTGTTGATGGTTTGGGTGTGTTGAGTAATTCCATGGAGAGTTAGGTTTGGGTTTGGGGAGGGAAGGGGAGAGGAGAAAAGAGAGAGGCTTGAGATTTGTGTGTGTGTGTGTGTGTGTGTGAGAGAGAGAGAGAGAGAGAGAGAGAGAGAGAGAGAGAGAGTGAGGGAGGGAAGTTGTGGGTTGCAATGGAGGTGCATTGGGGTTGGGTCTAGGGAGAGGATGAGAGAAAAGAGAGAGTAAGAGAGAGAGAAAGAGAAAAAGAGGAGGGGGTGCAATGGGGTTGGGTTAAGGATCATAGAGAGAGAGAAGCCATTTAACAGGAAAATGAGACGGCGTTGAAAGGAAGGAGCAATATTTGAGACGGAGTAGGAGAATGGGGGGTAAAGTGAGGAAATTTGAAACAATAAATAAGCCAAATATTTAAATCACAAGATTTCTTTACATTTGTTGATGATGAGATTGACCTCCTCAAATAGCCTCCTCACTTTAAACTCATCATTATAGCCTCCCTGATATCAAATAGGGTCTTAAAGAGTTGAATATCATTTTGCTATCATCGGCCAATCACATTATGCCACACGTAATAATTTTTCCACTTGGCAGTCTGTGATTGGCCGAGGCTAGACCAATATTATCCCTATTTCATATAAGTTTTTCTACTCTATTTAAGTAGAAGAAGATAAAAGGTTCGCCTCCCCCCCACCCCAAGGTCCTCTCCTTTGGTACTTCAAGTTTGTACATTTGAGGCTAGGGTTGATGACATAACATCCTAAAGTAAGGTTTAGTTCTTTTTTTTTAGGAGATAGAGTACAGATTAGTAACTTACAACAACAAGCTACGTGTGGCACATCACATCCAAAATAAAACATAACATAACAACATAACACAAATCAAAATGAGACAACCCTTCACTGAACAAGACACCACACCACAAAATGCAGCATGACAATCTATCCGATGAGAAAATCAAAGTATCTTCGAATAACCATCTACCCAGCTTAATTTGTTGGAGGACATGGGAAGTCATCGTTATTCAAAACATGCACAAGAGACATGGGAGGTCATCGATTACTTTTCATGTCATCTCTTCATCAGTTACCGTAATGGCAAATAGGTTCTCTTTGACCCAAACAATCTTTGCTTCACCATACTTTTTCCAAGAAGCTTTGAGGATGACCTTGATTGCCCTTTGTTCTGGAGCTTCTGAGCGATTACCACCCCAACCAATTCCAAGCCCTCCTTCATATTATATATCCCTAGTGACTCCTCCAATTGCTCAATGAGATAGTCTTTTGTTGGACGTGCACGGTCACTACTACCTGGTCAGCTTCTTCTCCTTTCACTCATATTTGGTCATGGGACATGTTGTGGATGGAAATAGGATCTCTATGGCAGTATTTTGGGTATTTTCCGGGTGGTGGGTTGTGTTTAAGTTTGATGGAGTGTAGGTGGATCTAGTCTTTGAAAGTATGGTATGAAAAGTAAAGGAGTATATAGGCGCAAGGAACACCAGCTAAATCTCCTCATGTTTAATTCCGTTGGTTCTAAGTTGGTAGAGATTAGTAATGCAGACATCCTCAAAACCCAAAGGAACTTCAAGATTTAGAGGTATAAATGAAACAGGTAAGGAGCAATAGGAACATAGCATGTCATGGGGATTTTGATTAGATTGGATGCAAGATTTTTCCTAGATCCAGTATTAAATCTGTAAGGGTAGTTGAGATGGGTTAAGGCGGTGGTTGTGGTGGTGTAATGAATCACCAGTACGGATCCGATGAAGAGGAACTCCCACGAGAAGAGATGATGTTTTGTTTTGTTTTAGTTTGTCACTTACAATTTCTAAACGCTTTCAGTTTGAAAATTATATAAATATATATTTTTTTAATTCAAGGAAATTGTCGTCAACAATTGTGTTTTGTGCAAATGGCTTTTTCTGCATCCGAATCCATGGTTGTGGATTATAATTTAATCTAAAAACTAGAATTAGAACGACATATATGAAGCTTCCCATATGAAAATTCGAATGTAAATTTTAAATTATCATCAATACAAAGAGTTAAGAATTACTCTATTTTTAAAGGGTACGGGCTACTTATAGTCTAAATTAATATAATATATAAATACTGAAGAGTTTAGTGAAAGCCCAGCTAAAGTATCGAAGAGTTTTAGATGGAAAAAAAAAATGTCTTTGTGTTTTCAAGAATTTAATTAAAGAGGAGAGAGAGTTGGAAAAGGTAATCATGTGGTTGGTTGACTTATGTTTTCGAAATGAAAGAATACTGTTTTACTTTTTAAATAATATCATATGCATTTTGAGCCATTAGATGATGAATCATCTAAGGGGTAAAAAAGTGTGTATAAATGTATGATTTTTTGTGTGTCCCTCAATCCTAAATATATATATATATATATGCGCGGATCCGTGGTATTATATTTTTGACACAAGTTTTGACACAAATTTTCAACCATTAGCTTAGAATGGATTGAATGGCTGAGATTATGTTTCATTAATTACTTAAATTAAATTAAATCTCTAATACCAAGTAAATTTCATTTTTATTAATTAATTATGATAATCCCGAAAATGACTCAATTATCTTTCCCCCTTTTGTTTTCTTATCATGATCTTCTCAATTAATAACCTGCGAAACCTCACCATTACCTTCCCCTTGCCATTGTCATCTACACCAACCGAGCATTCTTCAACGACAGAAAATCTGTCTCAAGCTACCAATATTGAAGAAAAAATAAGATATTAATATTTAACCAAAAAAGAAAATGCCCACATTTTTGCAATATTTGTTCTCTACCGTTTGGTTGATCTAATTCTCTCTCTCTCTCTCTCTCTCTCTCTCTCTCTCTCTCTTTTTTTTTTTCTAACATCTTAATGGCTTACAAGCTTTTATTCATTATGATTAATAATAACATTAAAAAATATATGGCAAAAGACAGTTTGCTGTGCACTTGATTGTGTATGTGTGTGGATAGGTTGTTATCCCCAAGCCTTTACTTCGTGAGTCATAATCTATGTATAACTGTAACAACCCAAAAACTAAGTAGTAAAAAAAAGCAAAAAACAAAGTTAGGGATAGAGAAGAAAAAAATCAGAAACCTATAAAGCTTTTAGAAGAAATAGGAGGAGGATGGGAAAGTCATTAACTGAAGAATTCCAGAGGATACGAAATAGGAAGATTTTATAAAACATTGATTGACAAACAATAGAGAAATAAGAAAGAGAAAGTCAATTAAGAATTATTTTTAATATATATTGAAAAATATATAATTAGTTTAGTTAATCTTAGCCATTCAATCCATTTCATTCATAACTTGTGTCAAAAATATAGTGCCACGGATCCGCTGATATATATATATATATATATATATATATATATATATGATGAGTTTTGGGTGTGTTTATAAAGTGTTTTGAGGACACTGTTGGGTTTTTTTATAATTTCAAACCTCTATTTTGTGTTTTAGATACTTATTCAAAAGATCATCTCTAAAATTAAATCACTTGAATCGATATCATTTGACCACTAAATTGAGTTATTGAAATTTTAGTACTAATCTTAGCAGTGTTCATTGATTTTGTAAGACACAATTGGATGTCGATTTCAGATTTGTCTTATTTTTGTAAGGATCATCTATGAATGAAGACCTAAAAATATAGTGTCATGGTTTGGATATATATATATATATATATATATATATATATCCCTCAAATAAAATTATTTGAGGACCCCCTTTAGTACCCTACAATTTTTTTCCAATGATCCAAACCATTTATTTTTTAGGTCTTCATTCATAGATCATCCTTATAAAAACTTAGACAAATCAAAAATCGTTTTGACATCCAATTGTGTCCTACAAATTCAATAAATACGGTGCTTCAAGAAAGTACTAAAATTTCAATAACTCAATTAAATGGTCAAATGATATCGGATTCAAGTGATTTTTTGTAGAGATGATCTTTGAATGAGCATCTACAAAATAGACGGTTTGGATTAGTGAAATACAATCCATAGTGAGCCTACAATGGGTGTCCTTCAAATAAGCTTATTTGAGGAATCCCTCGATGAAAGATTATATATATATATATATATATATACACACTAAGATGCAAATTTGAATTTGGGTACATGAGGGTGGACGCTGATGACAGAACTCGACCCAAATTTCACTTTGGAATCTGAGTCGAACCTTGTGCATGTCCTACACCTAGCAGTTGCCGGGCATATTTGACCAAATTGCCCTTCTAACTAAGTCTCAAGAGCTTCATGTAACTTTGTCCAAAAACGGGACTTAAACCGAGGATCTCTGTCTAACACAATAGATACTGGGAGCCTATGCAATCTCACAATTTCATCAATAATTTTTTTTACCAATTTAGGATCTGGTTATTACAATCAAGATGCATCTTTGGTATGCCCGGTCCAGACAAGGCTTGAGTCAACAACTTTAGTGTCTGCTAAAAATTAGGGTCAACTGGTGGGGTGACCATCTCTAGTACTACCCCTGTCAAACCTCCTACAAATGATTGCTCAACATGTTCCGGTGTCGGACCCGAAATCGAATAGTTCTCCAGCTCAAGAAGGGGATCCTGTCCCCGATGTCGAGATAACTGACGAGTCCCTCTATAAGTACCACCACACTTAGGGCTCATGATTCTATCATAAGAAACATGAATTCATCAATACAAGAATGCACACAAGGTGCGAAATCTACAAGAATTTAAACCTAATGCTCTTATACCAAGTTGACCAGGACCTGACCCAAATTCTACTTTGGAATATGAGCTGAACCTTGTGCGTGTCTGACACCTAGCAGGTGCTGGGCACACTTGACCAAATTGCCCTTCTATCTAAGTCTCAAAAGCTTCATGTAACTTTGTCCAAAAATGAGACTTAAACCGAGGATCTCTGTTTGACACAATAAATACTGGTACCCCATGCAATCTCACAATTTCAATAATAAATTTTTTGGCCAATTTAGGATCGGGTTATTACACTAAACTCTAATCAATTGGCATAATATTCCCTATTTATTTTGTTGACCCCAGGAAGAGAGAACGGGACCAAGCACATTAGGAACAATGTTTCTGGACTCTCCTTTGTTGGATCAAGTTGAGAAGAGTTTGTTTAAGGCCCAAGTAATAGGCCTTGAAATGATCCAATTTATATTTGCGATAGGTGTACCAGTGTTGGAGCTTGGCTCAACCTAACAGAAAGAGATTATTTGATCAAGGATATGTATTTAGTGATTTGCGCATTATAATCTAACTTCTAATCAAGTCATTGTGCTATGAATGGGGAACTGTTTCAGATTAGTTATGTTCTATGCCTTGTATGACTTAAGGACTTTTTAAATTCTACTTTTATGTGTTGGTACAGGTGAAATCCTAAAGGATTAGCCCCTGATCAGGCTAGAGATGTCCTAATCGGGCTAGATATAAGTAGATCATATTGCAAAGTATGGAGCCAATTTCTAGCTTTTTTCAATCCGATATGAGGGAAAACAAGTCATAAATGCTAAATAAACACTTTTAAACTTAAATTCAATTGAAAGACATGATTTGGAACTTAAGATTTCTCTACTCATTTCATTATCAATGCAAACTTAAAGTAAAATGACAGGAAAAACAACTCAGAACTGAGGATTTCTTGATTCAATTCATTGCAGTCATAAATTTGAATGTAAACGAACAAGTAAATCTAATAAATTGAAGTACTAGTGCTGAAAATGAAAAAAGCCTAGCAACTAGTAATTGATACCAAGTGTTGGCAGAGTAATAAACTAAAAAAGATAACTGAGGAGTTGTCAACTGGATCTATTGATGCAAGAGAGGTTTGTTGAGTTCAACGAGATCAAGTCTTGATCGAGTGTGAAATATGTTTCTGAGAGAAAAGTTGTGTGTTGAGAGTTGTGCTCTGCATCTATTTATAAGCTCATTGGTTCTTGAATTTGCACGCTTGGTGAAAAGATGGTTGAGTATGTGTTAGTTCTTTCTTTGCGGTTTAAAATGGTGAACTAGTACATTGAATTCTGCATTGTCGGTGATGGTTTGTCCTAGCATGGCCTTTTCTTCAACCAGTTGGTGTAGTATACCTTCATTCTTCAATCGCATTTAATGCGGTTGCTCAACCTTTCCCTTCGTCGTCTAACTTTTCCCAGCTATCGAAGTTAACTTTGAGTTTTAACCTAGATAATTGCACCATTAATCAGGTAAAAGCAATTTTGAGTTATAAACAATGGCTTTATTTTGGAAAATTAGAAATACTGGGCCTGCTTGACCTTGGGCCTATACCTCTGGGTATTTAATTCTATGAATTCGAGCAGCCCAAGGCCCATTCTGATTTAAAATCTATAAATGGGCTTTTTTTTCCATTTTCAGCCCAAACAATTTCTCTTTTCTTTTCTTTCAAATTATGTTTTGTTTTAGCTCTGAGTGGCATTGGACCCTGATGAGAAAAGAAGAAGCTCTTCTTTGAGAAAAGAAAATCATACAAGCAAGCAAAGCATAGTTATAAAGTAAGAAATAAGTTCCCAATATTGTAATTAAATTTCTTGCAAGCCCCTTGTGAAACAAGTTAAAAGGATATTAGGCCTTTCAAAGGTCCCCTGAAATTCAGCCACTGCTGATTTTATGTGAAAATAAGTTACATGAAATTTTATACTGCCAGCAAAAGAAGCATATACTTGGCAAGCTTTTATGACTGATATGAGGATATTTATCTCACAGCATCCATCCAGGGATGAAACCGTTGACTTGTTGGGCATGAGTTGTGGCACTCATCTGCTCTGACCCCACATTAGAGTACCTGCAAAATCGAAGTTAATCAATTAGGATATATATGGCTATTAATCAAGTTTAAAACACACTAATTAAGATTAATTACTTAAAAATTAAATCTTTACCCTATTTGCAAGGTGGGATTGCAATCCAAGGGCTGGAAGAACCCTTGAGATTGAGCATGCTGGGTCCCATATGCCATACCCCCCTGGTTTCCACCTTCCCATGATTGTCTAATTTGGTTTCTTGAACTAATGTCATCCAACTGCAATATGGTAATAAAATTCAATGTATTATGTAAATTGGTTCTATGTTTTCATGGTTTTGTTTTGAAATTACCTTCAATGACAAATCCCTGTTTGCTTCTATTAACATTTGTTCCTGTAATTAGAACAAGTTCATTAATATTATAACCACATGAAATTGCAATGCCTTGATGATATCTTCAAGACATGGAGGCAGATATATATGTGTACCTTATTTTGAAGGTCAGAAAGTTGGTCCAGCATATACTGAGTCTGCATAACAAGATGAGATAACAATTAATGCAGCAACATCTGCATGTAAATGTAAATTATTGAAGTTGACATGTTACCTTAGTGGACCTAACTTGCTTCAAGGAGGACTCAAGTTGACGCTCAAGCTGCTCAAGCTCCTTTGTGTTTAAGGGACCCAACTCTTCTCCAAGAAGGTTTCTACAGAATTTATAAGGAGAAATGATTAATGAGTTAACTAATCAAGTCAGCTAATTCTATAATTCACAAAGTAAGTACCTCTGAGTTCGTTGTAGGGACTCAAATCGACCTTTCAGTTTCAAGTACTCGCGGTAGCTGCTCTGCTACACATGAACCGAAACGAAAATGTATTAGCCGCATTCTATTAGATGATCATCTATAAGCCACATTCCAAAAGCAAAGTAAAAGTTTTTGAACTTCATATATATATACACAATATGGCAAAGTAGCAATTTAGGTGCTACCTCAAGTTCCTTGGCAGGTTTGTTGACTTCCACTTGACCATAACTGCACTTCTGGTACCTTTCCAGTGTTTTGAGTATGCTACTAAAGAAGAAGGCGCAGGGCAAAAGGAAAAGGAAAAAGAAAAAAGAGACAATTAGGATACTACTGAAAATGAATTAAAGATTCAAAATTTTATTATGAGAAGAACTTATTAAACTTCTTCTTTCTGCCTTGCACTTTACTTTGAATCTGCAGACCTTAAATTCTGAAGTCTGACAGCCTACTCAATCTATGGTTGTTGCTTTAAAATTAGGAAACCCTACCCTATATGGCACTTTAGGAACATCTATATCCATGTTGTAGAACTATTTTCCCACCAAAAGACACCTATATCCAAAATACCACTAGCCATTTGACAAATGATTGCATAAAGTATATATATTCACTAAAATAAACATTCATACTCCAATTTATACTCACAAGCAACAGCTGAAGAGAATTAAAAGTTTTGAAAAATGATACTCTAAGAAGAAAAGTCTTAATATGACACAATTAGAACAAGCTAGTTGATTTCCATGCTTCGATGGAAGCAACAACTAGTGATAAAGAATCGATTTCCAACTCGTTTTTTGTACATTAAACAAGAAGAGGTCATATTATAGAGAGTAGAGTACTCCATTCACATAAACCATTCCATGTCAAACAACAAATCGAGGAATTTGCTCATCTTACTCGAGAAGGGTTTAAAATTTTGTACATTAAACAAGAAGAGGTGTCATGGTAGGCAATTTTATGCATTATGGTTTCTAATTACTTCTAGATGCATTCAAGCAAGATTATACATGTCGATGAATTAAAACTTACATATCAAACAAGGGGAATTCTCCAATAAATATTTAGGTTAAAAATTAGTTACATATTTTTAATCTTGACCGTCAGATTGCATTCATTAGATGTGTTGGTAGATTTAATATGCAACATACATGCAATGCAAATGTCGAGATTAAAAATATGCAACTAATCCTTAACATAAAATACTTATTGGAGAATCTCTCATCAAACAATTTGACAATAACATTTTTCTCTACATCCTAATTACAAGAAAACATAAACCCAAAAAATCTTATTTTAGTATTAGAGTAAATGGATTTCTGTTAGTAGTCATCATTTCAGTTAAGCCAAACAAAAGAATTATATTAAAATAAAAAGATAATGACAAGCAAATTAATTGATCGTAACCATCACCACAGCTATGCTTGTCACTCGTATATTCGTGAACCTCTCTTTCCTTGAACCAAGTTCATGACTCTGACAGCTCTAACAATTCATGATTTCCTCTTTATATATATTTGATGCAACAAAAGTTGACTAATTCTCAAGAAACTTCAATCTTTTGCATTTCAAATTTGTAAACGATCTGTTGCATTAGACCTGTTCAATCCCAACTTCGTGGTTACGGTTGGCTTATGCTTTTTTGTTTTTTTTGGACGAAAATGGTTGGCTTATGCTTATCACATATCAAACATGCCAAAACCCTAGAATGTTTGCTCATATGCACAATCAAAAGTATAATTTACATATAACAATAAACAAAGAAAAAAAAACTGAACAAATCTTGAATGCAACAAATGGTTCACTACACATTTTTCTTTAAGAAGTGGCCAAGCAAAAAGAAAAAAACCTTTTTTCCAAGTAGTTCATGATTTGAAAGAAGTCACTGGTTGTCCGCTGTATAATAGATAGGGTTTTCTTCATTGATAGATGTGTCAATTTTATACGGATTTCAGACCAAGACAATCAGAAGAAGGAACTTTAAATTCTCTAGACATGCCATTGAACACCGAGTCCGAAATTCTATACCAAAAGAAATATAGGATCATCATGATCTCAGCCTTTTTATAGTCACACACACCTTTGCAGCCAATCTGCCAATTTTTCTTTCACTCAATCCATTCACACAAAGGGAACCAGAATAAGTTAGTGCAAAAGATAATTAAGTTTAACTCTTAATTTTTATCTAATTATATAAATTTTAATTCTAAGGTAGGCAAAGGGGAGAAATCAAAGGCAACATTTTTCTAGCTACCAAAAACAAAAGGGACAATATTTTCTGTCCATGAAAACCATACTCCAAAGAGAAAAAGAATGGGGAATCCTTGTGATTCAGATCCAGTAATGCAAGATTTAGTACCCAAAAAATTTGAACAAAATATCACTTCGTGAAATCGGATAATAGAATTAGATGAACATCCAAATTTTTTTTTTTTTTTTTTTGAAGCTTCAATAAATAACAAGAGGAAAAGAAGAAGAAATGGAAATTAAAATATGCATCATCATGATTAATTAATATTTCCAACATAGCTTTAAAAATTAAATTGAAAAAAAAAAGGAGAGAAACTTTGTGATAAGCTTTTGCACTTGTGGAAGCAAAGATCTCATATGGATCCCAATGAAACCCATGAAGAAATAAAGAATTTGTATCATCAGCCTTATGAAATGAATTAATCAAACCAAAAAGAGAGAAACTTTGTATATGAAAGATGCAAGCTTGAACTTGTAAAAGCAAGATCATATGGATCCCAAAAACCCCATGAAGAAATCAAAGAAACTAGAGAGTATAATTAAACAGATCCAACTCATATAAATCTAGAAAGAAGAAATGAGATGAGAGAGAGTGAGTGAGTGAATGATGTGTGTTGAGTAATTAAAATTTACCTAGAGCTGCTACAGAACTCATAGAGCTTGCCACGGTTAGAGAAGATGATGAGAGCAACCTCAGCATCGCAGAGAATAGAGAGCTCATAGGCTTTCTTCAGAAGCCCATTTCTTCTCTTTGCAAATGTGACTTGCCTGTTTATCTTGTTCTCTATCCTCTTGAGTTCCACTCTTCCCCTCCCCATGTCCTTGCCAGCTAAAATATTATCCACCCAATCAACCACACACACCCCCCCCTTAATTTTATTTCCCTTATATATATATATTTTCTATATATCAAAAGTTTTGATCTCCACAATATTTTCTTTCCCTTTTCTTGTTCTTCTCTCTCTCTTTGGTACAAGCTGATCCTCCTTTTCTAGGTCAGTACCAAACTGTAACCAAATTTGTGTAAAACAAGAGAAAGTTAGATACTCACTCAGTGGAAAACCCTAAAGAAAGATAAGAGAGAGAGAGAGAGAGAAAGAGAAAGATCAGAGCTTGTCTTGTAGCTTAGAGTTTAAGTTCTCTCTCCTGAGTTTTGGCTTTTAACCTGAGGCTCTAAATCTACACCCAGAAACTCTGAAATGAAATTTAGGGTTGGTGTTCTTTCTTGTTTCGTATAAAATCTCTTCTTTTCTTTCTTTTGTACTGTCTTTGTGCTGAGAGAGAACTCAACAACCAATCACAGCTTGAGCGCGTTTGGCTTTGTCTGTATGTCTCCATATCTCCATTTATTACTTACTGTGTCTTTCTAACTCAACAACACTTCTTTTCTGAAAGTGAAAATTCACGTCTACTTTTTGCCAAATTATATGCTGATATTCATAAATTTTGCATCATGTCATAATCCAGCTAAATTCATTTCTGAAAATATATCTGTGCTTTCTAATATTGCGCGCAGTCTGGCGCGTGGTAATTTGTAATTGTTTGACATAAATAATTAATAAATAAAAGGCTTGTATGATATACTGTCCTCGTAAGTAGCAGAACGTCCTCACCAACCTTAAAACAGATCTCCACGTGTTTGTTCTTCACTGGCTTAATCTTTCTTTCGAGGAAAAAAAAACCCTAAATAAAATAGAAAAATATTTGTGAGACTAAGTTCCTGCAACATTACATAGTTTAGCAACAACTAAAAACACCCAGTAAAACTATAAATAATATAAAAAGCACGGGTTAGTTCAAGTAGTGGTATAAGAGTTATTACCCTTGCACTTGAGGTATTGAGTTCGGAATCCCACCTCCCTCAATATGACTAAAGTGATCAAGGTTGATGTGTGTATAATACAAATTACGAATTGTCCAGAGTTTTAGTTCAAGCGGCTTTCAGATAAATAGATTTACATTTAGGATCCTTGTTTCAAGTCTTCAAAATCGCACTTAATCTAACCATTAGCCTTATGTTATGTATATATATGCATACATGTATATATATAGTTATGTCCGATCCTCATCCAAGGACTGGCATTGATTGTATGAAATTAAAAGTACGATCAAGATGAAGAGTCAACAAGATGCATAAATAGAATGCCAAGGATTAGTTTAGTTGTGTTGCTACAAAGCCATAAATGTTGCATTGCTTGGACCAGAGGGCAAACCACTTCTGCTGATACAAAAACAAAAGGGCATATTCACGTTGTGTGGTCAAGGAAGAAAAAGCATGTACTCGAGAATGGGTGGTTTGGTCAATTCACCACCATATTGCCCTATGAGTAATACAACCCATATTGGGGGTAGAATAATAATCCAATACCAAAACTGGAAAAAGATGTGTGATTTTCTTTCAAGCACTGCGCCAACTGATGGAACATATAAGGCATATGTGTTCAATGTGACCCAATTTCTGCGGCCACAACAAATAAGAAATGGAAGAAAAAATAGGGGTAGGTGGGAGAGACATATTTTTCTTGCGATCGGTAGGTTTGAGAAATTAGATTAGATCAGTTTTTCGAATCAAGAATAATATTCGCATTTTGAGAGGTCCATGAGTCCCCACCACTCCCTATCACAATGGGTTGATTGCTACACAAGGGGCAAAGATGTCATAGGAAATATATTATCTTCGTCTCAAGCCTCTGCAACTAAAATTATATGTTTAAATTCCTCTTCCCGACTATTGTTTGTATAAAATAAAAAAATTCCATATGTAACTCTTCTAGAAATACCTCATCTTCCACATAATGTACGTATTTTTATAGGATACATAATAAGCACAATATTAGCACCTAATTAAGACAAAAGTTAACCTAAATGAGCTAAAATATCAGCAATGGAGTTATATTTATAAAAGTTGGTGACATGACTCAATGTTTGTTTTGTGAGGAATAACAGAATCCATCATACAGATGGAGTTAAAGGAAGGCTAGTGTTTGGTAAGCTAGGAGGAGGAGGACGGATATTTGAAGTTCCATGCTTGGCCATGGGTATATGTATCATATGGTTAAAGATGCATGAGCACAATTATTCAATGGACCCCACCCTAAATTATTCCTCATTAATTTATCGTGGAGTATATGAATGATTTGACCCCCTCCTCCAAAGCCTATATTTATGTCGACCATTGCTTCAAAACTTAGACGCTGCCTAATGATAAGCATTAATCCAAGTTAGAGTAAAATATTGGTCAAATATAACCTAATATTTTGTAAACATGTTGTTGGTCAAGTTAGCTCACATGTTAATGCATTTTAACTTAATCGTTTTTTTTTCATATAAGCGATATTCAGAGAAGGATATTCGAACACACAATTTCAAATATAAACGTAACTGCTTCTTTAACCACTTAAGTTATAAGTCCCTTATAATTTTAAGTTAGTCGTCAAATGCAATTAAATTAAAGTTGAGAATCTTGTGCGTAAAGTTCATTATTTGAGAAAAGAAATTGAGTTCCTAAAAGACAGTGATGATGCGCCCAAGCAAAAGCCAAATCGAAAAACCGGTTAAACACGCGTTTCCATAGGAAGATCGGTTTATGTTTCGAGTGTTTGTTAGTTTTAGAGGAGAAACGCTGTTTTCCAAGTCCAAAGTTACTGCTGGAGTGTCAATGCAGCACTCTTCCACCTGTGTCGATCAGGGATTGGGGGTCAGAACAGTGCCAGGTGACGGAGATGATTGATTGCAAAACCTTGGCCAGGCGTCCGTACACTCCCAACGGCGTTTACCTGGAATAGTGAAAGGCCCTGCAAGTACACGTGTCGAGAAATGAGAACGGAAATAAGACTAGTGGATGTTTTCGCTATCGGACGTCTTATCGGACGCGTGCTGGGAAAAGCTACTCCTTTGCCTCTTTGATTATTATGGCACTCAGGTCTATTGGTAAACGGTAAACTAGCAATTTTTATTTTTATTTTTAAAAGAAAAGTACTTCAAAAAAATTGGCAATGGATGTGATGATCGTACAAATCAAAGTTAACTCTATAACTAATACTCATAAGAAGATGATGAAAAATATTACAAAGAAGATCCGCTACCATATTAACTTCTCGATAAATATGCTGAAAAGAGACATGAGTATAATTTTGTAGCAAGTACCAAATATCGTGCGTATGATTGATTATTCGAATTGCTCAAGGAGCTGGGATTTGTTTCTTGAGAATTCAAATTAGAATCTTGGAATTCCCTTCAATTTCGTAATACTTTAGATGCCTTGTCACTTCGCAACATCTCTGAGTTCCTACAGAGTCCCTCGTTTAGAAATGCAGCATAGCACAAATGAGATTGAGATTTGATTTTTCCCACTAACAAATGGTGCTGTGCTTTAAAGCTTTGCCACAATACAACTCAGTAGATATAAGATAAGAGGCTTTCTTTTTGGGGTATGTACGTCTCACAAGTCCACTTCAAGTTCAAGTTCAAGGGTTGTTGCTATGTGTGTGCAAATTCCAGAATCTTAGAGGCATTTTTCAAACCACAGCCACATGTAGTATAAGTTTGTTACAGAGGGTAGGTTTCAGAAATATGAACCCCCGCCGCCCCCCCGAAAGCTCAGCCACATTTTTACTTCTACGCTGCCTATAATGTGTGGAAGTAAAAATGGTGTCCACTTACCATGGTAGGATGGAAAATCACTACCAGTTTTGAGATCATTTCTTCTGTTTCTTCCAAATAATGCTTACATTCAATACATATACTAAGTGCTATAAAGTTTGTATGAGAAATGGATAACGCGTGCTAACCTGGTATCCATTCAAAGAACCTTCGTATGAATTTCAGAGGGTTATATATACTTTCCTACTGAGTTGCTATCTTTGGCAAAAGCTTCCTTTTTACTACGACTCCAATAAGGACCACTGACTGATCTAGTTCTCTTCCAGCTCGCAAGCCGCTTCTTAGTAATTTCGCATAAATATCCAACAAAAGTTATCTACCATTTCTTCTTACAACACAGCACATCTTATAGCCTAAAGTTAAGCAGATATTTCCTAGCTCAAACTCAAGAGACGTACGATGCTACTCCTAATCAAAAACCAAATTGACTGGAAAACTCATATCACATTAAACATGCAACAAAAGGAACACCTTCAGCAAATATAAGCCACCATATCTACTGACCACAAAAGAAATCAATAACAGAAGCCGCCGGAGGGGAGAGGGGATGCTTTTCGTCTGACCCTTGACGAATTCTGCATAAGGCCCCCTGACTTCTTGTGTATAGGGCATCAAATCAAATTCAAGCATAAGCATAACATCAGATTTACCAAGGATGAATATGATTCAATTGGGGGATTCATCTTGCTAGGGAGCAGGGTAATAAATATGCAGTCTCTAGAATTGACATGGATGGCAAACTATCCATGTATTACATTATCTGTGATATCAACATGAAAACGATTTTGTAATGTATATATCTCTACTGTCTAAAGTGGGTTCATAAACTTCCTGCTCTATATCATTGGACATTGATAAATCATTTTAAGATAGCGCAACTAGCGTAAGAAAATTTTCAACAAACTCAAACAGATGTTTTAGAGCAATCAGGGCAGCTAAAATGACCTCTAGCGTTACAGTTGGTGCAAGAAATGGATCTTACTTTCGAATCACTACCCCCAACCGATTCATAGAAGTCATCAATGAGATTTAAACCAAACACTCCTCCTTCTTTGATTAATCCAACTCCTTTGCATCTTGAGCATGCTATCATCCTCAGATTGCCACATCTCTTGCACATTCCCAAAGAACTGAACATTCAAAGGATTCATTCATATACAGCACACATAAATCAGAATGCACAAATACATAATACACAAATCCCACAAGCAAGTAGAAACTGAAACTGGAGTTTTATTGAATTGAAGATTGATTTTTAACCCACATGAAAAAATTTCATTACAAGGATATTTATCCAATTCTTTGAAACTAAGTACAACTTGATGAAGATAATGGAGCTGAAGTGAACTCAAACATTAGAAAGAGTCAAAGACAAGCCTTTTGCGATGAATTTTGGAAATGGGTAATTACCTGCGCTGAGAGGCAGAGATGAAAGCGTCGACCTTTGGGGCAGCAATGGTGGCGCAGAGGAGCAGAGCCCCAACTCCAAAACCCGCCAGCTCGCTTGCCGTTATGTTATCCATTTTTCCTCTCTCTCTCTCTCTCTCTCTCTGTTTTCCTGTCCCAGCTCTTGCTGATAACTGATATTAACCACCTTATCTGAACTTTCAGATTATCTGTCGGTTAATATTCTTATCGGGGCTCCAGAAAGCATCAACGGCCTATTAGCTCAGCTGGTTAGAGCGTCGTGCTAATAACGCGAAGGTCGCAGGTTCGAGACCTGCATGGGCCAACTTTTTGTTTTGTTTTTCTTCGTGTCATTTCGGTCATTTCTCCATGGCCTAGGCTTTGTCATGGGTTGAAAACCACTGAGTCTTACCGGGCTACATCCAAGTCCAATCTCACGTTGTGTCAAATGGCCCATTTTTTGTCTCTTGGCATTTTGGGAACCCAACACTTATTTTTAATTCACTAATTAACATGAAACCCACTTGCATTTGTGTCTTCGTTCAGTTGGCTAAGGAAAAGGAAGTGTATATTCCCTCTTTACATAAGATCTCGATCTTCCTATTCATACATTAGAGTAATTAGAATATGGTTTTGTCAAAAAGAAAAAAACAAAACATGTAACCTACTTATTAGAGTAGTTAGAACATCGTTTTGTCAAAAAGAAAAAAAAAACATATAACCCATTTACGTTTGACTTTTGTTTTTCCGTGAGAACTATTTGTTTTTATGTCATTGATTGGTAATTACGATCAATGGCGGATTCATGAATATTTATAGATTGGGCTATTGTTTTTTGGTTGGGATCAATTATAAGCCTTATTATTAAACAAATATATATATGTATATATATCAAAAGCAATATTTTCTTCAGATTAATGAAAGTGGTACACTTTTTGAATAATTCAATATATTTCCTTGAGATTAAAAAATATTTTCAGAATTCATTAAAAGAAAAATACTATTTTTAGAGAGATATCTGAATAAAAAAAACCTAGAAAAACCAAAATTCAGAGGCTCAAACGAAGAAAAATTTGAAGCTTGAGGACTTTGGATCAGCAAAGTAGTTTTGTTAGGGAGAGTCTGTATTTCAATATTTCCAAAAGAAGCAACATCAACAAATTAAAAACAAAAAACAAAATCATAGAAATATATAAACATTATTAGAGCCAAATCAAAAGCTGAATAAACCAAAGAAGAGAGAAAAAAAATTTAGTAATTGAAGTATTTAAAGTATTTGGCTATAGACATGGGCTTCGTTCTAGAAAAAGTGGTGGGCTATTATTTAATTTTTCTGAATTGAGCTTACACAACTAAGCCTAATTTGTCTCTCTCCAAAGTCAACACTGGGCTAGAGCCCACTTTAGCCCAAGCATGGATCCGTCCTTGATTACTATTCAATTTCATCACCATCTATCTTTTTACCAATTCTTGTCATCACCATCAGTTGGTAAGGTTCTTGCATTGTGTGTAGCTTCACTAGTATTTGAGTCCCGCTACCAACAGTTCTTGTTGATGCACAATCTGTAATTTCCTACATAAATTCATACAGTAGCAATGGTGAGAATAGTCAATTTCCCCCTGAACTTTTGTTCACCCAAAAAAAAAACTCTAAGAAGCGGTAAGATTTTGGGTCGCTTTGAAATTTTAGGAACCAACCATTTGCATGCATATCTCTCTCTATGGTTGATGGTAGCGAAAAGAAAATGTAAAAAAAAGGAGTGGCCATGACGCATATAGCACACTAGACGTAAGTACTTTAAATATACTAAGTTCCATCCAATTGATGAAACGTAATCACTTTAATTTTATAGTATTCAACTTTCAAGTGCCTTTTCATGGATATGCATGAATATATATCTCAGGCTCAGCTCTTTTAATTAGTTTCAGGGTTAAACTCTTCTGCTACATACATATTACTATTGACTAGACTCTCTTTTCGCTTCATCGATCAATCAGAAGATGTTCTTGTGGCCTATTGATTAGCTTCTCTTGTCAATCATCTCCAGCCATCAGCTTTCAACTTGGTCATTGACTGGTCAAGATTTGGTCACTTTAAAAGTCAATCCCGGTCAAAATTGGGAAATTAGATATACAAATATTTGACACAAAAATTATTATAATGGCTCTCACTGCTCATGCAATTTTGATTTCTCCATTTTTGCATGTATGAAATGAACATGAGGGCAATATAAAGCCTGTCAATCTGACTATACATATGAATGACAGCCATTTTGACTTTGCATGTCTAAATCCTTTTGCAATTCTCAAAGATCTGCAGAAGCATGATTTCATATGTAGGAAAAGTTCATGTAAAATTGTCTGCTGATCGATTCATGAAACTGTGTTCTCTTTCTCTTTGGGAACATCTTTTTTTCTTATGGAAATTACAAACAGCTTTGTTGATGATCACTCATCCCAAACCAACTTAATGGATATCTTTGTAGATTGATTGATACATGGCAAATGCAATGGGAATAACATTGGTAATGAATAATAATAATAAAAAAAGAATAGAAAAGAAGGATGAGCGTTTGGCTACACAAATCTTATTTATTATATGTAAATCAAAATTAACAATAGTGCAAGTACAACAATAATAAAACCAACATACAGGAAGTTCATAGGATTAATTAATTAGGATACATTAAATAATCTGGTACAAATTAATAGATAATAAATCAGCCCTCTTAGATCCTTAGAAGATGTAGCCTCCATTATAGAATGTGTTAGAGTAATCCCCTCCAGAAGAGAAAGCTGTAACTGCTGCTTGATTCTGCATTGCTGATTTGTTGCACTGGCTTAAGCTTGTGTTTCAATCCATTCGACCGTTTACATGCTCATCATCTAAGTTCCAGAGGCGCCCCATATATAACCCTTCTTCTCCTAATATATCTGCCCAAGACCCTACACTTCCTTGGTTCATCAACGCAGGCAAGCAATATTGGTCCCCCACCAAGTTGGGGTAGCTGCTACTAAAAAGATTCATATTATTCTCTTGCCTTGCTTGTGCCTCATGATCAGTAGTCATGTTAATGTTTTCTCCTTGGCTTGCTTCCGATTGTGGCGTGGCTCGTATTTTCAGATTTTGATCTTCCTGCAGTTGTTGTTGCTGCTGCTGCTCCTGTTGTTGTAGTTGTTTTGCTAGAAGAATTTGAGCTTTTCGTTTCTCTTGCTTCTGAGTGCATTTCTCTTTCTTTTTGAAATGAGTTCTCCAGAAGTTCTTTATCTCATTGTCTGTTCTTCCTGGCAAGTATCTAGCAATGCTAGACCATCTGTATACATTTCACATAAAAATGAGTGTACTTGATAATTATTCAATCTAGCTAGCTACAGACAGACAAAGCATAGGACATCATTATATTGCTTACTTGTTACCCCATAAAGCATGCAATTCAATAATGATGCCTTCCTCCTGAGGTGTTATATGGCCTCTCTTTAATCCAGGCCTAAGATAATTCACCCATCTAAGTCTGCAACTTTTGCCACTCCTGTTCAAACCTGAAAAAACAAATTATTAGAAATTTTTTAAAAAACATGCAATTATTAGAAGTTAATTAAGAGAGTTTAATTTAATTACCTGCACACTTAGCCACACAACTCCATCTTCCCTCTCCATGTAAGTTGACATATTCATTGAGCAGCTTGTCTTCCTCTGGTGTCCAAGGACCTTTCCTCCATCCTTGTTGTTCTGCAAATCCCCAACCCATCATTGTTACCATCCTTCCTTTCCTTGGTTTCACTTCAATTCAACCCAGCTGTTTGTTGTCTCTGTATTCTTTGACACTTATTGCACAATGCATGGCTAGTTACCTTCCCTCCATATATATGCATGACATATATATCTCCTCCTACCTCTGAAACAGTGACTTCAATATCGTTTTCTTTGATGATCTCAGTCAAGATCTTTGAATCGAATCTATGCTTCAGTCTCTCATCATATCAAGAAATTGACCCTTCCATCTACAAATCTGAGTCCAAGTGTTGAGACGTGGTGTGTCAACCAGGTCAATATACTTTCAACCAATCAGACCACAACAGTTGTGCCTTCTCACTCCTAGTCACCGTACACAATGACATCACCATCAATATTATTCCCTCTGCATAAAACTACACAAACAAGCCACATTGTGTTCCATTGTTTTATTTTTCTTGATGATGAAATTAATCCGTCATTGTTGAGATTAGTGGGTTGTTGATGTCTCCTTCGAAAGTGCCTCTGATCCAACTGGTGTGTAACACCTGTGGCAAAAGTTTTGCACGATTAATTAGCATTATTTATGGTTAATGACATCTATTAATTAAATTTTTTAAGCACAAAGAAGTTTCTGGGATGCCATTTAGGGTAATGGGGCACATAAAGTTTTGAAAGGGCCCTGATGAGTCACCTATCCTACACCTGGCTCTTGGACTCATCTAAGTAGCTTATTTGGAAAGTTGGGAAGTGCTTAATTGGTTTGCTGATTTTTTTTTAAAAGCAATCTATGCCTATATATAGTAGGTAATGATGGTTACAGAAACTATATTAGTATTTGAGCTTTGTTAAAGATTACATAAGTGTTCAAGATCTTGTCGAGCTTAAAGATTTTACAGAATGAAATGCTTGATTTGATGGGGCCAAAATGAAGATAGCTTTTGCTTCTCTCCTAACCCCTTTTGAGTAATGTTACTTCATCAATGACCACGAAACCCAACTTTACTTTGGACAAACTGGGAACTATCCCTTTCAATCTACACAACCTATGTATTTGTTCATGCATCTTCTGAAAAAGAAGAAGGAAAAAAAAAGATCTGTGTGCTAAAGTGGATAATATTATATGGTTTCTAGAAGGATCTAGTTACAACCTAAATGATACTATAAAGGGTTCCAATAATTTCATTTTGGGTACAATTTTGTGGAACTTATATTTCTTTCCACATAGCAGAGAGCAGATGTAGAAATGAAGATTTCAGAATTAGTTAGTGATTAGGTATGTAATGCACCCATATTGAGCAAAATAATGTGGCAGCTAATGAGTGGTATTTTCTTTATTGTTAAACTAATTGAAATTTGTTGATTAAATTTGATCTAATTTCTTTTTCCTCCTTTTGATGATGGCTAAGAACTAAATGAAGAAATGGTCCCCCACTGCCCTTTTTGACGTAATGATGTTTTGTACAAGAGTTCAATGGTTAAAGAAACTCCACTACAGTGTGTGGAGGATTAACAGTGCATGCTAAAAGGTACAGACAATAATACTTTTAAAACTTATAAGAAGGATTGCATCATGACCATAAGTTAAAGCATATGGAGTCATTCCGATGGCATACTTTTTTGAAGTTTATATGCCCATAAGGTTTCTGATAGCCTTTTTGAAGTTTTTTTTTATGACCTTTCCTATCACACACAATACAGGATCTTAGGACTGAACCCAGGACATTGCGAGGGAGTAAATACTCCAAACCACTACACTAGTGGGTCCTTTTACAGCCTTTTTTGAAGTTAAACCATAATTTTGTCCGTCATTGTTTTCGGTTGTTATGTATTATTTTTATTATAATTAGTATTATTATGGAATAGAAATGCAGAAAGCCCAATAATTATGAAGCCCAAATCAATCAAAATTAATATTTAGATTATTTGGGCTTTTTCTCTGGTCACAATTTAGAGGCCCTGATGAGTAGATTTTATATTATATATTTATTATATATTTAATCACATTCTTAATATATTTTGGTTAATATTTTGAAAGAATTTTGATATTTTGAATTATATTCCCAATATAAGACTTTCGACTTCATCTGGAGCAAAACATAATCAAATGGACGAATTTTGGAGTAATTCCAGTTGGAGGACGTTAGTGAGTCACTTAGCTTGATCGTCTCGAAATTTCATATTTTTCTACTAAACGGTTATTTTATGGAAATAAAATAAAGGAGCAGTGCTCGGTACTGAAATAGTGACGTTTTGGGCTTTTACTGCACTTTGAAGCCCAAAATGACTTTGGATGGGTTCGTGGCCTTCTAGAAAAGTGTTCAGAATATTTTTATATTTAAAACAAGCTACCTTGGGCCTGATTTGGAGGAGATTTAAGGCCAAAACTTGGTTGTGCAGTTTAAATGCAGATTCTGCTAGTCCAATTTTGACTTTATATCCTAGTATTATTTTATTTTAATTAGTTTCCTTGTGGGGATAGAAAAGCTGGAGGGGGCAGCTTGTTTGTAGGGGTATTTAAGTTGGTTTTCAAGGCAATATTGGGGACTTCTTTTTGGCTTTTGAACGTGACGTTGTGGAGAGCAATTGCTAGGTTTTTGGAGTTTTTACGACTTTAAGGTGTTTTCATTCTTTTCCTTCTTAATAATATTTTCTATGATTTCAGTTATGAATATGCATAACTATTTTTCTTTTGCTATGGTGAAGCCTTGAACCTTAGCATGAATATGTAATTTTTATTTAATTGCTTATGATTGATTGCATACATACTTTGAATTGTTAATTACTATTTTAAACTATCTAATTGTCTTAATGCATGATCACCATTAGGATCTTTAGAAAAGTAATTGGATGCAATTTTGGTCGGAAAGTTCCTTGAAATTGACGTTGGCTTCTTGTGATTAATAATTGTAATTTCACTTAAGATGAACACCACGTCTTAAGGGTTGCATGGTTTTTCAAATGGTTTTCACAAAACATAATGAGTCTTTCATGTTCAACTTTGATCCGAACGTCCAGACGGATTGCTTGTTAGATATACATTCTATGTTAGAAGTTCCAAGTATAATATAAATTAGGAAAACCTAACCTTTGAAGTGGCATGTGCAAATCATAAGTAATTGGTAAAAAATCATAGGATTTCTAGGTGATGGTGAAACCCTAGTGCATTTATAAATTGGTATTTAAAACTCTTTCTTTCAATCGTAATATTTTTTAAAAAAATTTGTTTTCAGTATCAAACAATTTCATAATCATATTTCTCAACTTTTAATTTTAGGTAGTTCATTGGAAATTGTTTTTACATAAATTGCTAAATAGTCATTTAGGAGAACGACCTTGCATAAGCATCTACACTACAATAGCCTTGTATTCTTGCAAGTATTTTATGTGATTTTAACCTTATTTGCGTGGATGGTAAAAATCGTATCAAGAAATTGGCGCCATTGCCGGGGACTATTTTAGATAATTCTACTATTTTTACCATTCATGCAAATAAGGTTAAAATCACATAAAATACTTGCAAAAATACAAGGCTATTGTAGTGTAGATGCTCATGCAAGGTCATTCTCCTCAAGGACTATTTAACAATTTATGTAAAAACAATTTCTAATGAACTACCTAAAATTAAAAGTTGAGAAAGATGATTATGAAATTGTTTGATACTAAAAATAAATTTTAAAAAAAACAATAACGATTGAAAAAAAGAGTTTTAAATACCAATTTATAAAAGCACTAGGGTTTCACCATCACCTAGAAATCCTATGAATTTTTACCAATTACTTATGATTTGTACATACGACGTCGAATGTTAGGTTTTCCTAATTTATATCATACTTGGAACTTCCAACATAGAACGTATATCCAACATGCAATCCGTCTGGACGTTCGGATCAAAGTTGAACATGAAAACTCATTATGTTTTGTGAAAACCTTTGAAAAACCATGCAACCCTTAAGACGTGGTGTTCATCTTAAGTGAAATTACAATTATTATTCATAAGAAGCCAAGGTCAATTTCAGGGAACCTTTCGACCAAAATTGCATCCAATTACTTTTCTAAAGATCTTAATGGTGATCAGGCATTAAGACAATTAGATAGTTTAAAATAGTGATTAACAATTCAAAGTATGCATGCAATTAATCATAAACAATTAAATAAAAATGACATATTCATGCTAAGGATCAAGGCTTCACCTTAGCAAAAGAAAATTAGTTACGCATATTCATAATTGAAATCATGGAAAATATTATTAAGAATGAAAAGAATGAAAACACCTTAAAGTCGCAAAAACTCCAAAACCCTAGCATTGCTCTCCACAACGTCCAGCCCAAAGCCCAAAACCGAGTCTAAGATAACGTTTTGTTCACGTGTGCATTGAAGTTCAGAGGTCTATTAAAAATGGGCAGTCCAAACAGCCTAGTATTTATCAACTTTTCAATGTGAAATAGTGGGACTTCGGTGGGTCCGTCTGATGTGGACCACTTTGGCTTATATGGATTTACATTTACAACAAAGTTTCAGTTTTGATGCAAACGGGATTAGCTTAGTGTAAAAAAAGGGTATTGACTTGCAAACCAGGTGATCTTGGGTTCATGTGACTTGCAAACTAGTGGTGCTTTGGTTGAACCCCATGACACCTTAGTAGTGTGTGTATAAGAAATCTCCTGCTCATGTAGTATAGACAATCACTTGTTCTTTATAAAAATTTAAAAAAAAAAAAAAAAAAAGGTTTGAATTTTGTCTGTTGCCATGGTGAGGTCCGAAAGCAGCTGTAAGCTCAGGGACAAGGAGCTCTCTTTGGTTGACTAATTAAATTAGTATGAATATGCAACAAAAGAAAAGAGACAAAATGAGGAACACCAATTTACGGTACAACGTATATAAAACAAAACACAAATATTTGTGCATCGACCCACACACATGAATATATATATATATATATCTGTACATTAGATAAATCCAATATGGTGCACCAATTGTCACGTTTCTATTTTTCTAATTATCTTTGTTATTATCTCCATGGATGATTACAATAATGAATAAGCTAATTTGCCTTCGCTTATTAACTCGTTTTCTTCTTCTTTCTGTTGTTTATATTTTTGTCTTTTTTTTCTCTCTCGGGTATACGCAACGCAGAGAGAAGCAAATTCACAAGTGAAGATGATGATGAGATGGAGGGTTGTCGTCTTCGCTGGTTTTGGTTGAAAGGAGACGATGATACAAAAAATGTTAATGCGAGTTTGTGAATGTGTGTATATATGTATATGAATCTTCTTTATATAATGGAGTAAAAAACAAGTGGCAGGCATCTGCGTACTGCCAAAACCATTGGAAGAGCTCTTTTGTCTTAACTAAGTACTTAGGCTTAATTAATATCGATTTCACGTCATGTAAATATTCATACAATAAAATTATACGAAGAAAGATACTAAGAAATGCAACTTTTTTTTCCTTCTTTTTTTCTTCTGTAATTAACTATCTCATTTGAAATAGGCTTAACCCATATATAAGATCATGGTTCAATGAATCCTTTGGGAAAACAAAAATATTCTCTGTCTCAACCAAAACCTGCTTGTACTCTTTCATTTGGAGCTCTCACATAAACTTCCAATTAGCAAAGAACATATTTGGAACTCTCCCATTTGGAGCTCTCCCATATGTGTCCAAGAGTAAAGCATCCCTTTAATAATCCCCACCTACTCCTCTTCTAGATTCCCATACAACCTTTAAAACCAACCCAAGCACAAAGCCTCCTCAAACTTTATCAATTAACATGCAACAAGCACAATTTTCTCTAAATTAAGCATACACAAGTCCATCTTCATGTATCCATCATCTTCTTCTTCTTCTTCTTTGTCATCATCGTCACCGCTTCTCGAAGCCTTAAAGCCAGAAGAAAGAGGGTTACATCTAATCCAACTCCTCATCAAGTGTGCTAACCACGCAGCATCTGGCAACCTCAATCTAGCTGATGAATGTCTTTGCCAAATTTCACGACTTGCGTCCTTGCGTGGCGATTCCATGCAAAGGCTCGCGGCCCGGTTTGCCTCTGCTCTCGCGGTCCGTCTTGTCAAAAATTGGCCCGGCATCCACAAGGCCCTAAACTATGATACCAAACGGAACAAACCAGAGTTGGACCAGGCTCGCGTCATCTTCACAAAGGCCTTCCCTTATCTCGGTTTTGCCCATGCCATCATCGCCCGAACCTTGCTCCAAGCCATGTCCGCCGAGCGGGTAATCCACATTGTGGACTTGGGTTCCGCCGATCCAAAACTATGGGCTCCACTTTTACAGAGCTTCGCAGCTTTGCCAGATGGGCCTCCCCATTTGAAAATCACTTGTGTACATGGCAATAAAGCTGTCTTGGAGAAGTTGGGCCCAAAGCTTGTAAAAGAGGCAGAGGCCTTAGACATGCCATTCCAATACAACCCACTAAATGTTAGCCTAAGAGAGTTGACAAAAGACATGCTTAAGGTAAGGTCAGGAGAAGCATTGGGTTTTGTCTCAATTCTCAATATACATGTCTTGTTGGCCCAAGATGACCAAGTGGACACACAATTTAGGCCCAAAAAGAGCAATATTGATGTCAAGGATTGTAAGCAAATGAGTGAGTTTTTAGGCATGGTAAGGTCAATGTCCCCAAAAGTGGTGTTGTTAGTAGAACAAGAAGCTCACCATAATTTGAACCATTTGGTGGAGAGATTCATTGAGGGCTTGCACTATTATAGCGCAATTTTTGATTCATTAGAGGCCAGCTTTGGGGGCTTGTCTTCATCAAGTGAAGAACGCTTCGTTTTGGAGGAGATATTTGGGAGAGAGATTGAAAACATTGTGGCTTGGGAGGGTGTGGAGAGAGAAGAGAGGCATGAGAGATATGCATGGTGGATGGTTAGGTTTTGTGAAGTTGGGTTCAAACCTGTGCGTTTGTGGTTGGATTCTATGGAGGATTCAAAGAAGGGTTACAAGATTATTAGCCAGAGAACAAGTTTGATGATTTGTTGGAACGAAAGGCCTCTCTATGCTGTGTCTGCTTGGACTTGTTAGCTAGCTTAGCATCATAATTTCTTTTGTTGTTGCCATTAATTATATGAATACAAATGCTCAAAGATCAAATTTGGAGTTAAAATTAGCAATTCAAGGCTTTTGTTGTGTTGCTCCAAGTGATGTTTATTTATTTGTGCACGAGGTTGTTTTTTTTTTTTTATAAATTTTTTTTTGGGTCAAAGAGGTTTTGTTCGAGATTCAGTTTTTATTTTATTTTATTATTTTATATAAGCGATATTCTACTTTAAACTAATCTAAATTACAGAAAGGGGGATTCGAATTCGAGTGTAGAGTAAGGAACACATCCACTCTAGTCAACTTTGGTAAACACATATTTGCTTTATTTTAGTTTTGAAATAAGTTAAACATTTAATAATTTAATAGAATTCAGAAGCTAATAATTGAGTCATCAATCTACCGGGAAAGAAGAACCTCCATCAAGGAGGCTCCATGACATAAAATAATGCACTTGGTGCACGATATCACATTTATTTTTTAAAAAATTATTGCGGTTTGTCGCGAAATTTATTACATTACATGCTTAATTAAATACTAACCTCTTGTCATGCGTGTGTTAATTGGCCTTTTTATTTATGTTAAAAAAATTTCATATGCAAATATCATTTGTTTTTTACATCAGGTAACTATATAGATATTTACAAATAGAAAAAATAATAAGAAAAAACAGAAAAAAGAATGCGGGTAGAGTGGGGAGTAAAAAGAGGAATGTGGGGGGAGTGGGGGAGTAACTTCCAATATAAAAGATCTAAAAACAAGTAAATTCTCTTTTTTCTATTGGATCTTAGCGAAGCGCCCCGGATTCGGGCTGACCCGACATTCCAACCCACCCGTCGTCCATAACTTCCAAGCTCATGTTAGCAAAAATCCACTAACAGCTGCTAAAGTGTGCCGGGTGATTGAGGGTTAGGGTTTAAGCAGAAAAGAGAAAAAGAAACGTTTCAATTTATCCGAAAATCAAAATATTCTAAAAGCAATTAGCAGCAGCAGTGATAGGGTTTTCAAAATAACAAGCTTGTGTGCTGTGTACATATATAAAAGTCGTTAGTTTGATGCTACTTGCACAAACTCTCAGACTCCTTGCACAAATTCTCAGGCTCCAAACCAGAGCTTCATAGGAAGAAGAAGGGGAAGAGAAAGTCTCTTGCTTTTACAGTGTTACGTTTGTTCCCAACCCGGAATAAGCTAGAGGGCCACCAAAGGAAGATACCCAGAGCTTGTTTTTGCATGAAAGTGAAGGAACAATGACGACCGATCTCAGTGATTACGCCATCATTAAGGAAGGAGAGGCTGAGATTCTGATGCATGCTAAAAACCAAGTCTTTTACAACAAAACTCAGGTGCCAAAATCTTCTCTTTTCGATGATTTTTGCATTGGATTATTGGTTTTGATGGGTTTTTGAGATGCAACGTTAGGGGTTGTGTGTTTTTTGAGTTGGTTATGAAGTGGAAGTTTGCTGGGTCAATGTTAGTTGTTGAAACGTTGCGTTTGGTTGCTGGGAAAACAATGTAGGACAAGAAAAGAAATTAAAGTTTTGAATTAAAGAAGTCCGAGATGTTAAGGTGGTATTTGTGTGATTAATATTCGTTGAGGAATGTCTGTGAGGGGGTCTTGGAGATGAAATGTTATAGGTGTCTCACATTTGGGAGCATTTAGGTGAAGCAACGCCAATTCACATGTGTGTATCTCAATTGGCTTATCATTTAGGTTGAGTTTTTTATTTTTTTGTCTAATGGAAAAGAACGGAACGTCAGAGGTATGTGTCGACCCCAAACAATAATGATGTTGATGATTGTTGCCTTAAGTGGGTTTCTTTTGTGCTTTTTGTTTTTGTTTGAGAACTATGTAAAATTATTACCAGATATGAATTGTGTCTCCCTAACTATGGGAGGAAAGAATAATGAAAATGAAATATCAAAAGTGAATGCTCATGGATGAAGTGAGAAGCTCTAGCTGTCCGCACATATGATACTTTTGGGCATTCAAGTTGCTGATCACTTCTTAGAATTTTATAATTTTGCGCATTATAGTTCTCTTTCCTGTTTTAACTTGTCTGCAGCCCAAAGTTCTTTGTTCCCAAATAAAAACATGTTTGTCATCCGTTGCTTTCAACGTTGACATATTTCCAACATTTAACATCCCTTGTCCATTATATTGTTTGAACTTTTTTTTAGTATGGTAAAAATGATGTAGCCTATGCTTTGCAATATAGGCGACTATTAAGCTTTAACTATTAGTATTTGTTGGTTACATTAACACCTCCAGTTTTTCTGATTGGCTTTTAGATTTCATAATATAAGGATCTTGATTGTTTCATTCTGTAAAATTTAGGTTAACAACAGAGACATATCAATTGCGGTTCTGAGGGCATTTATTGAAAAACGCAAGGAGGAGCATGTAGCAAGATTGTCCAAGAAAACAAAAACAGCACCAAAGGTGTCTGAGAAGGATGCTTCAAATTCTGTTGTAGAAGAAGTATCTAATGAGTCTGATATTATTGATGAAAAAACGAATGGAGATTGTGAAGTGGCAGCAGAGATATCTCAAGAGGAACCATGCAGCATTTCAGAAGAACCGAACAAGGTCACAGAGGGAAAAGGACGAGTGGAACTGAAGCCACCAAGAGTTCTAGAGGTTTTTGCATGAATTTCAATTTTAATCAATTAATTAGTTCCTCTCATATTCAAAGTTTTGTTATTGAAGATGTAATCAACATTTCTCTTTTGTACCATTTGTGTTCACAGGCCTTGTCAGCTTCTGGTTTAAGAGCTCTTAGGTATGCTCGCGAAGTGGAAGGGATTGGTCAAGTTGTGGCTCTAGACAATGATAAAGGTAACGCCATTTTTGTGATAACCTTAAAAAGAATGAATCATTAATGAACATATGGACCCAAAGAAGTAGATAAGATTCTATTTCCTATGTAAATACATGGTGGCATATCTTAGATGTAGCTGCATATTAGCTTTTCTGATTAATCGTAAGCTTCATAACAGTAATCACTATTATTTTCCTTCCTGCAGTTTCTGTTGAAGCTTGTAGGAGAAACATCAAGTTCAATGGTTCAGTTGCATGTACAAAGGTGGAATCACATCTTGCTGATGCTCGTGTGCATATGCTCACCCACCCAAAAGAATTTGATGTGGTATGCATATGTTGTTTCATATGTTTTGTTAATTCTCAAGGAATTTTCATTTAGAATAGTTTATCTGAATATGGTTAGCAAGTGCCATAATACCTCTATGTTGAATAAAATAAAATAAGCAATAAAGCCTAGACTGGTTGGTTTCATCACGAGGAGGCTTCATAGTGATTATCCTTATTCCTTTTAAATTTATATTCTTGCCATAAACCACTAACATGCTCTTTGTTTGTTATTGGTGTTCCAGGTTGATCTTGATCCTTATGGTTCTCCCTCTGTCTTCTTGGACTCAGCGGTTCAATCTGTTGTTGACGGAGGATTGCTAATGTGTACAGCAACTGATATGGCAGTGCTATGTGGTGGTAATGGGGAGGTTTGCTATTCAAAGTAAGTAGTCGTACCTTTCTGCTGATCTACTTTTGCTTGAACATGTTTTCTGATTCATTGACGTATCTATCAAGAACTGTTTTGTGGTATTAGATACGGTTCCTATCCATTGAGAGGGAAATATTGCCACGAAATGGCTTTGAGGATCCTCCTAGCCTGCATTGAGGTATCATTATGTCTTTGATTATAGCCTTTACCTTGAACATGCAAACTATTTGAAGGTTGTTATTTAGCCAGAAGGGAAGTAGAATTGATATTGCAATTCTGTTGGTGATATAGTTTTTGGCACATGTCTTTTCTGAAGCAACTATTTACAACTATTATTTTGAGTTTCTCACTTCTTTGATTTATTCTGGGTTGTTCCATTTTTGTATAATGATGATGTAGATAACGATTAAATGTTTTCGATTAAGTTTAAATTGAAGTTTGATTGTTATCCCAACTCAGGGCAGGCAAATGACTATAAACATGAAGAGTACCCCATAGATCATGATTTATAGTTCGATTAATGTTACTTCTATGTATATATTTCATTCTGATGCATAGTTAATTTCCTCTTTATACAATGCAGAGTCATGCGAATCGTTACAAACGATACATTGTTCCTGTGCTATCTGTTCAGATGGACTTCTATGTTCGAGTTTTCGTCCGTATCTACTCGTATGTGGCCTATTTACTTTCAACTAGTTCAATGTCAGCTATTAGGCTAAATAACATTTCTTTCTTTTGTTGTTGACTGATAGTTCAAACAATTGGTTGCAGTTCTGCAAGTGCAATGAAGAACACTCCCCTTAAGCTCTCCTATGTTTATCAGTGCATTGGTTGCGATTCTTTTCATCTTCAGCCTATTGGAAGGACTGTCGCCAAGGTATGATGCTGATATAATATGCCTTCGGTGTTAGCATGTGCTTATGTATTGATGACAAAAATCATCTCAAGAATGTTGATTCTCTTGCTTTTCCCCAACTACGTGTACCGTCTAAATTATATTTGTAACAATGACCTTAAAAAGCTAAATGGAAAGTTATAAGGGTTGATGTTACAAACAACCTTTTAGGACAGTTACCTTCATTCATAGGGCATTGATCTGTCATAGTTCTTATCCTACTTATTAGCAAGCTTTGTGCAACTGTACAATATCTTCATATACATGTATCTGTGAGTATGCGTTTTGAATACGTTTCACCCCTCTGATTTATTACAAAGAGTTGTGTGCGCGTTGAAGGCTTGTGGTTTTATATTAATGGAATTTTATTTTAGAGTTTATTTCAATAGTTTTCTGATAAGGCATCCCTTTGCTTTTTCAGAACAGCAGTGTAAGATATCTACCGGGTTTTGGTCCTGTTGTTCCTCAAGAATGCAATGATTGTGGGAAGAAATTCAATATGGGTGGGCCCATATGGTCTGCTCCTATCCATGATCAAGAGTGGGTAACTTCCATACTATCAGATGTGAAATCTATGAAGGAGCGGTATCCTGCTTATGATCGCATCTCTGCTGTACTAACAACAATCTCAGAGGTGTGCCTTTTGTTTGTTATTTATACTTTTAGATATAAATTAGATGTGCTATTGTGTTTAAGCATGGCTGGCATTAGATGCTACTGAAAAGTTTGCCTTTCTTCTAAGAAATAAAAATGATAACTTATGTTTTGGGCAAAAATATAGATGTGCATGTGTATAATATTTATGTCTTATGCAGTTTTAGTAATCTGAGTTTATTGTTTGCAGGAGTTGCCTGATGTTCCTTTGTTCTTGAGTCTGCACAATCTCTGTGCCACACTGAAGTGCACTTCCCCATCTGCAGTGATTTTCCGTTCTGCTGTGATCAATGCAGGATATCGTATATCTGGAACTCATGTAAACCCGTTGGGGTTAAAATCAGATGCTCCCATGGATGTCATTTGGGACATAATGCGCTGTTGGGTGAGCAGTCTCTTCTGTTCTCACTTGTTTCTTTTGTCATGCATGTATATATATATATATATATATATATATAACTAGTTGACAATCCGTTATGGTCCCTTCTTCTTGATCCTTCTCTGCTCCACATTAGACAGTGTGGTTCTGTTGTTTATCCTGTCTCTACACTGTAGATTACTTGTTAACTGCATTAGACTTTCCATGAGGTTACTGCTGTTCACTAATTGGTTGTGGATCATATTATGCCTTGATTCTGTGTAGGTGAAGAATCACCCAGTGAAACCTCAGCCTCCAGATCAGTCAGGAACTGTGATACTTGCTAAGGAACCTGTTCTCCAAGTATGTTTCTCCCATTCTTGGATATGCTTTTGCATTCTTGACTGCAAATTCTCTTACTGACATGTTTTTTTATTTTGGCAGGCCAATTTTGCTCGAGCCATTGCATCTCTAAGCAAGGCACAAACCAAGAAGATAGCACGCTTCCTTCCAAATCCGGAAAGGCACTGGGGCCCAAAGCTTAGGGCAGGTCGTCAAATCACCAGCAAACACATTTCTCTCTTGGGTCCAGACGCTGTCAATGGAGTTCTTAACCATGAAGAGGATGAGGAACATAATGCCAAGCGTCAAAAGATTGAAGATCATCCCACCCCAAATTGATGAAATGAACGTTTTAAGTATGTCAACCAAGTTGACCTAGAGCTCCATACAACCGTTACGAAGAGAACATACATAATCCTCCTTCCTCTTAATTTTTATTTGGAGACAGCAAGATGAGGAGAGAGAGGCTTCTCACGAGCCAGTAATGAAGCCGCTGTAAAATTAACTGGAGCAGCAACTTTCTAGTGAATTAGAAGTTATTTCAGCAATTTTGAGTTTGATTAGACCATATTTATTTGCGTACTTCTGAGTTTGTAAGCAATTTTCTTGGATTATTATTTTTATTTTATTTATGCAAGAGGTCGAGAAGTAAGTTTTATTTTTTATCTGAAATTAATTTTGTTATATACCCAGTGCCTGAAGGAAATGCAGAATTCGAACATGGAAGAAAGAGGAGCCCAGTAGAGATGCCAAACCATACACATTGGACACTAGAAAATATATATTGGGGGCATCAACCTCACCTAGGTTCTCATTTAACAAGATGAATGAAAAAAGATTTTGAAAGTCCCACCAAGATAGAAAAAGCTTGACGATTAACAACAAAAGTATTGAGATACAAAAATATGCCAACACGATTCTGTTTCTGTCAATTATGTATGAGGCAAACATTTATCTTTGGATTAAAATACTAAATGAACTACATATTTTATTGCACTAAGCTCATTGGACAAAGTAAATAAATAAAATTACATCTGCCGAAATGCAAATCAAAGCGATGACCAAAATGGCTCAGGAGGATAAAAAAGATACAGTAACTAAACTAATGATAGCTCCAAGAAAGTACAGTAAATATAAGAGCAAATTGCAGTTGAATATTCAACTTTGTTTAAGTTCTTGTTTTACTTAGCCTTGCCGTTGGCCAGTTTGGCACCAGGTCCAGTCGGGTTAAGCTCATCCCAAGCTTCAATCCATGTGACCATGGCTTCGGCGAGCTTGTCGAAGTAGGGATCCACCTTGCCGAGCTTTTCCTTGACCTGCTTGGACAGTTCAACATAGCAAGCTTGAACAGTGGTGCAGTCTTTGGGAAGAACCGCAGCTTGGAAGAATGGGATGATCTCTTCCTGCCAGAAGATGCCTTTGTACTCCTTCCTCAGGTTCACAAATGGGTTGCTGGCTTTGCTGTGATAGATATAAGGCAGGCCTGTCTTCACTCCCAGTCCCAAGTGGTCACATATCACCTATACATTCATTAACATACCACATTACTGTTAATATATTCACATGAAAGAAAGACAACTAGAATTACAAGTCATATTGGCATATGGTATGGAAGGAACGGAAAAAGAAAGGGGACCTTGATGCACCAGCCAGCCCACATATCGTCATAGCGTCCAATTGGCTGACCATCACCCATGAGCCCGAAGTACATTGCAGGGCCAATGAGGTCACGGTCGAAACCCAAATTCATGCCACACATGGGGAACAAGGTGCCCTTTGGAATTGTCAGAACAGCATCCACAAACCTTGTGAAGAAGCACAAGCAGAGTGTTAAAATCCAATATTGCATAATGCGCAGCATACAATGTGAGACGCAAAGACTTAGGAAGTGTCTACCTGGTGTTCCTCTCAAGAGGCTTCACAAGCTGTGTAGGTGCATCATAATCTGGGATGTTTAGCCACAGACCATGAGAAACAGCAGTCGGGACACCCTCACGGAGACTGAAAGGGTATCCACGAACGAAATCAGCGCCATCCCTGTAAGGATCATACAGAGTGTTGAAGAAAAAGGGGGTGGATGGTGAAAGAAGGTTCTTGATGTGCTGCTCCAGTGCATTGACGGGTTTGCCAGCTGGGTCTTGTGCAACCTAAGCATACACACAAAAAAAACCATGAGCAGTTAAATTAGAGCTAATAAACTACAATTAAGACTACACCCTTTTAAAACATCAAATAATAAAATAAAATAGAAAAATAAAGAGAAAATATGCCAAGCAGATGCATGCCCTGAGAGAGAAAAGGACAGAAGCAAGTTGCAGATAAAACAAACACCAAAACTATATCTTATCTCGCATACAGAAACAAACAAATCTGGTAATGTCATTCTTTCTTCTATTCCAATAGAGAAGTTAATACAAGCTAAATGTAGAAAACTTATTTTTTAAACGGCTGTGGCTTTTGCATCCCTGGAATGGAATGGTACAATTGGTCTCAGTCAATCAAGTTTTATTTGGAATTGCAGACATTGTTCAATCCAAATATACACACTTATACTACTGAAAAACTATTAATCAGATTTGAGGTCTACATATGATCCAGTCTAGACACATATATACATTCAAACATTGCGACATTAGAGGCATTAAAATAAAAATAAAAGAGACACAACGTACCAAATGAATGAAATCATCGAAATTTCACGAAAAACCATGAAACAGAAGATCAAATAACAACAAGATCTAGACTTTAAAAACCCAAAAGGAATAAATAAAAATAAAACAAAGCCAAGATGGGAAAAACAGAGGAAACAGCGGACTTACGAAGCAGTCATCGTCAATAGTGAAGATGTACTTCTTCTTGGAGACCATGTAGCCGAAGCAGCGGCAGGCAGAGTCCTTGAAGGAAATGCAGGACGACCTAGGACCCAGAATCCTGTTAATGTCGTTACGATTGTAGAGCTCATAGTCAAAGCCATCAGGAACCTTGATGGTCTTTGATGGGTCACCATCTTGGACGATGATGAGGTGGTAGGGCTGAAGGAATGGCCTCCACATCTCGAGGAAGTCGAGGTTTCTGATGGTGGGGATGACAATGTCAAGCTCATCTGTCAAAAGGTGAGTTGCAGAAGCCATTGCAGAAACAAAAGATTGAAGCTTTGAGAGAGACAGAGAAGGAGGGAGAGAGTGAGAGGGGTATGAAGGAAGAGAGGGAGTTTGTATAGGAATATAAATGGAGGAGGACGTGGTGGCACGTGAGGAGACGGAGAAAGCGGCACGAGTGTTGGGTTCGGAGGAGACGTGTCGGAGATTTAAAGGTGAAAGAGAATTGTTCAAACCAAAAGGCAGTCGATTGAGAGATTTGCAAAGACCAGAAGAATATATAATTTGATTGATTTTCTGAGGCTGTTCTTAGCAAAAAAAAAACAGCTTCTAATTCCATCATGCATTATGAACCGTCCACGTGATTTGTGAGAGTTTGATGGTACATTCGTTTTGTCAGTGTCACACAGGTTTTGTAATTGGTTGGCTAAATTAGCAGAAAAATCTGTGTGAAACAGGAAGCCAATCACAGGCGATTACGTGACGCGTGACATGTCGTGATTAATTGAAAAAGCAAAGCAGTGCTATCATGAATTTGCAGAGACGGTGGTAACTCAGGAGATTTGGGAGGAGCAAATTTATCTCACCACCATAAACCAAGTTACAATGTTCAAGTTAGTCGTTAGTGAGACTGGCACAGTGTTTTTCATACAAACAAAACCTCTTGAGGATCATCCAAATATTATGTCTTTATTAACTTCATAGTCCAAGGTATAGTAGCTAATGAAAAAAAACCAAAAGAACCCAATTTTTCTTTTAATTAAAAAAACTTCTTTTAAAATTGGAACATGTGAATTTTGTGTACCCGACAATCTGAAAGGTAAACAAAAGAAAGAAACATGGGATAGGGAGATAAAGGTGGAAGAGAAAAGGTGAAAAAGAAGAAGAAAAGCGTGTGGGTTCAGAAAGTTGAACGTGCACAGCCACTGAGCATAGGAGCCATTGTTGTGTTTCTCTTTGCGTCAAATTAAATTACTCAGTGAAAGAGGGATTCTGGACTGGACTGCCTTAATTCCCGCTATTGATTTCGGAGCTTTAGGCATCACCTCATGTGCGCAGCACACTCTCCTCACACACATTGGGCTTCATCTTAAGCAACTCCTCCTCCTTTACGTTTCTTCAAAGTCAATAGAATTTTTAATGACCCAAAAAACAAAACCCATAGCCCAGAATTACAACTTGGTACGACATGGCCCATGAGACTATTATAATTAGAGGGTTTGTTGAGAGGTTCCATTCAGTCATCTAATAATAGCTCTGTAATTGATCGGATGACTATTAAGGACTCCCTCATTACAGCATCGCGTATCTCAGGATGTTCATAAGAAACCCATCAGATCCACGATCCAAAACCCATTTCTACAAGTAAAAAATTTGCATTGCTTGTTCATCTAATTGAAATTGCCAATTGCTTCTTGATTGCTAAGCCCAAAAGAGATTTTTAGAGTTTTGCATCTCCATGAGTTGCAGAAGCTTAAAGGGCAGAATGCCCTACAATTATGGTTAACCAACAATGCTAAATTTTTCATAGAAATATGTGTAGAATTCATTTCAAAGTGGCCTCATATTAAACTGTAACTGCCAGTCTGTCTATAGTATAGGTTTTGAGTCTGCTACACAGGGCCTAGGGGAATGCATATCATTTGTCAGTTTTAGAGTTTTCTTCTCTCTGCATTCCAGAACATAACATTAGCCGACAAAAGGAAATTGCTCAATTTCATTGATTCTCTAATGTGTTAGCACGTTATCATACATCATAAATATTTTCTTTCATATGCTCTCTCTCTCTCTCTCTCTCTCTATATATATATATATATATATTCTTTTCCATGTACATAATTCAGTTAGCAAGATGAGACACCCTAAGGTGCAGTCCATTTGGTGCCTCTACTCTTGGAAATTTCGTCAGTTTGTCTCCCCCAACTTCTTCCCACCTGCAAGCAACACAAATATATACCATCAAATCAAGTATTAGAATTTCATCTTAACTGAGAAAGTTTTTATATAAAAAAAAATATTGAAAATTTATGTGTTTTGATGTGGGTTTTTAGTCACCTGTATCTAGTTACAAAGTAGTGCAGGAAAGTTGAAATCTCTGCAATTCCAAGTTCCTTTCCTGGACACTGCCTTGTGCCCCCTCCAAATATAAGGCAGTAGTTGTGAGATTCCAAGCTCTTGTCCTGCATTTTTCATTCAGACCCAATTTAGTCACATTTTCTATGAAGAAATTCCTAATCTTAATCTCACAGGAAAATAAATAAATAAATAAAGAGTGTCACTAACCAGCCATCTCCATGGATTGAAGGTTAATGGATCAGGATACAGAAAGGAGTCATAATTAATCTCTCTGGTGTAAACATAAATTCTCCACCCCTTTGGAATCAGATAACCTGTTGAAGCATTGAAGAAAAAAGCTGTGGTTAGATAACCTTTGTTAATGATGAAGCTTAATTTTAAGCCCTGGTCCACCACTATCTTATCTAAATTTCCCCATGTCATTAAGAAAAAATCCTGATCGTCTAGCTGTGTTGGTATATTTGTTGTGAAAAATAATCATGGATGTGGACACATCACTCTTGTGAGTCATATCTATCAACTGTTTCACTCTCTTTTTTTGCCAATAATGTATTGGAAGTTGCATAACAGTTTCTTGAATATCATATATGCCTTTAAAAAATTTCATGGCTCACCATTTAGCTCCATATCTTGAGTGGTTTTCCTCAGCACCCCATTGACAATGGTAGCTAATCTTGAGGTCTCAAATATCACCTGCAGGGGAAAGAAAGGAGAGCATATAAATATTAGCAAACCCTGCTGTTATAATAAGAAAAAAAGCAAATGATGCATCCAATTAAAGCTGCGAAATCTCTTACCGCACGAGTAAACCGCATGGATTTCAAGTCATTCCAGTCAATTGGATCCTCTGGCCTTTTCTTTTCTCTGATTGCCAAATGTTCTTTCTACAAATTATGCAGTTAAAGTCAGAACTGCAAGCATGAGAATGCAACACAACAACATGAACAAGAACAAGTTTTTTTGTTTTTTGTTTCAAGAATCATATACATCTTAAACTTACTCTGAGTTCTTCAAGCGCTTTGGGATGATCATGGAGGTACTTCACAGCCATCATTGAAGTAGTAGAAACGGTCTCATAACCCGAATATAAGATTGTGATTATGTGATCAATTATTTCTTCATCACTGAGTTTGTATCTGTTTTCATCACTCAGTAAGCAACCAAGCATGTCTTGATGGACTTCTTGGGAAGCCCTTCTCTCCTCTATGAGCTGTTCCAGCATGCATATGATGTTCTTCCTTCCCTGCATAAGTCATAACATGGTTCACAATCTCAAGTATTAGATCTTTCATAACTCTAATGAGAGATTAGATATGATAATGAGAAAATAAACTGGATTTATACCTGGAATCCACGGCGGTAATTTGTGCCAGGAAGGTCAATAGGCAATGAAAGAGTGCCTAAAACAAGCTTGAAGAACTCAGTCTTGAATGCTTCAGAAATTGAGCTTGACTCAATGCCTGCAATCTGCTTAAGTGATGAGAGAAGTGCCATCTGCATAAAACAGTTGAAGGAAAATTGATTAGAAAGGTGAAAAATACTATTTTTAAAAAAAATGAATTTGGCTTTTATTTATTTATTTAAAAGGAATATTATTACACAAACCTCTTTGGTCTTTTCTTGAATGTTGATGACTTGGTTAGCCCAACCACTGAGGTGGGATCTCATGAAGTCATCAATTTTAGGCAAAATCTGGTCTCTGATCATGGTTGGGTTAATGAGGGCAAGCAATGAGCCTCTCATGTACTTGTGAGTGGAGCCATGAACTGCTGCAATGTTACATTTTCCCAATATATCCAACATGGACTGAGGATAGCCAGGAACAAGCCCTTTGGCTTCATTCATTAGGATGTATCTGTTGAGCTCTGGATCCATGGAAACAACTGTAGGGCACCCCAGTATGTGGGATTTGAAAAAACTACCATACCTGTTACCAGAAAATCATAATTATAAAAAACCCAACTGGAGTGTTCAAAACAGAACAAAACAGAGGAACAACCACTAACATGTATGCCCAAAAAAAACCAAAACTTGTATAGAAAATCACCTTGCTCTCTGGTTTTTCATGAAGTTAGGGCCTTGTTTGAGAAACTCAGTAGTCTCCCCAAAAACTGGCCAACCCATTGTGCCTGGAGGGAGGCCTTTCTTCCTGTACCTCACTTCATTCCATCTCAGCAAAGCAGAGCAGATACAGAGGACAAAGAGAACACAAAGTATCACCATGAACACAGCCATTGATGCTCCCTAGAAGCTGCAAAACCCCTAGACAGAGAGCATTCAATGGTATGGGCATGCTCTAGTTTATGAGAAAGCCAAAAGTGTGCATATATATAGGCCTCTCTCAAGTCTCAACCACCATATGCATTAGAGAAAAAGGCCAGATAAGCCAATCCATCCATGCACCCTATAC
This sequence comes from Prunus mume, assembly GCF_029339155.1. Lineage (NCBI taxonomy): Eukaryota > Viridiplantae > Streptophyta > Magnoliopsida > Rosales > Rosaceae > Prunus > Prunus mume. Next base: position 20,446,345 of record NC_142701.1, on the reverse strand, counting down.
AAATTGAGGGACCCTAATCGATGAAACACTCAGAAAAATAATTAAATGACTTAATAAATTGTTCTTAGCTCTTTCCAAAGTTTTTAACTTAGACCCAACAAAGATTAACAGTGATTTGCTCAAAAGTGGGTTGCTACTGAGAAACATTTACTGCTATAATATTTTATTTTGGAGGGTACAGGGTTTTAAGAAATGAATTGGTTTTTTTTACTTTTGTATTTATTTCTTTGGTAGAAAACTAGAGAAGGCTCTAACTCTAAGTAGTAAAATTTGAATGCATATGTGACGAGGCACATGCACACCGCACTCTAGGGCCTAATAGAAAAGTGAATATCCTTCACATGCCCCTCAACAATATCTGTTAATGGAATTACAAAAACCAGAAGAAGACAGGAGCTTGGTTACCATGTGAATAAGTGGAGAGAGAGAGAGAGAGAGAGAAAGAGTATTTTGGTTTCATTCTAACTGCTAGTTTGAAACTTTGGGCTGTCCCTAGTAGTTTGAAGCTGTAGTAGACTGTAAATTCCTAGAATCCGCCCTACTATTGACTTTTTGACTGTTAATATGAGGACTTTCAAAGGGGAAATGAAGTTTCAAATGATGTCACAAGACAACACAATAGAATCTTGCCTCATGAGTCATGTGTGAGTATGGTATAACATATCCCTATTTTTCCCTTTAACAATCTTCGCGTCTAAATTCACAATATGGCAATACAACAATAGAAGTATTTATGAAACAACAGAAGTTTAAAACCGGAAATTTGGTGTATTGTTTCAGTTTAATATTCGATTCAGGAACAAGAAAAAAAATTTGCCACAAGCATTTAACATGCCACCACCGACCATTACTAACATTGTTGTAATTACAACGCATCACCAGCAAAAGACAATCTCCTTTTTCCTTATCTTTTGGTCGATCGATAACGATATACCAGTGTTCTATAAAAAGCTTTAATGGCAGCCAACATTAATATATCATCTTAGCAGGATCAAGTACTATAAATATGGTACATTGGTTGGTGTGAAGACGATTGTCTTTTGCTATTGAAGTTGGAATTTAAGACATTTAAAGTAGGAGCAAGTTATGTATCTAACGTGTTCTTCTCACTAGGGAAGCCATGGTAGATAACTCGACCTAGCCTGGTTGTAATCACTTCTTTTTTTAAGTGAATAAAGATTCTCAACCAATGGATTTGGTTGATTTTCTATCTTTTTTTGGTTTGATTTCTTGTGCAAAATATTGACAAAAAGGAACAGTGAAGGGGCTCAATCAATGCTGCAAGTGTGTTACTAGGGTTTATCGCAAAGATCAGAACACACACCACACAAATCTATCTTTGGGGCGGCTCCGTACAGTAGGTGTCGATGTTCATCAGTCTAATCAACATGTTATATGATTCTAATGAGACACAGGGTTCGTCCTGTAATTTCCGTTTATCTCTTCTTCTCTCATTTTGTTTTTTGACTTTGCTTTGAAGCTGATGGCTTGTCTTCAAGTGGCCACAAAAGGCGGATCGGATGGCGACTTGAAGAAAGGTGTGGATCCTTAAGGAGATCCTTGGAAAGGGATTTGACACAAAAGTTGCATTTACCATTTTACTAACTAATTTCTAAATTAAATAAGATAGTAAGGATAACGTTATTTGTGATGATCGTGCATTCTTACGCTCATAAAATTATGATATATTTTGTATATTTTTTTAAAAGTATATTTCGTACGTAAGTACATACGTGTTTTGGTTATATAAGATGATCTAAAAAGAAATCAGTATTTGATGAGGTATCGTTTTCTGATGTACTTGATCCATAAATAGAGAAGAAATTTCAAAATTTTGAAGGAGAATTTGTTCCATAGCATCCCTATTTGGAGTTTTCTAGTACACACGGATGTCTTGTTTCGCAGATGACAAATGGCATGTAGACACCCTTTAAATTTTCCAACTTGTTATCCAAACTCCAAGGAATTTTGCTAGAATTAACATGGCATGATTTAGAGGAATTGCCGACATGGTATAGATTGATTAGAACAAGCTAAAATCCAGAAAAGGAAGAAGAAAGGGGGCCAAAGAAACTTGATTATCAAGAAAATAATAATAATACGAGAGGAAACTAAAGGAGAGAATTAGAGAAAGCGATATGTGAATGATAGGAGTAAGACTTATATGTGAATCAAAAAGAAGTTGCACGGAAATTCCAGATAGAATACATACGGTACTGGTAGGCTGCAAAAGGTTTTATATATTATGAAGAGAGAGAGAGAGAGAGAGAGGGGGGCCATAGGGGGGCCATTCCAGAGGGCAGAAGAGAGAGATGGAAGAATGTCTACCCACACAGACGCACACATGCACTTCATGCAAAGTTCTTTGCTTTTTTGATTACATTAATATTAATGTTTGAATAATTTATGATATAAAGTTGTGATGTACATTGACGCATGCAGTTGCACGAGGGCCTCTATTTTGTTTTCTTCTACTTTTTTTCCATGCCAGAACAGCAGACATGGGCACACACAACCATTATTTCCTCTGAATGATTGATCTTCTCGCTCGCAGCCTGGAATCTCTACGCAAATTAACTTGTAAACCCTAGCTCTAATTCTGTCTTTAATTTTTTAATTTTTTTTATTATAGCAAATTTCATGAACACATAAAAGTATTTAGCTTCACAACATCAAATCATAAAAATATGCATGCGCAGACACTGAAATTGAAATTATTATTTTTAAAGAGGCAGAGAGAGATCATACCTTAAGACAATAGAATTAAGCTTCCGCAGTCCAATTTTGACTTTGGTTTTGTGATTCGAACTGGCCAGATCCATATGATACAGGGAATAATGTATATACGCACACATGCGCCAAAATCTACTGAATAAATAGCTAAGCCATTTTCTGCAGATTTGCTATTAATTGCAGATTTTTTGTTTGCATAACGCATGCATCTTTCAGATTTGTTGCTCTCAAGTGAATCAAATTAACAAATTGGCCGATTTCATGCTTACTATATATTACAAATGTTAGTAGGTAGTGCGATTACATATAGTGAAAATTTTGTGAGACCTTGTTCTTTATAGGAAGCTTCTTTAAACCCTATCGAGAAGTAAATATTTTCTTCCTTATCATGCAAGTATGAGTTTTTATATTCATACTAATAGCAGTGTGCATATACATAGAAGTTTTTCTTCTTGCATATATATCATGAAACGGTGACTTATATATAAGGAAAGCGACAAACAGTATCCAATCAAGAAGCATTTTAATTTGTGTATTTGGATGAAATGATTTAAAAGAAAGTAAATGTGAAAAAAGAAGTTTGAAAAAGAAAAAGTGAAATTGTAAAGTCAAAATTACAACGGACGGTTTAAAGTGTCAAGTGTCAACTACGTATGCCAATGTGACTGGAAAGCGTCTTGAGACTCACAATCTCATTTCCCAACTCAAATATAAAAATAAAAAATAATTTGTGCAGCTGCAGAAGTACACGGGTCCTCAAAAGACCAAAGGATACAGAAGAAAGAGAGAGAGAGAGAGTAAAATGATGTGTGTTTGTTTTGTAGTTCTTGACGTCTTTATCCCAAACCACAAAACAAAACCCATTCCCATTCCCATATGATGATTGTGTGCACGTGTGGTAGGTCTATCCACGTGCACCTGTTTTATTCGCTGAATCCTGAATTGATTGATTTGGTTCTTTGCTTGCTTCTCTTTCTCTCCCTCTCCCACCCTCCTCCTGCCTGCCTGCCCGCCTGAACTTCTGATATTTTTTTTTCACCCCCCCACCTCTTTTTTTTCTTCTGTCTCTTTGCAAGCTGTCACCTCGTTCACCCACCACATACCACATACTTCTCACTTCTTTTACCTCGTTACTGCTTTACTTCTGGGTTAATGCCAATAATTGTTTTTAACCTTGCATTTGTTACTCCGGAGAAGCGAATATAATAATATCATAGTAAGATCGTATGGTATAATTTGTTCACGCATTATAAAATGGACGGACAACATGATTGATATATCTCACTTTTAGAGTATTAGTGTTAAAAAATATATCCACTTGAAATATAACATGTTCATTAGTTATACCACATGATTATACTATAGCACCGTACTAAGTTAGCGTTGATAAATATGTGAGGACTAGAAGAAGCCATAAGTTGCTCATTAATTGCCACAATTCTGTGAATTCTGTCGTCAACAATAACAAATGTGTTTGGACAAGTCACGTATCTTTCTGTTTTTGGTACATGCATAAAAGGATTAGGGCTTGGTACATACCTCCTGTTTGGCTATCTTAATTAGTTTGAATTTGCTTCATTTTTCAACGAGGGAAATCGGATGCCAACGTAATTAACTCCTTTAATATGTGCTAAAGAGCATCTTCAAGGAAGATGTCAAATACCAAACACCAAATTTAAATTTGATGGCTGATGTGGCAATTTGACATTTACACGTTTTATACTTCACTTGATATGTCAAATAAATAATATTAGAATACAAATCATTTAAGATAAAGAAGAAAAAATAATAATAAATGGAAGTAATAATCATTGTCTTTAAAAATAATAAAATATTCATTTGACATCTTGCTTTTGGGATGTCAAAAGTAATTGAACCTTCAATTTCATTCCACATCACTTTGACAATTTAGTTGGAGTGATGTGTAATATTATTTATAGTATTACTTTCATTTATTTTTTTCCTTTTTTATCTGAAATGATTTAACTGTTACAATAATTATTTATTTAACATATCGGGTGGAGTGTTAGTGTAAATGTCAAATTACCACATCAAATACTATTAATATTCCTTTATGGTGAGTGAGTGATTAGGCGAAAAGCAAGCTACCCTATTGGGATCACAACACGTGTCTTTCCCCTAGGAGCAAGATCACCTAACGAAACTTGATTATTTCTCATTCTACCCAACAAAGAGATTCAATCGTTCCTATGAATTTGGAACCCACCATTGTCTGGTGGATTCTATGTAATATACGCACATGACATGGGGTTCATTAATAACTCACCAACCAACGAGTAATGCTATAGAGATGGGTACACAATGTAGTATAAAATGTGATAAGTCTAGCATTTTCTTTGACGAAAACAAACGCTTGCCAAATCATACATATAACTTCACATTGTTAAGAAAAAAAATATAGTTTAATCAAATGCAATTATGGTTTAACGGATAATTAATCATGATATATAGTTAGTTTCTAGTTTCTAGATACTAGAAAGGACGAGAATTGAAGTCCTTTGGGTTGCAGAGAAGAAGTCACGCGTGCTGATCTATGGCCATGGACGTACCTGCGCTGATATAAACTCGAGCTTCCTTTTCTACCCTATTTCAATAAACTTTCGGCTACTTAAATGCCCATAATAAAAGCCTAACTACTACATTGTTTCAGAAAAGAAAGAAAATAAATTTGTACTGCATGCAAACTCGTGCGTTCCTTTCTCTTTAATTTGTACGTGCATCGATCTCTGCTGCCCTAGACAGACAAATCTGTGAAGCTATAAAACTTAGATATCAAAGCTGCCAGCTCGATCTTTATTAAGAAATTAATATTGTTAGTTAATGATGAAAACTGATGATCAAACAGAAGAATTAATGCATTATATGTGGTTTTGCAAGTTCCAACTTCCATATCCAAGCAACAATTTGGAAAAAGATTCTGAGAAAACTTTAGGTAGCTAGGTTGGCTCCACAGCAGAAGGGTGCGCACCCCCACCCCATGTGTGAAAGGGGTTCCCCCATAGCCAATTTGTTGTGAGTGATGCATAATTGCTTGTCTTTGCTGTTGTTTCTTTCATTCGACCTTTCCCTCCCACTTTGTCATCATATTTTAAATAAATTATTTATATATGTTGCATGTATATATATCCTATGTATGTCAATATATCTAGATATATAATTCTTCTCAATACTATCATAATCTCTAGAGAGAAAGAGTAGCTGAGTTCTTGCATTGAAGAAAAACTTGTGTGAAACGAGAATGCGTTGAGCGTCCAAGCAAATACAAGTGGGTGAGTTGAGTTGAGAGGGCAGATTAGGTAAGCTTATTAGGGTTTCTTATTTGTGGGAATGGGTGCCCAAAACCCACGTGATCGAGTGGCTGCTTGGGTACAGGGAGGATGAAATTTGTGGCGTGGGGCTTTTCTCTTCCCCCACACAACACCAGAGGCAGACAGGAGGGGGCTGGGGCTGGGTTGTCTAGTGTTTGTGGTGTAGTTATATGCATTAACAAACAACAATGGAATTATGGAAACGAGATATACGCCCATTTGCATGTTACCCCCTCGTGGGTGTATCGTAATCGTCCTTGGTACCTTTGTGGAATAAATATATACATTACACACATTGACAAGTACCACACACTTAGCTCCTGTCCTAGTGAATGATCCATCCATATCATCCATCACCCCCCAAACCAAACCCCCCTTTCCCTTACCCACATTGCCCAACCATCACTTCATTTCGTTACAAATTCTTTTAATTTCATTCACAAAAACGATCATCTAATAGTAATAGTATACAAACTTGTTTGTTCTTCGTTGTATTGTTAGGTACGCATTGAGTAGTATTGGATCTACACTGCCATGTTACGCAGTGAAAAAAGTAGTTAGGATTAAGATAAGTTACGGGTTCAATATGAAATGCTAATTAATCTCATATGGTTTGTGACTCTTTATTTTTAAAATCAAAAGAAAGAAGGAGAGAGAAAAAGAAGCTTAAGAAACGCATATATATATCAAACTGTGGGTAGTGTATTATTAATCATGATTCTATTTGATCAATTATATGTGTATATATATACACACACATATGCTTTGGGGTAATATACTAAGAGTTCGGGGAATTCTTCAATCAATTTAGCCATTGAGTAGTGCGTTGACGACAAGAGTACTCCACGAACACAATAGTCAAAATGACATAAAATACATGAATATAGTATTAAACAAACAAATCCACAACATGCCCATGAAAATGTGAAATAAAAAAAGCACACTTCTCTCTCTCTCTCTCTCTCTCTCTCTCTCTCTCTCATTTTTCTAATGTTTCATTCATGCATGATGAACCAATATCATCGAAGCTAGCATGTTAGTGGTGTGAAAGTAATACTAATTAGGTAATCAAGTAGATCTGATATCCTATTATTCCTAAATCCATTTGCATAATTCAACCTAATGACATTGATTTTATAAATACTATAAATTTATTTTTATTCCTTCCTCAAGATTGCTAGCATGTGTTTGGATGCCTCCTAACCTACCAACTCACATGCTCCACACCAATTAACATTTAATTAGGCACATAATTATAAGTTTAATTAGCTACCCGATTCTAATCAAACCACTGGGATGCATCCACTGTATGACTGTGGATCCACAGATCATGATCTTTTTTCCCTTGCAATAATCTTCTTTGTTTATTTCACGATTACCCAACCAGTTGGTGGTGCCAGAAATGTTAGATCTTGGATGACTAAAATTCTTAATAAAATTAAGCCATGATTTCTAATAAGTTAAATTTGACTAGCGACTAATAACTAGCTAGCTATAAGTCTAAGTCTAAAAACCTAGTCACGAATTTGACTGACTCAAAAATTCAAAGGTAGAGACAACCAACCCTCTCCCCAAATTTAGCTGATGATCTGACTACAAATTGTACAATCCAATAGCCTCTTAATAATAGTTTTGACCCAAAAAGAAATAGAGAAAATCTGATTACTTATAATGAAATGATAGAGAAGTTACCTTTTTTTTCTTTTATCCAACTTTATAAGCACGTTCTTTTCTTTCTTTTTCTTCCCTTTGGGTATGTAGGTCAAAGTACATGTATTCAAGCACTGAGGTTAAGGTTCGATTATCCATCATTTTGTTGCTATGTGTGGAAATACTGGCCCATGGCCCTAATCATTCAGCGAAGGTGACATCCACTTCAAATAAGTTATGACCATCACGGGTGATTACCAATCCACCTATATAAGAACACGACGTGACGGTCACGGATCATTTATGAAACTTACTTTGTTCCGAAATTGTTAGATTGTAATTTGAATTTATGGGAACATCTTAAATCCAGCAATCTTGTCATAAAAGAGAGGGAATTAAGTGGAACAAAACCAAAAGTGGTTTTGGATATAGATGGATGTAGTACTACTCAATTATTGGAAGAGACAAAACCTGGACTAAATAAGGTGCGAGCCCATTTACTACCATTAGTGGTTGGTTGGTTCCCATTACAAATATGCATCGAAGGATAATTCAGGATTTTCCTTTCTATTATCTAATTACTCCCACTTTCTATCATTGTGCCCCATTCTTCTCGCAACACAGCATGGAAATACACTAATAAAAGCCAAAATTTTGGGATTTTGATTCGATGTTCAAGCAGCAAATATATATATATATATATATATATATATAATATATAGCAAAGGATTCCATTTAGAAACATAATCACTAGGGGCTTTTCTTTTTCTTCTCAGAATGTTCTCTCTCCAAAAGACAGTATCATTACTGGTTTCCTTTCCACAATGTGAAGGTTAATAAAATTCGAGTTAGTCTTTATTTTGTTAAAAGAGATCACGAGTTCAAATTTCATAAACGGCATACAATCGTCTGTCGGAAGATACCTTAAAATTTCTCATCTTGGTGCAATGCACATGAATGAAACCATCTTTTTAAGGAACATTCGTATTGGATGCTAACGTTTTTCGAGTTTGGAGAAGCCCACGTCTTTAGACCCGTGGGCCAAGCATTTTCAAGGCCTACGACAGACGACACAACATGTTGTTTTCCTCTATGAAGCAATGAAACGACAATGATATTTAACACATCTGTTTATAGATATCAATTACAAATCATGCTAGTTCCTCGAGATTAATACAATTCTCATGATGAGGATTTAAGCTTATTACATGAATTTCTATAGTCTCTGCTATGGCTGGCAAGACCCTGGAGTTGATCCTGGCTGCAATCAAACACATAAATTGTTATAAACTAATATTAAAAAAACTATCTTCATGCAATCAAAATTTGTTTTAGCTTACCACACATGCATGTACATCATTGGATCCACACAAGAGCTCCCCATTCAGGGTGTCTAAAGCTTGAAACGACCCTCCTCCTTCACTCCTCTGCATCAGAAACCAAGCATTTGTGTGAATAAACATTTCTCTGGTTTCATTCAAAACCAAAAAATTAAACAGTGGGAAAAAAAAAAGGCATGCCTTGTAAAAATCGACAGCGACGAAGTTAGCCCATCGGTTGCCAGCCGCACCATAACAAGTGTAGAGCATTTTAATCAGATCCCCAGAGTTAATTGCACAGCTGACTTGCTTGATGGGAATGGAAGTAAAATAATTAACCAACACCAATGATTTAGTCTCGTCATTTAGAGGTGCTGATTCTCTTCTATTTGGACAATTTCCTGGCTTCATTCCACCATCCCCATCTGTGTTCAAAGTAAGACTCAGAAAAAGTGAAAAAGAAAAATATTTGAAGTTGGTTGATGGGTTCTTACATTGGTTTTCAACCATGTAGTTCCATTGGTATGCAATCCCTTCAGATTGTTCCTTGGCACTTTTTGAAGTAAATACAAGTAGTCTTTGGTTCTTAGCAACCATGTCACTAACCAGTGGCCAGTCCTGACCATTTTTGGGCATGCTTGTCACTGGAAACCAGTATTTCATCAACCCAGAAGCTTTGAAGACATTTGTCAATCCATTTGGAGCTTCAACATAGTCCTCTAATATCAATGTGACAATTTCTGCTGGGTTGGCTGATAAAAATGCTTCAATCTCCATGAGGGTATCTATAGCTGGTTCCTATTAATTAAGTAGCAACTTTCTTAATCCAAAAAAAAAAAATGTTACATAAAAGAATGAAATGAAATGGGGCAACTGGCTTACAAATGCAGTAATGTCATGGCATTTTCCGTTGAAAGAGTGGCACAACCACACATCTCCTTTAAAATCATACGTATCGAGCATTAAGGCTCGAACCCCGTTCTGTAAATTGTCAATGAAGATGACACACAAAATGATGGTCGGAAAGTTTAGTGAAACAAGTCATGTTATAAATTAAGCAGCAAATGAAATAGAATTGAGAAAGGCACAAGGAAAATATACATTTAGCTGCTGAGTGATAGTATCTTCTTGATTTGTGAAGGTAACGCGAGGAATTCCAGTATGAGAAGGCTCTCCCTCAATAGCAAAAGCATTGTGGGTTGTCAAAAACGCATACTTGTTGAATGGCAGAGAATTGTTCTGTTGCATTGCAGCAAATAACAAAAACAACAAATAAATCAAAATTAAAAACACTTATTGGGCCTAAATGGGCCCATGTGAAGGCCCAAATAAATGTTCTGAAGCCCAATGAATGGGTTTGGTGGGGCCATTGTGTTCTGTTCAATTGTTGTGACATCCGAAGGAGCCGGCAAAAGTCATGCTTGGATTGGATGGATTCCATGTCCCCCAAAAATCTCTGTTTTTTTCCTTTCATGGTATTGTAATGCAAAGTTGGAAACTTCACCAAGTCTCTGTATGGAGTGTGTATGAGAGAGAAATAGAGACTAAGTTGGACGTACCAAAAGCTTGAATTGGTCTGTAATGGTTGATCTTATACATCTAGAGCCGGAAAAGGCTTCTGGGCAAGAGAAGCAGAAAAGCCCTGCCTCACAATCTCCGTCTGATGAGCATTGTTCTAAAAGCTACACATTCAAACCACAAGAACATAGAGCTTTACTCTTTCTTTTTCCTGTCACAAACATTCATTCATAATGAAAAAGTGTAGGCAGGCACAAACCTTGCACTGTCCATTGGAGCAAGCTGTGGCAAAGCTGAAAACCGCTGCACTAGCTATGATCATCAAAAGCAAGTTCTGCCGAGTCTTCATATTTGTAAAACAAGAAAAAGAAGAAGAAAGGAAATAATATATCTGTTTGTTGGGTTTTGGTGAGCAGCTTGGGTTTCTCAGTTTCGGCTGAGAAAACGAAGAGCTCGGCAGAACTCTTGACTAGTAATTAAAACTGAGGCTGGAGATACATAATTATATGGATTGGATTTGGATATAAATGCTGAAATCCAAATGATTAAAATGGGAACTTGGCTGTATATGATTATATCAAATCACAATTCACAACAAAGACGTTGGTGAGACGAAGATGAAAATAGATTAAAAATTCTGGTTTGGCCAAAATCAGTCGAACCGTAACGGAACATTTAACTTTCGCTCCCATAATTCATTAGTTTGACACGTCACTCAAACTCTCTCGTGAAAAATTGACTCATGGCTAAGGAGAAAAAAGAAAAGAGTGCTGTTATTTTCATCACTCGTCCTATTTTTTCATTCATTTTATATTCAAAAATTTAAAGATAATTTTACTTTTTTGTAAAATGACTTTTAAGAACTTAGGGAAAAAACCTCAACTCATATACCCACCTATTTTACCGTTTGACAAAAAGAAAAAAAGAAGAAGGAAAGCGTACAACTCGTGAAATTGATCCAGTCCGTCAAACACAACTTGATCATCTCCATATGTCTCAAACTAATGATTACTTGAATTAATAATTAAAGAGTATTTTAAGAATAATAGTGGGTGGAAACATATGATTGTGTTTTTTCAAATTTACATGGTGAGTGAGAAGATAAGGTGAGTGAAGAAATATAACAGGATGGTGGAAATAACAGCACTCAAGGAAAAAAAAAAACGAAAAATGGAAATGTAGGATAAGGAAACTAATCCATGTTAATCAGCAGTTAACATATATGTTTGACCATATATGGTAATGCAAATATATTTTTAGACCATATATTAATATATATACGAGGATATACTTAGCATCCTTCCTTCCCATCCCATTACAATCAATTACATGACTATCGGCATCCATCTAAATTCTAATACAATTCAACTGACCAAGATTAATGTTCTTTAGAAATTAACAAAAGGCCTAGAAAGAAATAATCCTGGGCCGATCCACAAAAAACCGAGTCCATAGCTCAGGTGCAAGAGGTTTGAATGTTCGGCAGCAATCCAAAATAACAAAATATTAGAGCCCAAACCGAGCCCATCGTTGACCCAATTTTTGGCATGTAATATATTTTTTTATATTTATATATAAACGATACTCTAAATTACTGTAAGTTAATTTAGTATAGTCTATGCGTAAGGTATTCAAACTTAAGTGTAGAGAGACGAGCTCATTGTTCTAGCCAACTGGTTTAACCAACTGTTAATAGTCATGATATATTTATTTAAGAAGAAGAATCATGAATTGAATTAGGGGATGGTTCTTCTTTAAAAAAATAAGAATTAACTTTAAAGGATAGTTGATAAACATAACTACAGAATAGCACCAAAACATAATTAAATTGGCCCAAAGCAAAGCAAAACAAAAGAACCCATAACGTTACAAATCCCAACCCAAGTAAACTTTTCACAAGTAAATGTCATATAGAATAGAATAGATTATGGATATATCATTCGTCTTGAGAGAAGAATCGGTTGATGGTAGGCATGATCTCAGGCGGGCGGGTGCGGAGGAACTTGCGCAGCCCATGCTCTGCATACTTCTCTCCCTCTTCCTTATTTTCCAGCACTCCCATTCCACGCCTAGCTTTGTCGATTCTGCAAGTTCATTAAATTAATTCCTTAATCACACGTTTAATTTAATTAGGACCCTTTAATTATACATACATATAATAATAAGTATATTTTGTACCTGACATCTGGGTTGAGGAACACGTTCCTTGTAAGCTGAAATGCACACAAGCTTGTCACAAATGTCATCGCAGCCATTAGAGGGTATACCTAAACAAAACAAAATCCCACACATGAAATTTTTTCATTTATAAATTATTTTATTTTTTGACGGGTTCACTGTCCTAACCAACCGAGTCTAAACAAACAAACAAAAGCCGAACCAAAGCTTGCTCACCTCAGGCTTAATCCAGCGCCCCATCAGAAATAAAGATCTCCTTGTCTAGCTTTGTTGCTCTAATGAGAATGATATGATCGCCAACCAACAGACAGAGAAACAGGCTATCTTCTTGCTTTTTACTGTTACATTGGAATTCTATGTGCGCCTAGTATATATAGTGTCGTGTGGACTTGGGGTCACCAACAAGGAAGGGGAACTAGATGGAAAGTCTATCCTACTTACTGTGGGCTGCATCGATTTTGACCACCTAAAACCAGCGGCTCAGCCTCTGGATTTCTAAAACGCGTAACTTTTCAATGGCCATTTGGCAATAGCCTTTGCCTGTGGGTTGACAATTTAAGTCTTTGATCCTATCACTAGAATGTTCTTCTGCGGTGGCAATCAAATATTTGCAGAACATAAACTTAAAAGAATAATATTAATTCCTTGACAGATGAAAGTTAAAAGTAAAGGTGAATCATTTTATTAGTCCCTGAACTTAGACATGATTTGTATTTGAGTCTCTCAATTTTCAAAATCGTTCTCGTGGTCTTTTAACTTCAACCGTTAGACAAATGGTTGCCATCAATTTTGTTAAATGTAAGGACAAAATAGTATTTTTGTATCAAAATTGATTAAAATATAAATTAAAAATTAAAATTAAATTCTCTCTCCCCCCCTCTATCCCGATTTCTACTTCCCCAAACTTGATTTTTTTTGGTTGGTTTTTTATTTGATTTTCTTTTATTATTATTTTGAAGATATGATTTTTTATTCATTTTTTTGGTTTTAATTTAAAAACACTATTTTGCCTTTGCATTTGAGAAAAAGTTAACAAAATTGATGACAATACCATTTGTCTAGCGAAAGTGAAGTTATAGGACCATGGAACGATTTTCGAAATTGAGAAACTCAAATACAGATTGGGTCCAAATTCAAGGACTAATAATACGATTAACCATAAAAATAAAAATATGGGCCTAGAGTATACCAGAAAAATAAAAAAAAACTATTCTAGGCCTAGATGCCCCAGCCCAATCTTCATAAAGATATCACCAATTAAGAAATATGAGAATCTAGATTATAATGAATCGGCCCTTAATAGTTATCCGATTAATTGCAGAGTTATTATCGGATGGATGAATTGAACCCCTCAACATAGCCCCATCATTAAGAAGCACTTGGGCTGTTCTTGTTTTCAGCTAACAAATTAGCGATAAAACTGAATAGATGCATTTGATTTATGACCTAATGCTATAAATTATGCTTTTTGCACGACCAATTGATGCTTATATCTAACCTAAATTACTAGATCATCAATAGTTTGGCTATGAATCCCTTCTCAAATTGAATGATTCATGGAAATGAGTGGAAAAATACTGCAGCCAAAAAGAGAGACATTTTACTGTTGAAGCAAATCCAATTCAAGTCTGTTAAATGCAAAGCAGTTGAGTGGCCTTTCTAGCAGAAAGGGACTCAGTACTTGTCCCTACTTCGGTGTTTTGCTTATTTTCAAACTCATGCTTCTGACTTAAACCCTTGGAGACGAGCAAGATTTCAGACAAGACATAAAATATTCTAATGGCACACATGCTAAAATGATTACTATGGATGGGTCGAGCTTACCATGCAGAAGCAACCAGCTTGTATAATAATATAGTGGGATTTTATATATTAAATCAAAATTATAACATGTCTGGTTTGATTAAATATTTTTTGTAACATATGTATGGCCAATTTCTTAGCTTCAACTTCTAACCTCATTATCTGTCACCTTCAGCTGCAATCCGGACCGTTGAGATGTTGTGCTCACTGCAGATTTTTTTACCCTGCCTGGTCTCATTAGAAGTTGCTTTAAGACATGGAAAGCTAATCAGAAGTCTCCAGATGAGAGAGACTAAGAGAATTGAAGATGTTATAAGCATCTAACAACAATTTGGTAACCCATCTATGTAGAAAGCTAACAAAATTTTCTTTCCAGAGTCTCTATCTTTATTAAATACATACACATCCATTGCCCACTAGGAAGCTCATGATCGATTTCAGAGCCTTTGTTTAACAAGCCTGTGAACCCAGCTCAACAAAATTGCTCAAGCTTACAATCCAATTTCAAGCATTGGCAAGGTTGGTAATTAGGCTTTTGAACCAGAGATGAGATTCTTTGTCTCAGCTCTCTTCTTTCTTGTCATCTTTTCATATGCAGGTAAACTCTTCCTCCTTAGAACACTTTTACTTGGAATGAAACAAAATCACTTCTCGAATTTTGTTGTTCATGCATGTTTTGTGGTTTGATGCAGATGCATTTGATCCCTTGGATCCAAATGGAAACATAACAATAAAATGGGATATCATGTCTTGGACACCAGATGGCTATGTGGTGAGTATGTTACTTATCTATAGTTGAAAGAAATTTGTTGTAAAAAGATTTAGAGGGCATATGAACTTAGTCATCACATAATAAAATGTGTATCAATGACTATGCCTCCACTGAATTGTATTTTGCAGGCAGTTGTGACTCTGAACAACTTTCAAATGTATCGGCACATCATGAGCCCGGGGTGGACTTTAGGATGGACATGGGCTAGAAGAGAAGTGATATGGTCTGCGGTGGGAGCTCAAGCCACGGAGCAAGGTGACTGCTCTAGGTTCAAAGGGAACATACCTCATTGCTGCAAGAGAAACCCCACATTTGTGGACTTGCTTCCTAGTGTTCCTTACAACCAGCAATTCACAAATTGTTGCAAAGGTGGAGTGCTAGGTGCATGGGGCCAAGACCCCTCAGCTGCTGTCTCCGCCTTCCAGCTCAGTGTTGGATCAGCTGGCACTTCAAACAGGACAGTGAAGCTTCCCAGGAACTTCACTTTGCTAGGCCCAGGACCAGGACACACCTGTGGCAGGGCAAGAGTTGTGCCTCCCACAATTTTCTTGACACCTGATCGACGCCGAAAGACTCAGGCGTTGAGTAAGTTCCTCTGCCTGCTAGCTGACATGATGATCTAGAGATTAATAAAGTTCTTCATTCTAATATTTGATTTGATATATAAGTACACTCTGTTTAACTTAACATCATCATGTTTTTATGCAGTGACCTGGAATGTGACCTGCACTTACTCACAAATTCTGGCCAGAAAATACCCAAGCTGTTGTGTATCTCTCTCATCTTTCTACAATGACACAGTTGTTCCTTGTCCACCCTGTACTTGTGGTTGCCAAACCAAGGACAATTGTGTCAAGTAAGTCATGACCCTTTTGGACATTTTCAAAATATAGTCTAAAGTAACTTACATAATTTGTGCAGAGACGTATGCATAAATAATAACATGATCCATGTTGATTTTGTTACAGAAGTGACTCCAAAATTCTGAGCATGGTGGGAGTTAACACTCCGAAGAAAGACAATAAGCCGCTGCTGCAGTGCACAAGGCACATGTGCCCGGTTAGAGTGCACTGGCATGTGCAGCGTAACTATAAGGATTATTGGCGAGTGAAGGTTTCGATCACAAACTTCAACTATCGGATGAACTACACGCTTTGGACTCTGGTTGTTCAGCATCCTAATCTCAACAATGTCACACAAGTGTTCAGCTTTGATTACAAGCCTCTTGTTCCTTACGAGTCTATAAGTGAGTTCCAAACAATCTCCTCTTCCACATTGTTCTCATAGTCAGGGGCTAACATAGCTGTCATGTTATTTTATATGCAGATGACACTGGTATGTTCTATGGCTTGAAATTCTTCAACGACCAATTAATGGAAGCCGGGCCATTTGGGAATGTTCAGTCGGAGATGCTGCTTCGAAAGGACAAGAACACATTCACTTTGAAAGAAGGGTGGGCATTTCCTCACAAAGTCTACTTCAATGGTGATGAGTGCCAGTTGCCCCCTCCTGATGCCTACCCCTTTCTGCCCAACTCTGCCTATCAAAATCTACTTTCCTTCTCAACATTCATTTCATCATTCATTTTCTTCTTGATAGCCATTTGGTGATTTGGCTGCATAGATTTCGGAATTGTGGCAATATGGCTAATAAGTTTTTTGAAGCAAAGGTCTAAAGGATATTTTGCACATAGAAATGAAGCATAGGCACTAAAATTCCAAGGGCTCTTTCTTTGACGAACTAAACTTGACTTACTCATATGTATCTCGTGAATAGAATGAGTCTGGTATTTGAGTTTCTATGTTCTATCATCATCAGGAATATAGTATCATGTAAGTAGATCTTTGTTTTTTTGAGAGATGCAAGTAGATCTATTAAATTTTGTTTTGTGCTGCAATTTGAATTTAAATTAATGCTGGTGATATTTTTGTACACAGCCGGCAACTTGAAAATCAATTCCAATCTCGAAAAATTATATATGCATTTGCACTCAACAAGTTAATGCTTACAACTAACCTTCTCAACAGCGAAGGCATTAGAGAATGACTATTATGTGCTTCAAAGTAAAACTATATCAGTCAATGCTTGTCAAATGGCATCTTCAATTTAATGCAGAACTGCCATGATTTGATTGAATCAATCCGGTCATATGAGATGTCAGAACGAAAAAAAACTGTAAGATCGATACTATGATCAGATTCAATAGGTAGTTAATCATTCTTATTGATTTACAATCACGATTACAATACCCTGGTCACTCTACAAGTGAAAGGGGTTGACTACATGAATATACACAACACAATAGCCAGAAGTAACCCACTCTTATGTAGTATCAAGAAACAAAAATGGACACCAGCAGCATACTTGAATCCATCTAACTTCATGGTGGAAGCATTTCACCAAAACGCATGGAAAATTTTGAGTGGCTTCCATAAATTTTGAGGTCAACTAAGCTCTTTGAAAATCTAAGATTTGAACGCTTGCAAGCTCAGGTTAAGCATGAACATACATGAGTGCAGCGGTTGATAGAGAAGTCATGATTAGAGTAAGCAGAGAGGTATACTGTCGGAATCCAGAATTTGGCAACCATGGATAGGCATCAGGAGGTGGCATGACACAGTTATCGCCATTGAAATAGATCCTTCGAGGGAAAGCCCAACCCTTATCAAATGTGAAAGTTGCTTGATCCTTCCGGAAAAGCAGCTCTGACTGTACGTTACCAAGAGGCCCAGCTTGCATCAGGAAATCGTTGTAGAACTTAAGTCCCCATAGCATGGCTGTATCATCTGTTTGAAAGAAAACCAGATTACACATTCCCAACTTTCAATGTGCACGCATAATAATGAAGATTAACATATGCAGGTCTTTTAGAAATCTTGGAAAACTTGAAGTACAGGTCAAATCACATAATAACACTACGATTAAAGAACATATGAAAAAATAATAACTAATAAGTCAGGATTAGCATACTTATTGTCGCATAAGGAGTTAATGACTTGTAGTTAAAGCTGAAAATCTGGGTCAGATTGTCAAAGTTTGGGTGTTGGACAACTAAATTCCAATCCGAGTAATTCATCCTGTAATTGAAGTTTGTAACTGTAACTTTCACTCGCCAATATTCCTTGTAGTTTAGCTTGACATGCCAGTGAACTCGGATTGGGCACATATGGTTAGTGCATCGAACCAGAGGCATGTAGCTATTCTTGCTAGAGGCTGAGACAACTGAAGCCAAATAGGGAGAATCTGGCCTGCAAATTCACAGAGAACATAAATGTCTTATAGAAAAATAAGAAACATTCCATCTTAAAATCAGGAAAAGGAAGTTTAAAAAGGTGATTCTGGAAGAGAGCTCACTCTACACAGCTTCCTGGATGAGTTGCATTACTTTGGCAGCCACATGAACATGCTGGGCAGGGCACTACCGTGTCATTGTAGAAGGATGAGAGTGAGACACAGCAAGTGGGAGTTTTCTGAGCCAGGAATTGCGAATATGTGCACGTAACATTCCATGTCACTGTCATGAACAAGAGGTAAGATTAAACTGATGTTTTCTTAGCACAAACACATGTCTTTAAAAACATTCATAATATTATTATAACTTACTCATAGCTTGAGTGACTCTCCGTTTATCTGGAGTGACAAATTTAGTAGGTTTGACGACATTTGCGCGACCACAAGTATACCCAGGCCCTGGTGCATTCAGAGTGAAATTTTTAGGAACTCTGACCGTCTTGTTAGTGGTTCCTGCTTGACCAACACTTAGTTGAAAAGACCCCACAGCATTGGCTGGATCCTGCACCCATGAAGTAAGTACTCCTCCTTTGCAACAATTTGTAATTTGTTGATTGTAAGGAGTTCCTGGCAATAAATCAACAACAGTTGGGTTCCTTTTACAGCAGTGGGGGATTGTTGTTTTAAATTTTGAACAATCCCCTTGCTCTGTGGCTTGTCCTCCCACCATGTTCCATATAACCTCCTTCTTTGCCCATGTCCATCCCAGTGACCAGCCTGGTGCTTGAATGTGCCGATATTTCTGGAAGTTATTGATGGTAACAACAGCCTGTTTATTCAAAGAGAATGTTGATTAGATATTTACCTTATTAAACTATTCTTAAGTGGAAGGTAAAATGAATCCATGCTAAAATGGTGCTTTCACAACTAACAGAGATTTAATTTACTCAACCAAAAGAGAAACATGTAGATTTAAGCTCACCTTTTATGTAGAGGACCTCACCCTAAGTTTAATTGCCGAATATCCCCAGTAGGAATGTACATTGCAAGTGACAAACATACCAAAAAACCCCAATCCTACTCTATGGAAAAAAATATCTGAATCAGAGTAACTATGTAGGCTATGAAAGATTCACTAAACTTTCTTACGCTCATGCCAAGGCTGAGTGCACTCTAATCTGTGCAAGCAAGAAGCCAAATGGAAGTATGAAGTTCAGATGTTGTTCAGGTTAGGCAACTAACGTTTGAAGAACTTGATAAGCAGCTCTTGTTATTCCTTGGAATTCAGAACCATTTTTCTGTATTATCTATGTTCATTGTATGTTTATTTCTTTCCTTGAAGGCAACCACATTAGAAAAGCCGTGCAATTAACGTAAAAAATGAATAAATAAACACTTCTCGACTATCACAGGCTCAAAATTCAAATAACACTTACAACATAGCCATCAGGAGACCAGCTTATAATATCCCATTTGATTGTGATATTTCCATTGGGGTCAAGCGGATCATATGCTTCTGTTAAGAAATAAGCAAAACAATGAACACTGTGATGAGCTGAATCAATAGAGATTATGTAAAAATCGTAAATTTGGAGTCTTGTTCTCATTTTCCTTGTAATAGAAAGTATTTGATAGCTGAATTAGTTCAACTGATTAAATTTTCTTTCTTCAGTATCTCATCTGTTAAAACTAACAAGTTCGAATTCTTTGTGAAAGAAAAAAAGAGTTCGAATTCCAAAACAGAACTCAAAAATGGAAAAACAAGAGCTAAGGTCCATATTTTCCATCAAAACTCATTTGCATCAACATCAGAGAATTAAACGTTCTGATATTAAACAAAAATTGATTTCCTCATTTGTCAAACTCAAAACCAAAACCCAAAACCCAAAACCCAAAAGTTGCCAAAACCTCACAAACATTTCTCCAATCAAACAGTCAACTACAAGTCTACACCTTCAAGGAACAGAATCCAACTAATATGAGACACTCAGACACATTAGGCCACTATAGACTTAAAAAGGAATAAACCCATGAATATAATCAAATTCCAAGAAAAAAAAAATACTAACTTTAGAAAGATTGAATGAGAAAGAGGAAGACTGATGATACCTGTAGCAGTGAAGGTGGTACAAGCAAGTCCAAAGAGAAGCAAAATGGTGAAACTGATCAATTTTGAGACTGATCGAATCATGGGTAGGAACAGAGGCCCCATTTTCTGTTAAAAGATTGTGTTCTGGTCCGAATGTCTGAGTTTTATTTCTTGGGTGGCGAAAAGTTTCTTTCTTTTTGGTCAAGAGGGTGGCACAAGTTTCGTTTTTTCACACAGAAAAAGGCGTAAAGGGTGGAGAGAGAGTGGGACGAACGCGGTAACGTGCGTGCTCCCTTGCCAGTCTGCCTGCCAAAGTCCCCCAGTTTAAAATGTAGTGAATTTAAAAATAAAACTAATATTGTATTAACGGGTTATTTATTAAAAACAAAAAACAAAAGAATACTTAAACATATTAATTGACTGTTTCAAAGTAAATGCTTGACAGTTGTGATGAACACAAATCATAATCAAACGGCTTGGCAATTGGTATTTGGGCAATTGGCAGCTTCTTGCAGACCAAAAAAGAATTTGGCATCTTCTGGTAGTTACTAATGGTCTTGGTTCGAAGCTTGATTGTCTTTGTGGTTTGGAGTTTGTTCACACTCCAAGGTTGGTTGGCATTGACCATTAGGCTAAACTAAGTCATGTTTTCAATTGGAAAATGATGATTTGTAGCCTAGCAGCAAAAGCTTTATTGAAAAGTTTAGATGCAAAGTTACATTTCAAATGCATCTTCTGTGGGTAATACCGGATTTATTAATTTTTATTCCAAGATTTTATAAACCCTTTTTGGAGAATAGAAGACAAAGACCTTGTCCTAAATAGAACACAATTTTTATTATTTAAATGTAAATTGTACCAAATGTGTATTGGAGGGAGGTATACAGTGTACATCCAATTCATATGTCACATGTGGACGCCAATAAGCATTCCCTAAAATCTGGTCTCCAACATAAATTTGTAATGCATGAACTGGCTACACGTTTTGACTCTTTTAGTTTTGCAACCTTTCCTGATTCTCAAAAGCTTCACCAGTCCCAGCCATCATCACTACCATTCAATATTACTGAATATACTATTTTATAGATCAATCAAGAAGGATTATTTTTTATTATTCTTATATGCTTGACTCGTGTGGAACATATATTTCATCGACCAATAAGAACGTAACACGTGAAAAAGGAATATTTTTAAGTTAAACTAATTACCATAATTAATTTCTACTTGATTAAGAAAATTATATTTGATTTAATGTAGGAATATCTTCATAAATCAAGGAACCCATCTCCACAGGAACGGACTCAGGAATCTTATCTCATAGGGTCATAGTGTAAAAGTTCAGTTTTTTTGGAGGAGCTGGGGAGGTCTTTTGGTGGTTTTGGGGTGGGTGGGGTGGTTGGTTGGTGTTGGAGATTGGGAATTTGGGTTTGAGGGTTTAGGAATAGTGGTTTTGGATTGGAGATGAGGAAGTCGAGAGAGTTCTCTTGAATCTGTTTTTTATTTTTTTTTATTTTTAAATATTTATTTATTTATAAAGACTTGGACCAAAATGACGTCGTTTTGTATGGTTTTAAAAAAATAAAAAAAAATAAAAAATAAAAAATAGTCGTTTTGGCGTGTTGAAAAAAAAATGCTGGGCCAAAACGACACCGTTTTGGCCAACATGTTTAAAAAAAAAAAAAACTGTGGCATGAATGATGGATTTGCCTAAGCCCCCGGTCCTTTTACAACATCTTGTTTTGCTTGAGAATGGAGATCTAAGGCACAAACAAAGGGCGCATGTCAGTAATCTGTATTATGTTTGTTCTGCAAAGTAGATAGCCAACAAAAGAAAGAAAACAAAGAGGAAATGTTCTTATCTTTTTATTTCTCTGGTTTATTGTCTAATCCCCAGTGAAGTCGCCAATTTATGTAAGGGCTTTTTCATTCCGGCAGCTACTGATGGGCCTAGGCTGCTGTAAAAAGCTAAATGTATGAAATTGTCTCTTGAGTCTGAGTTCAAGGATCATACTCTAAGAGTGTTTCGAAAGGGTAGCTGAGCCTTAGGAAACACTTTGGTCTTCTTCACCACTGAAACCAACAGTCGCTTACGGATAAATTCTTGGGCTTGACATGAGAAACTTGTGGCATGGGAGCTGAGCATTCACAAGTTTAGCATGAGAAAGAGAAGGCTTGGGTTTCCTATGAGACACATAGGCTTGAAGTAAAGGGAAGAGAGAGTTTTTGGGAGAATTTGTTGAGGGGAGATAGGAAGAGATGGGGAAAAGGAATGTGGTGGGTTGAGCAAGTTTCCGGCAACTTGACGAAAGCTTCGTCAGGTTCTGTAATGGCTTGACATAGGATAAAAAGAGAAGCAATGGAAGAACATGACTTGAAATCGAAGGGTTACAAGGATGAGAGATGAAGCTTGATCTATCTAGATGTGTTTATCGGAAAGAGAAGAAGAAGATAGAAGCATGGGTGGCTTTAACAGATTTCTAGCAGCTTGATGAAAGCTTCGTTAGGCTCTTAGGTTGCTTGACAGAAGAGAAAATGGGAAGAGATGGAGGAATAAGGCTTGAAATTGAAGTGTTCTAGGGATGTGAGGTGATGCTTGCTCTCTCTGGATGTGGGTTTTGGGAGAGAGAGGAAGAAGATGGAAGAACAAAGCATGAAATTGAAGGGTTCCAGAGGGAAAAAAATTAATTTGGGGGTCTTGTGCTGTGGCACTGCTTGTGCACCTTCCGGGCGCCTGAGCCTATACCTGCACGTAAGGAGGCTGCAAAGACTTTAAAATAGCATCTCTGACGTGCTTCACCATACCAGGCTGGCTTTCTTAATCTTAATTTATTTTTTATGTGTCTCTTAGTTTTACTTTACCTTAAAAAGCTTTCTATTTTGTTCTATATATTATTTATAATATAAATTTTTTTGCATATGGCTTTATAGAAAAAAGAAAAAACTATAAATTTTATAATAGCTAACTCCTCCATGTTCTGTTTCCATGCAGTATAATCAAAATTGGTACATAGTTTTGTTGTGCTAGTTTCCTACTCTCTTTTGCAGTTGTTACGTTTACTTTTGGGATATTTCTTTCCCTCTTTCCAGGAAAGAAGGGCAAATTTAAACATAGGTTCTTTGTGCTTGGTATTTTGTAAAATCAAATACATTATATTTATATGTGTATATTGCTATATAGTAATGGATAATACTCAAAATACTCTTATCGATAAACAACAATATGAATTTCTCTTTTTTAAATACTTTAATTAGTAGTTATGTTTTAATTATGATTTACTTAGTGAATATTTAGTATTTAAATATTTAAATATATTTTATTTTTAATCAATAATATGTGAGCACTTTGTGAATAATATTTGAATTTTGTGTACATTATTGAAAATTTTGTATAAAAAAAACAAGTGTATTAAACATAAAAAATACGTACATACGTGTACAATATGAGTATTAAACATGAAAATGCTAAATTCTTTATATGGGTAATAATTCTAGAAAAGTAAAAACTCGAAAGGGGACAATAAAGACTTGTGTAATGGCCTAATAGTAATGGATAATGCTATAAACTACTCTTATCAATAAACCAAAATAAGGAAAATCAATTATTAAAAAAAAAAATCACAGTATCTATGTACAGCGTATAGCCGGCTATACTATTTATAAAAAAAGTATTAAAAAAAAGACCCTAGTAATTCTGTGCAGCTATACTCTTTTATATAAGAAAAAATAATTTGGCGTTTATCCACATAGCTATACTATTTATAAATAAATAAATAAATAAATAAAAACCGCCTAGCGAGTGCGTGTTTTTGTGAAAAGCGTATTGCCGCACGGCTAAATAGAATATTTCAAACATACAGCCAAGCGGCTATACTCTATAAATAGAATT
This sequence comes from Prunus mume, assembly GCF_029339155.1. Taxonomy (NCBI): domain Eukaryota; kingdom Viridiplantae; phylum Streptophyta; class Magnoliopsida; order Rosales; family Rosaceae; genus Prunus; species Prunus mume. The sequence continues at coordinate 20,421,837 of NC_142701.1, read as the reverse complement.
TTTTTTTTAAAAATAGTGTGGCTGTGCTGCCTTTAATTTGTAGTTATGTTTTAATTATTATTTACTTAGTGAATAATTAGTATTTTAATATATTTTATTTTTAATCAATAACTTGTTAATAATACGTTAATTTTGTGTGTAGTATTAAAAATTTTGTAAAAAAAAAAAAACAAGTGTATTAAACATGAAAAATGCATACATACATGTACAATACGAGTATTAAACGTGAAAATGCTAAATTCTTTATACATGTAATAACTATGAAAAAGTAAAAACTCAAAAAGAGAGAATAGAGACTCGGGTAATGGCCAAATAGTAATGGATAATGCTCTAAACTACTCTTATCAATAAACAAAACTTGGGGACAAACAAGTATAAAAAAAGAAGATCACAGTGCTATTAAATGGGTATAGCCCCACGGCTATATTATATATAAACAAAGAATTAAAAAAAAGAGGACCATAGTAAAGCCGGTGGGCTATACCCTTTTTTTATTAAAAATAATAATTTGGCAGTTATACTATTTATAAATAAATAAAAGGACCCGCCTAGCGCTCAGCGCTTGTAAAGCGTATAGCCCAGCGGCTATATTTATAATTTTCTTAAAAGTATAGCCGCGCGGCTATACCCATGGAATAGCATAATCTGAATTTCTATTTTTTAATTACTTTAGTTAGAAGTTATGTTTTAATTATTATTTACATAGTGAATAATTAGTATTTAAATATTTAAATATATTTTATTTTTAATCAATAATATGTGAGTAATTTGTGAATAATACTTGAATTTTGTGTGTATCATTGAAAATTTTGTATAAAAAAAGTGTATTAAACATGAAAAATACGTATATACATGTACAATATGAGTATTAAATGTGAAAATACTAAATTCTTTATACGGGTAATAACACTAGAAAAGTAAAAACTTAAAAGGGGAGAACAGAGACTCGGGTAATGGCCTAATAATAATGGATCATGCTCTAAACTACTCTTATCGATAAACAAAAATCAAGATTCATATTTTGAAGGCCCTGTGCGGAACTTAAACTGAGGTTTTCACATAATCTGATACAAACTTACACTTTGGCATACAAATTTTTTATTTTTTAAAGTTAAATATCATCGTCAATTAGCATGCAAATCACAAATCAAATTTATAAAAAAATTGATGTTTCAATGAAACTGAAATACATATATAGATTAGGTTTTCCTTTCAGTGCTTGTTAACTATATGAAGACTTGTATATATATGAAGTATATAAATCAATCATCACCCCACAACCAAATATAATATTATATATATAAACTATCAAATATATATGAACTATTTCATTATATAATCAATCAGCGTGATGAAACAGGCGGGCCTCCGGAGAAGTTCCATTTCTAGGAATATCATTTGATTAACTCGATGCAACAACGAAATAATTTTGATAAATCATTGTATAATTAGGAGATACTTTCCTAATTCTTTACTGTATCTAATTCTTTATAAAGCCCACATGTAAACTCTTATATATACCTCCTTGTGGAGAAGAATAAATTCAACCTAATAAATTCAAACCATATTCATATTTTAGCACAACCCTTGTATTTGTGTAGGGTAGTATGAATTTTACTTTTAATCTCTTTGCTTGTCTCTTTTGGTGTATGACAGTGACGTGGAACGTGACATGCACGTTTTCACCATTCATCGCTCACAAAATGCCAACATGTTGCGTCTCTCTCTCCGCATTTTACGATAGCAACATTGTGTCGTGCCCAACTTGTTCATGTGGCTGCCCAAGTAATACAAGCAGCCCACAAATATGTGCAGAGTGAGTTTCATTACTTTATCTCACTTAATTTCTTGTAACATTTAGTGTTTTTGTGAGTATAATTTAAACATGCTTTTGTGAATTTGTAGGAGGGATGCCATGAATAGCTTCGAGCCTCTGGTTCGATGTAGTGATCATATGTGCCCAATCCGAGTTCATTGGCACATTATGATGAACTACAAGAAGTACTGGCTGGTAAAAGTTACGATAACTAACTTCCATTACAGAATGAACTATTCTGACTGGAATTTAGTTATCCAACACCCCAACTTCGATGACATGGCTCGAAGTTTCAGCTTCAACTACAAATCTCCGAGTCTGTATGGGACAATAAGTAAGTTCCTTTCACTAACATAACTAAGTTAAGACTATTAATTAATGTGTAAATTATTAATTTGGTTTTTTTTTTCTCTCAACAGATGATACTGTAGTGCTTTGGGGAATTAACTTGTTCAATGACATTCTGTTGCAATCTGGGCCAAACGGATACATACAGACAGAGTTGCTCTTCTACAAGGATCGAGCAACATTTACTTTGGAGGATGGTTGGGCATTTCCTAAGGCTATATTATTTGATGGAGATTACTGTCAAGTGCCACCTCCTGACATCTATCCAAGCTTGCCAAAAATAATTGGGAAATCAGATATATAGGATATTTGACACAAAAATTAATATAATGGCTCTCACTGGTCATGCAACTTAGATTTCTCCATTGGTGCATGTATGGTTTCCATCTGTACCAAATGAACATGAGGGCGACATAAAGCCTGTCAGTCTGACTATATATACATATGAATCACAGCCATTTTGACTTTGCATATCTAAATCCTTTTGCAATACTCAAAGACCTGCAAAGACCTGCAGAAGCATGCTTTCATATGAAACTGTGTTTTCTTCATGGTCTATCCCCTTGGGAGCATATATATACAAATACAAGAAGTGAAGTAAATATGTGTTTGTTTTTTCCTCATTTACCACTGACCACTCATCTAAAAAAAAAATAAAAAAAATACATGAGGAGCTATAATTTCCTAATCTCGAACAGATGGTCACATAACCAGGGCACTTTAACAATAGTACACAAGGGCGCTTATAGACCAACATACAAATTTCATAAAAAAAAAAGAGAGGACTAATTAGGATAATAAATAAGCCCCCCTCCCCAAGATGAAGCTTTACTAGCTTCATTTCATTCTGTATGGATATGTTGCTGTAATGATCCTCTCCAGAAGATAAACTTAAGTCAGTATTAAATCACAGTTATTAAGAGTCCCATTCTCTTGATTTAGAAGCATGAGATTCAGATCCACATATAACATTCTTACAAAGTAGAAAACAGTTCAAGCCTTTGAAAGAGATATTACTTAGCTTAGAAACTCTCATAAAATCCTCTTGCCCCTTCTTTAGCGCATTACACTGCTCAAAGAGTTCTGCATGACACTTCTTACTGCTTTGGTGATTAGATTCAAGTCTGCTAAACAAATTCCTAAGCTGTCAAACACCAAAAAAATATCAGCATGAATTTACTTGTAGGAATTTCAGCAGAAATCCTACCCTGCAGAAATGAGCTTAAAATGAAACCCATCAAAGGTTGACCTGATTTCCAGTAATGCTAGGAAGATTCCAAAAATACAACTAAAATTTTAAAATTATATACATTACAAAATGCCAATATAAATAAGCATGAGAAATTTTCTTCAATCAAATAAACTTAGAAAAGAAATAAGGCCTCAATTCAAAGCTGTATGTGGAACCATCTACTTACAGAAGTTCCTATCTTGTCTTTGAGAACTAGGTCTTCATCCACTAAACTGAAATCATCTACGTATGGAGGTTCCTATCTCGTCTTTGGGCCTGACATCTCAAGCTCCTTCAGCTGAAATCATCAGCAAAACATATGAACATAACTGTACGATATAAGCTGAAACAATTGGTAGAGGGAGACCACATAAATAAAAAGCATGCAGCAAAATTTATATAAGCAACAATCAGTATGGGACGAGGCTATGTTGTTAATAATATGTATGGGAGCTAAATCTCTGACCCGTTTAAATGAACTCACTTCATCATAAGTTGAAACATCAATTTCGCATATTAAATAATGATAAACTAAAGGACTCTTTTACAAAAGCAAATTCAGGTATAGCTCTTCAGGAAGGAGGTGGGGCCTTCCGCCAATCAAGATACCAAAACACAGACAAAATACCACCTTTTAGCCTGCACCGATCTCCTTCTCCTTTGCCTTGCACAAGTCCTCTGCTGTCTTGACAAACCTTTTAGTCAACTCATCAACCTGGAAAATGTAGTTATTTCGAAGAACCAATGAGCAATCTATCAGATTGGGTAAACAAATATTTCATTCATATATATTTTGATATATAACAATAGGAAGGTTATATATACAGAGCCTAGGAAACTATTCCCGGAAAGTAATTATGTTCCTATAATCTTGCATAATCAAATAGTTGACTTAGACTAATTAGGAATGTACAGCTCATTGACACTCCCCCTCAAGTTGGAGCATATATGTCGTCAATGCCCAACTTGCTAAGTGAGCTGTGAAATACCCTGCCTGTGACTACTTTGGTCAGGACATCTGCAAGTTGATCTTTAGATTTAACAAATGATACCTTAATGATCTTCACCTCGAGCTTCTCCTTGATGAAATGTCTATCAACTTCAACATGCTTGGTTCTATCATGTTGCACTGGATTATGTGCAATGTCTATTGCAGCTTTGTTGTCACAATTCAATTGCATGGCATGTTTGGGTTTGAACCCCAATTCCCCCAACAAATTCCTTATCCAGAGTAGCTCACATACTCCATGCGCCATATCTCGATATTCTGCTTCAGCACTTGATCTTGACACTACTTTCTGTTTTTTACTTCGCCAAGATATTAGATTGCCTCCCACAAAGGTAAAGTATCCAGATGTAGATCGCCTGTCAGTAATAGAGCCCGCCCAGTCCGCGTCAGTGTGACCCTCAACATCTAGATGACCATGTCGTGCGAACATCAATCCTTTTCCAGGAGATGACTTCAAGTATCTCAGAATTCGGTTTATCGCATCCATGTGGGCTTCACTTGATGTATGCATGAACTGACTCACCACATTTACGACATATGCTATATCAGGTCTAGTGTGTCATAGATAGATTAACTTACCCACAAGACGTTGATATCTTTCTTTGTTGGTGGGTACCTGATCAGGATATTCACCAAGCTGATGATTCAACTCCATTGGCGTATCTGCTGGTATCTGGCTAACATTCCAGTGTCAATCAAAATGTTAAGGATATATTTCCGTTGTGACAGAAATATTCCTTGTTCTGAATGAGCCACTTCGATGCCTAGGAAATACTTCAGAGCAATAAGATCTTTCATTTCAAACTCACTTGCCAAGTGGTGCTGCAATGCTGCCTTTTCTACTGGGTCATTCCCGGTAACTACCATGTCATCAACATATACAATAAGGGCAGTGACTTTACCTTTCTTATGTTTCAAGAAAAGAGTATGATCTGAGTTACTTTGCTTGTATCCAAAATCCTTCATTGATTTGCTAAACTTTCCAAACCATGCTTTGGGTGACTGCTTCAATCCATAAAGAGACTTTCTCAGTTTACAAACTATGTTGCTAGTATTGGGCCCCATCTTGCATCCTGGAGGGGAATCCATATAGTCTTCTTCTTCTAGGTCGCCGTGCAGGAAGGCATTTTTGACATCAAACTGGTGTAATGGCCAGTTTAGGTTTGCTGCCAGAGACAGAAGTACCCAAATTGTGTTTATCTTGGCTACAGAGGCAAATGTCTCTCCATAGTCAATCCCATAAGTCTGAGTATAACATTTCGCCCTCAATATTGCTTTGTATCATTCAATGGTGCCATCTACCTTAAACTTTACTGTATATATCCATCTACAACCCACTGTTCTCTTCCCTTTAGGAAGGATAGTCATCTCCCAAGTGGAATTCTTCTGGAGGGCCTTCATTTCACCATTCATCGCTTGAGTCCACTTGGGATTTTTCAGAGCTTCCTGCACATTACTTGGAATAGATACAGTGGATAATTGACATACAAATGATGCACATGACGGATACAACCTATGTAGGGACACATGATTAGCAATAAGGTATTTTACTTTTATTTTTGGGTCCGGGTCATACTGTTGTCTAGGAATCCCTCTAGTGGTACGAATAGGTAACTGATAACCTATTTTTCCTGTATGACTCAACTCAGGTAAAGTGCTTAAGTTGGAGTTTAAATGTTCAATTACCTGCAGGGAATCTTCAGGACTTGATTGGATGATTGGTGATGGTACTGTAGTAGGAGGGAAATTATCTAAACCACCATATGGAGTTTCCAGTAACTCTTGATCTTGTTGCACTACTGTAGCTGGTTGCTCGGACACTAACTGCTCTAAACATTTTGTTGAATTTGGATGCTCTGAGTATCTTCTGCAAAGATAGAGCTTTCCCCTGCAGAGGATGCTCAAAACTCCCCATGAGTAATAGAACTCACTCTCGTGGAAAGTCACATTTGCGGTAACATGCATGGTCTGAGTGGGAGGATGGAAACACTTATAGCCCTTCTGAGTGTCAGCATAACCCACAAAGACACAACGCAGTGCACACGGATCAAGCTTGCCATGCTGATGTGGATACACTTGAATATAAGCAACACAACCAAAGAGACGTAGTTCGAGATTTGGTGTGGATGGCATGGTGAGGAGAGTGGTCAATGTCTGAAATGGAGTTTGATACTGAAGAGTGCTGGATGGTGTTCTATTAATGAGGTAAGCAGCAGAACAAAGAGCCTCCCCCCAAAAATGATGAGGCATACGGGCCTCAAATAAAGAGGCACTAACAACCTCCAAGAGATGACGATTCTTACGCTCTGCGACGCCATTATGTTGTGGTGTATAAGCACATGTGGTTTGATGAACAATTCCATGTTGACTTAAAAAATTATGTAGGTCATGGTTGTCGTACTCTCCTCCATTGTCAAACCGAAGCGTAGTGATTTTCTTGTCAAACTGAGTAGCAACATATTGATAAAATAACTTAAATTTGGCGGTGACTTCACTTTTCTGCTTTAGGGGAAAAACCCAGGTCATCCGGGTGCAATCATCAATAACCGTCATAAACCACTTAAAACCGCTAATAGTGGGAACTCGTGATGGTCCCCAAACATCAGAATGGACAATCATGAAAGGCATAAAACTTTTATTCAATCTTAATGGGTAAGAAATACGATGGCTTTTGGCCAAAATGCAAGTTTCACAATGAAAGTCTGATTCAGCAAACTGGGAAAACAAATATGGAAATAAAAGTTTCAGATAACCAAAAGAAGCATGCCCTAATCGTCTATGCCATAGCCACATTTTCTTCATCCTGATAAACTCATCTCTTCTCACATGATGTGCGTGACTCAATCTCGTATAGCTGTCTTCTGTCAAGTCCAGATAATACAACTTTCCCCTCATAGTACCACATCCAATCACGGTCCTGGTGAGAAGATCCTGAAACAGACAATACAATGGCCAAAAACACACGGTACAATTAAGGGAATCAATGATTTGAGGAACAGATAACAAGTCATATTCGAGTGAAGGGACAACTAAGACATGATCAAGACTTAATGAGGATGTAAGATATAAAGACCCTTCTCCCATAACTTGGGAGGTGGTTCCATTGGCACTGGTAATATGTGTTTGGCTTGATGGTTTGGTAGAGTGCAACCTAGTAAAACTAGATGTCATGTGATCAGTAGCGCCAGTGTCAATAATCCATGATCTATTACAAGTAAGTGAAGATGTGCAAGAGGTACCTGAGGTGGCCAAGGCCTTGGAGCCAGATGTACCTGATGGAGGTTCTGATGCAGTCTCCTCGGATGTGAGCGGATGCAAATGAGGCTATAGACGAATCCTTTTTGCGCCCTTTGTGGACCCATCCTTCTGGATAACCAATGATCTCATAACAGCCCTTAATTGTATGATTATCTAAACCACATTTGGTACACTTCATTGGAGGCCGGTTATGAGTAGGGTCGACATTATAGTTGTTCGGTCGAGATTGTTTAGACCTCGCAGAGCCAAGGCTGTGGCTTCGGAGGTTACACCACTTCAGACATGGTTACACGGTTACTCTCTCTTTTAATATGTACATATGCGGCCTCCAGTTCGGGCTTTAGCTCAATCCTCAAAATCTCTCCTCGGATTTGATCGAAATTATTGTCCAAACCTGCAAGAAATATATAAACTCGGAGACAATCAACCTCTTTGCATCTAGTCTCAATGTCTTTCGGATGCTCCATGGTGCTTGGACTTAATTGATCAAGCTCTTGAAACATCTCAGTGAGCTCACTGTAATATTTGGCAACTGATGCACCAGCTTGCTTCATTATGAATGATCGTCTGTGAAGGTCATAAATCTTGGCTTCATCAGCACCATCTGAATAGGTTTGCTTGATTGTAGCCCAGACTTGCTTTGTTGTGTCATAACGAATAAATCGTTTAATCTGATTAGGTTGCATGGCGTCGAACAAACAACTCTTGACTTGGCAATCCGATGCACGCCATTTATTAAATGTGGGATCTGTGTATGCAGGTTGGGCAATATCACCAGTCAAGTGGCCATGTTTTTCTTGCCCAGCTATCTTCATCTCTATGATTTGATGCCATAGAGAATAATTATTCTCATCCAGTTTGATTCCTGCGGAGAAGTTGGAGGTGTCACTCTGCAAAGTGACGATTTGTGTGGTAGTTTTGGAGCCTCCTGACACCAAGGATTGATTGGTGTTTGCTGACCCATCACCGTTGGCCATGATATTGGCTTACAAGTGATGAGAGAAAAAAAAGAGGCAAAAAGAAATCTGTAAAGTTACTCTGGGTAATTGATGAGAAAAGGACACAAAAAATATTGGGTTGAAGGGAAACAGTGATTTGAGGTGGTTTGTGAGATTTGAATATTTGTTGAATGACGTGACAAACTAGTTTGACAAACTGGTGCTGGGTTGTGAGATGAAATACAGGCTGGTTTGACAAACTGATTTGATGAAGGTGGACAATAAAGACAAACTGATGGAATATAGATGGAATATAGGCTGGTTTGCAATAAGAAATATAGAGGTTTTGGGAAAAGAATAATGCTACTCTTACCACATTTGTATACCACATTCTCATACCACCTTATGTGGCAGATGAAGTGGACAACACATCAATTAAAATTAAAGGTTTTTTAGGTTTTAGACATAAAAAAAATTTCACTTTTGGAAAAAGCCAAAGCTTTTTCAAAAAAGACAAAAAAACCACTCAACTTTCAAATCAAAGACATGCAAATGTATTGGATTCCTTAGGAAATCTAAAAATAAATAAGGGCATTTTTGTCCATTTTTGCTTCTTTTAAAATTGTTCTCTCTCCTTTTGCTTTTTCTAAAATGTCCCTAAAATTAATTTAAAGTTTTCTTATCTTTTATGATTTATTGACACTTTTTAATTGATGTGATTGTCCACTTCATCTGCCACATAAGGTGGTATGAAAATGTGGGATATAAATGTGGTAAGTGTAGCATTACTCTTGGGAAAAAGAAGGCAAGGGAATGGTTGAGTGATTTTCTGGTGTTGGGTTTGTTGACGGCTGCTGTTGCAGAAGCGATTGCTAGGGTTAGGTCAAGAGACAGTCATGATCGGCTGCTCTGATACCATATCAGATTGGGTTAAAAAATATTTCATTCATATATTTTGATATATAACAATAGGAAGGTTATATATACAGAGCCTAGGAAACTATTCTCGGAAAGTAATTATGTTCCTATAATCTTGCAAAATCAAATAGTTGACTTAGATTAATTAGGAATGTACAGCTCATTGACACAATCAAAGGCTTGCATCATATTAATATAGGGACAGTTAGCTTGTAATTTAGAGCTCACCTATTTCTCTATTCTTTTTAAATCATCCTTGGGGTAGCTTGAATACAACTTTTTTATTGTATCCATTGCCTGTAAAAGAAACCAACAATCTATTTAGCCACACCGCCGGAAAGCTGCAAAACATAGAATTCGTACTCAGATATCAAGGGTAATCCTTTTACACCCCTGACATTGTTTTGGTCCTCCGTGATACTACAAATGGCACATTTCTTCATGGGACCACCAGAAAAGAGATCAGGAAACTAGTGATTTAACTTATTGTCCAATATCACTGTTAAAATTGCTCATCAAAACTAAGGGCAAGTGCCATATCTTTCAAAGGCATCTTTTTTGCTACTGTTAACTTATATGCTTCTAGGATTGAGAGATTCCAGACTGAGTGTGTGAAAAGGAATGCTATATTTTTCTGTCTTGATGCTCGGTGAATATCAAAATAACAAGGTGGAATCGCGCTGTCACCTCAATTACAATAAAAATTTAACCTAGAAATGATTTTAACCTGCTAAATTTGTATTAGCAGAGAAAAAGAAAAAGAAAAACAGAAATTGACTTAAAACAACCACCTTAAAATGTGAAGCAACTGCGGGAACTCAGAGTCTCCTGGAAGCATGGTGGTGGTGGTGGTGTTGGTTGTGGAGATGGTGGTGGATGTGGAGGGGAGGAGGAGGTGGTGGTGGTGGAGGTGGAGGTGGAGGAGGTGGTGGACGAGATGGTGGTTGTGGTGGTGGTGGTGGTGGTGGTAGTAGTGGCGGTGGCGGTGGTTGTGGAGGTAGTGAATGTGGTAGTGCAAGTGGTGGAGTTGGATGTGGAAGTGGAGGTGGTGTCATTTTTTAAAATGAATGATAGTATTTTGGGAATTTAAAAAATTCATTAACCGTGTGTTTGGCAAAAGGAAAAAAAGATGGGATTTGAAAAAAAATCGGGATTTCACCGATGGAAAAGGGATATCCATGCATTTGGCAAAATCTACTAGGAATTTATCATGATTTCTGAGATGCCTTTTTATTCTTAAGCCTCCTTATTCTCAGTTTTAAAATTCATTTTATGATTATCCAAACAAGGGAAATTGTAATTTCCGTCATTTCCTAAATTCTATATACAAGATATCCAAACACTGGAAATTTGGAATTGACATAATTTGAAATGATGTAATTACAAATTCCGCCATTTACAAATTCTATGAAAATTAGAATTCCTTCCTCCAAACTCAGCATAAAGGTTCATCTCTATTTTTTTTTTAAAGCAGCTTTGAAATTCAACATTCTTTGATCCACAAAATGTTGGCAAATCCCTATTTTTTGTTGTTGTATTTATTAGTTTTAGTTTTACCCATATTATTTGTTATAAATAAAATCCATTTTTTTAAATTCTTGCCTAATGGGCTAATAGTTAGAAATCATTAGAATGAGAGGTGTCAAAAAGAATTTAAATTTTCATTCCCCAATATCACTTGTATATATAAAATAATTGTAGAAATAACTCTAGCCCAATGGGCTAAAGTGGTATTTTAGCCCTAAAATGTATATTTCAAGGGTATAGCCGCACGGCTATACTGTCTAAATACATTCGAATATTTTAAAGGTATAGCCGAACGGCTAGACTTTTTAAATATTAATATATTCGAATATTCAAAGAGTATAGCCGGAATATTTTAAGAGTATAGCCGCCCGGCTATAAGTTTTAAATATTAACACGAAGCTTGCACTCGCAGTCAGAGCCATTTCGCTTCTCTATCAAACTCAAGCTTCGATTGGTTTTCTTCATTTTAGGTAGCTTCGTCCTCTAGGTTCGGCATCGAAAAGAGACCCAAACTGCCTAGGAGGCCCGCCCAGCCGCCTAGGCCGTGCCTAGCCGCCTAGCGCCCGCCTAGCCCCACATCGCCGTCTTGTTGCGATTTTGACGGAGAAAATTCGATAGCGGAGACAGGGTCGAGTTCCAGAGCCATAGAATTGGACCAAATTCAGGAGGAGATCGAGGAAGTGTCTGCCGTTCCGGAAGTGAAGGTGAAGAAGAAGAGCAGGAATGCTTTGAGGAAGGGTCGGAAGGTGAAGAGGTCCGATCTATGCAGGTCTGCTTGCTTTTGAAAGGCGAGTTTTGATTTTTCGGAGTCTATCATTTATTTCTTGTGTTTTTTTTTATGGTGTATATCTTGCTCATCTACCAGTTCATTTATATATATATATATATTAAATTGACTCGTTTGAATTGTTAATGCCCAGACAATTCTTCAGAAAGTTGGATACCAAATTGAACAGACAAAGCATCCAGCCTTGTCTCCAGCAGTGCTCAAATAACAGAAATGACTGTAGCTCAAGATCACACTAAGGCGTCAAGAAAAGTGTTTTGTTGCTCCTTTTACTTGATTTTTTGTTGTTGTCATTGAGTTTTCGTTTCTTCTTAATAACAGGTGAATAAGTAAGATAGACTTGTTTATGAACCTTATTAATTGCTTTATCTTCTTATTTGCTTTAAACTTTTATTTATTTCTTTTGCATCGGCGCTTGCTTCTCGAGCTGCTTCCCGAGTCAAGGTGTAGCTGCGGAAAAGATCACACCACCAAATTCAGCATATCAATTTGAGGTTTCTTGGCGATTCTCTGGAGATAATGCTCGACGGACTAGCCTGTTGAAGGTCTGCAAAAGTATTCATGTGGTTTACTGTAAAAAATATAGTCTGCCAAAATGCAAGATTCATATGTTCGTTGTCATCCCCAAGTAGGTGACCATGAATGTGTTCTTTTTGCATGGTGGTCATCCGTGCGGTTGACCACTGCAAAGGTTCTGTTAGTCTCGTCTATTGTCCTCTTTGGATGGTTGCCGAAGTATACCAGTAATTGCATTGTCATCCGCCTATCCGCTTCTGCATGCTAGGGGACATCCAAGAAGTTCCCCATTTGTTGTGTCCCTTTTGAACAATATCAAATGTCCATAAAGGATTGTGAATGCAGTTGATATTTGTTTCAGAAATCATCACTCATTCTGACTTTCCATTTATGCTGTTACTTTGTTTCATGTTATTTTTTGTGTTTTTTCTGTGCAGGCTATATCTCCAAGTGCATTGCCGCAGATATTCAAAAATGCTTTGACCGTTCCCATACTTCTTGACATTATCAAGTGTGCAGCAACCTTTTCCGTGTAAGTAATGTTTATGTCTGATATGTATGTTTTCTTGTTGAGCTGGATAAAATGCTTATGGCCCCACCTTTGATTTATTTCTTTGGCAGTGAAGAAATGGATTTAGCCGTCAATTATTTGGGGAACTTAACCAGGGTTCCAAGATTTGACACACTCATCGTGTTTCTTTCATCCTTAGACAACGCTGGTATGCATGCTTCTGTTTTAAATTCCTTGAGATTTTCTAAAGCTTACGGTTGAATTCCTGGATTTCAAATGTTTTTTTAAGTAGAGTATAACTATTTCAATGTGGTATATCAGTCTCAGCGACTGGTAATGCTTGCACTGTGTCTTGATTGAATTGTTCCACATTTTCTGATTTCTTAGTCATCCTGCCCATTTTTATGGGGTTTATGATTCATATTTTCAATTAGTTTCATATCCTATACTAATCCAATAAGCTTGCAAACAGATCTTGTTAAGATATGGGATGAAGTGTTTGACAATTAGGCAACTTCATTTCAAGAGTACAGCCGCCCGGCTATACACTGTGTCTTTTTTCAAATTTTTAGTCCATTCATAGTATAGCAAAAATGAAGAAGAAGATAAATTCAACAGCAAAAGAGTAATACACGAGTCTCAAAAACATCTTGGAGTCACAAGCTCCAAAGTTCTAGCAAAAGTCAGTTTAGCTACCTTAACAGAAGAAACAATCTTCTGAAGGAGCATGGTGAAGTCGATTTCATCAATTTACAACTGGCTGATTACCACAAAAAACCTCCAAAATAACAGTGGAAGACACTCTTTATGAATCCCTAGTCCGAACTCAAACGCACAACAGTCAAACAAGCTCTAAAATTCCATTTCCAGAATTGATCTAGTGCAAAGTTGACATGTTTACTCCTCTTTCTTCTCAAGGAAGACATTGGTGAGAACTGCGTTAGACTCCAATGATGCCTTGAGCACTTTCAGACCCTAAAAAATTAATGAAAAGAAAATGATCATTTTGAACAAAATAACAATTCCTCCAACCAAAACAAAAAAACAAAAGAATATAATAGCAGATGAACGGTGGCAAATTAGCTTTGATTAAAAGCCTACATGATAATGTATGATGGTTGTATCGTCTATTGATCGAGTGTGTAGAGTAGAAATCAAAGCATAAAAAGTGTAACTATCCTATCCTTCCCAACTTGAATCAATTAAGAAAATAATAAAAAGTGGGGTTTGTAATTGATGTGCATATATATTTTGCATATTCAAGATGCACATATATTCACAGTTCAAAATGTTGAGAGAAGTTTAGGAAATCAACAACTTAAATGGAGCCCAGTAACAGTTGCAACATGCAAAGACAGAAAACTTAAAAAGGAAATCAACAACTTCCTTGCTTGCTTCAGCAAACAGAACTTTGTGGCTTTTTGTGTCAATCAGAAGCTTCAAACTCACGCTAGCGCTGCTGGTGGTAGCCATTGAGGGGATATTAAGGACAGACCTTCCCAAAAAAAGTATCCTGAATTCAAAATTATTCAAAAATGGCAATGGTGAACGGATCTAGAAGGTGGAGCGTCACCTTGGACTCTGCATCATTAGTCGACCACAATGCAACTCTACACATACAAATCTGTCATTACCTATACATAGGGAATATAATCTACAGATGAGTGAATAAATATATATTTATTTCCACCAAAAAACTGTAATCTTAAATAGGTTCGAAAAATCGGCCTAGGCGCTAGGCGGGAGGACACCGCCGCAATTTCACCCTAATCATTAGGGGTAGGCGCTAGGGAGTTAGGCGGCACCTGGGCCCCCGCCTAGGCGGCTCTAGGCGGGTCTGGGCCCTAGGCGGCTCTAGATGAGCAAGTTTACTTCAGCCGCACGATCGGTTCTCCTTGTTCATTTTTGTATCAATGACAGTGCAAAAGGATCATTGGGATAGCAGATTGGTTTCCTTGGACTCGTCGGGTCGTTTTTACCATATTTTGCGGTATAATATTTGTTACCAATAAGATCAGAGGGCCAAAGTTGAAATAATCCAATGTAAACCAATACAGTTAATGCCAATCCACAAACTAAAATGAACCTCCAAAAGCTCAATTTCTTTAGAGGACCAAAGTTGAAACCTTCATGCACTTTATTACCAAGGAAAACATTTGTAAGAGATGTTTTTGACTCCAATGATGCCTTCACCAGCTTCAAGCCCCAAGAAGCAAAAGCACAAACAAAATATGTAGTGTCAATCAATAGACACAGATAGAGAACATTCTGTATTGTAAACAAAACAAATTTTACAAAAAATATCAAACCTCTTCAATGTCAAGATCAACCACCTTCTCTTCAAAAGCATCAACCGTCTTAAAGTTCAACGTTATAAGCAATGTGATACTTGATACAGTAGACATACCAGCAACTGGTCGCACAACAGAACTGTTCGGCAGGCCTTTGGATCATCGTCGGTCAAAATCCGAAGGACATTAGCTCCAGCAGAAAGTGTCGTAGGTTTCAGCAAGGCCTCGTCCTTGTTAGTAGCAGGTTGTATGTATGTGTCACTGAGATTTTCAACGCTCTTGTAAAGTTTGACTAAGCTTCCACCCATGTCATCCTTGTTAGAGACGAGTTTAGAGGCAATGCCTTGAGGCAAAAGACAATACTAAGCAAATCCACAGAAAGTGTTTTCCCCCTTCAGCAAACAAAAATTTGTGTCCTTTTTACATGTACTTAATTTTGGTGATTGCCATTGATGCCGTCAAGAAGACTGATCGATAATTTTATTAGAAAAGCCTGAAGTGAACTGGTCATGAATACTGGTTGATGGATAGTATATACAACTAGGATTGCTGTTTTTATCTCATTAATTATCATCCTCTGTTTCAGGATTTATCTTCAATAATTACATGATTAATAGATCATTATAAGGCTGCTTTTGAAGATGAGAATTCCTTATTTCACAAGTGATAATCCGTATAGACGAGAAAAGCTAGCTGGTTTATAAGATTTATTTCATTCATATGACTGGGATTATGATCTTGGACTGACTAAACATGGATCTTAATAGCTCAATTTAATTATAAATTGTATTGATCAAATCCATTCACGCATCCTAAACCAGACAAAACTGATTAATCAAATATTCTCCCTGAATTAGATGAGAGTGCTCAATGGAATCAAATTGTTACAACTTAGAACCATTTTCACTTATCATTCTTTTTAAGTTGGGAATGCTATTGAAATCTAAGCCCGCGTACATTATGAGAGAGAGAGAGAGAGAGAAAGAGAGAGAGAAAGAGAGATAGAGCATTAAGAATAGAATGTTTAATATAAATTGCTTGGCCTGAAAAGGCATTCAGGAATTGGTCCTTGTATTAGTGAATATACAAGAAAAATCTGATTAAGAATTACCAGGGTGTTACAGCACTGTACAACCAGTTGATTAGCAACAAGGCAGTTAGAGACCAGCATCATCCTCCTCCTGTACACAGTAAAGTCCAAAACACATTATGTCAGGATTTGAAGAACACAGCAAAGTAAAGACTTGTCAAGGAAAATAAAGGTCAACAATCCTGATTGGAATTAATATGGACCCAGCTATTCAAAATCCTTATTTGAAAACTCTATCTTCTTTTTTTTAATTTACTGAGGAAAGATGACATCAAGGAAAATATTATGAAGCATTTTCAAATGGAAACTTTTCCAAGACAACGTTAGCATTTCTCAATTCATTTACCTCAGCTCTTTCTATATTACTTGGTTTCGGTTTTGATGATTTGCTAGCAGTATCAGACACTACCATCCAATCAAAATTCACTTCTAATTGGGGATTTTTAATATAAATGGAGACATTAATAGACTTTTCAAGGGGCACCCTACTGCAGGTGGCCCAAAATAATAGCAAATAAGGTCTGGTTCCATAGCAAGTGATTCAGCAACTTCAAAGATAAAAAGTGCAGAAGCAAAAACATGTTTAAATGCAGGAGATGGAACAAAATCAAGTGAAATGGCCTAAGGTTGCATGCACCCTATTAGTTAGTATTTCAGTACAAGATCATCAGACTAGGAAGGTTGATTCACTAGTGACCTGCCACATGACTGTGAAAACAAAAGTTCATTATCTTTCAGTTTCGAACCAACTTAAGTCAGTTCCGGTACACCAAGAGGTACCCTTCCAGGATGTGGCATCCAGGGGTAGGCGCCAGGGAGCTAGGCGGCGTCTGGGCCCACCTAGGCGGCTCTAGGCGGCCTAGGCGTCTCTAGGCGGCTCTAGTAGGTTCTAGGCGGCCCTAGGAGGGTCTAGGCGGCTCTAGGCGGTCCTAGGCGGCTCTAGGCACTCAAGGAAGGTCTAGGCGGCCCTAGGCGGCTCTAGGCGGCCTAGGCGGCTCTAGGAGGTCTGGGCCGGCGTTTTGCCTTTGAGGCCTGGAGGAAGGGCAGTTGAAGTTTGCAGGATCCGCTGCTTGTTCGGAAGAAAGACGGAGAGAGACGGAGAGACAGAGACAGAGACAAAGACAGAGAGAGGAAGGAGAAGGCGCTGGGAGAAGAAGATATCCGACCTAATTTTTATATTTGAAAAGTATAGCCGCGCGGCTAGCCTATTATTATTATTTTTTTAAAACAGAAAAAAACACGGAGTATAAAGGCGTGGCCTTACTATTTTTAGATATTATATTTAACCCGTATAGCCGTCCGGCTATACTATTCATTGGAATAATTTTTTAACCCGTATAGCTGCATCATTTGATATGTTGTGAAATTAGAGTTAAAATGCAATCGTAGAGAAACGGCTGCACTCAGATGACCCCTTGTGTCAATCAGCAGGATAGGCTTTGACAATTCATCAGTTTCTTCTGATGTTTTGAATCAGTATATATAGATGAGCTTGATTTCTTCAACCTCCCTCAGTACAAAATTGGCCTCCTTATTTGTTTTGGATCAACGATAAAGTTGAATGATTGTTGCGATGGCGGATGAGTTTTCTTGAGATATAATGAATGAAACCAAAAGAATCAATGGACCAAAGTTTACATGATCCAGAGTAATAGAATAGAAATCCCAATCCACAAACCAAAATGAAACCCCAAAAGCTCAATGTCTCTAGAGGACCAAAGTTGAAAAGTTTTTGCTGTTTCTTTCCAAGGAAGACATTGGTAAGAGCGGTATTTGACTCCAATGATCGATGCCTTCACCAACTTCAAACCCTACAAGAGAGAGAGAAATATACAAGTAAGACATTTAGCTCTATCAACAAGCCATTGATAAGAGTTAGAGAAATATATAGGATATGAAACCTCCTTAACTTGAAGTGCATCAATCCCCTTCACATTGAACTTTTGTAGCAGCCTTGAGATTTAGTTGGGTATAATCTACAACATCCTATTCAGGCAGAGAAAATATGCCTCCAGGGAAAATATATGCCAGCATACTATTTCTGCCTTCAATGCAGTTAAATTTGCAGGAACTAGTCAATTCAACAATCTACGATGGTTATACAGGACGGGTATCGAAAATAGGAACAAGATGAAATAAATCAGACTATCAGAGCCATCAAGTTTCCTCAAGAAGCAAAGGATATAAAGACGAAGAGGCAAATATTAAGAGAATCGTCAAATTTTTATAGAGAAATGTATTACTAAGGACATAAAGAAGATTAGGCATTGTGAATCATATCATACCATGATGGGAGTAATAGATCATTTAGACAATTTAAATCCCAAATCCCTGATTAAGAACAATGTATCGTTAATGAAATTATTTAATAATTTTGATGTTCATGAGGCTAAAAAGAACCTCTGCTACAGATCTAGAACATAACATATAGTAGCTGGCTGGACTCTCTCTATAACTCTCTCTAAAAATAAAAGAAGTAAACTTTTGAACCGAGCAATCACAAGCCACCTTAGAAATCTCTGCCTTTGAATTCATCTTTCTACTGCTGAACGACCAAAACAACTGTGACAATCTGCGTCCCCTTTCTCTCTCTTCATCTGCAAAATCATCATAATTATATATATATATATATATATACACACACACACACAATACACAATAACGAGATGCTTTAGTTTATGATTACAAATACACACACAGGAATCTATACCTTCACGGAAAACAGCTAAATCTCTCTGTCCAAATCCAAAGATTTCATGGCATCCCCGACTTCTTCCATCTTCCTCTTATGTTTTTTTTTGCCCCAGCTGAAATGGGAATACAAGTATAAATATATGAATTGAGCACAAGGCAATCTAAAACCTGATATATATATATATATATATATATATATATATATATACAAGTACAAATTTAAGGTAAGGCATCTACCATGAAAATCCGTTGGGCTAAGATCTAGTCTCTGTTTTCATGCCAGTTTGACTCCTGAGTCATCATTAGTTAAGCAATGTGAACAGTAAAAGGCAATCTAAAAACAGGAAAACATGATGCATGCATGCATCGTATATAGTTGTATGTCTATATATGTATGTATTTAGTTCCTTTTTTTTAATATAAATAATTCGGTATAAGTCCAATTCTTATGACAGAATTTGGGTGCAATCCACACACTTATGACAAAATGCAATAATGACTTAGTTGGGGGTATTTTTGGAATCTGAAAAGTACAATAAATCAGATTTTATGCTTAATTAGGTAACTTGCTGAGTTGGATCCTAGTCATGGAGAAATTATAGAGTAGTACCGTATCACCACGTCAGCTGGTGATACTTCAACTCAAAATATGCCATGTGTCTTTATTTTTTGACAACTCAAACTTTATTTTACAACTGGACATTAACCTAATTTTTACCCTCTAAAATAAAATTAAGAAAATAAACAATGGAAAAAAAAAAGAAAAAAAAAAAGGATAGCCACAGCCCACCCCAACACGCCTACCTGCACCGCCTGTCGCCACCCCCTCTCTCTCTCTCTCTCTCTCTCTCTCTCTCTCTCTCTCTCTCTCTCTCTTTGTTGCCGTTCTTCAACTCAACCTTTTGGTGACTACCCCAAGATCCATATATATTTTATCATTGATGAAGGTCTCACTAGCAGATGTGAAGAAGGTTGGGATGGGAGGTGGGTCTATAACAAACAGGCTACAAATTGACCAACATGAAATTGATATGGAAAGGGTTGATTGTGTTGGGTATTATATTGGATCTAATAAACTCCATCAGATATTAAGATTCATTGACAATGAAGATGAAGTTTCCTGGTTGTAAAAATTTATTAGGCTATGGGGATTTGGCTCTCTTACTTGTGTGACTAATGACTGTTGATGGCAGTCGGAAGAAGACGACAAAAGGGTGGTGTGGGGGTAAGGGTTGGGTTCTGTTGCTATGATATTCTCTTTTCTTTTTTCTTTTTTCTTAAGTTTTTTATTTTCCTAATTTATTTCAGCGGATAAAAATTAAATCCAGCTGTAACAAAGAATAATTAATTTATAAAAAAAATTACAAATGGCATATTTTGAGTTGGAGTATCACCAGCTGACGTGGTAGTACGACACTATTCTATAATTTATCCTAGTCATGGGTTTGTACTTATACAAATTGGGTATTATTTATAGGAACAAAAAGTGAAGGGTTTTAGGTACGGCAAATTGAATTTGAAGGGTGTAAGCCAAATTTACTAATTTTATTTTTTGCCAAAGTCAGAAAAGGATAGTAGGAGATTAAGCCTTAAATGAGATCCATCAAAATCTTACAAACAAGGAAAGGATTGGAGGAGATTAAGCATTATCATCAATAACATAACGGAGTATATATGGCAACAAATAAGAGTAATAAATACATCATCTCAACGACGGGAGCATTTTTGCTAACCATATTAACTAGAGGTGTATGCTCACCACTACCCTTAAAACATGACACCTGTCCCATAGTTAACCTTAGTTGAGTTTTATGTGAGAATTAAAAAAAAATTGAAAAATGGCCCACAGCCCAACACTTTCCTCCCCACACGGGACCTTTCTCTCTCCTCTCTCTGTATTTCTCCCTCTCTCGCACTGTAACCATCCTCCAAAACAAATCCTTCCGTCTCTTTCTTTACTGGAATATTGGATCTTGCTTTGCCAATCTTATTATTTATCATTAATCTATTATTATTATTGCCATTTTTGTTAATACAGTTTTTATTTTTGATTTGTAACAAATCAGAGCTTCCTTTCTCAATCTCATCAACGATGTCGACTAGAAAACCTTCATGTACAAACCCAAACCCTGCAAGCACATTTCAGCTTACAAGCTCAAACATGGCTTGGGTCGTATAAATCAATCCAAAAATGCCTCAGGACCACCCCAAATGGACAGACAAGTGTTCAAAATCCTGGCACAGAGATACCCAGATGAAGTTCATGTAATGGGCATCAAGGTAGACTCTGTGTTTGTTTAATTTTCTCTTCAATCCCATGCTCAAGCCACACCATTTTGCATACCCAGTCTTAGATTAGCTGTGGACATTAAAAGGGCTGAACAAGAAACAAAGTGAGGGAGAGAGTGCCGGCAAGAGGAGAGAGAAGAGAGAAGGGTCGGAGGTGAGGGAAAATCGAAAAGAAAAGAAAGGAGGAGAGAAGTGCTGGGCTGTGGGCCATTTTTCAATTTTTTTTTTTTTTTAAATTCTCACATAAAACTTAACTAAGGTTAACTACGGGACAGGTGTTATGTTTTAAGAGTAGTGGTGAGCATACACCTCTAGTTAATGTGGTGAGGAAAAATGCTCCCCTCAACGACAAGTCATGCAAATATCAGAGCCATCAATTTGGATCCCAATCCAATGTTTTCTTAATTAAAATTTGATGAACCAATAAGATCCAAATTGGACCATTGAGGGGAGTAATCATTGCTAAATCTCGAGCTCAGCTTGCGTACCTCTTGCGCCTCTTTTGGTTCTCTCCCGCGACATGGTTTCAGTTTCTGTTCAAAGTAAACAGAGATGGTGAACTCAAACTGAAAAAAACACAAAACAAATCCGGGTTGCATATAGGAGTCTCTGCCCGTACCCGTTTGCCCGGCCCATTCGCGTGGGTTGAATAAAACGGGCAATATGTATATGGGTTTATCTGTTTATTCAGGACCCGCTTATAGCAAGCCCAAAAAGTAAGTACATTTTGACCCTGCAACAACCAGAGACCTCTACAGTCTTTCAAATCCTTACTGGCTTCCTCCACAGGTTAGTGGGTTTTTGGGTTTTTTCTTCCGAGTTTTTGTTTCATACTTTTCCCAATTGAATGTGGTCTTTTTATAAACTTTCTGCATTTACGCTTTTGGCTGGATGAGGTTAGTGTGATATTGGTATGTTGCAGACCACCCATATGTGATAATTCCTGAAAGAACTTGCTATAGAATGGTGAAAGCTTATGGTAGATAGTAGTAGCAGCTTGGTTTGCGCCCTTTCTTAATTTGGTTTAGCCATTAGCCTAGAATACGTAGAGCCCTTTTCATGGACACAGGTAGCGGTTGGTATTTGATGGGGCTTTGTTTGTATTGCTGCTCTGTTATCAATTGGTAGCGGCAGCAGCATTTTGGGTTTTTTGCTCTGAAATTATGCAGCCATTCAGTTAGTACTGGCTGTACCTCTCGTTTCTTTTGTCTTTATCCACCGTAAACCTTGCTATATAGACAATACAAGGCACTTTGATGGAAATGACTGAAACTTGCCAGCTAAAAGCTCTTGTTCTATCAGCTTAAGTGAAGTTGTAGTGCCACTCATTTTTATTTTTCATGATTCATGTTGCTTTAACTGTTAAATTATGGCCAAGTTTCATGCTCATTTCCTTTTCACCCAAAACCCCTCTTTCCTAATCAAATCCTTTTTAACGTGCCAGTAGTTGTATTTGGCCTGCCTGTTGCTTCTGTTATATTGACAGCAGCTTAATGCTTTAACTGTTAAATTACGAATCTCATCATAGAATACGAATCTCATTAGTAAGGACTGTAATAGAATAGAAATCCCAATCCACAAACCAAAATGAAACCCCAAAAGCTCAATGTCTCTAGAGGACCAAAGTTGAAAAGTTTGTGCTGTTTCTTTCCAAGGAAGACATTGGTAAGAGCGGTATTTGACTCCAGTGATGCCTTCACCAACTTCAAACCCTACAAGAGATAGAAATATACACGTAAGACATTTAGCTATCTAAGTAGATCAACAAGCCTCTGATAAGAGTTAGAGAAATATATAGGACATGAAACCTCTTGCATGCCAAGATCAACCTCCTTAACTTGAAGTGCATCAATCCCCTTCACGTTGAACTTTTGAAGCATTGCAACATTTGATTCGGTGGTCATTGGCTTCACTTCCAAATTATCCATTATCATGTAAATAACACCACCCTTGACATAGCCAGCCTTAATATTGCTCGAGTCATTGTTGGTCGGCAATGGCAATTGAAGGATATTGGCCACAGAAATTGTTGTTTTGGGTTTGAGCAGGGTGTCCTTAAGATTGAGTGGCAAGTATGAGTCGACACTAAGAGTTTCGGCACTTTCGTAAAGGTTGCCTAAGCAACCAACCATACCATCAGTTGAGAGGAGCCTAGTAACAGTTGCAACATGCAAAGACAGAAAACTGAAAAGGACATCAACAACTTCCTTGCTTGCTTCAGCTTCAGCAAACAGAACTTTGTGGCTTTTTGTGTCAACCAGAAGCTTGAAACTCATGCTAGCCCTGTTGGTGGTGGGATATTAAGGACAGAGAAGAAGGAGCATGTGCTTAAGCATTCAAAGACCTATTATAAGCTTCACAAAAGAAGTTATCCCAAATTCAAAATTATTCAAAAAGGCAATGGTGAATGGATCAAGAAGGTGGAGGGTCACCTTGGACTCTGCATCATCAGTCGACCAGAAAACAACTCTACATATACAAATCTGTCATTACCTGTACATAGTGATATATTATACGGATGAGTGAATAAATATGTATTTGTTTCCACTAGTTGGCATTCATTAACTAAACCAACAGCCAGATTTACAATTCGTTTTGTTTTGTATTTGCTTTTCCATATTAGTTGTATTGTATCTTCAGGCTTACTAGTTTAGAGGCAAAAGACAGTGAAAAAGCCAACTAACAGGTCTATGCTCCCTTCAGCAAACGGAATTTTGTGGCTTTTTTACATGGACTAGGAGTTTCACCTTAGTTTTGGTGAATTCCATTGATGACTTCAAGAAGACTGATCCATAATTACATGGATGATGAACTTCATAGATCAAGTAAGATGAGAGAAATTTGATAGGTAAAGAGAGAGAGAAGATAATAGATCACTAGAACATGTAATTTTGTCACACGTACGCGTGAGTGTGGATTAATCTGGTGTGAAAAGTAGGAGGAGCTGTAATGCAAGGCATCAAAAAGCTTTTATAACCTTGCAAACTGCCACTTTAGAAACAAAACTACATTTGATGTATTTAGAAATTGAAGTAAGAATTTGTGTGACATGACAAGGGTTTGAGTTGCAAGGTGTCCGTTTTAGTTAACCATAGGTTTCATGCAAATGTTAACCACCAACATGCAAAGACAGAAGAGTGAAAAGAAAATCAACAACTTATTTGCTTGCTTGTAACTCTTTGTGCAAAGAGGATAGAGAAGGACGGCAGGCGTATAATATGCCTGAAAAGCCTTAGAAAGACCTATTTATAAGCTTAGACAAGCCTTAGAAACGAATGGTACTAAAGCATATGAACTCATAAACCTGCCCAAATGGATAAAAACAGAGAACTGTTATAAAAGTTGATCTCTTGCCAACTGGTTTGAGATTTGATCATGCCAAAAAGAAACTAAGAAATGGAGGTCCAAAACATAAAATCAACAGAAAAACCAAAAACAAAACAGTGCAAATGCCTTAGAGCAGCGGAGCAGTGTAGATGAGCAAGTTTACTTCAGCAGCACGATCGGTTCTCCTTGTTCATTTTTGTATCAACGACAGTGCAAAAGGATCATTGGGAAAGCAGATTGGTTTCCTTGGACTTGTTGGATCGTTTTTACCATATCTTGCGGTATAATATTTGTTACCAATAAGATCAGAGGGCCAAAGTTGAAATAATCCAATGTAAGCCAATACAGTCAATGCCAATATCCACAAACTAAAAGGAACCTCCAAAAGCTCAATTTCTTTAGAGGACCAAAGTTATTGAAACCTTCATGCACTTTATTACCAAGGAGAACATTTGATGCCTTCACTATTGATTGACTCAAATGATGCCTTCACCAACTTCAAACCCTAAGAAGCAAAAGCAAAAACAAAATATGTTGTCTCAATCAATAGACACAGATAGAGAACACTATTTATTGTTGTCTTGGGTTTCAGCAGGGAGTCTTTGTTAAGATTGGGTTGCATGTATGTGTCACTGAGATTTTCGAGGCTCTCGTAAAGTTTGCCTAAACAACCAACCATGCCACCATTAGAGAGGAGGAGCCTAGTCACAGTTGCAACATGCAAGGACATAAGAGTGAAGAGAAAATCCACAACTGCCTTGCTTGCTTCAGCAAACAGTACTTCAGCAAGCAAAAACATGTTTAAATGCAGGAGATGGAACAAAATCAAGTGAAATGGCCTAAGGTTGCATGCATCCTATTAGTTAGTATTTCAGTACAAGATCATCAGACTAGGAAGGTTGATTCACTAGTGACCTGCCACATGACTGTGAAAACAGTGTAACCCTAATTCCACGCCAACCAAAAGCTCATTATCTTTCAATTTCGAACCAACTTAAGTCAGTTCCCGTACAACAAGAGGTACCCTTCGAGGATGTGGCATCCAGGGAGCTAGGCGGCGTCTGGGCGCCCGCCTAGGCGGCCTTGGGGGCCTAGGCGGGCGGCCTTCTAGGCGGCCCTAGGAGGGTCTAGGCGGCTCTAGGCGTCCCTAGGCGGATCTAGGAGGCCCTTGGTGGCTCTAGGCACTCAAGAAAGGTCGAGGCGTCCCTAGGCGGATCTAGGCGGCCCTTGGTGGCTCTAGGGACTCAAGGAAGGTCTAGGCGGCCCTAGGCGGCTCTAGGCCGTCGAGGCGTGAACGAAGGGCGATGGAAGTGCGCAGGATCCGCTGCTTGTTAGGAAGAAAGACGGAGAGACGGAGAGAGAGATCGAGACAGAGAGAGGAAGGAGAAGGCGACGCTGGGAAGAAGATATCTGACCTAATTTTAATATTTGAACAGTATAGCCGCTCGGCTAGACTATTAATTTGAAAAAAAAAAACCGGAGTATAAAGGCGTGGCCATACTATTTTTATATTTTATATTTAACCAGTATAGCCGACCGGCTATACTATTAATTTCAGGGAAAAAATTGAAAAATGGAGTATAACCGCTAGGCTGTACTATTTTAATATGGGTTTAAATATGCAATTATGAAGATCAATTAATTTGATATGGGTTTAATAGTCGGTATAGATATGCAATTATGAAGATCAATTAATTTGATGTTTCTTGAAAATTACCGTTCCTAAGTGATGACATCATTGCTTTTTTAAGTGAAAAGACATCATTGCTTTTTTAAGAGAGAAGAAGAAAGCAGAAGAATCTGATCTGTTTGTACTAGTTTGAAGTCCAATACGTACCCAATCCAATTCATTCATCCATATTCAAAAACAAACATTCCAAAAGAAGCTTCAAAATGTCAACTTGAAATGCTGCTTAAAGGAACACATTTGTCATAACTGCATTTGACTGCAATGATGCCCTTCAACAATTTCAAACCCTAACAAGGAAATTAAACAAAAATGCTCTTCACCATAAATTCTTATAAAATACGAAGTGCAATATTTGAATATATAGAATGGTAATTTATCAGGTTAGAAAAAATTAATAAACACAAACCTTATCCTTATCGAGAGGAACCACAATCTCTTCAAGTGAATGAACATCCCTAACATCGAAGTTTTTAAGTAGAGCGATACTTGAAATGGCAGACATAGGCTTCACTTCCATATCATCCGTTATCATGTAAGTCACAGCCTCTCTCACAAACCCACCTCCCTTGCCGCTGGTTGCAATTGCCGGCCGAGCAACATAAGTCGTGGGTTTGGAAATGAAGTTATGGCACTTTGGACATCAGCCACATAGCATACCTCGCCAGAGTAGGAGTAGCTTGACGGCTGACATGACCAACACGTATACAACTTTTTACCTTTTGATTCATCGTCGATCAAGCAGGAAGAAGTTGATGGGCGCCACCAATTGGCATTGGCAGCTTCTTAGGTTTTAGAAGGACATCCTTGTTGAGGTTGTATGTGTCGTTTAAGTTTTCTAAGCTGGCGTAGAGTTTGCCTAAGCAACCGATCATGCGTTTTCTGGAGAGGAGCCCAATCACAGTCTGTGGTAGAGACAGAAGGGTGAGGAGAAAGTCAATAAAAT
This sequence comes from Prunus mume, assembly GCF_029339155.1. Lineage (NCBI taxonomy): Eukaryota > Viridiplantae > Streptophyta > Magnoliopsida > Rosales > Rosaceae > Prunus > Prunus mume. The sequence goes on along the minus strand of NC_142701.1, from coordinate 20,394,654 downwards.
CCTTGGCAGCTTCGGCGAAGAGAACTTTTTTATGTTTTTTGTCGATGAGGAGCTTCAAACTAACTAGAGAAGTAGAGATGAACGGTTTGCAATAAAATACTTCCCCCCCTCCCTATACATGCGTTGGAGATGAAATGGGGCCAAATTTTGAGATTTTTTTTGGGTTTAGCCCCAGGGTTGGAGAAGGCCTTACAAAAGGTGCAATGCAACCGCATATATACATAGAGATAGCGATAGAAAGAGAGATTGTTTTAGTTGGTAACTAAGTAAAGAATTATAAATGTAGAACTATTTGGCATTGGAGTTAGAGTAATGCTACACTTACCACATTTTTATCCCACATTTCTGTACCACATGATGTGGCATGTCCATATTATATGCCACATCAATTAAATCAATGAAGTGTATTTTAATTAAGACAATTAGAAAAACAAATACTGGAATAAATCATAAAAGAAAAGAAAATGTTAAATAATTTTAATTGATGTGGCTGTTCACCTCAGCTGCCACATAAGATGGTATAAGGATGTGGTATACAAATCTGGTAAGAGTAGCATTATTATTATTGGTCAGCAAATGATGACTTGGGTTTGAGCAACGTGTCCTTGCCAAGATTGGGCTGCAAATCTTATAAAGTTGGCCTAAGCAGCCAACCATGCTGTTCTTGGAGAGGAGCCTAATGATGGTGCCATCATGCAGAGACAGAATAGTTAAGAAACAATCAACCATTTCTTTGCTCACTTCAGCAAACAAAACTTTGTGGCTTTTGGTGTCTATTAGGAGCTTCAAGCTCACACTAGGGTTGGAGGTTGCTGCCATATTGAACTAGTGATGAAGAGGACATAGCTTATTGTCTACAGCATATGCCAATATTTGTTTCGTATTGCATAGATTCATAATTGAAGCACTCAGACATTGCCTTTATTGCAGTGAACCTCAACATTTGTATCATGGTACAGGGCATTGTGCCAATGAAACTCAACATTGGAACTTGGTCTTCATCAACATGCATCTAGAGCTTGATCTCTATTTCTCTCACCCTTTTAGGACTTTAGGGAGCCACTTAGCAGACTCTTTGGGAATGCGCTTGAGATTGTTTTTGTAATCGATGTAGTAAAGTCCGAATCGTAAGGTATAGACATATCTTGAGGCTTCTTTGGAGCTAAAGGATCATTGCGGTAGCAGATTGGCTTCATTAGACTTGCAGGGTCGTTTTTACCATATCTTGAGGTGTAATATAGTTGAGGCCAACAAAATCAAAGGAATCCTTCAACAATCTCCTCTCTTCCTTGGTGAAAATGGGCAGCCTTTCCTTGACAAATGTACTCATGCTCTTTGGATAATCTCCATATACCAATGGCTCCGTGTACCATCCAAGTTTAAAGTCCAAATTTCTCTTTACTGCAGCTCTGTCTTCTGTTGATTCTGAGTAAGGCTCCACATATTCTCCTATACGACTAATTCCAATTTGTCCACCTTGTTTCTCTGTAAAGCTCAACAACAGTGGCATGGGCTAGGACTCCTAGGAGAGAGCTATGGCTCACAATGTAAGGTTCAGTGACTGAATTGCCTTCCCTGCATGGAAACCCTGCTGGAACAAAAAATAATACCAACTACTTAAGAGAAAGGTACTAATTAATTAAACCAGAACACACTCTTGCATGTTATAATCAAATTTAAAAATAATAATTTGAAAGTTGATCCAAAGTCCTACCTGTTTTCAGGATTACAAGGTGGATAAATGATGAGGAAGATGGGACCAAATCTGCAGGGGAAAGTAGCTTGCAATATGTGATATTGGATATGACTGGTAATTAAGGGAAACAAATAGTGCACATATATATATATATATATAATTATTGTGACATTTTTTACCCTGAAATTAATTTGTTTTCTGGTTTAATTTGCAGCTGTTGGTAACATAGACACAAGTGGGATAAGCATGTTTGAAGTGGTCAAAAAGCTTGTTGACAGAAGGGGGCTCCAGGTTCAAAAATCTGCAACAGTCTCCTTCAATTTATCAAATATTTCCTTCCAAATTTTTATTTCATCTGTTTATATAACTCTGTAATTTTGTTCCCATCTGTGTTTAGCTTGTACTGGCGAACCCGGGAAGCGAGGTGATGAAGAAGATGAACAAGTCAGAGTTGATTGAGAATACATATCAAGAATGGATTTATCTCACAGTTGCAGAGGCTGTTGCAGCATGCAACCTCATGCTTCACTCCACCAAGCCCAACCCCGGCAAAGATCAAGAACCAGCTGCATGGAACAACGTTGATGGCTTTGGCTGTGAATTTATGTATCAGAAAGCAATATCCACATAAATATGAAGACTCATTTGAATTAAGGAGAAATGAATTTCAGGAAACGACGTTTGATGGCTTTGGCGGCTATACTATTAATTTCAGGAAATTTTTTTAAAAAATAAAGGAGTATAGCCGTTCAGCTATACTCTTTTAATATATTATATTTAAATTCCATAGCCGATCGGCTATACTATTTACTTAGAAAAAAATTTAAAAACAGTGTATAGCCATTCGGCTATACTATTAATTTCAGAAACACCGAGTATAGCCGGTTGGCCGTACTCTGCAAAAATGTTATATTCAAACAGTATAGCCGCGCGGCTATACTATTTATTTAAAAAGAGAAAAAATAGTACAGCCGTTCGGCGATACTATTAATTAAAAACGGAGTATAGCCGTTCGGCTATACGATTAATTTAGGAAAAAAAATTTAAAAAGGTGTATAGGCTATAGTCTTTTTATATATTTTATTTCAAGAGTACAGCCGCCCGGCTATACACTGTATTTTTTCAAATTTTTAGTCCAATTAATAGTATAGCAAAAATGAAGAAGACGATACATTCAAGAGCAAAAGAGTAATACACGAGTCTCAAAAACATCTTGGAGTCACATTCCTCTGAAGGAGCATGGTGAAGTTGATTTCATCAATTTACAACTGACTGATTACCACAAAAAACCTCCAAAATAACAGTGGAAGACACTCTTTATGAATCCCTAGTCCGAACTCAGACGCACAACAGTCAAACAAGCTCTAAAATTCCATTTCCAGAATTGATCTAGTGCAAAGTTAACATGTTTACTCCTCTTTCTTCTCAAGGAAGACATTGGTGAGAACTGCGTTAGATTCGAATGATGCCTTGAGCAATTTCAGACCCTAAAAAATTAATGAAAAGAAAATGATCATTTTGAACAAAATAACAATTCCTCCAACCAAAACAAAAAAACAAAAGAATATAATAGCAGATGAGCGGTGGCAAATTAGCTTTGATTAAAAGCCTACATGATAATGTATGATGGTTGTATCGTCTATTGATCGAGTGTGTAGAGTAGAAATCAAAGCATAAAAAGTGTAACTATCCTATCCTTCCCAACTTGAATCAATTAAGAAAATAATAAAAAGTGGGGTTTGTAATTGATGTGCATATATATTTTGCATATTCAAGATGCACATATATTCACAGTTCAAAATGTTGAGAGAAGTTTAGGAAATCAACAACTTAAATGGAGCCCAGTAACAGTTGCAACATGCAAAGACAGAAAACTTAAAAAGGAAATCAACAACTTCCTTGCTTGCTTCAGCAAACAGAACTTTGTGGCTTTTTGTGTCAATCAGAAGCTTCAAACTCACGCTAGCGCTGCTGGTGGTAGCCATTGAGGGGATATTAAGGACAGACCTTCCCAAAAAAAGTATCCTGAATTCAAAATTATTCAAAAATGGCAATGGTGAACGGATCTAGAAGGTGGAGCGTCACCTTGGACTCTGCATCATTAGTCGACCACAATGCAACTCTACACATACAAATCTGTCATTACCTATACATAGGGAATATAATCTACAGATGAGTGAATAAATATATATTTATTTCCACCAAAAAACTGTAATCTTAAATAGGTTCGAAAAATCGGCCTAGGCGCTAGGCGGGAGGACACCGCCGCAATTTCACCCTAATCATTAGGGGTAGGCGCTAGGGAGTTAGGCGGCACCTGGGCCCCCGCCTAGGCGGCTCTAGGCGGGTCTGGGCCCTAGGCGGCTCTAGATGAGCAAGTTTACTTCAGCCGCACGATCGGTTCTCCTTGTTCATTTTTGTATCAATGACAGTGCAAAAGGATCATTGGGATAGCAGATTGGTTTCCTTGGACTCGTCGGGTCGTTTTTACCATATTTTGCGGTATAATATTTGTTACCAATAAGATCAGAGGGCCAAAGTTGAAATAATCCAATGTAAACCAATACAGTTAATGCCAATCCACAAACTAAAATGAACCTCCAAAAGCTCAATTTCTTTAGAGGACCAAAGTTGAAACCTTCATGCACTTTATTACCAAGGAAAACATTTGTAAGAGATGTTTTTGACTCCAATGATGCCTTCACCAGCTTCAAGCCCCAAGAAGCAAAAGCACAAACAAAATATGTAGTGTCAATCAATAGACACAGATAGAGAACATTCTGTATTGTAAACAAAACAAATTTTACAAAAAATATCAAACCTCTTCAATGTCAAGATCAACCACCTTCTCTTCAAAAGCATCAACCGTCTTAAAGTTCAACGTTATAAGCAATGTGATACTTGATACAGTAGACATACCAGCAACTGGTCGCACAACAGAACTGTTCGGCAGGCCTTTGGATCATCGTCGGTCAAAATCCGAAGGACATTAGCTCCAGCAGAAAGTGTCGTAGGTTTCAGCAAGGCCTCGTCCTTGTTAGTAGCAGGTTGTATGTATGTGTCACTGAGATTTTCAACGCTCTTGTAAAGTTTGACTAAGCTTCCACCCATGTCATCCTTGTTAGAGACGAGTTTAGAGGCAATGCCTTGAGGCAAAAGACAATACTAAGCAAATCCACAGAAAGTGTTTTCCCCCTTCAGCAAACAAAAATTTGTGTCCTTTTTACATGTACTTAATTTTGGTGATTGCCATTGATGCCGTCAAGAAGACTGATCGATAATTTTATTAGAAAAGCCTGAAGTGAACTGGTCATGAATACTGGTTGATGGATAGTATATACAACTAGGATTGCTGTTTTTATCTCATTAATTATCATCCTCTGTTTCAGGATTTATCTTCAATAATTACATGATTAATAGATCATTATAAGGCTGCTTTTGAAGATGAGAATTCCTTATTTCACAAGTGATAATCCGTATAGACGAGAAAAGCTAGCTGGTTTATAAGATTTATTTCATTCATATGACTGGGATTATGATCTTGGACTGACTAAACATGGATCTTAATAGCTCAATTTAATTATAAATTGTATTGATCAAATCCATTCACGCATCCTAAACCAGACAAAACTGATTAATCAAATATTCTCCCTGAATTAGATGAGAGTGCTCAATGGAATCAAATTGTTACAACTTAGAACCATTTTCACTTATCATTCTTTTTAAGTTGGGAATGCTATTGAAATCTAAGCCCGCGTACATTATGAGAGAGAGAGAGAGAGAGAAAGAGAGAGAGAAAGAGAGATAGAGCATTAAGAATAGAATGTTTAATATAAATTGCTTGGCCTGAAAAGGCATTCAGGAATTGGTCCTTGTATTAGTGAATATACAAGAAAAATCTGATTAAGAGTTACCAGGGTGTTACAGCACTGTACAACCAGTTGATTAGCAACAAGGCAGTTAGAGACCAGCATCATCCTCCTCCTGTACACAGTAAAGTCCAAAACACATTATGTCAGGATTTGAAGAACACAGCAAAGTAAAGACTTGTCAAGGAAAATAAAGGTCAACAATCCTGATTGGAATTAATATGGACCCAGCTATTCAAAATCCTTATTTGAAAACTCTATCTTCTTTTTTTTAATTTACTGAGGAAAGATGACATCAAGGAAAATATTATGAAGCATTTTCAAATGGAAACTTTTCCAAGACAACGTTAGCATTTCTCAATTCATTTACCTCAGCTCTTTCTATATTACTTGGTTTCGGTTTTGATGATTTGCTAGCAGTATTAGACACTACCATCCAATCAAAATTCACTTCTAATTGGGGATTTTTAATATAAATGGAGACATTAATAGACTTTTCAAGGGGCACCCTACTGCAGGTGGCCCAAAATAATAGCAAATAAGGTCTGGTTCCATAGCAAGTGATTCAGCAACTTCAAAGATAAAAAGTGCAGAAGCAAAAACATGTTTAAATGCAGGAGATGGAACAAAATCAAGTGAAATGGCCTAAGGTTGCATGCACCCTATTAGTTAGTATTTCAGTACAAGATCATCAGACTAGGAAGGTTGATTCACTAGTGACCTGCCACATGACTGTGAAAACAAAAGCTCATTATCTTTCAGTTTCGAACCAACTTAAGTCAGTTCCGGTACACCAAGAGGTACCCTTCCAGGATGTGGCATCCAGGGGTAGGCGCCAGGGAGCTAGGCGGCTCTAGGCGGCCCTAGGAGGAGTCTAGGCGGCTCTAGGCGTCCCTAGTCGGATCTAGGCGGTCCTAGGCGGCTCTAGGCACTCAAGGAAGGTCTAGGCGGCCCTAGGCGGCTCTAGGCACTCAAGGAAGGTCTAGGTAGCCCTAGGCGGCTCTAGGCGGCCTAGGCGGCTCTAGGAGGGTCTGGGCCGGCGTTTTGCCTTTGAGGCCTGGAGGAAGAGTGGTTGAAGTTCGCAGGATCCGCTGCTTGTTCGGAAGAAAGACGGAGAGGGAGACAGAGACAGAGACAGAGAGAGGAAGGAGAAGGCGCTGGGGAGAAGAAGATATCCGACCTAATTTTTATATTTGAAAAGTATAGCCGCGCGGCTATACTATTAATTTTTTTAAAAAAAGAGGAAAAAACACGGAGTATAAAGGCGTGGCCATACTATTTGTAGATATTATATTTCACCAGTATAGCCGCCCGGCTATACTATTTATAGGAATAATTTTTTAAAAAATGGATTATCGCTGCCCGGCCATACTATCCTTTGATATATCATATTTAAATAGTATAGCCGCGGCGGCTGTACTATTAATTGGAATAAAATTTTAAAAAAAACCTCGCGGCTATACTATTAATTTTAGAAGCAATTTAAGAAACACTCATTTAATATGAATTTACACAAACCAGGCCAAATTGTTTGAGTTCAATTCTAAAATATACTCGGTAGCTGCATCATTTGAAATGTTGTGAAATTAGAGTTAAAATGCAATCGTAGAGAAACGGCTGCACTCAGATGACCCCTTGTGTTAATCAGGATAGGCTTATGCTGTTTCTTTCCAAGGAAGACATTGGCAAGAGCGGTATTTGACTCCAATGATCGATGCCTTCACCAACTTCAAACCCTACAAGAGAGAGAGAAATATACAAGTAAGACATTTAGCTCTATCAACAAGCCATTGATAAGAGTTAGAGAAATATATAGGATATGAAACCTCCTTAACTTGAAGTGCATCAATCCCCTTCACATTGAACTTTTGTAGCAGCCTTGAGATTTAGTTGGGTATAATCTACAACATCCTATTCAGGCAGAGAAAATATATATGCCTCCAGGGAAAATATGCCGGCATACTATTTCTGCCTTGAATGCAGTTAAATTTGCAGGAACTAGTCAATTCAACAATCTACGATGGTTTTACAGGACGGGTATCGAAAATAGGAACAAGATGAAATAAATCAGACTAGCAGAGCCATCAAGTTTCCTCAATCAAGAAGCAAGGGATATAAAGACGAAGAGGCAAATATTGAGAGAATCGTCAAATTTTCATAGAGAAATGTATTACTAAGGACATAAAGAAGATTAGGCATTGTGAATCATATCATACCATGATGGGAGTAATAGATCATTTAGACAATTTAAATCCCAAATCCCTGATTAAGAACAATGTATCGTTAATGAAATTATTTAATAATTTTGATGTTCATGAGGCTAAAAAGAACCTCTGCTACAGATCTAGAACATAACATATAGCAGCTGGCTGGACTCTCTCTATAACTCTCACTAAAAATAAAAGAAGTAAACTTTTGAACCGAGCAATCACAAGCCACCTTAGAAATCTCTGCCTTTGAATTCATCTTTCTACTGCTGAACGACCAAAACAACTGTGACAATCTGCGTCCCCTTTCTGTCTCTTCATCTGCAAAATCATCATAATAAGATATATATATATATACACACACACACACACAATACACAATAACGAGATGCTTTAGTTTATGATTACAAATACACAGACAGGAATCTATACCTTCATGGAAAACAGCTAAATCTCTCTGTCCAAATCCAAAGCTTTCACGGCATCCCCGACTTCTTCCATCTTCCTCTTATGTTTTTTTTTGCCCCAGCTGAAATGGGAATACAAGTATAAATATATGAATTGAGTACAAGGCAATCTAAAACCTGATATATATAACAAGTACAAATTTAAGGTAAGGCATCTACCATGAAAATTCGTTGGGCTAAGATCTCGTCTCTGTTCTCATGCCAGTTTGACTCTTGAGTCATTAGTTAAGCAATGTGATAAACAGTAAAAGGCAATCTAAAAACAGGAAAACATGATGCATGCATGCATCATATATAGTTGTATGTCTATATATGTATGTATTTAGTTCCTTTTTTTATTATAAATAATTCGGTATAAGTCCAATTCTTATGACAGAATTTGGGTGCAATCCACACACTTATTGTTAGTAATTCAAGTCCTCTGACTTTTGTGCCACATAGGATTAGTTACCTTTTTTTAATTTCTGACATTTATATTTTTTCTTTTTCTTTTTTTATTTATGTTGTCGTTCCAAATTTACCCCCATAAGATATAAATCAGGTAAGTAATGACAAAAATCCTCATATGGCAAGAACAAACGGCAAAATTAGCAAATTGCAAAAATCACGTCTTCCACAATAAATCATGGTCCTGTCAAGCCAATTTCTGCAGATTTCACACTTCTTAATTGGGTTTAATACTTGTTGTATTGGTAAACCTTCGACACATGTACCTATAGCACATGTCTATTTACTTGTATTGGAATACATTCACCTATATCATAGGTACATTTTGTTTTTATGAGATTATTTTCGTCTATATGATAGGTACATTTGGGTTTAATACCTGCCATATAGGTAACCAATTGCCACCAGCAGGTCAATTTACCTGTAACACAGATATAGGTATTTTGTTGAAAATGAAACACTTTGTTATCAACTTTATCTTTCTAATTTTCAGTTGGCTTTGGTGTCTTTTTTGCCTTTTTGTTAACATATAAATAAAACAAGACGTTGAATATCTATGGATACTCTATTTAACTATAAGCATGTGAATTACCAATGTGTTTTCTACCTAGAGTCTAGAATGATGGAAACATGAAAATATAGTTGGGTTCCTCTACCTATACCATAGGAAAAAGATTAAGAAACCAGTTCATCTTTGTTTTCTGTTCCTTCTATGCCACACACCGAATTTCTTTTTCTTTTCCTTCTATAGCCCCCCTTGCTTCATAATTGATATATGACAAATTTATTCTAAGAAAAGAATACCTATGAATCAGTAAACTAGACCAACGGAGTTCGCACAAGCCTATACCTAAGAATCAGTCCAATTAATACATAACGAAACCCCCTAACTATTCCTCTTCTCTAGGTACACAAAACAAAAATGGTTCCCTTCCTATTTAAAATTAAAACCATAAAACAGAATTGGAATGGTTGAAACAATCGTTCAATGCAACTGACGCCAAATCATACAATCATTCTCCTACCTATGGCATTGGTATGTATGAGGAACTAAGGGCATGTTTACGTATCAACAATGGAGAAACTAAGGAATCAAAGAATTTAGGAATCGGAGAACTAATGAATCAGTATGGGAAGAATCATTCTCATTAAGCTGTTTACTAAACATATGGAATTAGCAATGGAATGGGATTGATTCCCATTGTTATTGTTTACTAATTTGCATGAATCAGAATCCAAATTAATTTTAGAATTATGGTAAAGTGATAAGGGTATTTTTGGAAGTTATGAAGAGAAAATAAAAATGGGAATCGTATCGACTACTCCCCCCTAGTTGATCTGATTCCTAGTTTTGAGGGAATGTGATTACGGATTTTGAGGTGGGGCCCACTTATTTTTTCATTTCTGATTGCAGGTAAACGCAAGAGAAGTCAGGAATGGAAATCATATTCCCTTTCCTTCCATACCCATTACTGATACGTAAACATGCCCTAAGGGTAATAGAAAGTAGGAACCTTAATCATACAATTTACCAGTAGAACAGGACCAGCAACTGACGTTTAGTGGCAGAGGAAATTTGCTACTATAATAGTGAATCACACATAGAAACCCACAAATCTCTCCATTAAAGAACCAAGAAATCAGAGGAAATTTGCTTGGAAAGAGCATGACATTTTGAGCAAATGTAAATTCTGCGATTTGTCGATCTGTCTGTACTTTCCGTGTTTCTACGTAGTGGCAGCAATTGTAATTACATTAAAATTTGTGGACATATTGTTTGCTTAGGTGGCTAAACACTTGGTCTTGTGGACTGGAATTAAGAGGTAACAACTCTTGTCCTGCATTCATTATATATTTGTAAAATTGGACCTATATACCTCCTCAAGCCCATACGGAAGACGTCCGAGAAGTTGATCACCACAAAATAGTGTAGCATCGGACTCACAAAGAACGCATGACAATTGTGGGTTTGTCCTTAAGACGATCCCAGAGCACTGGGTACAAGCGAAGTGAAATCTGGTGTTTTTAATCCCCAAATACTCTTGTAAACAAGAAAGAAATAGAGAACACCAAAGCTTTCAGAAACTAGAGCGAGCGAGCATGAGCATCCAACATTAACAAAAATAAACAAACCCTAGAATTAGAAGAAAGAGAAAGCAAGAACGAGATATGAACTGGGCAATTAAAGCTTCAAAACCCAAACGAGATTATTATAACAACCCAAGTACGTACCAAGTTGCCGGAGGATTTTTCTTTGCGGGAATTGATCTTGGTGTCTTTGGCCATGGTATTCCTACACTTGTTGCACCGAATGTTCCTAGGAAGGTTCAAAAAAACATTCTCAATCTGCAAGTTCTTAGGCTGGGCTGCCAATGCCATCACAACTATTGGGTGTGTATGATGAATTCCGATATGAGGAGAGAAGGGAAGAGGTTTAAGAGTCCGGAAGGTAATTTGAGTTGCAGCAAGGTGTCACGTGTTTTAAATATAGCCCGTTTGATCGTTTATGTTATTTTTGGGATATTTGTTGAAATGTCACCTGAACTTATACCTTAGTTTCAATTAGTCACCTGAAAAAATAATTTGAGTGAAATGTCACCTGAATTTTTCAAAATCCATGATTTGTCACCTGAGTTTAACATCATCTGATTTTCCATCTATTTTCAAGGGTATTTTAGTCTTTTCATTTTCAAGGATATTTTTAAAATGGAAAAAATTATTATTAAAAAAATAAAGCTTAAATGTAAAAATGGATGGGGATTAAATGTGAAAAGATATATAATTTTTATAATTTTCAAGGGTCTTTTCATAATTTTTTTATAATGATTTTTCCATTTTAAAAATACTCTTGAAAATAAAAAGACTAAAATACCCTTGAAAATAGTTGGAAAATTGGATGATGTTAAATTGAGGTGACAAATCATGGATTTTGAAAAATTCAAGTGACATTTCACTTAAATTTTTTTTTTCAGGTGACAAATTGAAACTAAGGTATAAGTTCAGGTGACATTTCAATGAATATCCCTTTATTTTTTGCCAAAGTCAGAAAATGATAGTAGGAGATTAAGCCTTAAATGAGATCCATCAAAATCTTACAAACAAGGAAAGGATTGTAGGAGATTAAGCATTATCATCAATAACATAATGGAGTATATATGGCTAAAAATAAGAGTAATAAATACATCATCTCAATGACAAGTCATGCAAATATCAGAGCCATCAATTTGGATCCCAATCCAACGTTTTTCTTAATTAAAATTTGATGAACCAATAAGATCCAAATTGGACCATTGAGGGGAGTGATCATTGCTAAATCTCAAGCTCAACTTGTTATTAAGAAAATGCTAGGGAAAATTATTTTGGTGGATTAGGGTTTATTCCATAACAAATAAAATGTCTCAGCTTCTAGCCTAGTAAAAAAGATCTTAACTTGCAGACCACGGTCTTAGGTTCGAACGTCCATGGCATCTTAATTGTGTGTGCGACTATCTCTTGTACTAAAAAATAAGTCTATTTTAACTTTATTGTTTGGTTATGTGATAATTATTGAGGAGGTGAATTCGAACATGAGTGCAAAAGGGCATGCACATCAGCCTCAGGCATGCACTGGTCAGTGTCACTAAGGTAATCATTGCTAAATCTCGAGCTCAGCTTGCGTACCTCTTGCGCCTCTTTTGGTTCTCTCCCGCGACATGGTTTCAGTTTCTGTTCAAAGTAAACAAAGATGGTGAACTCAAACTGAAAAAAACACAAAACAAATCCGGGTTGCATATAAGAGTCTCTCGCTGTACTCGCTTTGCCCGGCCCATTCGCGTGGGTTGAATAAAACGAGTGCTTCTATAGTGAGTGGAAAGTTATAAGGGTTTTTTTGAGGGGTATAAGAGCCGTTGGATTTCATCCAACGGTGAGTTTTTAAAAGAGTGCATGTAGAACCGGGTTGAAATCACCCGTTTGGAAACCCAACTTCAGCTGAAGATTTTTCCTTCTCTGTGAAAAACTCAAGAACACAATCCTCTTTTTTAATGTAATGCAAATCCACAATTAGAAAGATCCAAAGCTCCCAAACTCTATAATCGCTCCATTGTCATCAGCTCCTTGGGAGGCCTGCGATCTATGGTATCCTCGGTATGATGATTAATGGCTTTTACCTAGCTATTGCCCTGTTTTGATTCTATGATTGAAGTGAAAACCCCTTCTCTTTTTCGTTCAGCAGAAGAGATTCCAGATGAAAGCAAAGTAGCATATCTCTTTTTCGTGCTGCTGCAGTTGTTCCTGGATTTTGGTAGAGATGGAGTCTCCACTACGAAAGAATCCTCTCTAATGTCCACCACATTCTTTGAAGCTGACTGAGTTCGGAACTCCCGATTGACTTTGAGAGGTAAGTTCACTCTTGCTGGATTGATTTTGTTGGGTTTGATTTGTTTTTTGTGAGGGTGAGAAATTTGTCATTTGTGGCATCAATAATGCGTCATTTGCTCTGCTATCAATAATGCGTCATTTGACTTTGAGAGGTAAGTTCACTCTTGCTGGATTGATTTTGCTGGGTTTGATTTGTTTTTTGTGAGGGTGAGAAATTTGTCATTTGTGGCATCAATAATGCGTCATTTGCTCTGCTATCAATAATGCGTCATTTCCTTATGAATATTCAATATACTTAGTTGATTATTTTTGTTTGGAGGGGGATTGGAAATTTATGAAATGTAGGTAAAAGATCCTAAACTTAGGCTTAATGGCATTAGAAGTAAGCATTTGGAGAGGATATTGGGTGAAGTTCTGTAATTGCTGGTTTGAATTACATTTGAGTTCTTAGTTGAACATGTTGGTTCTAATGTTATTTTTTCCAGATTATTTCACAAGAGATGACGTAACTATTATTAAATTTTGCTTGTGTTTTGTGTAATCAGAATCCAACAAGCTAGGCTATGCGTGTATTGTGTCAATTTGGGCAATGTTTTGTGTAAGTGGAATGCATTGATAAGTTGTGATGCAGTAATGATTGATTAATGAATTAACATTTGCTATGCAGTAATATAGAAGTAGATCAATAATATACGTGGATAAAATGTCTGGGGCTCAGTAGAGTGATGACTCTGAATGCTAATGGGAGGGTTTACATTCCTGAAGTAAGAAATGAGGAAACACCAGCAGTTGGGATGAAGTTCGACTCGCTTGACCTCGTTTATAATTTCTATAATAGATATGCATTCTTGGCTGGCTTTGGTATTCGACTTCATTCCAGCTTTTGGGGGAAAAATAAGAAAGAGATTCTGAGAAAAGAATTTGTATGTTGCAAACAAGGTGTATACCGGAATGATGAAACTCGGGAGAGAAAAAGACAGCGGGGAATAAGTAGATGCAATTGCAAAGCTAAGATTGTGGTTGTGAAGACACATGGGAGCAAGAAGTATACCATCTCTCTTTTTGCAGAGGGACACAATCATAAGATGACACCCTCAGGAAGAATGCATTTACTGAGATCACACCGTCGTATTTCAGATTCTACAAAAGTACTTACAAAACAGTTGGGTTCGGTTAATATTCCCATTAATCAGAAGGTAAGTATTTTCGAGGTGCAATCCGGAGGAATGGATAAAATCGGTTTTATCAAAAAGGATATGTACAATCTTGAATGTAGTGTGAATGGGAAGCTGAGGAACCACGATGTTGAACTAGTGACCGAGTATTTTATGGCTGAACAGAAAAAAAATGAGGCTTTTTATTTCAAGATTGAGGGAGATGGCGATAACAGGTTTAGTCGATGTTTTTGGGCAGATGCAACTTCTAGACGGGCGTACGGGTTTTATGGAGATGTTGTTGTATTCGATACCACATTCAACACGAATAGATACGACTTGACATTTGCACCAATGTTGGGAGTTAATAACCATGGTCAAACAATTGTCCTAGCATGCGCATTTTTGAGCAAGGAAACGACTGAGTCGTTTATTTGGATGTTTGAGGAGTTTAAGAAAGTCATGCCAGGTGGCGAACCTAAAACGATCATCACAGATCAAGATGCGGCAATGAGCAGAGCGATTTCAATAGCCTTCCCGACTACATTTCATCGACTTTGCATATGGCACATCACATCAAAGTTCTCTGTTAAGTTACCACATTCTGCTTATAAGGAGTATTGGGGTGAATTCCAGAAAGCCATATGGGATATTGACAATAAGGATGAGTTTGATGCAAAATGGAATATTGTGGTTACAAAGGCTGGTTTGACTGACCATCCATGGCTAAGTTCAATGTTTGATTTAAGGGAATCTTGGGTTCTAGCCTACGCACGACACTTTTTTGCCGCTGGAATGTCAAGCAGCCAAAGAGTTGAATGTTCTCATGGTTTCTTCAAGCAATACATATCAAGGAAAAATTCGTTGATGGATTTCATAATAAGATTTGAGAGGGCACTTTCTCATCAACGTCAAAAAGAGTTAGTTGCTGATCACGTAGATGCATTTGAAGTGGCTCAATGTATTCTACCGATGCCAATGAACAAACAAATGGCTACCTTGTACACAAGGACAATGTTTCAAAAGTTTGAGCAAGAACTAATACAAAGTACAACATGTTTCCTAGAGCTGAAAACAGAGGATGCTTCTAAAGTTGTCTTTAATGTGAGCGAAAGGAAAAATTGGGAAACAAGAGTGGCAGAAGTCGTATATGTCAAAGATTCTGACCACGCATCGTGTAGCTGCAAAAGATTTGAATTTGTTGGAATTATTTGCAAGCACATCCTAGCATTGTTCAGAAGGGACCAGATTGAATATATGCCCGATAAATACATTTTGAAGAGGTGGAAGAAAACTGCGAAATTTGGATTGGTGTCAGATGCAAATGGCAACGAAATTAAAGACTCTGCAGATCCTGGTCTTTTAATAAAGCGGAGTACAATGTCCCGACTTGCTTCAGATGTGGTTGAGGATGCATTAATGTGTGAAGAAGGATGTGAGCTACTGTCAGAGACTCTAAAAAGTTTGCAGGTGAAGTTGAAGTTGTTGAAGGATGGACCAAGTAATAACGAAGTTGGAGGGTCCAGCTCTTCAAACACAATATATGAAAGACCCTAAGAGAGTAAGGTGCAATGGAGGGTCGAAACGAGTAACGGGAGCAAAGGAAAAGGCAATGAAGCGAGGGATTAGACACTGTCGGGAGTGTGGACACATTGGTCATGATAGAAGACAATGCCCAAGAAATTTGAACACACCGTAAGATGTTAACACTATTTATAATAAGACCTAAAATTTGAATAGGTAAAGTTCTTATGTGCTTCTGTTTGATGTTTATGCAGGACATCACCGTCGAACAATGACGAATCAACTCCAATAGATCTTAGTGACCCATTATTTGACGAATTTTACAGGATGCACGGACCAACTCAATGATTTAGGTTTCTATTATACGAAGCCCGGTTATTATGAAGACTAATGATCAGGTGAAGTTTTCTAGATGCAGTTTTATTATTATTATTTTTTTGTTCATGTCCACCGATGAGCTCTGACTATGTCCATTGATAATTGAAATGAAAATTTGCTTGGTTTCATTCTTGCATGAAATTTGGACATATGTTAATTTTACGTCTTCTCCCTATTTAGAAATTTTCATAGACATTAGATAAAGCATCAAATTTTGATTTATGTGAAGAAGCAATGACTTTTACCTTGTAAAATGGGTAGTTTATGGTGAATTATGTTTGAATAGAGATTTATTGATTATATGACAGGCTAATGCAGCATTTCCAGCAGCCAGCTATTGTTTCCATTACCAGTAATGATTTCCAGCAAGCACGCATCATTTGTAGCAGCACCCACTTTTTGCGAATGTTATGTTCTAGTGTTTTACTGGTGATTAAGATCTGAGCTGGACTGGTTATTAGGTGCACGATTTTGCAAACATTCGTAGCTGAAGGATACTTGAAGCACTTTGTTGGAACAGAAAGATTAGAAAGCAACGTGTAAAAAAGTACATTGCAGCTAATCACATTTCGAATGGTTGGGTAATATGAAAGGGTACACTAACATTTGAACTACTCATAATTCCACACACAAAAGAAAATTTGATTGCAAAGCATTTTATGTGCTCCCTCTTAGCAATACCACGATCTCCCCAATAAACTGAACAACGGTAGCCACAATCACTAGGTCGTATTGGTCAGCTTCTTCTTAGCAGGTCTCGCATGCTTATGGTCACTCATGTCCCCAGTGATTTAGACAAAATACATATTCAGCAATATTTGGAATTTTATTATATATACATAAACCATAAACCATTCACTACACAATGTATAGCACATGGCATTTTACTTATGACTCACGTGTCATGATAATGGGGCTTTACTGATTACCAACGTGCTGTGATATTGACTGCTTATTGAATAATATTTCCATAGTTGCAAAATATAATGTTAGACAGAAGGAACACATGATGACTTGCAAGACATAGTCCCAATAATTATATATGAAGCAAATGAAACTGATATTTGTATTATTTTATATTAGATAATGACATTAAGGGAATATAGTTCTAATTTGTGCAATACCACGATCACCCCCAACCAACAGAACAGCTGTAGCCGCAATCACTTAGTCGTATCGGTCGGCTTCTTCCGAGCAGCTTTGACGTGCTTATGCTCATTCATGTCACCACCATCGTCTAGTATCTCTCTCACAGCATCAGGGGACACATAGTCCCAATTATAACTTGTATGAGTAGTTGCCGCGAATGCTTGAAATTTTTCGAATCCTTCGTTGAATGCCAACTCCAGTTCACTGTGGTGCTCTTCGCATCGCATATGGTTCATCAAACAACCTTTAATTTCATTATTCATTACTGCATCCAACTCCTCAGCTTTCAGCTTCCTTTTATGACTCAGCTTCAAGTACTTGTTCTTTTGGGAGAACGCTTTGTTCACTCTAATGTTAAGATCAGCCAAAATGGCCTCGTCTTCAACACATTTCTCGTGCCATGAATTGATCAGTCTGGAATTATAATCCAGCTTGGTACTGACTGCATCTATTGCCTCTAATGGATCATCGGAGTCCCCCTCACTCCCAAATGATGTTGAAAATGGAAGGGGTCGGCGAGTACAACGTGGAAACGGAACCTGCGACTCCAATTTTTCATCTTCGATTGTGTTGTTGGCGCCTGAAGAGGTTGACATACTTGAATAATCCTATTTGTTTTGGAGGATGAGGATTGCAGATGCAATTTCGTTTGAGAAATGGAACATAGCTTTATAGACCAACATACCAAAGCTTGCGTGTAGTCAACATATCTACTTTATTTCAATTTTAAAAAAAGAGGTGTCAGGTTTTGCTTTTCAAGCATGTCAACCTCACACTCTCCTTACACCACTGTTAGTGGTTGAAAGAAACTCAATGGAAGTGACATCTAGTTAGTGAACCCAACCAAACTAAACAAACTAGTTAGGATTAAACTTAGATTGTATGAGACCTTTTTTCATTTATACATTGTCAACCAAATGTTTTTTTTGGCGGGAACCCTTTTTTATTGGTATTACTATCACCCCCTTCATAAAAATTCTCCTCCACAAAAACTCACTCTTCCACCGAATCTGTCTCCATCTACTGACACTCTCTCCTCCACAGAAACTCTCTCCCCCCATTGAATGGATTTACTAACCAAGTTTGATGTGAGCGTAATAAACACCCCTCCAAACAAAGACCGCCTTCGAAACGCAAGTGAGTCACCAGACAAGCAATGTCACTTTCCTAGACAGAATGACCATTTTGTTGGAAGTTTTGAGTCTGAAAGAGTTCTTGCTTTCTGGAAGGAGAGGCATCTTCAACTTGGTGATGAAATCCAAAGGGCAAGGGTACGTTTGGAATTTGTTGAAGGCCAAATTGAAGATGACAAAAGGCAGGCCAATCTGGATAGGGCGAAGTTGCAGCGCATGAAGCGTAGACACAAACGACTTCGGAGTGTAGCTGTTCAAAAATACAAGAACTCATCTAATGCAAAGGAGTCAAAGAAGCGTGTGATGCAAGCTGGATTCGACTACTTCCGGTCCTATGCAAAACTCGTCGTACCCGGGTTTGATTGGTCATCTATTACCGTTTCCGACGTTAACAAATATACTCAGCAAGGGAAGTAATCCATTTTGGTTATCGTGTTTGAGTAGAGGCAAATCAGAGGAACTGAAATTTTCGTTAAGCTCTGCTTCAAACCTATTTTGATGCTTACTACTATAGAATATTTCAACCTTCATATTTTCATGTATTTAATTACGATAACACGATGCAAAGTGCGCATGTACTTCAAATCATATGTTGCTGCCATGTCCATTTTTTTGTGATCACGTATCAGATTTGGACATGGTTGCATCATATGCAATGTTGCCTTTATGTATTATATGTTAGGGTAAGGTTTATGGAAAAGCATGTGTGACTGGTTTTGTGACAAAGTTATGGCATTATTTTGTACCAGTTATATATTGTTTTTTGTACTGGTTCATCTCCTACTATTGCTTTATTTCTTTATATTATATGTTTATGCGATTGGACATGATAGAAAATATATTACTGATTCCCAATGCGGCGTCAGAAGGACAACTTATTGAATACCGCCGACGTGTTGAAAACTCTAGGTGCAGGTGCATATGGACAACTTATTGACTATCTCTGACGTCTTCAAAGCTCTAGGCGCATGCGCAGTTCCAATTATGGCTTCGAAGTAGTGGTGCATTTATTATATATGTACATTATTATAACCAAAACAGATAATTTTACATCCTTATATATGAAAGGAAACTAATTCTTGTATTAGTACAAATTATATAACGAATATTAAGGAAATATACTTGTTAAAGTGAACAACATATATACTTAGGGTTAAGAGGAAAGTGAGTTATGTAAATCATTTTTGAATTTTTAATTGCGAAATGGATGATCTATGGGTTCCCCTCGTTTTATAACGTCACACGGAGGCCGGAGTATTTTTCGGGGCATTTTAGGATTTTTCTACTATTTATTGCATTTTTTCAAAGATTTTTGCACTAAAAAAGCCAAAATAATTGCCAAATGGACACCTGGCGCGATCTCAGCCCCTCACCTTTCACCCCTTGACAAGTGTGCGTCAGTCAACATGGCCACATCCTTACCTTTTACCCTAAATTATTATTTTATGACTTTTTCTTAGAAAATTCATAACTAAATACACAAAAATCACAATAATGTTCCGAAAATTGCTACGACCTCATTGAGACTTCATCTTCCTCCTGAATTCCCTGTTTCATGGTTACGCTACATTAGTATTTTATTATTATTTATCCAAAATTATTTTTATTATTATTGTTATATTACTTGTTAGCTTGTACATTTGTTAATTATATTTACTCCAAATTTTTATTTTTATTTTTATTTTCCGTGTGAATAGACCATTTCTGGTGCTAATCAGTTTCTCTCTTCTTCAATTTGTTAATGTTTTTCCTTTTTTAGGTTTAAGGGATGTTTTCAAACATAAAATGGAAATATACAAGCCATCCATTCTACAACATCAGGAAATAATTATTCAAAGTCTTTCACTGTTCAAGTTTTGCTTAAGAAACGTGTAACCCAATCATTTGGGATATGCTAAGTGGGAAAATGTCATTCCCAATAACCGGTGAAAAGACACATACTCACTTCATGCATGCGTTTTCGTTTACTAAATATTAAGATTGCAGTTGTGCAAAATATCTGTGTCAGTAAAATGTCATTCTTAGCCGTCAATTATGTCAGTAATAATTCCACTATATAGCAAATATTATACATTTATATATAAAACGGGCTAGGACAGCACAAACACCAGACAAAATAGATTAAAACATGAAATAGAAAACAACATTTGTAGAACATAGACACGCATAAAAACCGTAGAAACATACTCCAACTAATTATAAGGGTATGGATTCCCTGGCACAACATAGACACGCATCACCTTGAACCAAAAAACACTCTCACGGTGCCATTTGCATCAATTGCAACAAGTCCAGAAGGCAGGATTGATCTTTTCTTCACTAGGCCAGCCTGGAATAACAAAACACCAGTCGTTGTTGTTACAAGCGCTGCACTGATTGAACTTAATCTTCCCATAGTGAAACATATCTACGATATGTCTTCCAACAGAGAAAATTCCGCTTAATCGTCGTCTCAAAGCATCCTGGTTCCTTTCATATCAATGTTGTTACGTTGATTCAAAGAACACAAGAATTCTAATGCATCCTCTTTTGATGACCAATTCCGGACATGCCAAGTAGTCCAACTATATATGACGCTTCCATATGGCCTGCCGTGGCTGCAGCGCGCATCCCAGACAATGCTTCCACATTACCCCTGCCTGAAAAACATGTCGAACGCTTCTCTAAATATCGCCTCAGGGTTCTGGCAAGCCCTGCATTGGTCCACGAAATGCCGGACTTGCGTTGCGGCATAGTACCAGTTAGGATGGTCTTGGTACTTTTCCATTGAAATTGTGTTCCACACTTGTGGAGTGTTTGCCAACGTATTGAACAATGGGCACACACATGCCATACGAAAGAGATCTTCCGAGGAGTTGGTTGCCACGTATAACATCACTTTAAACCAAGCTAATTCCGGGATGAAGGCTTGAGGCACATCCAGATGGAGATGCTTCCTTCTCTTTCCTCCGACTGTAGTGTAATGTTTGGAATTCATTGAAATATTTTTGGAATGGAACGATTTGAGGACTGCAAGAGGGGAGAAATGAGAATATACGGGGTTTTGGGTTTGTTTTAGCCTCTGGTTGCACTGTTCTGAAAAGGTGTTTCCTTGGGGTTTTACCAAGTTGACCCTTTTTAAAGAAACTGAACTCAACACCCAAAACATAAGACAGGCGAAGGGAAAACGTCATCAAAATGCAAAGGGAGTCAGACCGTCCAAAAGTCAATTAATAACCTATTTCCATAGCCATTGTTAGGCTTTTCCCGCCATTAAATTCATTGATACAAATGTGATGGATTACTGACTAGTGACAGAAGGTCCCATCAGATACTTTTTCATTTTCCCACACATACTACCCCTATTAAATGACGGATTCTTATCCAACTAGTTGCCTTAATGAAATATAAAGAAAATAATATATTTAAAGCAGTGTCCCCTCAATTGTAAGATTAATTGGTAGTGAAATAGTATATCGCTTATCGGAGTAAAATGTGTCACAATTCTGACGGTACAGGTGTCCAGGATCGTGACCAACCCACCCACACACAGAAAAGAAGGATATAATTCGATTTGGGCAGAGATGAGAGAGAGCTGAGTGAGAAGTTTAGGGTTATGACTTATGAGTGAAGGGGTATAACTGAGAAGGTATGAGTCCGAAGAGGTTTTAGTGAGAAGATCTGAGTGAGAAGAGGTACAAGTGATAAGATTCAACATGTCTTCGTCTTCATCTCCCGCTCAAACAAAGAGGTGTCAGTATTGTGGAGCTGCAATGGTGCTTCGGGTTTCAAAATCAGATAAAAATCGAGGGAAGCCATTTTGGAAGTGTCTAACCTCCTATGTAAGTTCTCATTTCCAGAATATGTATGTGGGTGAAAAAAAAATCCTAGGTCTAACTCTGACAGAATTATTTTGCATATATGATGCCTGCAATTAGGGAGCCACCAGTTGCAATGGATTCGAATGGGTTGATGTAACCTCCACAAGCAGGTCAGACAAGTCGACACGTATGATGCTACAGTGCTTAATATGCTGAAGTCCATTAAGGACTTGGTATTAGTTTTATTAGTTGTATCAATTGTCATATTATTTGTTCTTTTAATGACCAATTAAGTGCACGGTTTCAAGGATTGTAAAAGTTCTCCCCAAAAACACATGTTGCACGCACCACCAATGACTTTTCAAACCCAATTTGTAATTTTTGTTATTGAAATAGGTGGATTAGCATTGAGTTTAAATTATTGTTTGAAACAAAAGCATTTACTTGTCAGAAACCCAGTAAAAACTTTCCTAGACTTACTTTACAAAAATAAAGTCATACGAAGACGATAAAATGACAATACAGGGCAATACGATGCAATAATAAGACAATACCTTTTTTTTAAGATTGAATAATTATTCAGTGTATATAGATTGTTTATTGATTGTTTACTGCATGTAAATCGCATGATATTGACTGTTTATTGAAGGTTCATTAACTGCATGTATTTCGCATGTTATTACTCCGATATTGAGTGTTTATTGAAGGTTTATTGATTGTTTACATGTTTCGTGAAGGTTTCATGATTGTTAACTGCATGTATTTCACATGTTATTGAACCGATATTGAAGGTTTATTGAAAGTTGATTGAGTGTTTACTGCATGTATATCGCATGTTATTGCTCCAATATTGCATGTTTATTGGGGGCAAAAGTAGGACTCCAGTTAGATTTAAGGGGGGAAACGGTCCTTATTCTTTGTTTTCGTAGGAAGAACAACTTAAGTAGAATTTCCTATTCAATACGACTTCCTTATGGTTGATGTAATTGGGGACTGATGTATATTGCATGTCTATTGCGTGTATATTTCATATCTATTGCGTGTATATTGCTTGTCTGTTGCCTGTGTATTGTTATTTATTTCCGTCGTAAGCAATACAAATCAATACAGACGCAATAAATGTAAAGATATGCACGCAATAGACAAGCAATATAGACCCAACAGACATGCAATATAGACGCACCAATATACATTACTGTTATGTTACTCAGCTGCCCAAAACCAATAAAATAAAGAAAATCAACCAATTTATTAACCGATTATAAAGGAGAGAGGGATTCAAACCCGAGGGGCAGTGCGGAACCAATAGGGAGTTTTTAGAGCATTGCACCTGGGGACATTTTTTCATGTGTTTCTATAAGGAGGGCATGGTTGAATAAAATATTGGAGGCGAGGCCATAGCAGCCTATTCCCCTTACAGAATTACCTTATTAAGATGCAACCCATTGCGATTAAGTCAAGGCATGTTGAACGGCTTAAAGATTGGGATCTGATATTTGGAATGGTGGCTTGGATAAATGATGACATATCACTTTGCAATGATGTAATACACTTAAAAAGCCATCAGTCCCTATGTGAATATGCATTCTTCAAATCCAAATTCACATATGCAGTCTTCAAATCCCAATTCAATGCAGTTTGGTTGAGGTTAGGTAAATGTCGTCAAGGAGTTAGGCCAATATTACACCGATGTTTGTTTCATTACATCAAAAAAAACTTTACATCCATATGCACATTCTATGTATGGGAATGGCATGTGTCTAACTTCAAAAATGCATCTGCCTATCCATTTAGATTGCCCACGTGCAATAGATTTACAGATCCAGTTACTTTTCTCCTCTCCAACCTCAACATCTCCATTTCAGAGTCTTCATTTTTCTATGCTCTGCAACCAGCTCCATATACATTTCGCACAATACGAGAATAAACATAGCGTAATATCACACTAATCAAAATGAAAGCATGCATCCGCTATAATATTTGCCACTATTTTGGTTCTAATTGTTATTGTCCAGTAACTTAAATCTAAATTTCTGTACACAAATACACTAAGATTGAGAAAGACGAAGAAGAATTCAGGAGCAGAGGTGGAATTCGAAAAGGACCCATGGGTCTCTATTGTGTATTTACATGACTTTGAAATTTGACATTCCCAAAACCTATTTCATCATCATGTGCCTAAACCAAGTTCAACCGATATCATGGCATGTAAGCATCTCCCCGTGCAATTTCTGCAGCCAACTTCAACCGAAAAAATGGCATGTTCTGCGAGGTGCAAGTAGCTAAGGAAATCTCAGGCACTCAACAGCTCAATGTACTTCAACACGAACATACCACAATCGCCTCTGAAGCAAAACAAGAACTCGATCAATTCAACTAATGACATTCTAACATAATTGACAAATTAAAGTAATAAAATTAAATAAAAAGTTGTGCTCACTCATTAGCCTGTTGTGGAACATCCACACGATGTATTGGCCATGGACACCACCAATCTCGGGTGCACTCGTTCGCGTAAACACCTTCTTCATAAAAGTCGAGGGTGTGCAGAAGATTTGGAATCGTAATTGACAGGGGGCCGAGTTCTTCCTTTAAGCTCGATCCGGAATGAGTGAAACCATTGAATCGTAGACTTTGATTTCACACTGAATCAGATCAATCTCTAGAGCCACCCAATGCTTATATTTTTGCAACATACAAGGTACATACACCTTATACGTGTTCTGCCAATCCAATCCACAAGCCGGAACCTTGCCATTTACAACGTTCACTAAACTGGTTCTAATTTTCCACCCAACTTGCTCTTTTTTCCTTTTATTATCCGCAAAGCAAGTATGGATGTGATTCTGTGAAATAGAAAACAATCAATGGTTAAACAACTCCACAAAGCAAGTATGGATAATTTGTAATTATTAACTGCACTTGGTCAAGGCCTATGCCATACTGATGTAGCACAGCCCTGGGTGTGTTAGTTTAAACACTTAGAGCAATAAGACATAACAGATAAGAAAAGCTGAAGGGAAGAAAAGGTAGAAGGCAGGCAGAAATCAGAGAGTTTAAAGGAATGTTTAATCAATATTCAAATCTGAATTGTAAAGAACTACATAGGGGTATTTATAGCAAACTAAAACCTAGAGAGAATAGAATTAAAATCCCCAGGTAAAACAGAAATCCTATTCCTAATAAAATAGGAAACTTAGAAATCCTAATAGGATTTGGAAAACTAACTTAGAAATCCTACTAGGATTTGGAAAACTAAAGAATATAGGAAACTAACAAATCAATTAGGAAACTAAACAATTTAGGTCCTATGCATCCTGCATCACATACCATAAAAAATACATCGGTCGTTGTCCAATCCGATATTTCTACTTCCTCCAACTGTTGTTGTCGCTTCCGGATGAGATACAAGCCCAAATCAATGTGCTGCACATGTTTTCCTTGTCAATCTCATAATCTATGCACATTCAAACAAATGCATAATCAATTAAACTTACATCTCCTTTCAGCCAACCGTCAGCTTTGACGAGGGAAGCGAAGAATTCAATCTCAGCTTCCACGTTGCCAAATTGCATCACCAAACTATGAATATAAAAAGTTTTAGAACACAACAATTAAAAAATATATACACTCATGCCTTCTATCTCAAAAAACAAAGGACTTACTTTGGGTTATGGCGCCATTCCGAACAAAGTTTCAGCAATTTCACCATATCATCATGCGGAATCGCCTTCATTGGGTCTAACGTCCGAAGTCCGGTTGTCTTTGGCAAATTTTTTTTAACCACTTCACTAGCTTCAACGATCTTCCACATAGGAATAATCCTCTTCCTCTTCCGTAATTGGACCCCTCGTCCACACCTTGACCTTCATCATTCAACCAAACGCTCAACCGAGATAACACAGCTGTAGGTTGATCCAAATCAATTTCCCCGACAGAACCTCAACCTTTGTCCCCTCCGTGCTCTCGCCAATGTCATTGCCAACCAACATAACTTCATCATCCTCTTCCTCACATTGGTTTCTTTGCACTTCCTTTTCCTCACTTCTCTGTCTTTTCACTTCCTTGCCCTTCCTTTTTTTTTTTTCGATCCTCTCCCTCACCGCTTTTTCTTTGCAGTTCTTCCTCTCCCTCAATGCTCTTTCTTTGCGCTTCCTCTCCTTTGCTGCTTTTATTTTCACTTGCTCTCCCTCACTTCTTTCCTTTGAGCTTCCTCTACCTCCCTTGGTTTTCTTTGCACTTCACCTCCTTCAATCCCCTTCTCTTCCTTTTCCTCTCCCTCATTTCTCTTACTTGGCACTTCACCCCCTTCAATCCCCTCCTCTTCCTTTTCCTCTCCCTCATTTGTCTTACTTGCCCCTTCACCCCTTTCAATCCCCTCCTCTTCCTTGTCCTCTCCCTCATTTCTGTTATTTGGCCCTTCACCCCCTTCAATGTCCTCCTCTTCATTTTCCTCTCCTTCATTTCTATTACTTGGCCCTTCATCCCATTGCATGCCATCCACTTCCTCATATCCCTTAAATAGATGTGACACGACACAACGATTCGTCCTCTCTTTCAGTAAAGCTATGTCCCTTCTCACTTCCTGCTCAAAATGAGGACCTAAACAGTGGCCCAAAATTTTTTCCATCCGTATGACCTTTAACTCAAGGACGTCCTTTTCCCGCTTTACTTGAAACAACTCGGACCTCAACAAGCTTACCGCCTTGTTCAACTCATCAAGGTCAGCACATGAAGAAGGAATTGACTCTGCCGAGACAACAGCAGGGCGACCCTGTGGCCAACTCCAATATGGTTGTCTCATGTCCTCTTCACTTGGACATAGCGCCCAAGAACTGAATCGACTATTTCAGAAAACAGACAAGAGTCATATGCAATCATTCTACTTCATAATTTCATTGAATCTTATAAATAGTTCCAAGGGCTGCAAACCAAACCTCTTTGCTCGGAAAAAATAATTGTTCAACTTTCTCATCTCGGGAACAGACGTAGTAGTTCTCCATCGCAAAATACGCGGGAGAGCTGTCGGATCAACAACCTTGCAGTAATTCAGGTCCACCATTCTAGGAATTAATTCATATACCCAAATCTACACAATTCACAGGACACAAGTTATTATTTAAGTTTTAAAGTCAACAAAACATAACGACATGAACATTATTACCATGTACCTGGAAAGCATACGTGAAACCTTTAAAACTCCAGCCACCCCTTTGCACTTCACCATGGTTATCCTTCTTGCCCTTCTCATTTCTCCGGCTTGTTCCGGTTACCTTACATTTCCCCTTCCCTCTTCCCTCTTCATTTTCAAAGCTTTTCACATACTTTGTTGGTGCAGAAAACAGACTGTCTTGGGTTTTGTCAAACGACACCGAACCCCATGGAAACTTGTTGAACGCATCCAAGTCCTCTACAAGGATCAGGTAATTTAGATTGATGTTCAAATGTTTGTCCCTTCCCAAAACCACTAACTCAGCAAAGTAAACAAGAGCTAGCTTGTAGACGTCATCTTCCTCTGTGCACCTCACAAATGCTTCTTCTAAAGCATTACATGTAATTCCTTCGTCTATAAAATATCTTTTCTGAAGTCTAATTTCATCACTTTCTCCACTGGAAACTTCAGGCACTTCCCAAAACGAAGCCCGAGATCAAACAGAAATCCTGACGAGTGAACTGAGCAACATCGCACCCTATTAAGAAACTCAGTCCATCCAAGTCTTTCACACCCTGCCCCGCTACTCTACGCAACACAACCCCATGCACAATCTGCCCGCTAAACTGAATCTTATCTATATTCAGAAGATGGCCAAAGCATGATGTCTTGAATTGTTCTAATTGTTCGGCACTCAACTTCGCTCAATTACAGCTAGGGATGAATTTGCATGTGAGCGTTGTTCACCCGTGAGGAATATGCCTCGACTCTGGCCATACCAGCTCAACGTTGGATCCCATTTCCTGAAATACAAGATGAAATAACGTGAACACATATACTACCACGTATTTGCACAATCACATTGGTATTTATACAACTAGTCAACCAAAGACATTACAAATTTTACAAAGTACATGCGCATAGGGATTACTGATCACAGGCTTTAACATCATCAAAGCAATATGACATATTTTGTGCAAATACCTGTTAATGCAATGATTCTGTGAATTACAAGCACTAGCATGTGTTTTATTTATGGATCCAAACTCCAATCAATGGTTGATGCATGAGTGAGTGTGAGTGCAATCTAGGCAAGTTCTGCACTTCACACACATGACAATTATTGTCATTTCATACACAACACAAAATAAATAAATAAATAAATGAGAAAGATGGTGGAAGGAAGCAAAGCAAAGCATCTGCTCTGCTATCCGCTCGCTAAGCCATTGCCACATCCTTCTTTCTTTCTAGCTTTTTCTTCACTCACCATAATCGTCATAGATCAACCTTTTTTCAAATGCTTTGCACTTTTATTCATGAGTTTATTATTATCTGTTCTCATTTTTAACAGGCAAATTTAGTAACAACGGAAATAATATTTATTTCAAAAATTATATATATTCTAGCTCCAGAGAGATAATCTGCACTCTGCACTGCTTCAAATGTGGAAGGTTTTGAGGGCCTCCTCCAATTCAACACCATTACCTTATTCATATCATTATTGACATGTTATTGACTTTATATTCATTCGTTTTTTAACATATACCCAAGCAAAAATTAACATGCAAGTGAAGCACAAAGAAGAGATGCCAAATCTAACAACATTCATGGTACAAATTGGGGAAAACGGTTACTCTAACCCTAAACTCAAATTCCATAAATTACTCACCAAATGCTGGTTATTGAACAATCGCAAGGTGTCTGTGTTGGGTCTTTGTGCGGCTTTGCTCCACAAATGGAACCTATCACTTCCAACGAATACGGCTTCTCTCCTTCCCCTTCCACGCTTCGCTTTTTACTGTTTTGATTCCACGCCTTTGCTCCTTCCACTCAAAATAAATACTTTTCACGGTTTAGATAGTGGAGTTGCGTTCAACCGTCGTTAACCTTTGCCTTCAACCGTCGTTGCCCGTTGCCTTCAACTGCTTTCTCGAGCTTAGCGGTTTCTCTCACTATGAGTTTGAGATCAATGGGTTTTTTCTGTTCAAACTTCGAACTTGCCTCTTTTTTTTTGTTGGGACCAACTTCATTGCTGGATATTAAATTCGGGTTTGGGTTCCTCACCTACCCGATTGCACAACTTTATCCCAATTCTCCCCAGCCCTTGGATTGATCCAATGACTATAAAATGAACCCCTTATAACTTACCCCTTATAACTTACCCCTCATTATAGTCTGGCCGGAATAAAACGGGCAATATTTATATGGGTTTATCTGTTTATTCAGGACCCGCTTATAGCAAGCCCAAAAAGTAAGTACATTTTGACCTGCAACAACCAGAGACCTCTATCTTCAAATCCTTACTGGCTTCCTCCACAGGTTAGTGGGTTTTGGGTTTTTCGTTCCGAGTTTTTGTTTCACACTTTTCCCAATTGAATGTGGTCTTTTTGTAAACTTTCTGCATTTACGCTTTTGGCTGGATGAGGTTAGTGTGATATTGGTATGTTGCAGACCACCCATATGTGATAATTCCTGAAAGAACTTGCTATAGAATGGTGAAAGCTTATGGTAGATAGTAGTAGCAGCTTGGTTTGCGCCCTTTCATAATTTGGTTTAGCCATTAGCCTAGAATACGTAGAGCCCTTTTCATGGACACAGGTAGCAGTTGGTATTTGATGGGGCTTTGTTTGTATTGCTGCTCTGTTATCAATTGGTAGCGGCAGCAGCATTTTGGGTTTTTTGCTCTGAAATTATGCAGCCATTCAGTTAGTACTGGCTGTACCTCTCGTCTCTTTTGTCTTTATCCACCGTAAACCTTGCTATATAGACAATACAAGGCACTTTGATGGAAATGACTGAAACTTGCCAGCTAAAAGCTCTTGTTCTATCAGCTTAAGTGAAGTTGTGGTGCCACTCATTTTTATTTTTCATGGTTCATGTTGCTTTAACTGTTAAATTATGGCCAAGTTTCATGCTCATTTCCTTTTCACCCAAAACCCCTCTTTCCTAATCAAATCCTTTTTAACGTGCCAGTAGTTGTATTTGGCCTGCCTGTTGCTTCTGTTATATTGACAGCAGCTTAATGTTTCTACTAGTTTTGTATTTTGTTCTTTTTTGTACCTTATGTAGATCTATAAGAGATATTCTTGTTGTATTTATACTTTTTTATTAGCTTTGTTCAATTTTTACCGTCTTTCCCTTATGAATAAGTTTCTCAAATATATGTTTTTGTCATGGAGTTTGCTTCTGATCGTGCATCAAACCTTCAATTCCTGAGGCAGGGTGGTGGAGAAATAGAACAAATTTAGAAGAAGCTCTGACATAAAGGTTGAAAATGAGTGCTGAGGCTTTGCAAGTTGCTAAGGTGTACCGCCACCTTCTCAGGGCTGTCAAGAAACACGTTGCCAAAGAAGACAGGGCGAGGCATTTCAAAGAATACGTAACTGAAGAATTCAGGAACAACTGCAAACTGTCAGATCCATCTTCCATTCAGCAGAAGATTAAGCTTGCCCATAACTACACTTTTCTTCTTAACAGTGTGCACCATCACCAGGTACAGATGTAATTCATTGCTCTGTCTGATCAAAGTTTTTTTCTTTTTGCAAATTGTAAGGTCCCTGTCATGTTCCATTATGTTGGTTTTCTTTTTAATCTCCATCAAACATCTAACTTTGTATAATGGATGTGCAGGACCTGTTGTTCTCTTACAACATTGCTGTGGATAGATCAGATGAGATGAAAAAAGTACTTGGAAAATCGGCTGCAAGTGTTGGTCTTCAACTTCCTGAGGTTTATCAGCCTTGATATTTAGTCGGCTATAATCTGCTACATCCTATTCTGGCAGAGAAAAGAAAATCAACAACTTATTTGGATAGGTCAGCCACATCGCATACCTCGCCAGAGTAGAAGTAGCTTGACGGCTGACACGACCGACACGTGTACAACTTTTTACCGTTTGATTCACCATTGGTCAAGCAGGAAGAAGTTGATGGGCACCACCAATTGGCATTGGCAGCTTCTTAGAGAGGAGCCCGATCACAATGCTGACGGGTAGAGACAAAAGGGTGAAGAGAAAGTCAACAAAATCCTTGCCAGCTTCGGCGAAGAGAACTTTTTTATGCTTTTTGTCAATGAGGAGCTTCAAACTAACTGGAGAAGCAGAGACTGATTTGGTTTTGGGTTTGGATTTGGAGGGGGCCATTGAGGAAGAGTGAGTAAGAAACAAGATTATTAAGGACCTATTTATTTGTAGACCCACTACTTTGAGAAATTGAAACGTTTTTCAATGGTCATTTGGATGGACCTTATCCAAATTATACGTTTTTCAATTGTCATTTTGGGGGAAATCCTCTTCTTTTTTGGGATAGATTATTCAATTATCTTTATGACATAACCTAGCATGACATTTCATATTTTTATTCATGGGCTTACGAGATGTTGCAGGATATTCATTCTCGTACCTTGGGGGTGAAGGCTAATCAATCAAATTAAGCAAACAATTTCTTCATCCAAAGGGAAATGATCCGAAATAGTCATTACATAAATCCAAAATAAGGAAAACCTCCAAATTGACATCATAGAATACAAATCTCATTTCACGAAGCACAAATGTTTAGGCCTTCTTATTACGAATCTCATCATAGAATACGAATCTCATTAGTAAGGACTGTAATAGAATAGAAATCCCAATCCACAAACCAAAATGAAACCCCAAAAGCTCAATGTCTCTAGAGGACCAAAGTTGAAAAGTTTGTGCTGTTTCTTTCCAAGGAAGACATTGGTAAGAGCGGTATTTGACCCCAGTGATGCCTTCACCAACTTCAAACCCTACAAGAGAGAGAAATATACACGTAAGACATTTAGCTATCTAAATAGATCAACAAGCCTCTGATAAGAGTTAGAAAAATATATAGGACATGAAACCTCTTGCATGCCAAGATCAACCTCCTTAACTTGAAGTGCATCAATCCCCTTCACGTTGAACTTTTGAAGCACTGCAACATTTGATTCGGTGGTCATTGGCTTCACTTCCAAATTATCCATTATCATGTAAATAACACCACCCTTGACATAGCCAGCCTTAATATTGCTCGAGTCATTGTTGGTCGGCAATGGCAATTGAAGGATATTGGCCGCAGAAATTGTTGTTTTTTGGGTTTGAGCAGGGTGTCCTTAAGATTGAGTGGCAAGTATGAGTCGACACTAGGAGTTTCGGCACTTTCGTAAAGGTTGCCTAAGCAACCAACCATACCACCAGTTGAGAGGAGCCTAGTAACAGTTGCAACATGCAAAGACAGAAAACTGAAAAGGAAATCAACAACTTCCTTGCTTGCTTCAGCTTCAGCAAACAGAACTTTGTGGCTTTTTGTGTCAACCAGAAGCTTCAAACTCGTGCTAGCCCTGTTGGTGGTAGCCATTGAGGGGATATTAAGGACAGAAAAGAAGGAGCATGTGCTTAAGCATTCAAAGACCTATTTTATGCTTCACAAAAGAATTTATCCCAAATTCAAAATTATTCAAAAAGGCAATGGTGAATGGATCCAGAAGGTGGAGGGTCACCTTGGACTCTGCATCATCAGTCGATCAGAAAACAACTCTACATATACAAATCTGTCATTACCTGTACATAGTGATATATTATACGGATGAGTGAATAAATATGTATTTATTTCCACTAGTTGGCATTCATTAACTAAACCAACAGCCAGATTTACAATTCGTTTTGTTTTGTATTTGCGTTTCCATATTAGTTGTATTGTATCTTCAGGCTTACTAGTTTAGAGGCAAAAGACAGTGAAAAAGCCAACTAACAGGTCTATGCTCCCTTCAGCAAACGGAATTTTGTGGCTTTTTTACATGGACTAGGAGTTTCACCTTAGTTTTGGTGAACGCCATTGATGACTTCAAGAAGACTGATCCATAATTACATGGATGAGTTTATTCTTTGGAATGGATGATGAACTTCATAGATCAAGTAAGAGGAGAGAAATTTGATATGTAAAGAGAGAGAGAAGATAATAGATCACTAGAACATGTAATTTTGTCACACGTACGCGTGAGTGTGGATTAATCTGGTGTGAAAAGTAGGAGGAGCTGTAATGCAAGGCATCAAAAAGCTTTTATAACCTTGCAAACTGCCACTTTAGAAACAAAACTACATTTGATGTATTTAGAAATTGAAGTAAGAATTTGTGTGACATGACAAGGGTTTGAGTTGCAAGGTGTCCGTTTTAGTTCACCATAGGTTTCATGCAAATGTTAACCACTAACATGCAAAGACAGAAGAGTGAAAAGAAAATCAACAACTTATTTGCTTGCTCGTAACTCTTTGTGCAAAGAGGATAGAGAAGGACGACAGGCGTATAATATGCCTGAAAAGCCTTAGAAAGACCTATTTATAAGCTTAGACAAGCCTTAGAAACGAATGGTACTAAAGCATATGAACTCATAAAACTGCCCAAATGGATAAAAACAGAGAACTGTTATAAAAGTTGATCTCCTGCCAACTGGTTTGAGATTTGATCATGCCGAAAAGAAACTAAGAAATGGAGGCCCAAAACATAAAATCAACAGAAAAACCAAAAACAAAACAGTGCAAATGCCTTAGAGCAGCGGAGCAGTGTAGATGAGCAAGTTTACTTCAGCCGCACGATCGGTTCTCCTTGTTCATTTTTGTATCAACGACAGTGCAAAAGGATCATTGGGAAAGCAGATTGGTTTCCTTGGACTTGTTGGATCGTTTTGACCATATCTTGCAGTGTAATATTTGTTACCAATAAGATCAGAGGGCCAAAGTTGAAATAATCCAATGTAAGCCAATACAGTCAATGTCAATATCCACAAACTAAAAGGAACCTCCAAAAGCTCAATTTCTTTAGAGGACCAAAGTTGAAACCTTCATGCACTTTATTACCAAGGAAAACATTTGTAAGAGCGGTTTTTGACTCAAATGATGCCTTCACCAACTTCAAACCCTAAGAAGCAAAAGCAAAAACAAAATATGTTGTATCAATCAATAGACACAGATAGAGAACACTATTTATTGTAAACAAAACAAAACTATTTATTGTTGTCTTGGGTTTCAGCAGGGAGTCTTTGTTAAGATTGGGTTGCATATATGTGTCACTGAGATTTTCGAGACTCTCGTAAAGTTTGCCTAAGCAACCAACCATGCCACCATTAGAGAGGATGAGCCTAGTCACGGTCGCAACATGCAAGGACATAAGAGTGAAGAGAAAATCCACAACTGCCTTGCTTGCTTCAGCAAACAGTACTTATTGAAATATAATCCTTCTACTGATTTCTTAGAGCTGAAGTCATTTTCTATTTTCTGTTAAGTCTATTTTAAATGATGTAATGAGAACCATTAGATCATAGTCTAGGTGGATTCTCTAGCTTAGATTTGTTATGACACGTGTAAGCACCTAATAGGGTGACAGTTGTAATTCTGTTAGGAGAGAATCACATTTCTCTCTCTGTCAGACACGCTATGTAAGCTGCAGATTGTAAGAATTCAATGGAACAGTGCCTTCCCCATTTCCCTTCATTCTCTCTAGCTAAAATCTCCAGAAAATACACCTCTTCCTAATCTGAAAATACATATACAAACTAAGAATTCTAACATGGCCTCAGAGCCAGGTTTGATTGTTTGTTGGGCGTGAATCTGTGAGAATCGAGCTGGTGTTTGGTGGGCTGACGTTGAGCTCACTCAAAATTTCACGAAGCTTTTCTAGCTGCGTCTGATGTCTAACATGGCAGGATCAAGCTCTTCTGAGCTTCGTACACCAGTTTTCAATGGAGAAAACTATGAGTTTTGGAGCATTCGAATGAAGACCATTCTGAAATCTCATGGACTGTGGGATTTGGTTGAAAATGGTTTTGATGCTTCAGATCCAAAGAAAAAAAAAGGAAAGGAAGAAGGATCTAAAGCTGCTGAAGAAGAGAAGTCTACATTGGCTGAGATTTTGATGAAAGATGCTCGTGCACTTGGACTGATCCAAGGTGCGATGTCGACCAAATTTTTCCCAGAATAGTGAATGAAGAAACCTCAAAAGGTGCATGGGATATTCTCAAGCGAGGAGTTTAGAGGCGATAAACAGTACGAAGTGTGAAGCTACAAGGCTTACGTAGAGAGTTTGAATACACTCGTATGAAGGATAGTGAGTCATTCTCTAGTTATGTTGCTAAACTGTTTGATCTAATTAATCAAATGAAAAGTTATGGTGAAGAGTTACCTAGAGAAAGAGTTGTGCAGAAATTACTTATTAGCTTGCCTAGATCTTATGACTCTATATGTTTTGTGATTGAGCATTCAAAGGATCTTTACACTCTTGAAATTCAAGAAGTGGTTGCGTCTCTCAAGAACTTTGAGCTCAGGTTGGATAGGCACACTGAAAATTCCACAGAAAAGGCTTTTACTAGCCTGAACATAGAGAGTAAAAGCTCTAAGAATGGAAGTTCTTCTGGAGGTAACAAGTCTCAGAGGAACTGGAAGGAAAATGGGAAGAATTGGAATAACAAGTCCAATTCTAATCCCAAACCAAATGCATCAAATGATGGAACTAAAACATCTTGCAAGCACTGTGAAAAACTGCACTATGGCAAGTGCTGGTTTGAAGGAAAACCAAAATGCAGAGGATGTGGAAAGTTTGGTCACATGGTTAGAAATTGCCATGAAAATCAACCTGTGCAGAAGGTGAATTATGCCAATCAGGTTGAAGTAACTGGAACATTGTTTTATGCATGCAATGCCGTGACAGATGTGAAATTGAACAATTCTTGGTATGTGGACAGTGGTTGTAGTAACCACATGACTGGAGATGAAAGGCTATTGATAGATATTCGAAGGGATGTAACTTCCAAGGTGAAAATGGGGACTGGAGAGACAGTTCAAGTTGCAGGAAAAGGCACACTTGTGATAGAAACCAAGACAGGCAGAAAACACATTCAAGAAGTGATGTTGGTGCCTGGTTTAGAAGAGAACTTGCTCAGTGTTGGTCAGATGATGGAACATGGGTATTGTTTAGTATTTGGAAAGGGAATGGTGACAATTTTTGATGATTGGTCACTGCAAAATCCTATAGCTAAGGTTCCAATGACTATCAATAGGTGTTTCTCTCTCACAATGGTACCTGCTACTCAGTTGGTGCTGAGAGCAAGTGTGACTCACAGTTTGCAGACTTGGCATAAAAGGCTGGGCCATCTTAATGATCAAAGCATCAGGATGCTGGCAAATGAAGACATGGTTCATGGACTGCCTAGTCTGGAGAAGGATTTTGTAGTTTGTGAAGGCTGCAAGCTGGGAAAGCAGCATAGAGACTCATTTCCTGCAGAATCTACTTGGAGAGCTCAGTTTCCACTTGAATTAGTCCACACTGACATCTGTGGTCCTATGCAGATTGCATCAATGTCAGAAAACAGATATTTCCTGCTATTCATTGATGACTATACAAGAATGGCTTGGGTTTATTTTCTCAGAAATAAATCTAATGCTTTTGAATGTTTCAAGAAGTTCAAAGCAATGACAGAATTGCAGAGTGGACACAAGGTGAAATCACTTAGAAGTGACAGAGGTGGAGAATTCATGTCAAATGAATTTCTTGCATACTGCAGTGAGGCTGGAATACAAAGGCAGCTGACTGTAGCATATTCCCCTCAACAAAATGGAGTTGTTGAGAGGAAGAACAGGACTGTAATTGAGATGGCAAAGTCTATGCTACATGAAAAGAGACTTCCATATGAGTTTTGGGCAGAAGCTGTTCATACAGCAGTCTATCTTCTCAACAGGTGTCCTTCTAAGTCTCTTAAGAAAATGACACCATTTGAGGCCTTCACAGGAAGAAAGCCAGGTATTGCACACTTGAAAGTGTTTGGATGCCTATGTCATGTGCTTATTCCTTCTGTTTTGAGACACAAGTTGGAAGAAAACAGTCACAAATGCATTTTTGTGGGCTATGGATTGTGTGAAAAAGGCTATAGACTGTATGATCCTAAGACTAGAAAGATTATCTTGTCTAGGGATGTCTATTTTGATGAAGAAGCCTCATGGAAATGGGAGAATCCTAGCAATGCAGATGTGAGAATGCCTATGCCAGATGGAAATCAAGGTACTGCAGAAACTGAACAGAAGGTATTAGATGAACAATCTCAGTTTTTGGATACTCAAATGCAGATGGAAGAAGAAATTGCACCTCAAGGGGAAGAAATGCTTGATGAGACTCAAAGGTTTGATCACACACCTCACAAGTGGAGGAGTATTAATGACATCATGACACAATGCAACATGTGCATTGTAGAACCTGACAGCTTTGAAGAAGCAGATTTGGATGAATCATGGAGAAGTGCAATGGAGGCTGAATTCGAGATGATTAAGAAGAACAATACATGGAAATTAGTTGACAGGCCATTTGACAAACCAGTAATTGGTGTTAAGTGGGTCTACAAGGTCAAACTGAACCTAGATGGTACTGTGCAGAAGAATAAAGCTAGGCTTGTGGCTAAAGGCTATTCACAGAAGCCTGGAATCGACTATAATGAGACATTTGCCCCTGTGGCAAGACTTGACACCATCAGAACCTTGATAGCCCTTGCAGCACAAAAGGAATGGAACCTATTTCAACTGGATGTGAAGTCTGCCTTTCTCAATGGCATTCTAAAGGAGGAAGTTTATGTTGAACAACCTCAAGGATATGTTCAAGAGAGCAAGGAAACCAAGGTGTACAGGTTGAACAAGGCTCTATATGGACTGAAACAAGCCCCAAGGGCCTGGTATGATGAAATAGATGCCTATTTCAACACTGCAGGTTTTAAGAAGAGCTTAAGTGAAGCTACTCTCTATATCAAAACAAGTGACACCTCAGGTATTATCATTGTCTCACTCTATGTAGATGACATTTATATACTTTGGAAGTGTCCTAAAATGCTTGAAGAGTTTAAACAAGATATGATGCAACACTATGAGATGACAGACTTGGGTCATTACACCATTTTCTTGGCATGGGAGTGGAACAAACTGATAAGCATATTTTCATTCATCAAAAGAAATATGCCATGAAAATTCTTGAGAAGTTTGGAATGAGAGACTGCAAGTCAGTGGCAATTCCATTAGTGGTGAATGAGAAATTGTGTAGAGAAGATGGAAGTGAAGCAGCAGATGAAAATGAATTCAGACAGATTGTAGGGATTCTGCTTTATCTGACTGCCACAAGACCAGATGTCATGTTTGCATCTAGCTTGCTTGCTAGGTTTATGCACAATCCCTCAAAGAAACACATGGGAACTGCTAAAAGGGTGCTGAGATACATACAAGGCACATTAGATTTTGGAATTGAGTTTGCAAAGGGGAAAACAGCTACTCTAATTGGGTATTGTGACAGTGACTGGGCTGGGAGTGAGGATGATATGAGGAGCACCTCAGGATATGCCTTCACACTAGGCTCAGGCATGTTCTCTTGGGCTTCCATCAAGCAAAACACAGTTGCTTTATCTACAGCCGAAGCTGAGTATGTGAGCGCTGCAGAAGCAACTTCACAAGCTAAGTGGCTCAGATTTGTGCTTGAAGATTTTGGTGAAGAACAGGTAGAAGGGACTCCAATTCTATGTGACAACACCTCTGCAATTGCAATGGCAAGGAATCCAGTTCATCACCAAAAGACAAGACACATCAGCAGGAAATTTAATTTTATAAGGGAAGCCATTCAAGCAAAAGAAATTGAACTGGTGTACTGCAAGACAGAAGATCAGATAGCAGACATTTTGACTAAGGCTCTGCTCTGCCTAAGGATCGGTTTGTGAGGTTGAGAAGCTTGCTTGAAGTGAAATCAGCTAAAGGATTAGAAGGGAGTGTTGAAATATAATCCTTCTACTGATTTCTTAGAGCTGAAGTCATTTTCTATTTTCTGTTAAGTCTATTTTAAATGATGTAATGAGAACCATTAGATCATAGTCTAGGTGGATTCTCTAGCTTAGATTTGGTATGACATGTGTAAGCACCTAATAGGGTGACAGTTGTAATTATGTTAGGAGAGAATCACATTTCTCTCTTTGTCAGACACACTATGTAAGCTGCAGATTGTAAGAATTCAATGGAACAGTGCCTTCCCCATTTCTCTTCATTCTCTCTAGCTAAAATCTCCAGAAAATACACCTCTTCCTAATCTGAAAATACATATACAAACTAAGAATTCTAACAGTACTTCAGCAAGCAAAAACATGTTTAAATGCAGGAGATGGAACAAAATCAAGTGAAATGGCCTAAGGTTGCATGCACCCTATTAGTTAGTATTTCAGTACAAGATCATCAGACTAGGAAGGTTGATTCACTAGTGACCTGCCACATGACTGTGAAAACAGTGTAACCCTAATTCCACGCCAACCAAAAGCTCATTATCTTTCAATTTCGAACCAACTTAAGTCGTTCCGGTACACCAAGAGGTACCCTTCGAGGATGTGGCATCCGGGAGCTAGGCGGCGTCAGGGCACCCGCCTAGCGGCTCTAGGCGGCCCTAGGATGGTCTAAGCGGCTCTAGGCGTCCCTAGGCGGATCTAGGCGGCCCTTGGTGGCTCTAGGCACTCAAGGAAGGTCTAGGCGGCCCTAGGCGGCTCTAGGAGGGTCCGGGCTGGCGTTTTGCGATCGGCGTGAGCGAAGGCGATGGAAGTGCGCAGAGCCGCTGCTTGTTAGGAAGAAAGACGGATAGACGGAGAGAGAGATCGAGACAGAGAGAGGAAGGAGAAGGCGACGCTGGGAAGAAGATATCGACCTAATTTTAATATTTGAAAAGTATAGCCGCTCGGCTAGACTATTAATTTGAAAAAACAGAGTATAAAGGCGTGGCCATACTATTTTTATATTTTATATTTAACTATAGCCGCCCGGCTATACGATTAATTTGAGGAAAAAATGAAAAATGGAGTATAACCGCTAGGCTGTACTCTTTTAATGTGGGTTTAGATATGCAATTATGAAGATCAATTAATTTGATATGGGTTTAATAGTTGGTATAGATATGCAATTATGAAGATCAATTAATTTGATGTTGCTTGAGAATTGCCGTTCCTAAGTGATGACATCATT
Source organism: Prunus mume (assembly GCF_029339155.1). Classification (NCBI taxonomy): domain Eukaryota; kingdom Viridiplantae; phylum Streptophyta; class Magnoliopsida; order Rosales; family Rosaceae; genus Prunus; species Prunus mume. The sequence continues at coordinate 20,354,307 of NC_142701.1, read as the reverse complement.
GCTTTTTTAAGTGAAAAGACATCATTGCTTTTTTAAGAGAGAAGAAGAAAGCAGAAGAATCTGATCTCTTTGTATTAGTTTGAAGTCCAATACGTACCCAATCCAATTCATTCATCCATATTCAACAACAAACATTACAAAAGAAGCTTCAAAATGTCAACTTGAAATGCTGCTTAAAGGAACACATTTGTCATAACTGCATTTGACTGCAATGATGTCCTTCAACAATTTCAAACCCTAACAAGGAAATTAAACAAAAATGCTCTTCACCATAACTTCTTATAGAATACCAAGTGCAATATTTGAATATATAGAATGGTAATTTATCATGTTAGAAAAAATTAATAAACACAAACCTTATCCTTATCGAGAGGAACCACAATCTCTTCAAGTGAACGAACATCCCTAACATCGAAGTTTTGAAGCAGAGCGATACTTGAAATGGCAGACATAGGCTTCACTTCCATATCATCCGTTATCATGTAAGTCACAACCTCTCTCACAAACCCACCTCCCTTGTCGCTGGTTGCAATTGCCAGCCGAGCAACATAAGTCGTGGGTTTGGAAATGAAGTTATGGCACTTTGGACAAATGGCCTTAGGGTCATCAGCCACATAGCATACCTCCCCAGAGTAGGAGTAGCTTGACGGCTAACATGACCAACACGTATACAACTTTTTACCCTTTGATTCACCGTCAGTCAAGCAGGAAGAAGTTGATGGGCACCACCAATTGGCATTGGCAGCTTCTTAGGTTTTAGAAGGACATCCTTGTTGAGGTTGGGTTGCAAGTATGTGTCATTTAAGTTTTCTAAGCTGCCTTAGAGTTTGCCTAAACAACAGATCATGCATTTTCTAGAGAGGAGCCCAATCACAGTGCTGACTGGTAGAGACAGAAGGGTGAAGAGAAAGTCAACAAAATTCTTGCCACTTGTGAAGAGAACTTTTTTATGTTTTTTGTCGATGAGGAGCTTCAAACTAACTGGAGAAGCAGAGATTGAACGATTTGCAATAAAATTCTTCCGCCCCCTCCCTATACATGAATTGGAGATGAAATGGGGCCAAATTTTGAGATTTTTTTTGGGTTTAGCCCCAAGGTTGGAGAAGGCCTTACAAAAGGTGCAAAGCAACCACATATATACATAGAGATAGCCATAGAAAGAGAGATTGTTTTAGTTGGTAACTAAGTAAAGAATTATAAATGTAGAACTGTTTGGCATTGGAGTTAGAGTAATGCTACACTTACCACATTTTTATCCCACATTTCTGTACCACATGATGTGGCATGTCCATATTATATGCCACATCAATTAAATCAATGAAGTGTATTTTAATTAAGACAATTAGAAAAACAAATACTGGAATAAATCATAAAAGAAAAGAAAATGTTAAATAATTTTAATTGATGTGGCTGTCCACCTCAGCTGCCACATAAGATGGTATAAGGATGTGGTATACAAATGTGGTAAGAGTAGCATTATTATTATTGGTCAGCAAATGATGACTTGGGTTTGAGCAACGTGTCCTTGCCAAGATTGGGCTGCAAATCTTATAAAGTTGGCCTAAGCTGCCAACCATGCTGTTCTTGGAGAGGAGCCTAATGATGGTGCCAACATGCAGAGACAGAATAGTTAAGAAACAATCAACCATTTCTTTGCTCACTTCAGCAAACAAAACTTTGTGGCTTTTTGTGTCTATTAGGAGCTTCAAGCTCACACTAGGGTTGGAGGTTGCTGCCATATTGAACTAGTGATGAAGAGGACATAGCTTATTGTCTACAGCATATGCCAATATTTGTTTCGTATTGCATAGATTCATAATTGAAGCACTCAGACATTGCCTTTATTGCAGTGAACCTCAACATTTGTATCATGGTACAGGGCATTGTGCCAATGAAACTCAACATTGGAACTTGGTCTTCATCAACTTGCATCTAGAGCTTGATCTCTATTTCTCTCACCCTTTTAGGACTTTAGGGAGCCACTTAGCAGACTCTTTGGGAATGCGCTTGAGATTGTTTTTGTAATCGATGTAGTAAAGTCCGAATCGTAAGGTATAGACATATCTTGAGGCTTCTTTGGAGCTAAAGGATCATTGCGGTAGCAGATTGGCTTCATTAGACTTGCAGGGTCGTTTTTACCATATCTTGAGGTGTAATATAGTTGATGCCAACAAAATCAAAGGAATCCTTCAACAATCTCCTCTCTTCCTTGGTGAAAATGGGCAGCCTTTCCTTGACAAATGTACTCATGCTCTTTGGATAATCTCCATATACCAATGGCTCCGTGTACCATCCAAGTTTAAAGTCCAAATTTCTCTTTACTGCAGCTCTGTCTTCTGTTGATTCTGAGTAAGGCTCCACATATTCTCCTATACGACTAATTCCAATTTGTCCACCTTGTTTCTCTGTAAAGCTCAACAACAGTGGCATGGGCTAGGACTCCTAGGAGAGAGCTATGGCTCACAATGTAAGGTTCAGTGACTGAATTGCCTTCCCTGCATGGAAACCCTGCTGGAACAAAAAGCCTTCCCAGCGCATAAATTCCAAGGTCATATCCCAATTTGACAATGATCAACGGCTTGTTGTTTGCGATCCAATTTTTTACTCTGTCTCCAAATGTTCTAAAACAGATTTCAGTGTAAGCCTTGAAATCATCCACAAAGGAACTTCAATGGGCTGAAAAGGATATGGTGTTCACTGCCCACAAAGGAACGCATTGGTGGGAACTGCATTGGATTCCAATGATGCCTTCAGCAATTTCAGACCCTAAGAATTCATGAAAAGAAAATCATCATTTTGAATAAGATAAAAATACCTCCAAACAAAACAAAAAGAAAAAGAACGCAAACCTCATCCATGCCTAGATGAACGATCCTCTCTTCAAGGGTACCAACTTCCTTAACATTGAACTTGCTCAGCATCACAATATGGTAGACATAGGCTATAAGAACTCACTTCAATTTCTGATGGCCGCTATAAGAAAACTGGTGTTTGATTATGTGTTTTGCATCCTGAAAACACAAAGATGTGACCGAAAAGTTATTGCTAGAGAGAGCAATAGAGATTTTAGCCTGTAAAAGTAGTATGTAATTTATAAAAGCTTTTTGTATTTTGTATTTTGGTTTTTACCTATAATGACAATTTTTTTTAATTAATGCCTGAATTTTCTGGTGGATATATATTGTCAGATAGGAAAGCTGATGAAGGGGCTTAATCCAATGTCCTTTGGAGTCCTTGTGTTTGTGTCTCCTTATCTGCGACAACAGCTTTCAAAACTGGAGTCATAGCTCTCGCTGTAAGTAATTAACATAATTCTTTAATTACTGATGTTGGTTAGGCCAGTTGATCACGAGAAAGAACATGTTGTATTGCAAACCATTCTTAATTATAACAATTAATGGATTGTGGGTTTTCCTAATTGCTATGTGCAGGAAGGAATAGCAGTAGGGACAGGGAGAAGCTTTTCCATGTTCAAGAATTACCACATTGATGGGAACAAAGAAATGATTGCCATTGGGATGATGAACATTGCTGGTTCTTGCACGTCTTGCTACCTCACCACAGGTTAATCACTCATTGTACACATTTAGGGTTTATTCTTAATTAGATTCATTTCATGTTGCTAATTAAGCGAAATTTTTTCATCAATATTCAAGGCCATTTTCCAGATCAGCAGTTAACTACAATGCAGGATGCAAGACGGCAATGTCAAACGTTGTCATGGCAATTGCGGTTATGTTCACATTGTTGTTCCTCACTCCTCTGTTCCATTACACTCCCCTGGTTGTTCTGTCTGCTATTATAATAGCTGCCATGCTTGGCCTCATAGACTATGAAGCCGCAATTCTCCTCTTGAAGGTTGGCACGTTTGACTTTGTTGTCTGCATGAGTGCCTGTATCGGTGTCGTTTTTGGCAGCGTTGAAATCGGCCTAGTCTTAGTGGTACGTACCACTATATGTCACACCAGTAAAAAGTTATTGTGTGTGACAATAACACCATATCAACAACTTAACATTACTTATTAGAACTAATATTTCTTTTTTCTTGTGTGTAGGTTGCAATATCTACTTTCGTTTGTGGCAGGGCCAAGGACTTTTGTTCAAGGAAACCTTCCGAATTCCATATATGGTTTACAGAAATGTTGAGCAGTATCCCAATGCAAGCAATGTTCCTGGAATTCTTATACTTGAGATTGATGCTCCCATTTACTTTGCAAATACCAACTACTTAAGAGAAAGGTACTAATTAATTAAACCAGAACACACTCTTGCATGTTATAATCAAATTTAAAAATAATAATTTGAAAGTTGATCCAAAGTCCTACCTGTTTTCAGGATTACAAGGTGGATAAATGATGAGGAAGATGGGACCAAATCTGCAGGGGAAAGTAGCTTGCAATATGTGATATTGGATATGACTGGTAATTAAGGGAAACAAATAGTGCACATATATATATATATATAATTATTGTGACATTTTTTACCCTGAAATTAATTTGTTTTCTGGTTTAATTTGCAGCTGTTGGTAACATAGACACAAGTGGGATAAGCATGTTTGAAGTGGTCAAAAAGCTTGTTGATAGAAGGGGGCTCCAGGTTCAAAAATCTGCAACATTCTCCTTCAATTTATCAAATATTTCCTTCCAAATTTTTATTTCATCTGTTTATATAACTCTGTAATTTTGTTCCCATCTGTGTTTAGCTTGTACTGGCGAACCCGGGAAGCGAGGTGATGAAGAAGATGAACAAGTCAGAGTTGATTGAGAATACATGTCAAGAATGGATTTATCTCACAGTTGCAGAGGCTGTTGCGGCATGCAACCTCATGCTTCACTCCACCAAGCCCAACCCCGGCAAAGATCAAGAACCAGGTGCATGGAACAACGTTGATGGCTTTGGCTGTGAATTTATGTATCAGAAAGCAATATCCACATAAATATGAAGACTCATTTAAATTAAGGAGAAATGAATTTCAGGAAACGACGTTTGATGGCTTTGGCGGCTATACTATTAATTTCAGGAAAAAAAAATTTTAAAAAATAAAGGAGTATAGCCGTTCAGCTATACTCTTTTAATATATTATATTCAAACTGTATAGCCTCTCGGCTATACTATTTACTTAGAAAAAAATTTAAAAACGGCGTATAGCCATACGGCTATACTATTAATTTCAAAAACACCGAGTATAGCCGGTTCGCCGTACTCTGCAAAAATGTTATATTCAAACAGTATAGCCGGGCGGCTATACTATTTATTTAAAAAAGAGAAAAAATAGTACAGCCGTTCGGCGATACTATTAATAAAAACGGAGTACAGCCGTTCGGCTATACGATTAATTTAGGAAAAAAATTTAAAAAGGGGTATAGGCTATACTCTTTTTATATATTTTATTTCAAGAGTACAGCCGCTATACACTGTGTCTTTTTTCAAATTTTTAGTCCAATTAATAGTATAGCAAAAATGAAGAAGACGATACATTCAACAGCAAAAGAGTAATACATGAGTCTCAAAAACATCTTGGAGTCACAATCCTCTGAAGGAGCATGGGGAAGTTGATTTCATCAATTTACAACTGACTGATTACCACAAAAAACCTCCAAAATAACAGTGGAAGACACTCTTTATGAATCCCTAGTCCGAACTCAGACGCACAACAGTCAAACAAGCTCTAAAATTCCATTTCCAGAATTGATCTAGTGCAAAGTTGACATGTTTACTCCTCTTTCTTCTCAAGGAAGACATTGGTGAGAACTGAGTTAGACTCGAATGATGCCTTGAGCAATTTCAGACCCTAAAAAATTAATGAAAAGAAAATGATCATTTTGAACAAAATAACAATTCCTCCAACCAAAACAAAAAAACAAAAGAATATAATAGCAGATGAACGGTGGCAAATTAGCTTTGATTAAAAGCCTACATGATAATGTATGATGGTTGTATCGTCTATTGATCGAGTGTGTAGAGTAGAAATCAAAGCATAAAAAGTGTAACTATCCTATCCTTCCCAACTTGAATCAATTAAGAAAATAATAAAAAATGGGGTTCGTAATTGATGTGCATATATATTTTGCATATTCAAGATGCACATATATTCACAGTTCAAAATGTTGAGAGAAGTTTAGGAAATCAACAACTTAAATGGAGCCCAGTAACAGTTGCAACATGCAAAGACAGAAAACTTAAAAAGGAAATCAACAACTTCCTTGCTTGCTTCAGCAAACAGAACTTTGTGGCTTTTTGTGTCAATCAGAAGCTTCAAACTCACGCTAGCGCTGCTGGTGGTAGCCATTGAGGGGATATTAAGGACAGACCTTCCCAAAAAAAGTATCCTGAATTCAAAATTATTCAAAAATGGCAATGGTGAACGGATCTAGAAGGTGGAGCGTCACCTTGGACTCTGCATCATTAGTCGACCACAATGCAACTCTACACATACAAATCTGTCATTACCTATACATAGGGAATATAATCTACAGATGAGTGAATAAATATATATTTATTTCCACCAAAAAACTGTAATCTTAAATAGGTTCGAAAAATCGGCCTAGGCGCTAGGCGGGAGGACACCGCCGCAATTTCACCCTAATCATTAGGGGTAGGCGCTAGGGAGTTAGGCGGCACCTGGGCCCCCTAGGCGGCTAGGCGGCTCTAGGCGGGTCTGGGCCCTAGGCGGCTCTAGATGAGCAAGTTTACTTCAGCCGCACGATCGGTTCTCCTTGTTCATTTTTGTATCAATGACAGTGCAAAAGGATCATTGGGATAGCAGATTGGTTTCCTTGGACTCGTCGGGTCGTTTTTACCATATTTTGCGGTATAATATTTGTTACCAATAAGATCAGAGGGCCAAAGTTGAAATAATCCAATGTAAACCAATACAGTTAATGCCAATCCACAAACTAAAATGAACCTCCAAAAGCTCAATTTCTTTAGAGGACCAAAGTTGAAACCTTCATGCACTTTATTACCAAGGAAAACATTTGTAAGAGATGTTTTTGACTCCAATGATGCCTTCACCAGCTTCAAGCCCCAAGAAGCAAAAGCACAAACAAAATATGTAGTGTCAATCAATAGACACAGATAGAGAACATTCTGTATTGTAAACAAAACAAATTTTACAAAAAATATCAAACCTCTTCAATGTCAAGATCAACCACCTTCTCTTCAAAAGCATCAACCGTCTTAAAGTTCAACGTTATAAGCAATGTGATACTTGATACAGTAGACATACCAGCAACTGGTCGCACAACAGAACTGTTCGGCAGGCCTTTGGATCATCGTCGGTCAAAATCCGAAGGACATTAGCTCCAGCAGAAAGTGTCGTAGGTTTCAGCAAGGCCTCGTCCTTGTTAGTAGCAGGTTGTATGTATGTGTCACTGAGATTTTCAACGCTCTTGTAAAGTTTGACTAAGCTTCCACCCATGTCATCCTTGTTAGAGACGAGTTTAGAGGCAATGCCTTGAGGCAAAAGACAATACTAAGCAAATCCACAGAAAGTGTTTTCCCCCTTCAGCAAACAAAAATTTGTGTCCTTTTTACATGTACTTAATTTTGGTGATTGCCATTGATGCCGTCAAGAAGACTGATCGATAATTTTATTAGAAAAGCCTGAAGTGAACTGGTCATGAATACTGGTTGATGGATAGTATATACAACTAGGATTGCTGTTTTTATCTCATTAATTATCATCCTCTGTTTCAGGATTTATCTTCAATAATTACATGATTAATAGATCATTATAAGGCTGCTTTTGAAGATGAGAATTCCTTATTTCACAAGTGATAATCCGTATAGACGAGAAAAGCTAGCTGGTTTATAAGATTTATTTCATTCATATGACTGGGATTATGATCTTGGACTGACTAAACATGGATCTTAATAGCTCAATTTAATTATAAATTGTATTGATCAAATCCATTCACGCATCCTAAACCAGACAAAACTGATTAATCAAATATTCTCCCTGAATTAGATGAGAGTGCTCAATGGAATCAAATTGTTACAACTTAGAACCATTTTCACTTATCATTCTTTTTAAGTTGGGAATGCTATTGAAATCTAAGCCCGCGTACATTATGAGAGAGAGAGAGAGAGAGAGAGAGAGAGAAAGAGAGATAGAGCATTAAGAATAGAATGTTTAATATAAATTGCTTGGCCTGAAAAGGCATTCAGGAATTGGTCCTTGTATTAGTGAATATACAAGAAAAATCTGATTAAGAGTTACCAGGGTGTTACAGCACTGTACAACCAGTTGATTAGCAACAAGGCAGTTAGAGACCAGCATCATCCTCCTCCTGTACACAGTAAAGTCCAAAACACATTATGTCAGGATTTGAAGAACACAGCAAAGTAAAGACTTGTCAAGGAAAATAAAGGTCAACAATCCTGATTGGAATTAATATGGACCCAGCTATTCAAAATCCTTATTTGAAAACTCTATCTTCTTTTTTTTAATTTACTGAGGAAAGATGACATCAAGGAAAATATTATGAAGCATTTTCAAATGGAAACTTTTCCAAGACAACGTTAGCATTTCTCAATTCATTTACCTCAGCTCTTTCTATATTACTTGGTTTCGGTTTTGATGATTTGCTAGCAGTATTAGACACTACCATCCAATCAAAATTCACTTCTAATTGGGGATTTTTAATATAAATGGAGACATTAATAGACTTTTCAAGGGGCACCCTACTGCAGGTGGCCCAAAATAATAGCAAATAAGGTCTGGTTCCATAGCAAGTGATTCAGCAACTTCAAAGATAAAAAGTGCAGAAGCAAAAACATGTTTAAATGCAGGAGATGGAACAAAATCAAGTGAAATGGCCTAAGGTTGCATGCACCCTATTAGTTAGTATTTCAGTACAAGATCATCAGACTAGGAAGGTTGATTCACTAGTGACCTGCCACATGACTGTGAAAACAAAAGCTCATTATCTTTCAGTTTCGAACCAACTTAAGTCAGTTCCGGTACACCAAGAGGTACCCTTCCAGGATGTGGCATCCAGGGGTAGGCGCCAGGGAGCTAGGCGGCGTCTGGGCGCCCGCCTAGGCGGCTCTAGGCGGTTCTAGGCGGCCCTAGGAGGGTCTAGGCGGCTCTAGGCGTCCCTAGTCGGATCTAGGCGGTCCTAGGCGGCTCTAGGCACTCAAGGAAGGTCTGGGCGGCCCTAGGCGGCTCTAGGCACTCAAGGAAGGTCTAGGTAGCCCTAGGCGGCTCTAGGCGGCCTAGGCGGCTCTAGGAGGGTCTGGGCCGGCGTTTTGCCTTTGAGGCCTGGAGGAAGGGAGGTTGAAGTTCGCAGGATCCGCTGCTTGTTCGGAAGAAAGACGGAGAGGGAGACAGAGACAGAGACAGAGAGAGGAAGGAGAAGGCGCTGGGGAGAAGAAGATATCCGACCTAATTTTTATATTTGAAAAGTATAGCCGCGCGGCTAGACTATTAATTTTTAAAAAAGAGGAAAAAACACGGAGTATAAAGGCGTGGCCATACTATTTGTAGATATTATATTTCACCAGTATAGCCGCCCGGCTATACAATTCATAGAAATAATTTTTTTAAAAAAAATGGATTATCGCTGCCCGGCCATACTATCCTTTGATATATCATATTTAAATAGTATAGCCGCGGCGGCTGTACTATTAATTGGAATAAAATTTTAAAAAAAACCTCGCGGCTATACTATTAATTTTAGAAGCAATTTAAGAAACACTCATTTAATATGAATTTACACAAACCAGGCCAAATTGTTTGAGTTCAATTCTAAAATATACTCGGTAGCTGCATCATTTGAAATGTTGTGAAATTAGAGTTAAAATGCAATCGTAGAGAAACGGCTGCACTCAGATGACCCCTTGTGTTAATCAGCAGGATAGGCTTTTGCTGTTTCTTTCCAAGGAAGACATTGGTAAGAGCGGTATTTGACTCCAATGATCGATGCCTTCACCAACTTCAAACCCTACAAGAGAGAGAGAAATATACAAGTAAGACATTTAGCTCTATCAACAAGCCATTGATAAGAGTTAGAGAAATATATAGGATATGAAACCTCCTTAACTTGAAGTGCATCAATCCCCTTCACATTGAACTTTTGTAGCAGCCTTGAGATTTAGTTGGGTATAATCTACAACATCCTATTCAGGCAGAGAAAATATGCCTCCAGGGAAAATATGCCGGCATACTATTTCTGCCTTCAATGCAGTTAAATTTGCAGGAACTAGTCAATTCAACAATCTACGATGGTTATACAGGACGGGTATCGAAAATAGGAACAAGATGAAATAAATCAGACTATCAGAGCCATCAAGTTTCCTCAAGAAGCAAGGGATATAAAGACGAAGAGGCAAATATTGAGAGAATCGTCAAATTTTCATAGAGAATATGTATTACTAAGGACATAAAGAAGATTAGGCATTGTGAATCATATCATACGATGATGGGAGTAATAGATCATTTAGACAATTTAAATCCCAAATCCCTGATTAAGAACAATGTATCGTTAATGAAATTATTTAATAATTTTGATGTTCATGAGGCTAAAAAGAACCTCTGCTACAGATCTAGAACATAACATATAGTAGCTGGCTGGACTCTCTCTATAACTCTCTCTAAAAATAAAAGAAGTAAACTTTTGAACCGAGCAATCACAAGCCACCTTAGAAATCTCTGCCTTTGAATTCATCTTTCTACTGCTGAACGACCAAAACAACTGTGACAATCTGCGTCCCCTTTCTCTCTCTTCATCTGCAAAATCATCATAATAAGATATATATATACACACACACACACACAATACACAATAACGAGATGCTTTAGTTTATGATTACAAATACACAGACAGGAATCTATACCTTCACGGAAAACAGCTAAATCTCTCTGTCCAAATCCAAAGCTTTCACGGCATCCCCGACTTCTTCCATCTTCCTCTTATGTTTTTTTTTGCCCCAGCTGAAATGGGAATACAAGTATAAATATATGAATTGAGTACAAGGCAATCTAAAACCTGATATATATAACAAGTACAAATTTAAGGTAAGGCATCTACCATGAAAATCCGTTGGGCTAAGATCTCGTCTCTGTTCTCATGCCAGTTTGACTCTTGAGTCATTAGTTAAGCAATGTGATAACAGTAAAAGGCAATCTAAAAACAGGAAAACATGATGCATGCATGCATCATATATAGTTGTATGTCTATATATGTATGTATTTAGTTCCTTTTTTTATTATAAATAATTCGGTATAAGTCCAATTCTTATGACAGAATTTGGGTGTAATCCACACACTTATTGTTAGTAATTCAAGTCCTCTGACTTCTGTGCCACATAGGATTAGTTACCTTTTTTTAATTTCTGACATTTATATTTTTTTCTTTTTTCTTTTTTTTTATTTATGTTGTCGTTCCAAATTTACCCCCATAAGATATAAATCAGGTAAGTAATGACAAAAATCCTCATATGGCAAGAACAAACGGCAAAATTAGCAATTGCAAAAATCACGTCTTCCACAATAAATCATGGTCCTGTCAAGCCAATTTCTGCAGATTTCATACTTCTTAATTGGGTTTAATACTTGTTGTATAGGTAAACCTTCGACACATGTACCTATAGCACATGTCTATTTACTTGTATTGGAATACATTCACCTATATCATAGGTACATTTTGTTTTTATGAGATTATTTTCGTCTATATGATAGGTACATTTGGGTTTAATACCTGCCGTATAGGTAACCAATTGCCACCAGCAGGTCAATTTACCTGTAACACAGATATAGGTATTTTGTTGAAAATGAAACACTTTGTTATCAACTTTATCTTTCTAATTTTCAGTTGGCTTTGGTGTCTTTTTTGCCTTTTTGTTAGCATATAAATAAAACAAGACGTTGAATATCTATGGATACTCTATTTAACTATAAGCATGAATTACCAATGTGTTTTCTACCTAGAGGCTAGAATGATGGAAACATGAAAATATAGTTGGGGTCCTCTACCTATACCATATGAAAAAGATGAAGAAACCAGTTCATCTTTGTTTTCTGTTCCTTCTATGCCACACACCGAATTTCTTTTTCTTTTTCTTCTATAGCCCCCCTTGCTTCATAATTGATATATGACAAATTTATTCTAAGAAAAGAATACCTATGAATCAGTAAACTAGACCAACGGAGTTCGCACAAGCCTATACCTAAGAATCAGTCCAATTAATACATAACGAAACCCCCTAACTATTCCTCTTCTCTAGGTACACAAAACAAAAATGGTTCCCTTCCTATTTAAAATTAAAACCATAAAACAGAATTGGAATGGTTGAAACAATCGTTCAATGCAACTGACGCCAAATCATACAATCGTTCTCCTACCTATGGCATTGGTATGTATGAGGAACTAAGGGCATGTTTACATATCAACAATGGAGAAACTAAGGAATCAAAGAATTTAGGAATCGGAGAACTACTGAATCAGTATGGGAAGAATCATTCTCATTAAGCTGTTTACTAAACATATGGAATTAGCAATGGAATGGGATTGATTCCCATTGTTATTGTTTACTAATTTGCATGAATCAGAATCCAAATTAATTTTAGAATTATGGTAAAGTGATAAGGGTATTTTTGGAAGTTATGAAGAGAAAATAGGAATGGGAATCGTATCGACTACTCCTCCTAGTTGATCTGATTCCTAGTTTTGAGGGAATGTGATTACGGATTTTGAGGTGGGGCCCACTTATTTTTTCATTTCTGATTGCAAGTAAACGCAGGATAAGTCAGGAATGGAAATCATATTCCCTTTCCTTCCATATCCATTACTGATACGTAAACATGCCCTAAGGGTAATAGAAAAGTAGGAACCCTAATCATACAATTTACCAGTAGAACAGGACCAGCAACTGACATTTAGTGGCAGAGGAAATTTGCTACTATAATAGTGAATCACACATAGAAACCCACAAATCTCTCCATTAAAGAACCAAGAAATCAGAGGAAATTTGCTTGGAAAGAGCATGACATTTTGAGCAAATGTAAATTCTGCGATTTGTCGATCTGTCTGTACTTTCCGTGTTTCTACGTAGTGGCAGCAATTGTAATTACATTAAAATTTGTGGACATACTATTTGCTTAGGTGGCTAAACACTTGGTCTTGTGGACTGGAATTAAGAGGTAACAACTCTTGTCCTGCATTCATTATATATTTGTAAAATTGGACCTATATACCTCCTCAAGCCCATACGGAAGACGTCCGGGAAGTTGATCACCACAAAATAGTGTAGCATTGGACTCACAAAGAACGCGTGACAATTGTGGGTTTGTCCTTAAGACGATCCCAGAGCACTGGGTACAATCAAGTGAAATCTGGTGTTTTTAATCCCCAAATACTCCTGTAAACAAGAAAGAAATAGAGAACACCAAAGCTTTCAAAAACTAGAGCGAGCGAGCATGAGCATCCAACATTAACAAAAATAAACAAACCCTAGAACTAGAAGAAAGAGAAAGCAAGAACGAGATACGAACTGGGCAATTAAAGCTTCAAAACCCAAACGAGATTATTATAACAACCCAAGTACGTACGAAGTTGCCGGAGGATTTTTCTTTGCGGGAATTGATCTTGGTGTCTTTGGCCATGGTATTCCTACACCGAATGTTCCTAGGAAGGTTCAAAACAACATTCTCAATCTGCAAGTTCTTAGGCTGGGCTGCCAATGCCATCACAACTATTGGGTGTGTATGATGAATTCCGATATGAGGAGAGAAGGGAAGAGGTTTAAGAGTCTGGAAGGTAATTTGAGTTGCAGCAAGGTGTCACGTGTTTTAAATATAGCCAGTTTGATCGTTTATGTTATTTTTGGGATATTTGTTGAAATGTCACCTGAACTTATACCTTAGTTTCAATTTGTCACCTGAAAAAATAATTTGAGTGAAATGTCACCTGAATTTTTCAAAATCCATGATTTGTCACATGAGTTTAACATCATCTGATTTTCCATCTATTTTCAAGGGTATTTTAGTCTTTTCAATCTCAAGGATATTTTTAAAAAATGGAAAAAATTATTATTAAAAAAAAAATAAAGCTTAAATGTAAAAATGGATGGGGATTAAATGTGAAAAGATATATAATTTTTATAATTTTCAAGGGTCTTTTCATAATTTTTTTATAATGATTTTTCCATTTTAAAAATACTCTTGAAAATAAAAAGACTAAAATACCCTTGAAAATAGTTGGAAAATTGGATGATGTTAAAGTGAGGTGACAAATCATGGATTTTGAAAAATTCAGGTGACATTTCACTTAAATTTTTTTTTTCAGGTGACAAATTGAAACTAAGGTATAAGTTCAGGTGACATTTCAATGAATATCCCTTTATTTTTTGCCAAAGTCAGAAAATGATAGTAGGAGATTAAGCCGTAAATGAGATCCATCAAAATCTTACAAACAAGGAAAGGATTGTAGGAGATTAAGCATTATCATCAATAACATAATGGAGTATATATGGCTAAAAATAAGAGTAATAAATACATCATCTCAACGACAAGTCATGCAAATATCAGAGCCATCAATTTGGATCCCGATCCAACGTTTTTCTTAATTAAAATTTGATGAACCAATAAGATCCAAATTGGACCATTGAGGGGAGTGATCATTGCTAAATCTCGAGCTCAACTTGTTATTAAGAAAATTCTAGGGAAAATTGTTTTGGTGGATTAGGGTTTATTCCATAACAAATAAAATGTCTCAGCTTCTAGCCTAGTAAAAAAGATCTTAACTTGCAGACCACGGTTTCAGAGTTCGAACGTCCATGCCATCTTTATTGTGTGTGCGACTATCTCTTGTACTAAAAAATAAGTCTATTTTAACTTTATTGTTTGGTTATGTGATAATTATTGAGGAGGTGAATTCGAACTTGAGTGCAAAAGGGCATGCACATCAGCCTCAGGCATGCACTGGTCAGTGTCACTAAGGTAATCATTGCTAAATCTCGAGCTCAGCTTGCGTACCTCTTGCGCCTCTTTTGGTTCTCTCCCGCGACATGGTTTCAGTTTCTGTTCAAAGTAAACAAAGATGGTGAACTCAAACTGAAAAAAACACAAAACAAATCCGGGTTGCATATAGGAGTCTCTGCCTGTACCCGTTTGCGCGGCCCATTCGCGTGGGTTGAATAAAACGGGCAATATTTATATGGGTTTATCTGTTTATTCAGGACCCGCTTATAGCAAGCCCAAAAAGTAAGTACATTTTGACCCTGCAACAACCAGAGACCTCTACAGTCTTTCAAATCCTTACTGGCTTCCTCCACAGGTTAGTGGGTTTTTGGGTTTTTCGTTCCGAGTTTTTGTTTCACACTTTTCCCAATTGAATGTGGTCTTTTTGTAAACTTTCTGCATTTACGCTTTTGGCTGGATGAGGTTAGTGTGATATTGGTATATTGCAGACCACCCATATGTGATAATTCCTGAAAGAACTTGCTATAGAATGGTGAAAGCTTATGGTAGATAGTAGTAGCAGTTTGGTTTGCGCCCTTTCTTAATTTGGTTTAGCCATTAGCCTAGAATACGTAGAGCCCTTTTCATGGACACAGGTAGCAGTTGGTATTTGATGGGGCTTTGTTTGTATTGCTGCTCTGTTATCAATTGGTAGCGGCAGCAGCATTTTGGGTTTTTTGCTCTGAAATTATGCAGCCATTCAGTTAGTACTGGCTGTACCTCTCGTCTCTTTTGTCTTTATCCACCGTAAACCTTGCTATATAGACAATACAAGGCACTTTGATGGAAATGACTGAAACTTGCCAGCTAAAAGCTCTTGTTCTATCAGCTTAAGTGAAGTTGTGGTGCCACTCATTTTTATTTTTCATGGTTCATGTTGCTTTAACTGTTAAATTATGGCCAAGTTTCATGCTCATTTCCTTTTCACCCAAAACCCCTCTTTCCTAATCAAATCCTTTTTAACGTGCCAGTAGTTGTATTTGGCCTGCCTGTTGCTTCTGTTATATTGACAGCAGCTTAATGTTTCTACTAGTTTTGTATTTTGTTCTTTTTTGTACCTTATGTAGATCTATAAGAGATATTCTTGTTGTATTTATACTTTTTTATTAGCTTTGTTCAATTTTTACCGTCTTTCCCTTATGAATAAGTTTCTCAAATATATGTTTTTGTCATGGAGTTTGCTTCTGATCGTGCATCAAACCTTCAATTCCTGAGGCAGGGTGGTGGAGAAATAGAACAAATTTAGAAGAAGCTCTGACATAAAGGTTGAAAATGAGTGCTGAAGCTTTGCAAGTTGCTAAGGTGTACCGCCACCTTCTCAGGGCTGTCAAGAAACACGTTGCCAAAGAAGACAGGGCGAGGCATTTCAAAGAATACGTAACTGAAGAATTCAGGAACAACTGCAAACTGTCAGATCCATCTTCCATTCAGCAGAAGATTAAGCTTGCCCATAACTACACTTTTCTTCTTAACAGTGTGCACCATCACCAGGTACAGATGTAATTCATTGCTCTGTCTGATCAAAGTTTTTTTCTTTTTGCAAATTGTAAGGTCCCTGTCATGTTCCATTATGTTGGTTTTCTTTTTAATCTCCATCAAGCATCTAACTTTGTATAATGGATGTGCAGGACCTGTTGTTCTCTTACAACATTGCTGTGGATAGATCAGATGAGATGAAAAAAGTACTTGGAAAATCGGCTGCAAGTGTTGGTCTTCAACTTCCTGAGGTTTATCAGCCTTGATATTTAGTTGGCTATAATCTGCTACATCCTATTCTGGCAGAGAAAAGAAAATCAACAACTTATTTGGATAGGTCAGCCACATAGCATACCTCGCCGGAGTAGAAGTAGCTTGACGGCTGACACGACCGACAGGTGTACAACTTTTTACCGTTTGATTCACCATTGGTCAAGCAGGAAGAAGTTGATGGGCACCACCAATTGGCATTGGCAGCTTCTTAGAGAGGAGCCCGATCACAATGCTGACGGGTAGAGACAAAAGGGTGAAGAGAAAGTCAACAAAATCCTTGCCAGCTTTGGCGAAGAGAACTTTTTTATGCTTTTTGTCAATGAGGAGCTTCAAACTAACTGGAGAAGCAGAGACTGATTTGGTTTTGGGTTTGGATTTGGAGGGGGCCATTGAGGAAGAGTGAGTAAGAAACAAGATTATTAAGGACCTATTTATTTGTAGACCCACTACTTTGAGAAATTGAAACGTTTTTCAATGGTCATTTGGATGGACCTTATCCAAATTATACGTTTTTCAATTGTCATTTTGGGGGAAATCCTCTTCTTTTTTGGGATAGATTATTCAATTATCTTTATGACATAACCTAGCATGACATTTCATATTTTTATTCATGGGCTTACGAGATGTTGCAGGATATTCATTCTCGTACCTTGGGGGTGAAGGCTAATCAATCAAATTAAGCAAACAATTTCTTCATCCAAAGGGAAATGATCCGAAATAGTCATTACATAAATCCAAAATAAGGAAAACCTCCAAATTGACATCATAGAATACAAATCTCATTTCACGAAGCACAAATGTTTAGGCCTTCTTATTACGAATCTCATCATAGAATACGAATCTCATTAGTAAGGACTGTAATAGAATAGAAATCCCAATCCACAAACCAAAATGAAACCCCAAAAGCTCAATGTCTCTAGAGGACCAAAGTTGAAAAGTTTGTGCTGTTTCTTTCCAAGGAAGACATTGGTAAGAGCGGTATTTGACTCCAGTGATGCCTTCACCAACTTCAAACCCTACAAGAGAGAGAAATATACACGTAAGACATTTAGCTATCTAAATAGATCAACAAGCCTCTGATAAGAGTTAGAGAAATATATAGGACATGAAACCCCTTGCATGCCAAGATCAACCTCCTTAACTTGAAGTGCATCAATCCCCTTCACGTTGAACTTTTGAAGCACTGCAACATTTGATTCGGTGGTCATTGGCTTCACTTCCAAATTATCCATTATCATGTAAATAACACCGCCCTTGACATAGCCAGCCTTAATATTGCTCGAGTAATTGTTGGTCGGCAATGGCAATTGAAGGATATTGGCCGCAGAAATTGTTGTTTTTTGGGTTTGAGCAGGGTGTCCTTAAGATTGAGTGGCAAGTATGAGTCGACACTAAGAGTTTCGGCACTGTCGTAAAGGTTGCCTAAGCAACCAACCATACCATCAGTTGAGAGGAGCCTAGTAACAGTTGCAACATGCAAAGACAGAAAACTGAAAAGGAAATCAACAACTTCCTTGCTTGCTTCAGCTTCAGCAAACAGAACTTTGTGGCTTTTTGTGTCAACCAGAAGCTTCAAACTCGTGCTAGCCCTGTTGGTGGTAGCCATTGAGGGGATATTAAGGACAGAAAAGAAGGAGCATGTGCTTAAGCATTCAAAGACCTATTTTAAGCTTCACAAAAGAAGTTATCCCAAATTCAAAATTATTCAAAAAGGCAATGGTGAATGGATCCAGAAGGTGGAGGGTCACCTTGGACTCTGCATCATCAGTCGATCAGAAAACAACTCTACATATACAAATCTGTCATTACCTATACATAGGTAATATATTCTACGGATGAGTGAAAAAATATGTATTTATTTCCACTAGTTGGCATCCATTAACTAAACCAACAGCCGGATTTACAATTCGTTTTGTTTTGTATTTGCTTTTTCATATTAGTTGTATTGTATCTTCAGGCTTACTAGTTTAGAGGCAAAAGACAGTGAAAAAGCCAACTAACAGGTCTATGCTCCCTTCAGCAAACGGAATTTTGTGGCTTTTTTACATGGACTAGGAGTTTCACCTTAGTTTTGGTGAACGCCATTGATGACTTCAAGAAGACTGATCCATAATTACATGGATGAGTTTATTCTTTGGAATGGATGATGAACTTCATAGATCAAGTAAGAGGAGAGAAATTTGATAGGTAAAGAGAGAGAGAAGATAATAGATCACTAGAACATGTAATTTTGTCACACGTACGCGTGAGTGTGGATTAATCTGGTGTGAAAAGTAGGAGGAGCTGTAATGCAAGGCATCAAAAAGCTTTTATAACCTTGCAAACTGCCACTTTAGAAACAAAACTACATTTGATGTATTTAGAAATTGAAGTAAGAATTTGTGTGACATGACAAGGGTTTGAGTTGCAAGGTGTCCGTTTTAGTTAACCATAGGTTTCATGCAAATGTTAACCACCAACATGCAAAGACAGAAGAGTGAAAAGAAAATCAACAACTTATTTGCTTGCTTGTAACTCTTTGTGCAAAGGGATAGAGAAGGACGACAGGCGTATAATATGCCTGAAAAGCCTTAGAAAGACCTATTTATAAGCTTAGACAAGCCTTAGAAACGAATGGTACTAAAGCATATGAACTCATAAAACTGCCCAAATGGATAAAAACAGAGAACTGTTATAAAAGTTGATCTCCTGCCAACTGGTTTGAGATTTGATCATGCCAAAAAGAAACTAAGAAATGGAGGCCCAAAACATAAAATCAACAGAAAAACCAAAAAAAAAAACAGTGCAAATGCCTTAGAGCAGCGGAGCAGTGTAGATGAGCAAGTTTACTTCAGCCGCACGATCAGTTCTCCTTGTTCATTTTTGTATCAACGACAGTGCAAAAGGATCATTGGGAAAGCAGATTGGTTTCCTTGGACTTGTTGGATCGTTTTTACCATATCTTGCGGTATAATATTTGTTACCAATAAGATCAGAGGGCCAAAGTTGAAATAATCCAATGTAAGCCAATATAGTCAATGTCAATATCCACAAACTAAAAGGAACCTCCAAAAGCTCAATTTCTTTAGAGGACCAAAGTTATTGAAACCTTCATGCACTTTATTACCAAGGAAAACATTTGATGCCTTCACTATTGATTGACTCAAATGATGCCTTCACCAACTTCAAACCCTAAGAAGCAAAAGCAAAAACAAAATATGTTGTATCAATCAATAGACACAGATAGAGAACACTATTTATTGTCAACAAAACAAAACTATTTATTGTTGTCTTGGGTTTCAGCAGGGAGTCTTTGTTAAGATTGGGTTGCATGTATGTGTCACTGAGATTTTCGAGGCTCTCGTAAAGTTTGCCTAAGCAACCAACCATGCCACCATTAGAGAGGAGGAGCCTAGTCACAGTTGCAACATGCAAGGACATAAGAGTGAAGAGAAAATCCACAATTGCCTTGCTTGCTTTAGCAAACAGTACTTCAGCAAGCAAAAACATGTTGAAATGCAGGAGATGGAAAAAAATCAAGTGAAATGGCCTAAGGTTGCATGCACCCTATTAGTTAGTATTTCAGTACAAGATCATCAGACTTGGAAGGTTGATTCACTAGTGACCTGCCACATGACTGTGAAAACAGTGTAACCCTAATTCCACGCCAACCAAAAGCTCATTATCTTTCAATTTCGAACCAACCTAAGTCAGTTCCGGTACACCAAGAGGTACCCTTCGAGGATGTGGCATCCAGGGAGCTATGCGGCGTCTGGGCGCCCGCCTAGGCGGCTCTAGGCAGCCTAGGCGTCTCTAGGCGGCCTAGGCGGTTCTAGGCGGCCCTAGAAGGGTCTAGGCGGCTCTAGGCGTCCCTAGGCGGATCTAGGCGGCCCTTGGTGGCTCTAGGCACTCATGGAAGGTCGAGGCGTCCCTAGGCGGATCTAGGCGGCCCTTGGTGGCTCTAGGCACTCAAGGAAGGTCTAGGCGGCCTTAGGCGGCTCTAGGCGGCTGTAGGAGGGTCTGGGCTGGCGATTTGCCGTCGAGGCGTGAACGAAGGGCAATGGAAGTGCGCAGGATCCGCTGCTTGTTAGGAAGAAAGACGGAGAGACAGAGAGATCGAGACAGAGAGAGGAAGGAGAAGGCGACGCTGGGAAGAAGATATCTGACCTAATTTTAATATTTGAAAAGTATAGCCGCTCGGCTAGACTATTAATTTGAAAAAAAAAACCGGAGTATAAAGGCGTGGCCATACTATTTTTATATTTTATATTTAACCAGTATAGCCGCCCGGCTATACTATTAATTTCAGGAAGAAAAATTGAAAAATGGAGTATAACCGCTAGGCTGTACTCTTTTAATATGGGTTTAAATATGTAATTATGAAAATCAGTTAATTTGATATGGGTTTAATAGTCGGTATAGATATGCAATTATGAAGATCAATTAATTTGATGTTGCTTGAGAATTGCCGTTCCTAAGTGATGACATCATTGCTTTTTTAAGTGAAAAGACATCATTGCTTTTTTAAGAGAGAAGAAGAAAGTAGAAGAATCTGATCTCTTTGTACTAGTTTGAAGTCCAATACGTACGCAATCCAATTCATTCATCCATATTCAAAAACAAACATTCCAAAAGAAGCTTCAAAATGTCAACTTGAAATGCTGCTTAAAGGAACACATTTGTCATAACTGCATTTGACTGCAATGATGCCCTTCAACAATTTCAAACCCTAACAAGGAAATTAAACAAAAATGCTCTTCACCATAAATTCTTATAAAATACGAAGTGCAATATTTGAATATATAGAATGGTAATTTATCAGGTTAGAAAAAATTAATAAACACAAACCTTATCCTTATCGAGAGGAACCACAATCTCTTCAAGTGAATGAACATCCCTAACATCGAAGTTTTTAAGTAGAGCGATACTTGAAATGGCAGACATAGGCTTCACTTCCATATCATCCGTTATCATGTAAGTCACAGCCTCTCTCACAAACCCACCTCCCTTACCGCTGGTTGCAATTGCCGGCCGAGAAACATAAGTCGTGGGTTTGGAAATGAAGTTGTGGCACTTTGGACAAATGGCTTTAGGGTCATCAGCCACATAGCATACCTCGCCAGAGTAGGAGTAGCTTGACAGCTGACATGACCGACACGTATACAACTTTTTACCTTTTGATTCATCATTGATCAAGCAGGAAGAAGTTGATGGGCACCACCAATTGGCATTGGCAGCTTCTTAGGTTTTAGAAGGACATCCTTGTTGAGGTTGGGTTGCAAGTATGTGTCGTTTAAGTTTTCTAAGCTGCCGTAGAGTTTGCCTAAACAACCGATCATGCGTTTTCTAGAGAGGAGCCCAATCTCAGTCTTGTGGTAGAGACAGAAGGGAGAAGAGAAAGTCAATAAAATCCTTGGCAGCTTCGGCGAAGAAGAACTTTTTATGTTTTTTGTCGATGAGGAGCTTCAAACTAACTGGAGAAGTAGAGATGAACGGTTTGCAATAAAATACTTCCCCCCCTCCCTATACATGCGTTGGAGATGAAATGGGGCCAAATTTTGAGATTTTTTTTGGGTTTAGCCCCAGGGTTGGAGAAGGCCTTACAAAAGGTGCAATGCAATCGCATATATACATAGAGATAGCGATAGAAAGAGAGATTTTTTTAGTTGGTAACTAAGTAAAGAATTATAAATGTAGAACTGTTTGGCATTGGAGTTAGAGTAATGCTACACTTACCACATTTTTATCCCACATTTCTGTACCACATGATGTGGCATGTCCATATTATATGCCACATCAATTAAATCAATGAAGTGTATTTTAATTAAGACAATTAGAACAACAAATACTGGAATAAATCATAAAAGAAAAGAAAATGTTAAATAATTTTAATTGATGTGGCTATCCATCTTAGCTGCCACATAAGATGGTATAAGGATGTGGTATACAAATGTGGTAAGAGTAGCATTATTATTATTGGTCAGCAAATGATGACTTGGGTTTGAGCAACGTGTACTTGCCAAGATTGGGCTGCAAATCTTATAAAGTTGGCCTAAGCAGCCAACCATGCTGTTCTTGGAGAGGAGCCTAATGATGGTGCCAACATGCAGAGACAGAATAGTTAAGAAACAATCAACCATTTCTTTGCTCACTTCAGCAAACAAAACTTTGTGGCTTTTTGTGTCTATTAGGAGCTTGAAGCTCACACTAGGATTGGAGGTTGCTGCCATATTGAACTAGTGATGAAGAGGACATAGCTTATTGTCTACAGCATATGCCAATATTTGTTTCGGATTGCATAGATTCATAATTGAAGCACTCAGACATTGCCTTTATTGCAGTGAACCTCAACATTTGTATCATGGTACAGGGCATTGTGCCAATGAAACTCAACATTGGAACTTGGTCTTCATCAACATGCATCTAGAGCTTGATCTCTATTTCTCTCACCCTTTTAGGACTTTAGGGAGCCACTTAGCAGACTCTTTGGGAATGCGCTTGAGATTGTTTTTGTAATCGATGTAGTAAAGTCCGAATCGTAAGGTATAGACATATCTTGAGGCTTCTTTGGAGCTAAAGGATCATTGCGGTAGCAGATTGGCTTCATTAGACTTGCAGGGTCGTTTTTACCATATCTTGAGGTGTAATATAGTTGATGCCAACAAAATCAAAGGAATCCTTCAACAATCTCCTCTCTTCCTTGGTGAAAATGGGCAGCCTTTCCTTGACAAATGTACTCATGCTCTTTGGATAATCTCCATATACCAATGGCTCCGTGTACCATCCTAGTTTAAAGTCCAAATTTCTCTTTACTGCAGCTCTGTCTTCTGTTGATTCTGAGTAAGGCTCCACATATTCTCCTATACGACTAATTCCAATTTGTCCACCTTGTTTCTCTGTAAAGCTCAACAACAGTGGCATGGGCTAGGACTCCTAGGAGAGAGCTATGGCTCACAATGTAAGGTTCAGTGACTGAATTGCCTTCCCTGCATGGAAACCCTGCTGGAACAAAAAGTCTTCCCAGTGCATAAATTCCAAGGTCATATCCCAATTTGACAATGATCAACGGCTTGTTGTTTGCGATCCAATTTTTTACTCTGTCTCCAAATGTTCTAAAACAGATTTCAGTGTAAGCCTTGAAATCATCCACAAAGGAACTTCAATGGGCTGAAAAGGATATGGTGTTAACTGCCCATAAAGGAACGCATTGGTGGGAACTGCATTGGATTCCAATGATGCCTTCAGCAATTTCAGACCCTAAGAATTCATGAAAAGAAAATCATCATTTTGAATAAGATAAAAATACCTCCAAACAAAACAAAAACAAAAAGAACGCAAACCTCATCCATGCCTAGATGAACGATCCTCTCTTCAAGGGTACCAACTTCCTTAACATTGAACTTGCTCAGCATCACGATATGGTAGACAAGGCTATAAGAACTCACTTCAATTTCTGATGGCCGCTATAAGAAAACTGGTGTTTGATTATGTGTTTTGCATCCTGAAAACACAAAGATGTGACCGAAAATTTATTGCTAGAGAGAGCAATAGAGATTTTAGCCTGTAAAAGTAGTATGTAATTTATAAAAGCTTTTTGTATTTTGTATTTTGGTTTTTACCTATAATGACAATTTTTTATAATTAATGCCTGAATTTTCTGGTGGATATAAATTGTCAGATAGGAAAGCTGATGAAGGGGCTTAATCCAATGTCCTTTGGAGTCCTTGTGTTTGTGTCTCCTTATCTGTGACAACAGCTTTCAAAACTGGAGTCATAGCTCTCGCTGTAAGTAATTAACATAATTCTTTAATTACTGATGTTGGTTAGGCCAGTTGATCACGAGAAAGAACATGTTGTATTGCAAACCATTATTAATTATAACAATTAATGGATTGTGGGTTTTCCTAATTGCTATGTGCAGGAAGGAATAGCAGTAGGGACAGGGAGAAGCTTTTCCATGTTCAAGAATTACCACATTGATGGGAACAAAGAAATGATTGCCATTGGGATGATGAACATTGCTGGTTCTTGCACGTCTTGCTACCTCACCACAGGTTAATCACTCATTGTACACATTTAGGGTTTATTCTTAATTAGATTCATTTCATGTTGCTAATTAAGCGAAATTTTTTCATCAATATTCAAGGCCATTTTCCAGATCAGCAGTTAACTACAATGCAGGATGCACGACGGCAATGTCAAACGTTGTCATGGCAATGGCGGTTATGTTCACATTGTTGTTCCTCACTCCTCTGTTCCATTACACTCCCCTGGTTGTTCTGTCTGCTATTATAATAGCTGCCATGCTTGGCCTCATAGACTATGAAGCCGCAATTCTCCTCTCGAAGGTTGGCACGTTTGACTTTGTTGTCTGCATGAGTGCCTGTATCGGTGTCGTTTTTGGCAGCGTTGAAATCGGCCTAGTCTTAGTGGTACGTACCACTATATGTCACACCAGTAAAAAGTTATTGTGTGTGACAATAACACCATATCAACAACTTAACATTACTTATTAGAACTAATATTTCTTTTTTCTTGTGTGTAGGTTGCAATATCTACTTTCGTTTGTGGCAGGGCCAAGGACTTTTGTTCAAGGAAACCTTCCGAATTCCATATATGGTTTACAGAAATGTTGAGCAGTATCCCAATGCAAGCAATGTTCCTGGAATTCTCATACTTGAGATTGATGCTCCCATTTACTTTGCAAATACCAACTACTTAAGAGAAAGGTACTAATTAATTAAACCTGAACACACTCTTGCATGTTATAATCAAATTTAAAAATAATAATTTGAAAGTTGATCCAAAGTCCTACCTGTTTTCAGGATTACAAGGTGGATAAATGATGAGGAAGATGGGACCAAATCTGCAGGGGAAAGTAGCTTGCAATATGTGATATTGGATATGACTGGTAATTAAGGGAAACAAATAGTGCACATATATATATATATATATAATTATTGTGACATTTTTTACCCTGAAATTAATTTGTTTTCTGGTTTAATTTGGAGCTGTTGGTAACATAGACACAAGTGGGATAAGCATGTTTGAAGTGGTCAAAAAGCTTGTTGACAGAAGGGGGATCCAGGTTCAAAAATCTGCAACAGTCTCTTTCAATTTATCAAATATTTCCTTTCAAATTTTTATTTCATCTGTTTATATAACTCTGTAATTTTGTTCCCATCTGTGTTTAGCTTGTACTGGCGAACCCGGGAAGCGAGGTGATGAAGAAGATGAACAAGTCAGAGTTGATTGAGAATACATGTCAAGAATGGATTTATCTCACAGTTGCAGAGGCTGTTGCAGCATGCAACCTCATGCTTCACTCCACCAAGCCCAACCCCGGCAAAGATCAAGAACCAGCTGCATGGAACAACGTTGATGGCTTTGGCTGTGAATTTATGTATCAGAAAGCAATATCCACATAAATATGAAGACTCATTTGAATTAAGGAGAAATGAATTTCAGGAAACGACGTTTGATGGCTTTGGCGGCTATACTATTAATTTCGGGAAAATTTTTTTTAAAAAAATAAAGGAGTATAGCCGTTCAGCTATAATCTTTTAATATATTATATTTAAGCTCTATAGACGATCGGCTATACTATTTACTTAGAAAAAAATTTAAAAACAGCGTATAGCCATTCGGCTATACTATTAATTTCAAAAACACCGAGTATAGCCGTTTGGCCGTACTCTTAAAAAATGTTATATTCAAACAGTATAGCCGCGCGGCTATACGCTTTATTTAAAAAAGAGAAAAAATAGTACAGCCGTTCGGCGATACTATTAATTAAAAACGGAGTATAGCCGTGCGGCGATACGATTAATTTAGGAAAAAAATTAAAAGGGGTATAGCCGTATGGCTATACTCTTTTTATATATTTTATTTCAAGACTCTTGAATCAAGAGTACTGACGCCCGACTATACACTGTGTCTTTTTTCAAATTTTTAGTCCAATTAATAGTTTAGCAAAAATGAAGAACACGACACATTCAACAGCAAAAGAGTAATACACGAGTCTCAAAAACATCTTGGAGTCACAAGCTCCAAAGTTCTAGCAAAAGTCAGTTCAGCTACCTTAACAAAAGAAACAATCCTCTGAAGGAGCATGGTGAAGTCGATTTCATCAATTTACAACTGACTGATTATCACAAAAAACCTCCAAAATAACAGTGGAAGACACTCTTTATGAATCCCTAGTCCGAACTCAGACGCACAACAGTCAAACAAGCTCTAAAATTCCATTTCCAGAATTGATCTAGTGCAAAGTTGACATGTTTACTCCTCTTTCTTCTCAAGGAAGACATTGGTGAGAACTGCGTTAGACTCGAATGATGCCTTGAGCAATTCCAGACCCTAAAAATTTAATGAAAAGAAAATGATCATTTTGAACAAAATAACAATTCCTCCAACCAAAACAAAAAAACAAAAGAATATAATAGCAGATGAACGGTGGCAAATTAGCTTTGATTAAAAGCCTACATGATAATGTATGATGGTTGTATCGTCTATTGATCGAGTGTGTAGAGTAGAAATCAAAGCATAAAAAGTGTAACTATCCTATCCTTCCCAACTTGAATCAATTAAGAAAATAATAAAAAGTGGGGTTTGTAATTGATGTGCATATATATTTTGCATATTCAAGATGCACATATATTCACAGTTCAAAATGTTGAGAGAAGTTTAGGAAATCAACAACTTAAATGGAGCCTAGTAACAGTTGCAACATGCAAAGACAGAAAACTTAAAAAGGAAATCAACAACTTCCTTGCTTGCTTCAGCAAACAGAACTTTGTGGCTTTTTGTGTCAATCAGAAGCTTCAAACTCACGCTAGCGCTGCTGGTGGTAGCCATTGAGGGGATATTAAGGACAGACCTTCACAAAAAAAGTATCCTGAATTCAAAATTATTCAAAAATGGCAATGGTGAACGGATCTAGAAGGTGGAGGGTCACCTTGGACTCTGCATCATTAGTCGACCACAAAGCAACTCTACACATACAAATCTGTCATTACCTATACATAGGGAATATAATCTACAGATGAGGGAGTAAATATATATTTATTTCCACCAAAAAACTGTAATCTTAAATAGGTTCGAAAAATCGGCCTAGGCGCTAGGCGGGAGGACACCGCCGCAATTTCACCCTAATCATTAGGGGTAGGCGCTAGGGAGTTAGGCGGCACCTGGGCGCCAGCCTAGGCGGCCCTAGGCGGCTCTAGGCGGGTCTGGGTCCTAGGTGGCTCTAGATGAGCAAGTTTACTTCACCCACACGATCGGTTCTCCTTGTTCATTTTTGTATCAACGACAGTGCAAAAGGATCATTGGGATAGCAGATTGGTTTCCTTGGACTCGTCGGGTCGTTTTTACCATATTTTGCGGTATAATATTTGTTACCAATAAGATCAGAGGGCCAAAGTTGAAATAATCCAATGTAAACCAATACAGTTAATGCCAATCCACAAACTAAAATGAACCTCCAAAAGCTCAATTTCTTTAGAGGACCAAAGTTGAAACCTTCATGCACTTTATTACCAAGGAAAACATTTGTAAGAGATGTTTTTGACTCCAATGATGCCTTCACCAGCTTCAAGCCCCAAGAAGCAAAAGCACAAACAAAATATGTAGTGTCAATCAATAGACACAGATAGAGAACATTCTGTATTGTAAACAAAACAAATTTTACAAAAAATATCAAACCTCTTCAATGTCAAGATCAACCACCTTCTCTTCAAAAGCATCAACCGTCTTAAAGTTCAACGTTATAAGCAATGTGATACTTGATACAGTAGACATACCAGCAACTGGTCGCACAACAGAACTGTTCGGCAGGCCTTTGGATCATCGTTGGTCAAAATCCGAAGGACATTAGCTCCAGCAGAAAGTGTCGTAGGTTTCAGCAAGGCCTCGTCCTTGTTAGTAGCAGGTTGTATGTATGTGTCACTGAGATTTTCAACGCTCTTGTAAAGTTTGACTAAGCTTCCACCCATGTCATCCTTGTTAGAGACGAGTTTAGAGGCAATGCCTTGAGGCAAAAGACAATACTAAGCAAATCCACAGAAAGTGTTTTCCCCCTTCAGCAAACAAAAATTTGTGTCCTTTTTACATGTACTTAATTTTGGTGATTGCCATTGATGCCGTCAAGAAGACTGATCGATAATTTTATTAGAAAAGCCTGAAGTGAATTGGTCATGAATGCTGGTTGATGGATAGTATATACAACTAGGATTGCTGTTTTTATCTCATTAATTATCATCCTCTGTTTCAGGATTTATCTTCAATAATTACATGATTAATAGATCATTATAAGGCTGCTTTTGAAGATGAGAATTCCTTATTTCACAAGTGATAATCCGTATAGACGAGAAAAGCTAGCTGGTTTATAAGATTTATTTCATTCATATGACTGGGATTATGATCTTGGACTGACTAAACATGGATCTTAATAGCTCAATTTAATTATAAATTGTATTGATCAAATCCATTCACGCATCCTAAACCAGACAAAACTGATTAATCAAATATTCTCCCTGAATTAGATGAGAGTGCTCAATTTGAATCTAAGCCCGCGTACATTATGAGAGAGAGAGAGAGAGAGAGAGAGAGAGAGAGAGAGCATTAAGAATAGAATGTTTAATATAAATTGCTTGGCCTGAAAAGGCATTCAGGAATTGGTTCTTGTATTAGTGAATATACAAGAAAAATCTGATTAAGAGTTACCAGGGTGTTACAGCACTGTACAACCAGTTGATTAGCAACAAGGCAGTTAGAGACCAGCATCATCCTCCTCCTGTACACAGTAAAGTCCAAAACACATTATGTCAGGATTTGAAGAACACAGCAAAGTAAAGACTTGTCAAGGAAAATAAAGGTCAACAATCCTGATTGGAATTAATATGGACCCAGCTATTCAAAATCCTTATTTGAAAACTCTATCTTTTTTTTTTAATTTACTGAGGAAAGATGACATCAAGGAAAATATTATGAAGCATTTTCAAATGGAAACTTTTCCAAGACAACGTTAGCATTTCTCAATTCATTTACCTCAGCTCTTTCTATATTACTTGGTTTCGGTTTTGATGATTTGCTAGCAGTATCAGACACTACCATCCAATCAAAATTCACTTCTAATTGGGGATTTTTAATATAAATGGAGACATTAATAGACTTTTCAAGGGGCACCCTACTGCAGGTGGCCCAAAATAATAGCAAATAAGGTCTGGTTCCATAGCAAGTGATTCAGCAACTTCAAAGATAAAAAGTGCAGAAGCAAAAACATGTTTAAATGCAGGAGATGGAACAAAATCAAGTGAAATGGCCTAAGGTTGCATGCACCCTATTAGTTAGTATTTCAGTACAAGATCATCAGACTAGGAAGGTTGATTCACTAGTGACCTGCCACATGACTGAAAACAAAAGCTCATTATCTTTCAGTTTCGAACCAACTTAAGTCAGTTCCGGTACACCAAGAGGTACCCTTCCAGGATGTGGCATCCAGGGGTAGGCACCAGGGAGCTAGGCGGCGTCTGGGCGCCCGCCTAGGCGGCTCTAGGCGGCCTAGGCGTCTCTAGGCGGCTCTAGGCGGTTCTAGGCGGCCCTAGGAGGGTCTAGGCGGCTCTAGGCGTCCCTAGTCGAATCTAGGCGGTCATAGGCGGCTCTAGGCACTCAAGGAAGGTCTAGGCGGCCCTAGGCGGCTCTTGGCACTCAAGGAAGGTCTAGGTAGCCCTAGGCGGCTCTAGGAGGGTCTGGGCCGGCGTTTTCCTTTGAGGCCTGGAGGAAGGGCGGTTGAAGTTCGCAGGATCCGCTGCTTGTTCGGAAGAAAGACGGAGAGGGAGACAGAGACAGAGACAGAGAGAGGAAGGAGAAGGCGCTGGGGAGAAGAAGATATCCGACCTAATTTTTATATTTGAAAGGTATAGCCGCGCGGCTAGACTATTAATTTTTTTTTTTTTTAAAAGGGAAAAAACACGGAGTATAAAGGCGTGGCCATACTATCTTTAGATATTATATTTAACCAGTATAGCCGACCGGCTATACTATTCATAGGAATAATTTTTTTAAAAAATGGATTATCGCTGCCCGGCCATACTATCCTTTGATATATCATATTTAAATAGTATAGCCGCGGCGGCTGTACTATTAATTGGAATAAAATTTTAAAAAAAACCTCGTGGATATACTATTAATTTTAAAAACAATTTAAGAAACACTCATTTAATATGAATTTACACAAACCAGGCCAAATTGTTTGAGTTCAATTCTAAAATATACTCGGTAGCTCCATCATTTGATATGTTGTGAAATTAGAGTTAAAATGCAATTGTAGAGAAACGGCTGCACTCAGATGACCCCTTGTGTTAATCAGCAGGATGGGCTTGGACAATTCATCAGTTTCTTCAGATGTTTTGAATCAGTATATATAGATGAGCTTGATTTCTTCAACCTCCCTCAGTACAAAATTGGCCTCCTTATTTGTTTTGGATCAACGATAAAGTTGAATGATTGTTGAGATGGCGGATGAGTTTTCTTGAGATATAATGAATGAAACCAAAAGAATCAATGGACCAAAGTTTACATGATCCAGAGTAATAGAATAGAAATCCCAATACACAAACCAAAATGAAACCCCAAAAGCTCAATGTCTCTAGAGGACCAAAGTTGAAAAGTTTTTGCTGTTTCTTTCCAAGGAAGACATTGGTAAGAGCGGTATTTGACTCCAATGATCGATGCCTTCACCAACTTCAAACCCTACAAGAGAGAGAGAAATATACAAGCAAGACATTTAGCTCTATCAACAAGCCATTGATAAGAGTTAGAGAAATATATAGGATATGAAACCTCCTTAACTTGAAGTGCATCAATCCCCTTCACATTGAACTTTTGTAGCAGCCTTGAGAATTAGTTGGGTATAATCTACAACATCCTATTCAGGCAGAGAAAATATGCCTCCAAGGTAAATATGCCGGCATACTATTTCTGCCTTCAATGCAGTTAAATTTGCAGGAACTAGTCAATTCGACTACTCCCCCCTAGTTGATCTGATTCCTAGTTTTGAGGGAATGTGATTACGGATTTTGAGGTGGGGCCCACTTATTTTTTTCATTTCTGATTGCAAGTAAACACAGGAGAAGTCAGGAATGGAAATCATATTCATTTTCCTTCCATACCCATTACTGATACGTAAACATGCCCTAAGGGTAATAAAAAGTAGGAACCTTAATCATACAATTTACCAGTAGAACAGGACCAGCAACTGACGTTTAGTGGCAGAGGAAATTTGCTACTATAATAGTGAATCACACATAGAAACCCACAAATCTCTCCATTAAAGAACCAAGAAATCAGAGGAAATTTGCTTGGAAAGAGCATGACATTTTGAGCAAATGTAAATTCTGCGATTTGTCGATCTGTATGTACTTTCCGTGTTTCTACGTAGTGGCAGCAATTGTAATTACATTAAAATTTGTGGACATACTGTTTGCTTAGGTGGCTAAACACTTGGTCTTGTGGACTGGAATTAAGAGGTAACAACTCTTGTCCTGCATTCATTATATATTCGTAAAATTGGACCTATATACCTCCTCAAGCCCATACGGAAGACATCCGGGAAGTTGATCACCACAAAATAGTGTAGCATCGGACTCACAAAGAACGCGTGACAATTGTGGGTTTGTCCTCAAGACGATCCCAGCCGAGCACTGGGTACAACTGAAGTGAACTCTGGTGTTTTTAATCCCCAAATACTCCTGTAAACAAGAAAGAAAATAGAGAACACCAAAGCTTTCAGAAACTAGAGCGAGTGAGCATGAGCATCCAACATTAACAAAAATAAACAAACCCTAGAACTAGAAGAAAGAGAAAGCAAGAACGAGATACTGAACTGGGCAATTAAAGCTTCAAAACCCAAACGAGATTATTATAACAACCCAAGTACGTACCAAGTTGCCGGGGATTTTTCTTTGCGAGAATTGATCTTGGTGTCTTTGGCCATGGTATTCCTACACTTGTTGCACCGAATGTTCCTAGGAAGGTTCAAAACAACATTCTCAATCTGCAAGTTCTTAGGCTGGGCTGCCAATGCCATCACAACTATTGGGTGTGTCTCATGAATTCAGATATGAGGAGAGAAGGGAAGAGGTTTAAGAGTTCGGAAGGTAATTTGAGTTGCAGCAAGGTGTCACGTGTTTTAAATATAGCCAGTTTGATCGTTTATTTTATTTTTGGGATATTTGTTGAAATGTCATATGAACTTATACCTTAGTTTCAATTTGTCACCTGAAAAAATAATTTAAGTGAAATGTCACCTGAATTTTTCAAAATCCATGATTTGTCACCTGAGTTTAACATCATCTGATTTTCCATCTATTTTCAAGGGTATTTTAGTCTTTTCATTTTCAAGGATATTTTAAAATGGAAAAAATTATTATTAAAAAAATAAAGCTTAAATGTAAAAATGGATGGGGATTAAATGTGAAAAGATATATAATTTTTATAATTTTCAAGGGTCTTTTCATAATTTTTTTATAATGATTTTTCCATTTTAAAAATACTCTTGAAAATAGAAAGACTAAAATACCCTTGAAAATAGTTGGAAAATTGGATGATGTTAAATTGAGGTGACAAATCATGGATTTTGAAAAATTCAGGTGACAAATTGAAACTAAGATATAAGTTCAGGTGACATTTCAATGAATATCCCTTTATTTTTTGCCAAAGTTAGAAAAGGATAGTAGGAGATTAAGCCTTAAATGAGATCCATCAAAATTTTACAAACAAGGAAAGGATTGTAGGAGATTAAGCATTATCATCAATAACATAATGGAGTATATATGGCTAAAAATAAGAGTAATAAATACATCATCTCAACGACAAGTCATGCAAATATCATAGCCATCAATTTGGATCCCGATCCAACGTTTTTCTTAATTAAAATTTGATGAACCAATAAGATCCAAATTGGACCATTGAGGGGAGTGATCATTGCTAAATCTCGAGCTCAACTTGTTATTAAGAAAATGCTAGGGAAAATTATTTTGGTGGATTAGGGTTTATTCCATAACAAATAAAATGTCTCAGCTTCTAGCATAGTAGAAAAAGATCTTAACTTGCAGACCACGGTCTCAGGTTCCAACGTCCATGACATCTTGTACTGAAAAATAAGTCTATTTTAACTTTATTGTTTGGTTATGTGATAATTATTGAGGAGGTAAATTCGAACTTGAGTGCAAAAGGGCGTGCACATCAGCCTCAGGCATGTACTGGTCAGTGTCACTAAGGTAATCATTGCTAAATCTCGAGCTCAGCTTGCGTACCTCTTGCGCCTCTTTTGGTTCTCTCCCGCGACATGGTTTCAGTTTCTGTTCAAAGTAAACAAAGATGGTGAACTCAAACTGAAAAAAACACAAAACAAATCCGGGTTGCATATAGGAGTCTCTGCCTGTACCCGTTTGCCCGGCCCATTCGCGTGGGTTGAATAAAACGGGCAATATTTATATGGGTTTATCTGTTTATTCAGGACCCGCTTATAGCAAGCCCAAAAAGTAAGTACATTTTGACCCTGCAACAACCAGAGATCCTCTACAGTCTTTCAAATCCTTACTGGCTTCCTCCACAGGTTAGTGGGTTTTTGGGTTTTTCGTTCCGAGTTTTTGTTTCACACTTTTCCCAATTGAATGTGGTCTTTTTGTAAACTTTCTGCATTTACGCTTTTGGCTGGATGAGGTTAGTGTGATATTGGTATATTGCAGACCACCCATATGTGATAATTCCTGAAAGAACTTGCTATAGAATGGTGAAAGCTTATGGTAGATAGTAGTAGCAGCTTGGTTTGCGCCCTTTCTTAATTTGGTTTAGCCATTAGCCTAGAATACGTAGAGCCCTTTTCATGGACACAGGTAGCAGTTGGTATTTGATGGGGCTTTGTTTGTATTGCTGCTCTGTTATCAATTGGTAGCGGCAGCAGCATTTTGGGTTTTTTGCTCTGAAATTATGCAGCCATTCAGTTAGTACTGGCTGTACCTCTCGTCTCTTTTGTCTTTATCCACCGTAAACCTTGCTATATAGACAATACAAGGCACTTTGATGGAAATGACTGAAACTTGCCAGCTAAAAGCTCTTGTTCTATCAGCTTAAGTGAAGTTGTGGTGCCACTCATTTTTATTTTTCATGATTCACGTTGCTTTAACTGTTAAATTATGGCCAAGTTTCATGCTCATTTCCTTTTCACCCAAAACCCCTCTTTCCTAATCAAATCCTTTTTAACGTGCCAGTAGTTGTATTTGGCCTGCCTGTTGCTTCTGTTATATTGACAGCAGCTTAATGTTTCTACTAGTTTTGTATTTTGTTCTTTTTTGTACCTTATGTAGATCTATAAGAGATATTCTTGTTGAATTTATACTTTTTTATTAGCTTTGTTCAATTTTTACCGTCTTTCCCTTATGAATAAGTTTCTCAAATATATGTTTTTGTCATGGAGTTTGCTTCTGATCGTGCATCAAACCTTCAATTCCTGAGGCAGGGTGGTGGAGAAATAGAACAAATTTAGAAGAAGCTCTGACATAAAGGTTGAAAATGAGTGCTGAAGCTTTGCAAGTTGCTAAGGTGTACCGCCACCTTCTCAGGGCTGTCAAGAAACACGTTGCCAAAGAAGACAGGGCGAGGCATTTCAAAGAATACGTAACTGAAGAATTCAGGAACAACTGCAAACTGTCAGATCCATCTTCCATTCAGCAGAAGATTAAGCTTGCCCATAACTACACTTTTCTTCTTAACAGTGTGCACCATCACCAGGTACGGATGTAATTCATTGCTCTGTCTGATCAAAGTTTTTTTATTTTTGCAAATTGTAAGGTCCCTGTCATGTTCCATTATGTTGGTTTTCTTTTTAATCTCCATCAAGCATCTAACTTTGTATAATGGATGTGCAGGACCTGTTGTTCTCTTACAACATTGCTGTGGATAGATCAGATGAGATGAAAAAAGTACTTGGAAAATCGGCTGCAAGTGTTGGTCTTCAACTTCCTGAGGTTTATCAGCCTTGATATTTAGTCGGCTATAATCTGCTACATCCTATTCTGGCAGAGAAAAGAAAATCAACAACTTATTTGGATAGGTCAGCCACATAGCATACCTCGCCAGAGTAGAAGTAGCTTGACGGCTGACACGACCGACACGTGTACAACTTTTTACCGTTTGATTCACCATTGGTCAAGCAGGAAGAAGTTGATGGGCACCACCAATTGGCATTGGCAGCTTCTTAGAGAGGAGCCCGATCACAATGCTGACGGGTAGAGACAAAAGGGTGAAGAGAAAGTCAACAAAATCCTTGCCAGCTTCGGCGAAGAGAACTTTTTTATGCTTTTTGTCAATGAGGAGCTTCACACTAACTGGAGAAGCAGAGACTGATTTGGTTTTGGGTTTGGATTTGGAGGGGGCCATTGAGGAAGAGTGAGTAAGAAACAAGATTATTAAGGACCTATTTATTTGTAGACCCACTACTTTGAGAAATTGAAACGTTTTTCAATGGTCATTTGGATGGACCTTATCCAAATTATACGTTTTTCAATTGTCATTTTGGGGGAAATCCTCTTCTTTTTTGGGATAGATTATTCAATTATCTTTATGACATAACCTAGCATGACATTTCATATTTTTATTCATGGGCTTACGAGATGTTGCAGGATATTCATTCTCGTACCTTGGGGGTGAAGGCTAACCAATCAAATTAAGCAAACAATTTCTTCATCCAAAGGGAAATGATCCGAAATAGTCATTACATAAATCCAAAATAAGGAAAACCTCCAAATTGACATCATAGAATACAAATCTCATTTCACGAAGCACAAGTGTTTAGGCCTTCTTATTACGAATCTCATCATAGAATACGAATCTCATTAGTAAGGACTGTAATAGAATAGAAATCCCAATCCACAAACCAAAATGAAACCCCAAAAGCTCAATGTCTCTAGAGGACCAAAGTTGAAAAGTTTGTGCTGTTTCTTTCCAAGGAAGACATTGGTAAGAGCGGTATTTGACTCCAGTGATGCCTTCACCAACTTCAAACCCTACAAGAGAGAGAAATATACACGTAAGACATTTAGCTATCTAAATAGATCAACAAGCCTCTGATAAGAGTTAGAGAAATATATAGGACATGAAACCTCTTGCATGCCAAGATCAACCTCCTTAACTTGAAGTGCATCAATCCCCTTCACGTTGAACTTTTGAAGCACTGCAACATTTGATTCGGTGGTCATTGGCTTCACTTCCAAATTATCCATTATCATGTAAATAACACCACCCTTGACATAGCCAGCCTTAATATTGCTCGAGTCATTGTTGGTCGGCAATGGCAATTGAAGGATATTGGCCGCAGAAATTGTTGTTTTTTGGGTTTGAGCAGGGTGTCCTTAAGATTGAGTGGCAAGTATGAGTCGACACTAAGAGTTTCGGCACTTTCGTAAAGGTTGCCTAAGCAACCAACCATACCATCAGTTGAGAGGAGCCTAGTATAACAGTTGCAACATGCAAAGACAGAAAACTGAAAAGGAAATCAACAACTTCCTTGCTTGCTTCAGCTTCAGCAAACAGAACTTTGTGGCTTTTTGTGTCAACCAGAAGCTTCAAACTCGTGCTAGCCCTGTTGGTGGTAGCCATTGAGGGGATATTAAGGACAGAAAAGAAGGAGCATGTGCTTAAGCATTCAAAGACCTATTTTAAGCTTCACAAAAGAAGTTATCCCAAATTCAAAATTATTCAAAAAGGCAATGGTGAATGGATCCAGAAGGTGGAGGGTCACCTTGGACTCTGCATCATCAGTCGATCAGAAAACAACTCTACATATACAAATCTGTCATTACCTATACATAGGTAATATATTCTACGGATGAGTGAAAAAATATGTATTTATTTCCACTAGTTGGCATCCATTAACTAAACCAACAGCCGGATTTACAATTCGTTTTGTTTTGTATTTGCTTTTTCATATTAGTTGTATTGTATCTTCAGGCTTACTAGTTTAGAGGCAAAAGACAGTGAAAAAGCCAACTAACAGGTCTATGCTCCCTTCAGCAAACGGAATTTTGTGGCTTTTTTACATGGACTAGGAGTTTCACCTTAGTTTTGGTGAACGCCATTGATGACTTCAAGAAGACTGATCCATAATTACATGGATGAGTTTATTCTTTGGAATGGATGATGAACTTCATAGATCAAGTAAGAGGAGAGAAATTTGATAGGTAAAGAGAGAGAGAAGATAATAGATCACTAGAACATGTAATTTTGTCACACGTACGCGTGAGTGTGGATTAATCTGGTGTGAAAAGTAGGAGGAGCTGTAATGCAAGGCATCAAAAAGCTTTTATAACCTTGCAAACTGCCACTTTAGAAACAAAACTACATTTGATGTATTTAGAAATTGAAGTAAGAATTTGTGTGACATGACAAGGGTTTGAGTTGCAAGGTGTCCGTTTTAGTTAACCATAGGTTTCATGCAAATGTTAACCACCAACATGCAAAGACAGAAGAGTGAAAAGAAAATCAACAACTTATTTGCTTGCTTGTAACTCTTTGTGCAAAGAGGATAGAGAAGGACGACAGGCGTATAATATGCCTGAAAAGCCTTAGAAAGACCTATTTATAAGCTTAGACAAGCCTTAGAAACGAATGGTACTAAAGCATATGAACTCATAAAACTGCCCAAATGGATAAAAACAGAGAACTGTTATAAAAGTTGATCTCCTACCAACTGGTTTGAGATTTGATCATGCCAAAAAGAAACTAAGAAATGGAGGCCCAAAACATAAAATCAACAGAAAAACCAAAAACAAAACAGTGCAAATGCCTTAGAGCAGCGGAGCAGTGTAGATGAGCAAGCTTACTTCAGCCGCACGATCGGTTCTCCTTGTTCATTTTTGTATCAACGACAGTGCAAAAGGATCATTGGGAAAGCAGATTGGTTTCCTTGGACTTGTTGGATCGTTTTTACCATATCTTGCAGTGTAATTCAGCAAATAAGGTCTGGTTCCATAGCAAGTGATTCAGCAACTTCAAAGATAAAAAGTGCAGAAGCAAAAACATGTTTAAATGCAGGAGATGGAACAAAATCAAGTGAAATGGCCTAAGGTTGCATGCACCCTATTAGTTAGTATTTCAGTACAAGATCATCAGACTAGGAAGGTTGATTCACTAGTGACCTGCCACATGACTGTGAAAACAGTGTAACCCTAATTCCACGCCAACCAAAAGCTCATTATCTTTCAATTTCGAACCAACTTAAGTCAGTTCCGGTACACCAAGAGGTACCCTTCGAGGATGCGGCGTCTGGGCGGCCTAGGCGGCTCTAGGCGGCTCTAGGCGGCCTAGGCGGCTCTAGGTGGCCTAGGCGGTTCTAGGCGGCCCTAGGAAGGTCTAGGCGGCTCTAGGCGTCCCTAGGCTGATCTAGGCGGGCCTAGCCGGCCCTTGGTGGCTCTAGGCACTCAAGGAAGGTCTAGGCAGCCCTAGGCGGCTCTAGGCGGCTCTAGGAGGGTCTGGGCGGGCGTTTTGCCGTCGAGGCGTTGACGAAGGGTGATGGAAGTGCGCAGGATCCGCTGCTTGTTAGGAAGAAAGACGGAGAGATGGAGAGAGAGATCGAGACAGAGAGAGGAAGGAGAAGGCGACGCTGGGAAGAGAAAATCCATATCTGACCTAATTTTCGTATTTGAAAAGTATAGCCGTTCGGCTAGACTATTAACTTGAAAAAAAAACCGGAGCATAAAGGCGTGGCCATACTATTTTTATATTTTATATTTAACCCGTATAGCCGCCCGGCTATACTATTAATTTCAGGAAAAAAATTGGAAAATGGAGTATAACCGCATGGCTGTACTCTTTTTATATGGGTTTAAATATGCAATTATGAAACCGAGAAGCTTGATAACCTGCAAACAAAGTACTGGCCCAAGCGATGACAAAGCTCAACAAGTTTCTACTTTACCCTCCTCCACCTCTTGTACTGTAAATTCAAGTTGTAAAATTTTGAAATGCTCCAACGACCCCTTTGAATCTCAAACTATATCACGGAAAACTTTTCTATCCATTTATGGAGATGTTAAAAGTACATTGCAACTTTTACTTCACTCCTGTTGGACTTGAATACTTTGAACTTAGAACTGTAGGTAAGAATGTGCTTGTGAGCATCCATGTTTCGGTCTGGTGGACATAGCGTACTCTTGTTCAGTCATATTCATTGAGGTCCAGAGGTTAGTGGTGGCGATAACCTGTTTCTTCATGCCCTACCTATCATTCACTACCTTATTTTTCAGACAACATATGTATATCTTTGCCTACTGAGTTGTTTGAAGTCGCAATCAATCAATGTTATGTTGGGGTCTTCCAGATTTTGCACTATGCTTTTCACATGGAGATCATGTGTCATTTACAATCACCTGACTCTTTCATGTTAACCCCACTATATTATGCATCAAAAATAAAAACCCTACTTTATAATACAGAAAATAACCCTACATGCAAGTAGATGTGTTGTAATCTTACAGATCAGAGATCAGAAAATAACCCCACAATGTGTATTTCAAGGGTATAGCCGCACGGCTATACTGTCTGAATACATTCGAATATTTTAAAAGTGTAGCAGTACGGCTAGAATATGTAAATATTAATATATTCGAATATTTTAATAGTATAGCCGCTCGGCTATACTCTTTAAATATTAGCACGAAGCTTGCACTCGCAATCAGAGCCATTTCGATTCTCTATCAAACTAAAGCTCAGATTGGTTTTCTTCGATTCGCCGCTTCCGTCCTCCGGGTTTGGCATCGTAAAGACCCAACCCGTCTAGTCGGCCCGCCACCGCCTAGCCGCCTTAGCGCCCGCTAGCCCCACCTAGCCCCTGCCCGCTTAGCGCCCGCCTAGCCCCACATCGCCGGCTTGTTGCAGATTTTGATGGAGAAGATTCGATATCGGAGGCGGGTCGAGTTCGAGCCATAGAATTGGACAATATTCAGGAGGAGATTGAGGAGGTGTCGCCGTTCAAGTGAAGGAGAAGAAGAAGAGCATAAATGCTTTGAGGAAGGGGTTGGAAGGTGAAAAGGTCCGAGCTATGCAGTGTCTGCTTGCTTTTGAAATGCGAGTTTTATTTTTCGGAATCTATCATTCATTTCTTGTGTTTTGTTTATGATTTAGTGTTGTCTTTGAATTATAAAATGGTACTTTTAAATTTGGCAAATTGAAAACTGAGCAGCATCTGAGTTTTACAACTTACAAGGGGTATTAACTTTCTTTTAGTATAGAAAGTTGTTAACTTTGTTTCTTTTCTTTTTCATAATCGGGTTTGTGTGGTTATTTCCTTTTCTAGTGTTCGCTTCGTTTTTGGATGTAATATTTGTGATTTCAACTTGTTCTAATATAATGTTGCTGTTATTTGACAGGAAGCATTGCAAAAACTAGGATTTTACTCGGGTGAGGAAGACATGGAGTTTTCCACTTCTCAAGCGGGACCGAACGTCTGTCAAGACTTGGCAAGTAAGTTTCAATTATCATTAGATGTTACTATGTATAATGCATGAAGAGTAAAATTTCAGAATCATCAAGTTGAACAAAAATTTCACAACGCAAAATATATATGTTA
The DNA here is from genome assembly GCF_029339155.1 of Prunus mume. Taxonomy (NCBI): domain Eukaryota; kingdom Viridiplantae; phylum Streptophyta; class Magnoliopsida; order Rosales; family Rosaceae; genus Prunus; species Prunus mume. Next base: position 20,312,992 of record NC_142701.1, on the reverse strand, counting down.
GTCAACTTGTAATATCTTGTTTGACAGGCCTCCTTAGACACCCCTCAAGATGGCATAGTGACTGCAGAACTTCTGAAGAATTATATACAGATGGCACAAATTGAGGGTCTGGATAACAAAGGGAGTACTCTGACTGCTACACAAAAGGTATAGCCTTCTGACGACATACCATTAGCCTTTATTAAGTGGAAGCCGTTGATGTTTTAAGTTTCAGTACCAATATATCATTCCTCACTTGGAACTGAACATAATGGTTTGTTAAGTCATTACTTGCATTCCTCAAGAGGAGCCAAAAACTCATTTGATGGTTCAATTTGAAGTGAACTAAGCCTTCATTTTCTTCAACCAGATTGTAAAGAATTAGAGCAAACAGTACTAAGTACCAACCAAGAAGCTTTGTTACTTAATTGAGAATGTACCTGAAGCTCCGACTCTATTTTGATAACCCAGACATCAGTTTCTTGGTTCCAGTTCATGAGTCAATCACTTAACGTGCAAATAAATACGATATGACAGTGACGTAATGTGCTGTGGAAACTGGTAACACACCGTAACTTATTTTGGATACTAATAAATGAAGCTGATTATATTGGTAAACCGATTTTCTTCTCTTGGTTGGCCTTGAGCTAGCAACCTGATCATGTTCGTATAAGCTATAGCGAACCACTACATATGTTGAAACATCGTAATTCTTCTAATGGTTGCGTGGGTTCTGTTGTTTGGGAAGATACAAATGCAGCTGCAGTTACTTCTGGAACAGAAATTTCAGAGGTCCAGCAAACACTTGTGAAAGAAGGTGTTACAAAAGTAGAGGTATCTGAGTATCGTGTTTTTCTCCTTGGAGAGAACTGCTGGGAAGATTCGTCTAGGCTTAGCAGGAACCAAAAAAAAGTAGGTGAAAGCAAGATGATGAATACCACAATAAGGTGTCTTACTTGTCGAGGGGAGGGTCACTTATTGTGCACAGGTACCTCCTGTCTGTCTCCCGTCTTAGTCACTATATTCAAGTTTATAAACCATTGCCTTGCTACGCTAAACTTTTGCAGAAGTACTCTAAATCCACCCATACTCTGTATTTGTATATTTATTTTGTTTGATCCGATTTTTAAATATAATGTTGAACACCAATGGCTTTGATGATGATATGCATTAGTTTCATTTTTGTACTTTAGCATATTTTGTTTCAACTATCCTCAGTCCCCTTGGTAGCTTATCTGTATTTCTTTGTTGCAGAATGTGATGGAACAGGCGAGCCAAATGTTGAAGAACAGGTTAGAGGTTTCAAATAGAGATATTAATATTCTCATTTTCGAGCATTATCCATCCAAGATGAAGTTTTAATTATTTTGTTAAATGACAGCAGTTCTTGGATAGGGTGGAAGAGGGAGCAAAATGTCCATGTTGTGAAGGTCATGGGTTTACAATTTGCGACGTATGTGAAGGGGCAACAGTAGCTTAGGTATCAAAATATGTTCCCATAAAGACATGTGCAGTTTTATGCTTTAGTACATGTGTTTAATGGTAGTTTGCATTTATAAACAAATGCAGAAAATCATATGTATATCTACTGTTTATTATACAAGTCAACGGGGTTTAGCTCAATGAAAAAGGGTAATGACTTGCAAACCAGAGGTCTCATGCTAGAACCATGACATCATAGTTGGTTGTGTGTGTGTGTGTGTGTGAGAAATCCCCTCCCCTTTAGACTATTGCTTGTACTATAAAAAATAAAAAAAATTAATAAAAAAATAAAAAAACAAGTTGACGTTGTACTTGGAAAACTGTTTTTGGCATGGCCTAGCCGCCTAACGGCCCACCTAGGACAATTTTTCGAACACTGCGATGGACTGAAAGTTTGAAACCCGAAATTGAAAAAATGTACCTTCGAATTTGAGCTTGAGATTGGGAAGCAAACATCGACGACAATTCCTCCCTCTGCCAAAAATAATATGACAAAATTGTTTATTTAAAGAGTAGGCCGGCTATACTTTTCAAATATATTCGCATATTTTAAAACTACAGCCACACGGCTATACATCCTCTAAACTATTCGAATATATTTTAAGAGTATAGCCTATACACTTTAAATATATTCCTCACGAACACGAAGCTTGCACTCGCAAAGGAATGTGGTGCACGAGTGAAATGAAGGGACAGATAAACAAACACAAAGCTTGCACTCGCATTCACAGCCATTTCGCTTCTCTATAAGCGCTTCCAAGCTTCAAAGACTCTGTCTTGAGCCTCTCTCTCAACTCAAGCTTCGATTTTTATTTTTTATTTTTTTATTTTTGGGTTTCGGCTGCTGCGTTGATTCCATTGGATTTGGCTTTCTCAATGTATGCCGAGGCAGAGCCTTATGTCTTCCGAGTCCAAGTGCCCACCTAGTGACAGCCTAGCCACCTAGCGGCCCACCTAGGCCGATTTTTCGAACACTACGATTGACTGAAATTCTGAAACCCAAAGTTGAAAAAATGTAGCTGCAAATTTGAGATTGAGATTGGGAAGCTCATGCAGTGAAGCACAAGTCAGGTCCATAGAAGAAGAGATCATGAGACTCTTAATTCATCTAATTCCATTTCTCTCCCTATTTCCCCCTTTATTCTCTTCTCTCTTGGCTCTCTCCCAAACGACATGTTCACCTCACCACACCAACGACATCGACGACAATTCTCCCTCTGCCAACTCCGCCTTATTCTCTTCTCTGTTTGCATTGACGACATGGCACATAAGAAAAAAATACAAAATTTGCTGACTTGGTGTCTGTCTTTAGTGGAAAAAAAAATGATGAAGCTATCCTATCATGGAGTTTCTATGGTCTTGCCAATAACAAGGTTCAGTTTTTAGGCCCCAATCTCAAATTCTGACTATTTATTTCCGGTCTGGTTAAGCAATAGATTGATTGGTTTGGTTCTTCTTCTTTGAAGCTCGATAAATCTTTATGCATTCAATATTCATCCATTAATGGTTCTTCTTGGTTGGACTGCTTTTCATTCTTTGGATATTGCATTTCTATTATAGATTTTGACAGTTGATCGTGCCCTCGTGTTTGTTGAGAGAAAAAAAAAAAATAATAATAATAATAATAATAAGAGTTGTCTCCTCCTCCTCTTGCATAGGAACACAAAACAAACCCACCAAAGAACAGAAAAAATAAATAAATAAATATTTCACCACCTCAAGTGAAAAATCTAATTCATTTAAGCTTTTATATTAGTTCTTTTGTCAGCATCTGTGTTTTTGTAGTGTGAACTCCACCTCAACTCCAAAGAAATAAAATAAAATAAAAAATTAGAGGGTGCATTTGCTAACGCATGGGTTGAGAATCTCTTAATTATATTTAACTTTTCAAACTGACTTCAAAAGCACTAGATTAACACACCAACATGAAATATCGTTTATCAAGCCTCCATTAGTATAAAAGGACTGTGACTTCATTAGCTGAAAATGCTTTAGAAGAAGGATCGACTTCCAGTTCATTGAGATCCCTTTCACTATAAAAACCAGGTTTGTGAGGTTGAGGCAATGACCTTTCACCACTCAACATTACAACTGCAACTGGCATGCTCGGCCTATCTGCCGGGTTATGCTGCACACTTAAAAGACCTACATGATGAAGATAGAGGAGCCCTGAACAATTCCATTAATAATGTCAAATCTCTTGGGCCAATCTAGCATCATGCTTTTTCTTGCAATTTCTAGTTTTGTGATTTTTTTCAATTCTAGTGGTGGTGGCGGGGATGGCGGTTGTGGAGGTGGTGGTGGTGATGACAGTGGCAGCATGGTGGTGGTGGTGGTGTTGGTGTTGGTGTTGGTTGTGGAGATGGTGGTGGATGTGGAGGTTTTGGAGGAGGTGGTGGTGGTGGTGGTGGTGGTGGCAGTGGCGGTGGTTGTGGGGGTAGTGAATGTGGTGGTGCAAGTGGTGGAGTCGGATGTGGAAGTGGAGGTGGTGTCATTTTTTAAAATGAATGATGGTATTTTTGGGAATTTAAAAAATTCATTAAGGGTTCAACTCTGCTTCTTTTGAAAGCAGACTTTGAAAAGCAACCCATAGCTTGCTTTTAAAAGTTGCTATCCAAAGGCCATTGCTTTTAAAATAATCGGGATATTTTATTTTTGCGAAACACCTTAAACTGCTTAACTTTAAAGTGAAGCAGGTTTTTGGCAAAAAAGCAATCCCAAACGGAGCCTAATTCTGCAACTTTTGCCACTCCTTTTCAGACTTGTAAAATCACATTAACCCAATTGAGCTCAAAAGCAATAGGATTTTCAACCATTTTTATAAATGTTATTCTATTTTTCTTATTGTTTATTATCTATTTTCTTTTTCTTTGATTATTTATTTTACTCGAAATTACAAGTTTACCCTTATAGTTAACGAAAAATCGAATGAAATTCAAAAAACTTAATGACAATGGATAAATTGGCCGTTTTATTTAATTTGGATATTAAATTGGATGACTTTTTGGTTTGGGGAATTGAGTTCGATTGGGGTCCTAATTCTGGGGGTGTATGATAATTTACTCAGAGCAATATGAACATGAGAACTGAAAATCAAGTATTTCATATTGCCATAAGTTGCACTATATGATACGTATGGCTTAAATGTTAAAATGGTCCATGTGTTTTATCCTATTGGCCAATTTAGTCTCTGTGTTATCAATTTGGCCAATTTGGTCCTTATGTTTGTATAATTTAGCCAATGTAGTCCATTCTCTTAAAAATATAAAATATAAAATATTTAAAATTAATTAAAAAAAACTGTAATTGATTATAAATTTTAAATTCAATCTGAAAATGGGATTTGTTTTTTTTTTTTTTTTTTGTTTTAATTTCACCTTCCCCAATTTCACGCTACACCTCAACCACCTCCCAAACCCAGCCACCATCACCACCACCACTCCAAACCCAAACCCATAGCCACCCTCACCACCCTAGCCACCATTCCAACCCCACCTAAACTACAGCCACTCTCTCTCGCAACTTCCTCTCTGACAAATCACGAAGATCTTTAGAGCCGGTCACCGTAACCTTGATGGCTCTGACACCAATTGATCATCCTTGCTGCAGCAAAAGTCGACGACATTCAGGCCAATGGATTAGAGAGGCGAGAGAGATGAAGGATAGAGTATGAGAAAAACCAAGACAAAAAAGAGAAGAAAAATTGCAGCAAGAAAAGAGTAGGCATCAATTTGACTAAGAACCTTCTTTTTTCCTACAGGAATCGAGACCATTGGAAGAGTGGAGGTTGAGGTTGTGTGGGTTTTAATCATTTTAGCATTATTATTATTTGAGTTTAAATCTTCATAATTATTTACAGATTTTTTTAAATTAATTTTAAATGTCTTTTTTAAGGTTTTAACATAATTTTGACGGAAAGGACCAGTTTGTTATTTACAGGGTATAGCCGGCCGGCTATACTTTGAAGTATTCTTTTTTGTGGTATAGCCGCGCGGCTATACGGTTAAGATATTATATACTTAAAAAAAGTTCTAAATATTCTTTTTTAAGTATAGCCGTGCGGCTATACGGTTAAAATATTATTTATGGAGCTTAGCCGACCGGCTAGACTATTTAACTGTGTAGAATACTAAATAGTTAATGGTATATCCGCGCGGCTATACTCTTTGAATATATTATGTTTCAATTACTTTTATTTATTTAATGAAGAATTAGTATTTAAATGTTTTAATTAATTTGGTAGAAATTACTGAATAAATACTATTTAATTATATTTAATTATCTTAAATAATTTTGTGAATTTTAAAATTATTTTAAAAATAGTTTCAATTATTTAAAAATTCTAGAAAATTATTTCTCCATTACGGATTACAAATTTGCAGATTAAATACGGATTTCTATTTCGTTTTTCGTTGTACTGATGGAATCAGACGCAGAAGACACCAAGTACCAAATGACCCAAAACCTAGGCTTCACAGCCTCCTCCCTCTTTGGTGCTGGTATTGACAACTTGACAAGCGATGGCCTGCCTCCTCCTTGAGTGATAATGTTCACAAACCCACCTGAAGAATTTTGCCAGAGAAATGTTACAAGATGATACATGGTCAAATACAAGTGGTAGCATTACAGTCTTTAATTTTCTTGGATTTATCATAACCGCTACCCTATGTAATGATGTTTTTATGAAAATAATATAATTTGTGTAATGCATTTTCTATAAGTATAAATTTATATTTTTCCTAGCCAAAACATTAAAAAAATGATAGAACATAATCATGATGGATCCATAATACTATATTTAATATTGAATGCTAGTTAATGCAACGTTTGAAGCTGTGCAACGTTTTATAGCTCCCTTTAACACATTTGGTACAATTTAATTTTATTTTATATTTTGTTTGTCTTCTATTCGAAAAATAAGTTGAAGAAAAAAATAAGTTAACATATAACAGAAAGATTTGTAAAATTATTTAATGGGTTGAGTTATGTTCCATAAAATTTGTTGTTGATAGGACCTTATTATATGTGATTATACAAGTGTTTCAATAAAAACGGAAAATTTTCCAAGTTGTCTTTTAATAAAAATGGAAAAAAGTGTACAAAACAGAATTTAATATAATGAATACCATATTTGCCTGCAAACTCACAAACAATACCACCACTAATCCTCTATTTAATTAATAATTCCTCCATAACAGTTCAATTAAGCATATCCTCATATCTCTTTTATATATCTTGTAATGTGCATACTTAACCAAATTAATTGTTGCATATATTCTGGTATTTTGAATGCAAAGAAGGTTTCACCATTATGTGAATCTAGTAGCCAGTGCCAATTTTGCTTTATATATTGTGCTTGTTACTGCTGAAAAGATATCAAGATTTAACTTGCTCATTGAATGCTCTCTGTTAATGGTCAACGTTTATTCTATTACATTTAGAACCTGTGCGTTTTTCTTTTCGTTGTGTTTTCTTCAATCATTGGACGTATTGGATTGGGCTTTCTCATTATAGCTCCCTCACACCACCTAGCCACCTAGGCCGACGCATTACACAACAAAACTGAAAAAATTAGTTGCAAATTTGAGTACAATTTAATTTTAGCCCAACAAGAAATTTTAAATTCAATCCGAAAATGGGATTTTTTTATTTTTTTAATTTCACCTTCCCAATTTCACGTTATATTTAGCCACCATTCCAACCCCACCTAAACCACAGCTGCTCTCTCTCGCAACTTCCTCTCTGACAAATCACGAAGATCAAAGTGTGGCTTGACACCAATCTCCTCTGCAGCAAAAGTCGATTCGCAAAAATAAGTAGAGTATGAAATTGCAGCAAGAAAAGAGTAGGCATCGATTGGAAGTTAGAATAAGCATTATTATTATAAGTTAACATATAATTTTGAAGGAAAGGACCAGTTTGTTATTTACAGAGCTATAGCTACTACTTTGAAATATTCTCACATTTATTTAATGAAAGATTTGTAAAATTATTACTGAATAATACTATTTAATTATATTTAATTATCTTAAATAATTTTGTCATCATGAATAGGGGCCTTCTCCACGGATTACAATTTTGAAATTAAATACAGTTTCTATTTCTTTTTTCCTTGCACCAATTGAAAACTTGACAAGCGATATTTGTTCACAAACCCACCTGATAAAATGTTACTTATATGAATTACAGTCCAAATACTCATAAGCATTTTCTATCAGGATTAAAAAAATGAAAACATAATCACGCATTTGCCAATTGTTTTCTTTTTTCTTTATTTTATTTTATTTTTAGAATTAAGAAAAAGATAACATGGGTAGTTATGTTCCATAAAAATAGGACCTATTATATGATTTAGTTTTTAATTTTAATTTTTTTAATATAAAAAAGTGTGAATTTACCATATGTACATGGCATTTTCTGGTATTTTGAATGTTTCACCATTATCTGCTAATATATAGATTTAATATTGAATGCTTTAATGGTCAACGTTTGAACCTGTAACGTTATTATAGCTCCCTCACATACGCATTAACATTTGACAATTTAATTTTAAACAAGAAATTTTGTTATATTTAGAACAAAGTGTTTGTCTTCTAAAGTTGAAATTGGAATAAAGGAAAGATGTAAAATTATTTAATGTCATCAACGGAAGCACCAATTAAAATATTTGTTGATTACCAAATACTCATAGCATTTGAATTATTCTAATACAAGAGAAATGTGTTCAATAAAAACGGAAAATTTTCCAAGTTGTCTCAATAAAAACGGAAAGTTTTTCAATAAAAATGGAAAATTTAATGTGTACAAAACAGCTCGACAAAGAAGGAAAAAAAAAACAATTTAATATAATGAATACAAAACCCCTATAAATATTGCCCTGCAAACTCACAAACAATACCACCACTAATCTAAGAGAAGAGAATTACAGTACTAAACTAGAAACCAATTACTCCTACTTAGAAAAATGGTGAAGGCTTCCTCCATAACAGTGTGCTTGCTTCTCCTCCTTGTTGTGGCACATGGTAAGCATATCCTCATCTCATCTCTTTTATAAATATCTTGGTAATGTGCATACTATATTGTCGTCGATCTTCAAATTAATTGTTGGATATACATATATTTAGGTTTGCGAGATGGAGTTAAAAGTGGGAAATTTGAAGATGCAAAGAAGGTTTCGTCCCCTTCCCCGTCGGGAAGTCTATCATCTAGAATGTGAATCTAGTAGCCAGTGCTATGGTTGCAATCCTCCTAGCTGCAATAATTGTATAGATGGAACTTGTGCTTGTTACTGCTGAAAAGATATCAAGAATAAGCTTGTAACTTGCTCAAATTCAAGAACACTTCAGCTCTCTGCTTGTAGTACTAATAAAGAAGATCAATTTTGATCTGAGTAATAATATTCTATTATATTTAGTGCATTATCATGGAAGTATTAATTTCTGAATACGAATCGTTTTTCTTTTCGTTGTGTTTTCTTCAATCATTGGAAGAGTGAAGATTTATCGTTTCATACATTACTTCATTTGTCAAATCATACAAAGCAATTTAGATAATTTGATTCAGTCTAGCTAGTGTGACCAATACTTATTAATGTAAAAATATATGATTTCATGGACAAACATGCGTTAACGGTACAACTCTACGATACCAAAATGTAACTGAAATTAATCCAATTTAAAATAGAGTTAATTACATTTTTGGTTCTATATTTGCATATTTGCTTTTGATGATTGACATGTTACATATTTGGTCATCTTGTGTAATCCGCTTCCACTGTGCACAATAGTGGGAGAGTGTTTCTTTCATCGGGTTCCAGGATTTGACAAACTCATCGTGTTTCTTTCATCCTCAGACAACGCTGGTATGCTTGCTTCTGTTTTAAATTCCTTGAGATTTTCTAAAGCTTACAGTTGAATTCCTGGATTTCAAATGTTTTTTAAGGTAGAGTATACCTATATCAATGTGGTATATCAGTCTCAGCGACTGGTAATGCTTGCACTGTGTCTTGATTGAATCGTTCCACAGTTCCTGATTTCTTAGTCATCCTGCCCATTTTTATAGGGTTTATGATTCATATTTTCCATTAGTTTCATATCCTATACTAATCCAATAACCTTGCAAACAGATCTTGTTAAGATATATGGGATGAAGTGTTTGACAATGAGGCAACTCCGATTGAATATGCCGAGAAGCTTGATAACCTGCATACAAAGTACTGGCCCAAGCGATGACAAAGCTCAACAAGTTTCTACTTTACCCTCCTCCACCTCTTGTACTGTAAATTCAAGTTGTAAAATTTTGAAATGCTCCAACGACCCCTTTGAATCTCAAATTATATCGCACACAACTTTTCTATCCATTTATCGAGATGTTAAAAGTACATTGCAACTTTTACTTCACTCCTGTTGGACTTGAACACTTTGAACTTAGAACTGTTGGTAAAAATGTGCTTGTGAGCGTCCATGTTTCGGTCGGGTGGACATAACGCACTCTTGTTCAGTCATATTCATTGAGGTCCAGAGGTTAATGGTGGCGATAACCTGTTTCTTCATGCCCTACCCATCATTCACTACCTTATTTTTCAGACAACATATGTATCTTTGCCTACTGAGTTGTTTGAAGTCGCAATCAATCAATGTTATGTGGGGGTCTTCCAGATTTTGCACTATGCCTTTCACATGGAGATCATGTGTCATTTACAATCACCTGACTCTTTCATGTTAACCCCACTATATTATGCATAAAAAATAAAAACCCTACTTTATAATACAGAAAATAACCCTACATGCAAGTAGATGCGTTGTAATCTTACAGATCAGAGATCAGAAAATAACCCCACAATGTGTATTTCAAGGGTATAGCCGGACGGCTATACTGTCTGAATACATTCAAAGTGTAGCCGTACGGCTAGACTCTTTAAATATTAATATATTCGAATATTTTAATAGTATAGCCGATCGGCTATACTCTTTAAATGTTAACACGAAAGCTTGCACTCGCAGTCAGAGCCATTTCGATTCTCTATCAAACTAAAGCTCCGATTGGTTTTCTTGGTTTGGTGCCCGTCCTCCTAGCTCCAGGTTTGTCATCGTAAAGACCCAACCCGTCTAGTCGGCCCGCCCGCCTAGTCCCGCCTAGCCGCCTTAGCGCCCGCCTAGCCCGCCTAGCCGCTAGCCGCCTAGCGCCCGCCTAGCCCCACATCGCCGGCTTGTTGCAGATTTTGACGAGAAAATTCTGATAACGGAGGCAGGTCGAGTTCCAGAGCCGTAGAATTGGACAATATTCAGGAGGAGATTGAGGAGGTGTCTGCCGTTCCGGAAGTGAAGGAGAAGAAGAAGAGCAAAACTGCTTTGAGGAAGGGGTTGGAAGGTGAAGAGGTCCGAGCTATGCAGTCTGCTTGCTTTTGAAATGCGAGTTTTGATTTTTCGGAGTCTATCATTCATTTCTTGTGTTTTGTTTATGATTTAGTGTTGTCTTTGAATTATAAAATGGTACTTTTAAATTTGGCAAATTGAAAACTGAGCAACATACTGAGTTTTTTACAACTTACAAGGGGGTATTAACTTTCTCTTTAGTATAGAAAGTTGTTAACTTTTGTTTCTTCTCTTTTTCTGTAACTGGGTTTGTGTGGTTATTTCCTTTTCTAGTCTTCGCATCGTTTTTGGATGTAATATTTGTGATTTCAACTTGTTCTAATATAATGTTGCTGTTATTTGACAGGAAGCATTGCAAAAACTAGGATTTTACTCGGGTGAGGAAGACATGGAGTTTTTCAGCTTCTCAAGCGGGACCGAACTTGCTGTCAAGACTTGGCAAGTAAGTTTCAATTATCATTAGATGTTACTATGTATAATGCATGAAGAGTAAAATTTCAGAATCATCAAGTTGAACAAAAATTTCACAACGCAAAATATATATGTTAGTCAACTTGTAATATCTTGTTTGACAGGCCTCCTTAGACACCCCTCAAGATGGCATAGTGACTGCAGAACTTCTTGAAGAATTATATACGGTGCACAAATTGAGGGTCTGGATAACAAAGGGAGTACTCATGACTGCTACACAAAAGGTATAGCCTTCTGACGACATACCATTAGCCTTTATTAAGTGGAAGCCGTTGATGTTTTAAGTTTCAGTACCAATATATCATTCCTCACTTGGAACTGAACATAATGGTTTGGTAAGTCATTACTTGCATTCCTCAAGAGGAGCCAAAAACTCATTTGATGGTTCAATTTGAAGTGAACTAAGCCTTCATTTTCTTCAACCAGATTGTAAAGAATTATAGCAAACAGTACTAAGTACCAACCAAGAAGCTCTGTTACTTAATTGAGAAACGGACCTGAAGCTCGACTCTATTTTGATAACTTTACATCAGGTTTCTTGGTTCCAGTTCATGAGTCAATCACTTAACGTGCAAATAAATGTGATATGACAGTGACGTAATGTGCTGTGGTAACTGGTAACACACCGTAACTTATTTTGGATACTAATAAATGAAGCTGATTATATTGGTAAACTAATTTTCTTCTCTTGGTTGGCCTTGAGCTAGCAACCTGATCATGTTCGTATAAGCTATAGCGAACCACTACATATGCTGAAACATCGTAATTCTTCTAATTGTTGCGTGGGTTCTATTGTTTGGGAAGATACAAATGCAGCTGCAGTTACTTCTGGAACAGAAATTTCAGAGGTCCAGCAAACACTTGTGAAATAAGGTGTTACAAAAGTAGAGGTATCTGAGCATCGTGTTTTTCTCCTTGGAGAGAACCGCTGGGAAGATTCGTCTAGGCTTAGCAGGAACCAAAAAAAAGTAGGTGAAAGCAAGATGATGAATACCACAACAAGGTGTCTTACTTGTCAAGGGGAGGGTCGCTTATTGTGCACAGGTACCTCCTGTCTGTCTCCCGTCCTAGTCACTATATTCAAGTTTATAAACCATTGCCTTGCTACGCTAAACTTTTGCAGAAGTACTCTAAATCCACCCATACTCTGTATTTCTATATTTATTTTGTTTGATCTGATTTTTAAATATAATGTTGAACACCAATGGCTTTGATGATGATATGCATTAGTTTCATTTTTGTACTTTTGCATATTTTGTTTCAACTATCCTCAGTCCCCTTGATAGCTTATCTATATTTCTTTGTTGCAGAATGTGATGGAACAGGCGAGCCAAATGTTGAAGAACAGGTTAGAGGTTTCAAATAGAGATATTAATATTCTCATTTTCGAGCATTATCCATCCAGGATGAAGTTTTAATTATTTTGTTAAATGACAGCAGTTCTTGGATAGGGTGGAAGAGGGAGCAAAATGTCCATGTTGTGAAGGTCATGGGTTTACAATTTGCGACGTATGTGAAAGGGCAACAGTAGCTTCGGTATCAAAATATCTTCCCATAAAGACATGTGCAGTTTTATGCTTTAGTACATGTGTTTAATGGTAGTTTGCATTTATAAACAAATGCAGAAAATCATATGTATATCTACTGTTTATTATACAAGTCAACGGGGTTTAGCTAAGTGAAAAAGGGCAATGACTTGCAAACCAGAGGTCTCATGCTCGAACCACGACATCATAGTTGTGTGTGTGTGTGTGTGTGAGAAATCCTCCTCCCCTTTAGACTATTGCTTGTACTACATAAAAAAAAAATTAATTAAAAAATAAAAAAACAAGTTTGACGTTGTACTTGGAAATTAAAGAGAAAAATAAAAAGGGAAGTTGCCAATCGGCAAATTTAATACTTGATCAATAATTGAACAGACCAATTGTGAATACACACTATCTCCTCGTGTAATGGAAGGCAAAGCAAGGCCAAGGGTAAACAATTTTTGGCCTGGAGTTACTGTGCTCGTTTCCCATCTCTCTGTGATTGTTGGCTGGGGTAAATATTTTTACCTTAAAAAGATGAAAACCGAATCCGGCATGAAGTAATAAGTTAATTTAACCATTACTTGATAGGACGTGTTAATGCAAATAATAAACCGAGAGATTTAACATTTAACTGTTATATATATATATATACACACATTTTTTACACAAATTTCACACCTTTAGATTAACCCACTAGGAATTCTTTAAAAATTAAATAAAAAAGAAATTAATCTATTCGAGCATTTTGAGCACTAATATCGCTTGAAGAAATAACTCTAGCCCAGTTGGGTAAAATGGTATTTTAGCCCTAAACCCTAAAATAATATGACAAAATTGTTTATTTAAAGACTTTTCAAATATAGTCGCATATTTTAAAACTATAGCCGCACGGCTATACATCCGCTAAACTATTCGAATATATTTTAAGAGTACAGCCTATACGCTTTAAATATATTCCTCACGAACATGAAGCTTGCACTCGTAGAGGAATGTGGTGCGTGAGTGAAATGAATGGACAAATAAACGAACACAAAGCTTGCACTTGCATTCACAGCCATTTCGCTTCTCCATAAGCGCTTCCAAGCTTCAAAGACTCGGTCTTGAGCCTCTCTCTCAACTCAAGCTTTGATTTATTTATTTTTTATTTTTGGGTTTCGGCTGCTGCGTTGATTCCATTGGATTGGGCTTTCTCAATGTCTGCCGAGGCAGAGCCTTATGTCTTTCAAGTCCAAGCGCCTACCTAGCGACCGCCTAGCCACCTAGTGGCCCACCTAGGCCGATTTTTCGAACACTACGATTGACTGAAAGTCTGAAACCCAAAATTGAAAAAATGTATATGTTAGCCAATGTAGTCCATTATCTTAAAAATATAAAATATTTAAAATCAATTAAAAAAAACTGTAATTGATTATAAATTTGAAATTCAATTTGAAAATGGGATCTTTTTTTTTTTTTTTTTTTTTTTTTAAATTTCACCTTCCCCAATTTCATGCTCACATCTCAACCACCTCCCAAACCCAACCACCATCACCACCACCACCACTCCAAACCCATAGCCACCTTCACCACCCTAGCCACCATTCCAACCCCACCTAAACCACAGCCGCTCTCTCTCGCAACTTCCTCTCTGACAAATCACGAAGATCTTTATAGCCAGTTACTATAACCTTGATGGCTCTAACACCAATTGATCATCCTAGCTGCAGCAAAAGTTGACGACATTCAGGCCAATGGATCAGAGAGTGATAGGATTTTTAGTACCTGTGCAGACAAGGTTAAAATCACGTAAAATACTTGCAAGAATACAAGGCTATTGTAGTATAGATGCTCACGCAAGGTCGTTTTCCTCAATGACTATTTAGCAATTTATGTGAAAACAATTTCTAATTAACTACCTAAAATTAAAAGTAGAGAAAGATGAATATGAAGTTGGTTGATTCTAAAAACAAACATTAAACAAAAACAAATACGATTGAAGGAAGAAGTTTTGAATATCAATTTATAAAAGCTATGAATTTTTACACCATCACCTAGCAATCCTATGAATTTTTACCAATTACTTATGATTTGCACATGCCACTTTGAAAGTTAGGTTTTCCTAATTTATATTCTACTTGGAACCTCCTACATAGAACGTATATCTAACATGCAACCCGTCCGGACGTTCGGATCAAATCTGAACATGAAAGACTCATTAAGTTTTGTGAAAACCATTTGAAAAACCATGCAACCCTTAAGACGTGGTGTTCATCTTAAGTGAAATTACAATTATTAATCACAATAAGCTAGCATCAATTTCAGGGAACCTTCCTACCAAAATTGCATCTAATTACTTTTCTAAAGGTCTTAATGGTGATCAGGCATTACGACAATTAGATAGTTTAAAACAGTGATTAACAATTCAAAGCATGCATGCATGCATTCAATCATAAGCAATTAAATAAAAATCACATATTCATGCTAAGGCTCAAGGCTTCACCCTAGCAAAAGAGATTTAGTTATGCATACTCATAATTGAAATCCAAGAAAATATCATTAAGAAGAATAAGAATGAAAACACCTGAAAGTCGCGAAAATCCAAAACCCTAGCAATTGCTCCAAAAGCCAAAAAGAAGTTCTAAAAGGAGTCCCTAAATTGCTGTGAAAAGGAGCTTAAATACCTCCTAAAACCTAGCTACCCAATCCCCACAAGGAAATTAAGTTAAAATAAAATAAAACTAGGAAATAAAGTCCAAATTGGATTAGGAGAATCTGCCCATAATCTGCCCAGCCACGTTTTGGTCTCAAATCTCCTCCAAATCTAGCCCAAGATAGCTCGTTTTAAAGATAAAAATATTCCGAACACTTCTCCAGAAGGGCACGAACCCATCCGAGGTCATCTTGGGCTCCAAAAACGCAATAAAAGCCCAAAACGTCACTATTCCAGCACTGCGCACTGCTCCTTTATTTTATCGCCAGAAAATAATCGCTTGGTAGAAAAGTGTGAAATTTCGATAAAATCACGCTAAGTGGCTCACGAACGTCCTCTCCAAAATTCGTCCATTTGATTATGTTTTGCTCCGGAGGAAGTCAAAAGTCCTATATTGGAAATATAATTCAAAGTATCAAAATTCTTCTAAAATATTAACCAAAATGTACTAAGAATGGGGTTAAATATATAATATAAAATCGACTCATCAGAGAGGCGAGAGAGATGAAGGATAGAGTATGAGAAAAACCAAGACAAAAAAGAGAAGAAAAATTGCAGCAAGAAAAGAGTAGGCATCGAGACCATTGGAAGAGTGGAGGTTGAGGTTGTGTGGGTTTTAATCATTTTAGCATTATTATTATTTGAGTTTAAATCTTCATAATTATTTACAGATTTTTTTAATTAATTTTAAATGTCTTTTTTAAGGTTTTAACATAATTTTGACGGAAAGGACCAGTTTGTTATTTACAGGGTATTGCCGGCCGGCTATATTTTTGTGGTATAGCCGAGCGGCTATACTGATTAAGATATTGTATACTTAAAAGGTTCTTTCCAGTATAGCCGTTCGCTATACGGCTAAAATATTATTTATGGCGTATAGCCGCGCGGCTATACTATTTAAAATGTATAGAATAGTAAATAGTTAACGGTATATCCGCGCGGCTACACTCTTTGAATATATTATGTTTCAATTACTTTTATTTATTTAATGAAGAATTAGTATTTAAATGTTTTAATTAATTTGGTAGAAATTACTGAATAAATACTATTTAATTATATTTTGTTATCTTAAATAATTTTGTGAATTAAAATAATTTCAATTATTTAAAAATTCTAGAAAATTATATAAGAATAGGGGCCTTCTCCATTACGGATTACAATTTTGCAAATTAAATATGGATTTCTATTTCTTTTTTCCTTGTACTGATGGAATCAGACGCAGATGACACCAAGTACCAAATGACCCAAAACCTAGGCTTCACAGCCTCCTCCCTCTTTGGTGCTGGTATTGACAACTTGACAAGCGATGGCCTGCCTCCTCCTTGAGTGATAATGTTCACAAACCCACCTGAAGAATTTTGCCAGAGAAATGTTACAAGATGATACATGGTCAAATACAAGTGGTAGCATTACAGTCTTTAATTTTCTTGGATTTATCATAACCGCTACCCTATGTAATGATGTTTTTATGAAAATAATATAATTTGTGTAATGCATTTTCTATCAGTATAAATTTATATTTTTCCTGAGCCAA
The DNA here is from genome assembly GCF_029339155.1 of Prunus mume. Classification (NCBI taxonomy): domain Eukaryota; kingdom Viridiplantae; phylum Streptophyta; class Magnoliopsida; order Rosales; family Rosaceae; genus Prunus; species Prunus mume. The sequence goes on along the minus strand of NC_142701.1, from coordinate 20,295,934 downwards.
AACATTAAAAAAATGAAAACATAATCACGCATTTGCCAATTGGTTTTCTTTTTTCTTTATTTTATTTTATTTTTAGAATTAAGAAAAAGATAACATGGGTAATTATGTTCCATAAAAATAAGACCTATTATATGATTTAGTTTTTAATTTTAATTTTTTTAATATAAAAAAGTGTGAATTTACCATATTATCCTCATTTAATTAATAATTTCAATTCTAAATGTTTGAATTAACCAATGGCATTTTCTGGTATTTTGAATGTTTCACCATTATCTGCCTTTTGCTTTATATATATAGATTTAATATTGAATGCTAGTTAATGGTCAACGTTTGAACCTGTGCAACGTATATTATAGCTCCCTCACATACGCATTACACATTTGGTACAATTTAATTTTAAACAAGAAATTTTGTTATATTTAGAAAAAGTGTTTGTCTTCTATTCGCAAAAATAAGTTGAAATTATGTTGGAATAAAAATAAGTTAACATATTACTCACAGAAAGATTTGTAAAATTATTTAATGTCATCATGTACGGAAGCACCAATTGAAAATATTTGTTGATCCTTATATGAATCCAAATACTCATAAGCATTTGGATTTGTTGTTGATTGTACATTCTAATACTTTTTTTTTCAATGAGAGGAAAAAAAAGATTGGAAAAAGGAATGTCCAACGGAAAATTATTATTACAATAATAGTGAATTATACAAGGAAATGTTTCAATAAAAACGGAAAATTTTCCAAGTTGTCTCAATAAAAACGGAAAGTTTTTCAATAAAAATGGAAAATTTAATGTGTACAAAACAGCTCGACAAAGAAGGAAAAAAAAAAACAATTTAATATAATGAATACAAAACCCCTATAAATATTGCCCTGCAAACTCACAAACAATACCACCACTAATCTAAGAGAAGAGAATTTCAGTACTAAACTAGAAACCAATTACTCCTACTTAGAAAAATGGTGAAGGCTTCCTCCATAACAGTGTGCTTGCTTCTCCTCCTTGTTGTGGCACATGGTAAGCATATCCTCATCTCATCTCTTTTATAAATATCTTGGTAATGTGCATACTATATTGTCGTCGATCTTCAAATTAATTGTTGGATATACATATATTTAGGTTTGCGAGATGGAGTTAAAAGTGGGAAATTTGAAGATGCAAAGAAGGTTTCGTCCCCTTCCCCGTCGTCGGAAGTCTATCATCTAGAATGTGAATCTAGTAGCCAGTGCTATGGTTGCAATCCTCCTAGCTGCAATAATTGTATAGATGGAACTTGTGCTTGTTACTGCTGAAAAGATATCAAGAATAAGCTTGTAACTTGCTCAAATTCAAGAACACTTCAGCTCTCTGCTTGTAGTACTAATAAAGAAGATCAATTTTGATCTGAGTAATAATATTCTATTATATTTAGTGCATTATCATGGAAGTATTAATTTCTGAATACGAATCGTTTTTCTTTTCGTTGTGTTTTCTTCAATCATTGGAAGAGTGAAGATTTATCGTTTCATACATTACTTCATTTGTCAAATCATACAAAGCAATTTAGATAATTTGATTCAGTCTAGCTAGTGTGACCAATACTTATTAATGTAAAAATATATGATTTCATGGACAAACATGCGTTAACGGTACAACTCTACGATACCAAAATGTAACTGAAATTAATCCAATTTAAAATAGAGTTAATTACATTTTTGGTTCTATATTTGCATATTTGCTTTTGATGATTGACATGTTACATATTTGGTCATCTTGTATAATCCGCTTCTGCTGCGCACAATAGTGGGAGAGTGTTGGAACGTTTTGGTCAATATAAACATGGCACATTTCCAACTCCATCATTGGGATTCTGGGATGAACAACACATTTTCCAACTGTTGGATTTTTCATATCTGTTATACATGTTTCGATTTGTTATTCAGTGGGATATCCTCATCTCATCCCTTTTATAAATATCTTGGTAATGTGTTGTTCTGTGGGATACTCTCAACAAAAGCATTGACAATTGCTTCCCTTGTCTCTCAGGTTTTCTTAATAAGAAAGAGTAGCAGTATTTCATATTGCTAATGTTGGAATTTTAAAAAGGTTTTAAAAAATTTACCGTTTTGATTTGTTTAATTATTTTGGTTGTTTTATTTTATTATTGTTGGGTTTATAAATATTTAATTTTCAGGTTTTATTTTTATATTGAATGTCTTAATGTTCTAGTTTAATGTGGTGGAGATTACATGTTTTTGGATGCCTATGAAAGGTCACTCCTCCTTCACATTTGAGATACTACTAATATACCACAATACAATACGCCACACTATGTTTTTCTCTTCGTCTACCTCATACTTTCTATACTTTTGATTATTATTTTTGGGCAATGGTTCTATGACTTGGAGACCTATATTCGACTGTGAACGTGCTCATAGCGGACCTTGAGCCTGCGTATTGGGGTTGTGTCTTGGAGTATTGTAGATTGTTAGTACCTGCCAGGGTTGGCCTTGAGATTTTTGGGGCCCTGTGCTTAAACTGAGGCTCTCACATAATCTAATACAAACTTACACCTTGGCATGCAACAATTTTATTTTTTAAAGTAAAAAATAATCATCAATTAGTACGCAAATCACAAATAAAATTTATAAAAAAATTTGACGTTTCAATTCGAGAAACTTAAATACTAGTATGTTCAACATAAAGACCAGGTTTTCCCTTCAGTGCTTGTTAACTATATGAAGACTTGTATATAGTATAATTATGTATATATGAAGTATATAAATCAATCATCACCCCACAACCAAATATAATATTATATATATATAAACTATCAAATATGAGGGCGGATCCGTGGCACCACAAATTTGACACAAGTTTTGACACAATTTTATAGCCTTTAGATGCAAGCACTTTCAAGGGCTAAGATTAAATGTGATTTTATTATTTATTTATTTCATTTCGATAACATAACAAATAAAATAAAATATTAAACTCACCAGTTTTCAAGGAAGCATAAATGTAGGCTAAAATCTCTCCATCTCCTCCAAACTCATTTATTCTCACGTTTTGAGTTTGAGCTTTTTTTTTATTTAATTTTTTTTCCTTTATCTGGAAACAAAGTTTTGAGTTGATCTCCGAACACGCAAGGATCTAAATTTTCTGGAGATTGTTTGAAAATCTTAATTGTTAATTGTGCTAAGAAGCTATGGATACTTTTTGCTGCAGTTAGATGCTAAACTGTTTGAGAATGAACTTCAACTTCTCATGGTAAAAGACATTAAGAAATCCACAAATGTAAGAGTATAAAGAAATTCGAATAGAAAGTAATCCAAGGATTTAGAGACTCAAAGCTAAAGAAAATAACAAAAGAACCAACATACAAGACTGCAAGATAAACCTCTCCAAATTTTGCTACAAGATAGAGAGTGACGGTAGATGAACCAAACCCCAAACGAATAAAAAAAAACAAAATCAGAAAAAAAATTCATACTCAGAGAATTAGATCATACCATTTATTTATTATACTGATTGAAATCTTAGTGGGAAAAAAATAATGGCTAACATGTGAAATATGGGAGGGAGAAGAGCTACTTCTTGTTTAGTGCTGGTAGTGATAGAGAAATTGTCAAAGGCAGAAAGAAGATTTGGAAGAAGAAGAAGAAAAAAACAGAAGTAAAGGCATGAAGAAGAAGAGGACGTGAGAGAAAATGTTAATGCTTTTAGGAAGTTGGGAAAACATAAATGAAGAGAGATAAAATATTATAGTAAGTTAATTAAAAATTGTTTAAATTAAAAAGAATTAATTTGTTTAATCTTAACCATTCATTGTAGCCTAATCTAATGGTTAAAAATTATGTCTAAACTTGTGTCAAATTTGTGGTGCCACGGATCTGTCCCCATCAAATATATATGAACTATATGCAATGCTCGTTATCTTTTATTATATAATCAATTAGCGTGATGAGACAGGCGGGCCTCGAACCCACATCATAAGTAGAAGTTAAAGTGCAGCAAAACAATCGTCCTCGTGTAAATGCCCTATGCTGGCTTTATATATATAATATTTATTATATATATATACGTAAAAAAAAGAAATTGGGGGTCCTGTGCGGTGGCACTGCTTGAGCACCTTCAGGGCCGCCTAAGCCTCTACCTGTATGTAGGGAGGTTGCAAAGGCTTTAGGATAGCATCTCTAACGTGCTTCATCATACCAGACTTGCTTTCTTAATCTTAATTTATTTTTTATGTGTATCTTTAGTTTTACTTTACCTTATAAAGCTTTCTATTTTGTTCTATATATTATTTATAATATAAATATGTTTGCATATGGCTTTATAGAAAATAGAAAAACTATAATTTTTATAACAGCCAACTCCTCCATGTTCTGTTTCCATGCTGTATAATCAAAATTGGTACATAGTTTTGTTGTGCTGTTTCCTACTCTCTTTTGCAGTTGTTAACGTTTACTTTTGGGATATTTCTTTCCCTCTTTCTAGGAAAGAAGGGCAAATTTAAACATAGGTTCTTTGTGCCTGGTATTTTGTAAAGTCAAATACATTATATTTATACATGTATATTACTATATAGCAATGGATACTCTAAAATACTCTTATCGATAAACAATAATCTGAATTTCTCTTTTTTAATTACTTTAATTAGTAGTTATATTTTAATTATTATTTACTTAGTGAATATTTAGTATTTTAATATTTTAATATATTTTAATTTTAATCAATAATATGTGAGCACTTTGTGAATAATACTTGAATTTTATGTGTATTATTGAAAATTTTGTAAAAAAACAAGTGTATTAAACATGAAAAATACATACGTACGTGTACAATATGAGTATTAAACATGAAAATGCTAAATTCTTTATACGGGTAATAACTTTGGAAAAATAAAAACTCGAAAGGGAACAATAGAGACTTGTGTAATGGCCTAATAGTAATGGATAATGCTCTAAACTACTCTTATCAATAAACAAAAATCAGGAAAAATCAATTATAAAAAAATTATCACAGTATCTATGTAAAGCGTAAAGCAGCACTACTATACTATTTATAAAAAAGTATTTTTTTTAAAAAGCCCAGTAATTCCGTGCATGCAGCTATACTATTTTACATTAAAAAAAATAATTCGGCTCCATACAATTTATAAATAAATAAATAAAAACTGTCAAGTGCTGAGCACATGTTTTTTATGGAAAGAGTATCGCCGAGCGGCTAAATAGAATATTTCAAACGTATAGCCAAGTAGCTATACTCTATAAATAGAATTTTTTTTGACAGTGTAGTTATGCAGCCTTTAATTAGTAGTTAATTTTTAATTATTATTTACTTAGTGAAAAATTAGTTTTAAAATATTTTAAAATATTTTATTTTTAATCATTAATATGTTAATAATACGTTAATTTTTTGTGTATTATTGAAAATTTTTTGAAAAAAAATGTATTAAACATGAAAAATGCGTACATACGTGTAGAATACAAGTATTAAACGTGAAAATGCTAAATTCTTTATATAGGTAATAACTCAAAAAAAGTAAAAACTCAAAAGGGGAGAATAGAGACTCGGGTAATGGTTAAATAGTAATGGATAGTGCTATAAACTACTCTTATCGATAAACAAAAATTGGAGACAAACAATTATTTAAAAAGAAGGGTGACCCTTGGTTTGGAAATTTTCCGGCCACGGGTATCGCTTAGAACGCCCATGAGCTGTCGGAGCATGTGGCGGCACGTGGGCACTGTAGTGGAGGTGCATTGCATTCCAATGTTATCTCCTTGCTGTCACGAGCGCGTAGGTGTGCTTAGATGTCAATTCGAATACCGTTTGAACCTCGAACAGATTTCGCCTATTGTGCGTTATCCGGATTCGATATGTTAGAACCGTTGAATTGTCTTCAATTTAATATATTTTGATCTAGGCACTCCTAGGATCGTGTAGGATTTTGCGGATCGTGAATCGGAGCCCTGGATGTTCCGATTCAATAATTTAAAGTTTAATTAAATGATAATCGTCTGATCGCATGATCATGAGCAATCCGACTGTCCGATTAGAACCAAACTTGCAGGACATGGTTATTAAAATGTGTAGAACCTATAGGAACTCTCAGATTGATAATTGGAGATCGTGGACCCCATGGGGTCCCGAGTTGACCTTTTTGAGAATGTATCGCTTATTGATTCTCGGGTCTTTTCATATCGGAAATGCTTAAAGTGGGCATAGGAATGATTTTAAACTAAGTACACACACTTTTAGAAGCCGGGGATCAAAGTTTTGGATTAAATAATTACGTTTAGTAATTTTTATTAATTAAATCTTCTTAATGGTTTACATAGGTACTCGGGCACCGTCAGACCCGCAGGAGGGACCCTCAAAGAGTCAAGCTAGCTCAAAGGGCCAGTGAGTGGACTTTTGTTTTAAAAATGATTTTATGCAATTAGAGTTTCATTATTTGAATCGTGAATGAGTTGTTAATGATTTTACTTTCCAAGCTTAAGCATTTAAATTCGAATATTTTTAGTTATATTTTGTTTATAATTAAAATGAGGATGGCTTGGAAAGTCGAAAGGAGGCAACAAGATTTAAGGAAGAAATGAGGATTAGTTTTATAATTTTTCAGGAAATATTTTTAAACCACCATAGTGTCACGGGATGAGCGAGCGGCGCGGCGCGGCGGAAGCGAAACACAAATTTCGCCACTCAAAGCACACCCGTGCGGCCTAGGATCCCTTCAGATCCTAGTCAGCCTTCTCCCACTTCATGATACTCATGACTCTCACAACTCCGCGAGAGGTTCCCCTTCATGTGTCGTCTTCCCCTAGACAACGAGTCACACTACCATGTGATAATACAATCACTCCGCATCCGGCAACGAACCCTCGACGCCCATACATCAAGCGTTGCATAAGACACGACAACTGCATCGACCACGTCGCATGCTTAACTCATGGCTCGCTCATGTCCCAAGTCAAGACATAGCGATCCAACACACCATCGGTTTACCCACACTTCTGTCGGTCATTCCTTTAGCGTCCACGATAGCCCACATCCTCAAGCTATACACGCAAGCTGTCCTACTTGCATGTCGCCCAAGCCTTGGCGACATATGTATTCCGAATGTCCCACATAACCCTCTATGCATTGCATGGGGTCGCAACCCATGCGTACCGGCATCCGAATATCTTCCTTCCGTCTTGGACAAGGCCGAACCCAAGCCAAGTCCATCGAGTATTGTCAAATGCCTCGCTAGCCAATGGCATAGCGAATGCCATACGTTGACCTCACTCTTTGCCACGATGCGCAATACGAACGGCCCCGCGTGTTCGCCCTCGGAAATCCTTTCCCTCGGAGACACAGATTATCCTTCAACAATCGTATGCCCGCCCTTATGACTATCTCCAATGTCATAAGGATGCTCGCTTAGTGCCACAAGGGTGTAAGCACCAGGGGTGGTGGAGAGCATGACACCATGTCACCCCCTATATAGCATTTTATGCATTTAGCCTTCTGCCAGGAGGGAACATCACCTATGCACGAGGAGTCATAATTGGGCATAACTCCCTCATACGAACTCCGAATGGCGAACCGTCAGTTGCGTATCCTGCGTCTCAACATTACGAACGTTTCGGTATTCTTGGTTCCTTCAGGGTCCTCCCGTAACCTTCAGAAATACCCAAAATACCCTTCACAAGTGCAACCCGGCCAACACCAACCATTCTAGCTCTTAAGCTCTAGCCTTTTCCACACTTAGACTTCCTCTTAAGCGCATAGATGTTCCAACGGAGTCACGGTAGCACTTGTCTATGTGCGACCCGTGACATTCTCCCCCACTGATAGTGTCGACGTGCCCCACTGCACTGTCGACTTCAGAATCACGATAGCACTCACTTATGTGCGATCCGTGACATTCTCCCCCACTGATAATGGCGACGTCCTCGTCGACATGCCCACTGCATTGTTGCATAACAACACCATATAGGAATATCCTCTTCTCTTCGCTCCAAGGACCACAAAGCACCACTGCCTTAACCCTTCTTAACTTATCTTTCAAAGTTATATTCCTTTCCCTCTTCTTGGGCCGAGACCTCTGTCTCTTGTCGCACTCAACCATTGAACAACCACTTCGCTCGTTGGTCAAGTACTTCCACATTTTCCATATTAAAGAGATGCACCCCGCCCAGGCGTGACTCGAAAGCCAACCGTGTGTCCTCCACGGCACCTCCATTTGTTCGTGCTCCTGCACTGCCATACTTCTAAGGCATTCGAGGTTCTCCCCTTCCTATCTCGTTGGCACACCTTCACCTCAAGGTGTCTCCACAGCAAAGTTCCACCACACTTAGGCCATCACAATTCACCAAGGTTAGACATCATCCCTACTACGAGTAGAACTACCTGACTACCAACGCCCAAACTCGGACTCGGCAGAACCACTTCTATAGCATCCCCACGGGAACAAGTAAGCTGTCAACACCCAAGTTACTCCAACATTGTCTGCCATCGAGTGCGGACAGACTCCATGTCCTTAGAAACCATGCTCACAAGTGAGACTTCGGGATCTACCTCTTTGGAACACTCCCTCGTTCCGAAAATTAGTTAGCAACCTTGTGTCAACCATTGTGCCTCACCCACCCGTTCTCAACAATTGTAAGAGCAACCACTTAAGTGACTCCTTCATTAAAGCCTAGCCCGTCAGCGACTTACTCCCTCAATGGAGCCTAGCCCGTCAGCAACTTACTCCCTTCAAAGACTGCACCATTTCGGTCTTGAGCTCCCACAAACTTTCCCCGAACAAAGGTCTTGCACCATCCGTTCAACACTCATCACCAACCAACTTCAACACAACCACTTATGGCATGCGATGGTTTGAGTATTGCCAATCCTCGGCACTCTCACCAAGTTCCGCTGCCATCATCCTCAATGAACTTCGTGGGTCTCCCCCACTTATCTCGTCGACGCACCCTCACGTCAACGTACCTCCGAAGCAAAGCTCTACAACACTTTAGGCCTTTGCAACTCACCAAGGTTCAATGTCATCCCTACTACGAGTAGAACCACCTAACAACGCTCAAACTTGAACTTGGTAGAACATACTTCCGTAGCATCCCCAAGGGAACAAGTAAGACATCCTCCCTCAAGTTACTCCATCTTCGGCCTCCCACAAAGTGCGGACGTACTATGTCCTTAGCCACCATCCTCACAAGAAAGACTCTGGGATCCACCTTTGGAACACTCCAGCATTCCGAATATTAGCTCACAACCATGTGTCAAACATTATGCATCACCCCCACGTTCTCCACAGTTGCAAGAGCAACCACTTGAGCGACTTCTTCTTTAAAGCTTAGTCCTTCAGCAACTTACTCCCTCAATGGAGCCTAGTTCGTCAGCAACTTACTTCCTTCGAAGACAGCCCCCTTTCGGTCTTCCGCCCTCACAAATCTTCCCTGAACAAGGGTCTTGTACTGTCTGCTCAACACTTGTTGCCAACAAAGTTTACTACAACCTTCAATGGTATGTCATGGTTCGAGTGCTAGTCAATTTTCAACACTCTCGCCAAACTCGCGCTCCCATCCTCCCCACATCCTAAACTGAACAAGCAACATCACTTCGTCACAAGTCAGAACCCCTGCCTACCCGACTTCCGGGCGCTTGGTGCACGGATTAGAAAACTAGGCAACCGAGCAACAAAACCAACCATCATCCCACATCTTAGAGTCATCCTGCTTGATGTCTTCTCAGAACTTCGAGGCAATCTTTTTGAATACCTTCACCCTTCCATAGGATCCAGCATCAAGACGGGTTTCCAACAACCGTCACACAACCTGATTCCAACAATCATCCACAGTGACGTTGGGTTCTTCATCCAACTTCGCAAGTCCACTACCCATCACAGGCAATGACCTGCTACCTTGCTATCAAAGTTTCTCCATCACCAATCTCTTCTAGGTACGAATCCCTCACACAGAAACCACCATCTGAATCGATCAACCCTAATACCATTTGTCCTGGGATCAGAGCTTCACTGTTTGTATCAAAGGTGCGAATCATTTGAGCAGAAGCCACCATCTGAATTGATCGACTCTTTTGACAACCTTCTTCGAATCATTAGAGCTTTCGCTCTGATACCACTTGTTGGGATCATAGCTTCATTAGAGCTTTCGCTCTGATACCACTTGTTGGGATCGAGCTTCATTAGAGCTTTCGCTCTGATACCACTTGTCACGGGATGAGCGAGCGGCGCTGGCGCGGCGGAAGCGAAACACAAATTTCGCCACTCAAAGCACACCCGTGCGGCCTAGGATCCCTTCAGATCCTAGTCAACCTTCTCCCACTTCATGATACTCATGACTCTCACAACTCCGCGAGAGGTTCCCCTTCATGTGTCGTCTTCCCCTAGACAACGAGTCACACTACCATGTGATAATACAATCACTCTGCATCCGGCAACGAACCCTCGACGCCCATACATCAAGCGTTGCATAAGACACGACAACTGCATCGACCACGTCGCATGCTTAACTCATGGCTCGCTCATGTCCCGTCAAGACATAGCGATCCAACACACCATCGGTTTACCCACACTTCGTCGGTCATTCCTTTAGCGTCCACGATAGCCCACATCCTCAAGCTATACACGCAAGCTGTCCTACTTGCATGTCGCCCAAGCCTTGGCGACATATGTATTCCGAATGTCCCACATAACCCTCTATGCATTGCATGGGGTCGCAACCCATGCGTACCGGCATCCGAATATCTTCCTTCCGTCTTGGACAAGGCCGAACCCAAGCCAAGTCCATCGAGTATTGTCAAATGCCTCGCTAGCCAATGGCATAGCGAATGCCATACGTTGACCTCACTCTTTGCCACGATGCGCAATACGAACGGCCGCGTCGTCCTCGGAAATCCTTTCCCTCGGAGACACAGATTATCCTTCAACAATCGTATGCCCGCCCTTATGACTATCTCCAATGTCATAAGGATGCTCGCTTAGTGCCACAAGGGTGTAAGCACCAGGGGTGGTGGAGAGCATGACACCATGTCACCCCCTATATAGCATTTTATGCATTTAGCCTTCTGCCAGGAGGGAACATCACCTATGCACGAGGAGTCATAATTGGGCATAACTCCCTCATACGAACTCCGAATGGCGAACCGTCAGTTGCGTATCCTGCGTCTCAACATTACGAACGTTTCGGTATTCTTGGTTCCTTCAGGGTCCTCCCGTAACCTTCAGAAATACCCAAAATACCCTTCACAAGTGCAACCCGGCCAACACCAACCATTCTAGCTCTTAAGCTCTAGCCTTTTCCACACTTAGACTTCCTCTTAAGCGCATAGATGTTCCAACGGAGTCACGGTAGCACTTGTCTATGTGCGACCCGTGACAATAGGTACCCATGTTGCCTTCGATTATCATGTTGCCTTCGGATATAATGTTGCCTCGATCACTATGTTGCTTTCAGTTTATTGTTGCTCTCGGTTATGTCAACGCGTTTGACTTTTGCCCCACAAGTCTTAGAGATATCCGGACCGTGTGGAGCGAGGAATGCATATCAGGTTGACTAAATGTCCCCTGAATCCTGCGATGATTGCGGCTCGGGTCGACTTTGTGTCACCGATACTTGCAAGGACGTGTCACAAATTGTCACACCAAACTAAATTAAAGTGCAATCACTGACAGCAAACAATAAGAGCTTCTCCACAAGAGTTAATTTTTCTCTAGTTTTTATTTGTATTTTTTCTGACAAAGAAACCTAAGAGGCACCAGCCTCTCCTCAAATCTCTCGAAGAGTCTCTCAATTTTTCTCTTTCTTTTTTCCTTGTACCGATGGAATCAGACGCAGAAGACACCAAGTACCAAATGACCTAAAACCTCCTCCCTTTTTGGTGCTTAATCGCTGCTTCAATTCAAAATGATGCCTTTAATTTTCTTGGATTTATCATAACCGCTACCCTATGCATGATGTTGATGTTTTTATGAAAATAATATAATTTGCGTAATGCATTTTCTATCAGTATAAATTTATATTTTTCCTGAGCCAAAACATTAAAAAAATGAAAACATAATCACACATGTGCCAATTGGTTTTCTTTTTTCTTTATTTTATTTTATTTTTAGAATTAAGAAAAAGATAACATGGGTAGTTATGTTCCATAAAAATAGGACCTATTATATGATTTAGTTTTTAATTTTAATTTTTTTAATATAAAAAAGTGTGAATTTACCATATTATTCTCATTTAATTAATAATTTCAATTCTAAATATTTGAATTAACCAATGGCATTTTCTGGTATTTTGAATGTTTCACCATTCTCTGCATTTTGCTTTATATATATAGATTTACTATTGAATGCTAGTTAATGTTCAACGTTTGAAGCTGTGCAACGTATATTATAGCTCCCTCACATACGCATAACACATTTGGTACAATTTAATTTTAAACAAGAAATTTTGTTATATTTAGAAAAAAGTGTTTGTCTTCTATTCGCAAAAATAAGTTGAAATTATGTTGGAATAAAAATAAGTTAACATATTACTCACAGAAAGATTTGTAAAATTATTTAATGTCATCATGTACGGAAGCACCAATTGAAAATATTTGTTGATCCTTATATGAATCCAAATACTCATAAGCATTTGGATTTGTTGTTGATTGTACATTCTAATACTTTTTTTTTCAATGAGAGGAAAAAAAAGATTGGAAAAAGGAATGTCCAACGGAAAATTATTATTACAATAATAGTGAATTATACAAGGAAATGTTTCAATAAAAACGGAAAATTTTCCAAGTTGTCTCAATAAAAACGGAAAGTTTTTCAATAAAAATGGAAAATTTAATGTGTACAAAACAGCTCGACAAAGAAGGAAAAAAAAATTAATATAATGAATACAAAACCCCTATAAATATTGCCCTGCAAACTCACAAACAATACCACCACTAATCTAAGAGAAGAGAATTACAGTACTAAACTAGAAACCAATTACTCCTACTTAGAAAAATGGTGAAGGCTTCCTCCATAACAGTGTGCTTGCTTCTCCTCCTTGTTGTGGCACATGGTAAGCATATCCTCATCTCATCTCTTTTATAAATATCTTGGTAATGTGCATACTATATTGTCGTCGATCTTCAAATTAATTGTTGGATATACATATATTTAGGTTTGCGAGATGGAGTTAAAAGTGGGAAATTTGAAGATGCAAAGAAGGTTTCGTCCCCTTCCCCGTCGTCGGAAGTCTATCATCTAGAATGTGAATCTAGTAGCCAGTGCTATGGTTGCAATCCTCCTAGCTGCAATAATTGTATAGATGGAACTTGTGCTTGTTACTGCTGAAAAGATATCAAGAATAAGCTTGTAACTTGCTCAAATTCAAGAACACTTCAGCTCTCTGCTTGTAGTACTAATAAAGAAGATCAATTTTGATCTGAGTAATAATATTCTATTATATTTAGTGCATTATCATGGAAGTATTAATTTCTGAATACGAATCGTTTTTCTTTTCGTTGTGTTTTCTTCAATCATTGGAAGAGTGAAGATTTATCGTTTCATACATTACTTCATTTGTCAAATCATACAAAGCAATTTAGATAATTTGATTCAGTCTAGCTAGTGTGACCAATACTTATTAATGTAAAAATATATGATTTCATGGACAAACATGCGTTAACGGTACAACTCTACGATACCAAAATGTAACTGAAATTAATCCAATTTAAAATAGAGTTAATTACATTTTTGGTTCTATATTTGCATATTTGCTTTTGATGATTGACATGTTACATATTTGGTCATCTTGTGTAATCCGCTTCCACTGTGCACAATAGTGGGAGAGTGTTTCTTTCATCGGGTTCCAAGATTTGACAAACTCATCGTGTTTCTTTCATCCTCAGACAACGCTTGTATGCTTGCTTCTGTTTTAAATTCCTTGAGATTTTCTAAAGCTTACAGTTGAATTCCTGGATTTCAAATGTTTTTTAAGGTAGAGTATACCTATATCAATGTGGTATATCAGTCTCAGCGACTGGTAATGCTTGCACTGTGTCTTGATTGAATCGTTCCACAGTTTCTGATTTCTTAGTCATCCTGCCCATTTTTATAGGGTTTATGATTCATATTTTCCATTAGTTTCATATCCTATACTAATCCTATAACCTTGCAAACAGATCTTGTTAAGATATGGGATGAAGTGTTTGACAATGAGGCAACTCCGATTGAGTATGCCGAGAAGCTTGATAACCTGCATACAAAGTACTGGCCCAAGCGATGACAAAGCTCAACAAGTTTCTACTTTACCCTCCTCCACCTCTTGTACTGTAAATTCAAGTTGTAAAATTTTGAAATGCTCCAACGACCCCTTTGAATCTCAAATTATATCGCACACAACTTTTCTATCCATTTATCGAGATGTTAAAAGTACATTGCAACTTTTACTTCACTCCTGTTGGACTTGAACACTTTGAACTTAGAACTGTTGGTAAAAATGTGCTTGTGAGCGTCCATGTTTCGGTCGGGTGGACATAACGCACTCTTGTTCAGTCATATTCATTGAGGTCCAGAGGTTAATGGTGGCGATAACCTGTTTCTTCATGCCCTACCCATCATTCACTACCTTATTTTTCAGACAACATATGTATCTTTGCCTACTGAGTTGTTTGAAGTCGCAATCAATCAATGTTATGTGGGGGTCTTCCAGATTTTGCACTATGCCTTTCACATGGAGATCATGTGTCATTTACAATCACCTGACTCTTTCATGTTAACCCCACTATATTATGCATAAAAAATAAAAACCCTACTTTATAATACAGAAAATAACCCTACATGCAAGTAGATGCGTTGTAATCTTACAGATCAGAGATCAGAAAATAACCCCACAATGTGTATTTCAAGGGTATAGCTGGACGGCTATACTGTCTGAATACATTCGAATATTTTTAAAGTGTAGCCGTACGGCTAGACTCTTTAAATATTAATATATTCGAATATTTTAATAGTATAGCCGATCGGCTATACTCTTTAAATGTTAACACGAAAGCTTGCACTCGCAGTCAGAGCCATTTCGATTCTCTATCAAACTAAAGCTCCGATTGGTTTTCTTCGATTTCGGCTGCTTCGTCCTCCTAGCTCCAGGTTTGTCATCGTAAAAAGACCCAACCCGTCTAGTCGGCCCGCCACCGCCTAGTCCCCGCCTTAGCCGCCTAGCGCCCGCCTAGCCCCACATCGCCGGCTTGTTGCAGATTTTGACGGAGAAAATTCTGATAACGCGAGACAGGGTCGAGTTCCAGAGCCGTAGGGTTGGACAATATTCAGGAGGAGATTGAGGAGGTGTCTGCCGTTCCGGAAATGAAGGAGAAGAAGAAGAGCAGAAATGCGTTGAGGAAGGGGTTGGAAGGTGAAGAGGTCCGAGCTATGCAGGTCTGCTTGCTTTTGAAATGCGAGTTTTGATTTTTCGGAGTCTATCATTCATTTCTTGTGTTTTGTTTATGATTTAGTGTTGTCTTTGAATTATAAAATGGTACTTTTAAATTTGGCAAATTGAAAACTGAGCAGCATACAGTTTTTTACAACTTACAAGGGGGTATTAACTTTCTCTTTAGTATAGAAAGTTGTTAACTTTTGTTTCTTCTCTTTTTCTGTAACTGGGTTTGTGTGGTTATTTCCTTTTCTAGTCTTCGCATCGTTTTTGGATGTAATATTTGTGATTTCAACTTGTTCTAATATAATGTTGCTGTTATTTGACAGGAAGCATTGCAAAAACTAGGATTTTACTCGGGTGAGGAAGACATGGAGTTTTTCAGCTTCTCAAGCGGGACCGAACTTGCTGTCAAGACTTGGCAAGTAAGTTTCAATTATCATTAGATGTTACTATGTATAATGCATGAAGAGTAAAATTTCAGAATCATCAAGTTGAACAAAAATTTCACAACGCAAAATATATATGTTAGTCAACTTGTAATATCTTGTTTGACAGGCCTCCTTAGACACCCCTCAAGATGGCATAGTGACTGCAGAACTTCTTGAAGAATTATATACGGTGCACAAATTGAGGGTCTGGATAACAAAGGGAGTACTCTGACTGCTACACAAAAGGTATAGCCTTCTGACGACATACCATTAGCCTTTATTAAGTGGAAGCCGTTGATGTTTTAAGTTTCAGTACCAATATATCATTCCTCACTTGGAACTGAACATAATGGTTTGGTAAGTCATTACTTGTATTCCTCAAGAGGAGCCAAAAACTCATTTGATGGTTCAATTTGAAGTGAACTAAGCCTTCATTTTCTTCAACCAGATTGTAAAGAATTATAGCAAACAGTACTAAGTACCAACCAAGAAGCTCTATTACTTAATTGAG
Organism: Prunus mume; assembly: GCF_029339155.1. Classification (NCBI taxonomy): domain Eukaryota; kingdom Viridiplantae; phylum Streptophyta; class Magnoliopsida; order Rosales; family Rosaceae; genus Prunus; species Prunus mume. The sequence continues at coordinate 20,279,587 of NC_142701.1, read as the reverse complement.
AAACGGACCTGAAGCTCCGACTCTATTTTCAGTAACTCAAACATCAGGTTTCTTGGTTCCAGTTCATGAGTCAATCACTTAATGTGCAAATAAATGTGATATGACAGTGACGTAATGTGTTGTGGTAACTGGTAACACACCGTAACTTATTTTGGATACTAATAAATGAAGCTGATTATATTGGTAAACTGATTTTCTTCTCTTGGTTGGCCTTGAGCTAGCAACCTGATCATGTTCGTATAAGCTATAGCGAACCACTACATATGCTGAAACATCGTAATTCTTCTAATTGTTGTGTGGGTTCTGTTGTTTAGGAAGATACAAATGCAGCTGCAGTTACTTCCGGAACAGAAATTTCAGAGGTCCAGCAAACACTTGTGAAATAAGGTGTTACAAAAGTAGAGTATCTGAGCATCGTGTTTTTCTCCTTGGAGAGAACCGCTGGGAAGATTCGTCTAGGCTTAGCAGGAACCCAAAAAAAGTAGGTGAAAGCAAGATGATGAATACCACAACAAGGTGTCTTACTTGTCAAGGGGAGGGTCGCTTATTGTGCACAGGCACCTCCTGTCTGTCTCCCGTCTTAGTCACTATATTCAAGTTTATAAACCATTGCCTTGCTACGCTAAACTTTTGCAGAAGTACTCTAAATCCACCCATACTCTGTATTTGTATATTTATTTTGTTTGATCTGATTTTTAAATATAATGTTGAACACCAATGGCTTTGATGATGATATGCATTAGTTTCATTTTTGTACTTTTGCATATTTTGTTTCAACTATCCTCAGTCCCCTTGGTAGCTTATCTGTATTTCTTTGTTGCAGAATGTGATGGAACAGGCGAGCCAAATGTTGAAGAACAGGTTAGAGGTTTCAAATAGAGATATTAATATTCTCATTTTCGAACATTATCCATCCAGGATGAAGTTTTAATTATTTTGTTAAATGACAGCAGTTCTTGGATAGGGTGGAAGAGGGAGCAAAATGTCCATGTTGTGAAGGTCATGGGTTTACAATTTGCGACGTATGTGAAAGGGCAACAGTAGCTTAGGTATCAAAATATCTTCCCATAAAGACATGTGCAGTTTTATGCTTTAGTACATGTGTTTAATGGTAGTTTGCATTTATAAACAAATGCAGAAAATCATATGTATATCTACTGTTTATTATACAAGTCAACGGGGTTTAGCTAAGTGAAAAAGGGCAATGACTTGCAAACCAGAGGTCTCATGCTCGAACCACGACATCATAGTTGTGTGTGTGTGTGTGTGCGTGTGTGAGAAATCCTCCTCCCCTTTAGACTATTGCTTGTACTACATAAAAAAAAAATTAATTAAAAAATAAAAAAAACAAGTTTGACGTTGTACTTGAAAATTAAAGAGAAAAATAAAAAGGGAAGTTGCCAATCGGCAAATTTAATACTTGATCAATAATTGAACAGACCAATTGTGAATACACACTATCTCCTCGTGTAATGGAAGGCAAAGCAAGGCCAAGGGTAAACAATTTTTGGCATGGAGTTACTGTGCTCGTTTCCCATCTCTTTGTGATTGTTGGCTGGGGTAACAATTTTTACCTTAATAAGATGAAAACCGAATCCAGCATGAAGTAATAAGTTAATTTAACCATTACTTGATAGGACATGTTAATGCAAATAATAAACCGAGAGATTTAACATTTAACTGTTATATATATATATATACACATTTTTTACACAAATTTCACACCTTTAGATTAACCCACTAGGAATTCTTTAAAAATTAAATAAAAAAGAAATTAATCTATTCGAGCATTTTGAGCACTAATATCGCTTGAAGAAATAACTTTAGCCCAGTTGGGTAAAATGGTATTTTAGCCCTAAACCCTAAAATAATATGACAAAATTGTTTATTTAAAGACTTTTCAAATATAGTCGCATATTTTAAAACTATAGCCGCAAGGCTATACATCCTCTAAACTATTCGAATATATTTTAAGAGTACAGCCTATACGCTTTAAATATATTCCTCACGAACATGAAGCTTGCACTCGTAGAGGAATGTGGTGCGTGAGTGAAATGAATGGACAGATAAACGAACACAAAGCTTGCACTTGCATTCACAGCCATTTCGCTTCTCCATAACCGCTTCCAAGCTTCAAAGACTCGGTCTTGAGCCTCTCTCTCAACTCAAGCTTTGATTTTATTTATTTTTTATTTTTGGGTTTCGACTGCTGCGTTGATTCCATTGGATTGGGCTTTCTCAATGTCTGCCGAGGCAGAGCCTTATGTCTTTCGAGTCCAAGCGCCTCCCTAGCGACCGCCTAGCCACCTAGCGGCCCACCTAGGCCAATTTTTCGAACACTACGATTGACTGAAAGTCTGAAACCCAAAATTGAAAAATTGTATATGTTAGCCAATGTAGTCCATTATCTTAAAAATATAAAATATTTAAAATCAATTAAAAAAAACTATAATTGATTATAAATTTGAAATTCAATCTAAAAATGGGATTTTTTTTTTGTTTTGTTTTTTTTTTAAATTTCACCTTCCCCAATTTCATGCTCACATCTCAACCACCTCCCAAACCCAACCACCATCACCACCACCACCACTCCAAACCCAAACCCAAACCCAAACCCAAACCCATAGCCACCTTCACCACCCTAGCCACCATTCCAACCCCACCTAAACCACAGCCGCTCTCTCTCGCAACTTCCTCTCTGACAAATCACGAATATCTTTATAGCCAGTCACTGTAACCTTGATGGCTCTAACACCAATTGATCATCCTTGCTGCAGCAAAAGTCGACGACATTCAGGCCAATGGATCGGAGAGTGATAGGATTTTTAGTACCTGTGCAGACATGGTTAAAATCACGTAAAATACTTGCAAGAATACAAGGCTATTGTAGTATAGATGCTCACGCAAGGTCGTTTTCCTCAAGGACTATTTAGCAATTTATGTGAAAACAATTTCTAATTAACTACCTAAAATTAAAAGTAGAGAAAGATGAATATGAAGTTGGTTGATTCTAAAAACAAACATTAAACAAAAACAAATACGATTGAAGGAAGAAGTTTTGAATATCAATTTATAAAAGCTATGAATTTTTACACCATCACCTAGCAATCCTATGAATTTTTACCAATTACTTATGATTTGCACATGCCACTTTGAAGGTTAGGTTTTCCTAATTTATATTCGACTTGGAACCTCCTACATAGAACGTATATCTAACATGCAACCCGTCCGGACGTTCGGATCAAATCTGAACATGAAAGACTCATTAAGTTTTGTGAAAATCCTTTGAAAAACCATGCAACCCTTAAGACGTGGTGTTCATCTTAAGTGAAATTACAATTATTAATCACAAGAAGCTAGCATCAATTTCAGGGAACCTTCCGACCAAAATTGCATCTAATTACTTTTCTAAAGGTCTTAATGGTGATCAGGCATTAAGACAATTAGATAGTTTAAAACAGTGATTAAGAATTCAAAGCATGCATGCATTCAATCATAAGCAATTAAATAAAAATCGCATATTCATGCTAAGGCTCAAGGCTTCACCCTAGCAAAAGAGATTTAGTTACGCATACTCATAATTGAAATCCAAGAAAATATCATTAAGAAGAATAAGAATGAAAACACTTGAAAGTCGCAAAATCCAAAACCCTAGCAATTGCTCCAAAAGCCAAAAAGAAGTTCTAAAAGGAGTCCCTAAATTGCTGTGAAAAGGAGCTTAAATACCTCCTAAAACCTAGCTACCCAATCCCCACAAGGAAATTAAGTTAAAATAAAATAAGACTAGGAAATAAAGTCCAAATTGGATTAGGAGAATCTGCCCACAATCTGCCCAGCCACGTTTTGGTCTCAAATCTCCTCCAAATCTAGCCCAAGATAGCTCATTTTAAAGATAAAAATATTCCAAACACTTCTCCAGAAGGTCATGAACCCATCCGAGGTCATCTTGGGCTCCAAAAACGCAATAAAAGCCCAAAACGTCACTATTCCAGCACCGCGCACTGCTCCTTTATTTTATCGCCAGAAAATAATCGCTTGGTAGAAAAGTCTGAAATTTCGATAAGATCAAGCTAAGTGGCTCACGAACGTCCTCCAACTGGAATTACTCCAAAATTCGTCCATTTGATTATGTTTTGCTCCAAAGGAAGTCAAAAGTCCTATATTGGAAATATAATTCAAAGTACCAAAATTCTTCCAAAATATTAACCAAAATGTACTAAGAATTGGGTTAAATATATAATATAAAATCGACTCATCAGAGAGGCGAGAGAGATGAAGGATAGAGTATGAGAAAAACCAAGACAAAAAAGAGAAGAAAAATTGCAGCAAGAAAAGAGTAGGCATCGAGACCATTGGAAGAGTGGAGGTTGAGGTTGTGTGGGTTTTAATCATTTTAGCATTATTATTATTTGAGTTTAAATCTTCATAATTATTTACAGATTTTTTTAAATTAATTTTAAATGTCTTTTTTAAGGTTTTAACATAATTTTGACGGAAAGGACCAGTTTGTTATTTACAGGGTATAGCCGGCCGGCTATACTTTGAAGTATTCTTTTTTGTGGTATAGCCGCGCGGCTATACGGTTAAGATATTATATACTTAAAAAAAGTTCTAAATATTCTTTTTTAAGTATAGCCGTGCGGCTATACGGTTAAAATATTATTTATGGAGCTTAGCCGACCGGCTAGACTATTTAACTGTGTAGAATACTAAATAGTTAATGGTATATCCGCGCGGCTATACTCTTTGAATATATTATGTTTCAATTACTTTTATTTATTTAATGAAGAATTAGTATTTAAATGTTTTAATTAATTTGGTAGAAATTACTGAATAAATACTATTTAATTATATTTAATTATCTTAAATAATTTTGTGAATTTTAAAATTATTTTAAAAATAGTTTCAATTATTTAAAAATTCTAGAAAATTATTTCTCCATTACGGATTACAAATTTGCAGATTAAATACGGATTTCTATTTCGTTTTTCGTTGTACTGATGGAATCAGACGCAGAAGACACCAAGTACCAAATGACCCAAAACCTAGGCTTCACAGCCTCCTCCCTCTTTGGTGCTGGTATTGACAACTTGACAAGCGATGGCCTGCCTCCTCCTTGAGTGATAATGTTCACAAACCCACCTGATGAATTTTGCCAGAGAAATGTTACAAGATGATACATGGTCAAATACAAGTGGTAGCATTACAGTCTTTAATTTTCTTGGATTTATCATAACCGCTACCCTATGTAATGATGTTTTTATGAAAATAATATAATTTGTGTAATGCATTTTCTATAAGTATAAATTTATATTTTTCCTCAGCCAAAACATTAAAAAAATGATAGAACATAATCATGATGGATCCATAATACTATATTTAATATTGAATGCTAGTTAATGTTCAACGTTTGAAGCTGTGCAACGTATATTATAGCTCCCTCACATACGCATAACACATTTGGTACAATTTAATTTTAAACAAGAAATTTTGTTATATTTAGAAAAAAGTGTTTGTCTTCTATTCGCAAAAATAAGTTGAAATTATGTTGGAATAAAAATAAGTTAACATATTACTCACAGAAAGATTTGTAAAATTATTTAATGTCATCATGTACGGAAGCACCAATTGAAAATATTTGTTGATCCTTATATGAATCCAAATACTCATAAGCATTTGGATTTGTTGTTGATTGTACATTCTAATACTTTTTTTTTCAATGAGAGGAAAAAAAAGATTGGAAAAAGGAATGTCCAACGGAAAATTATTATTACAATAATAGTGAATTATACAAGGAAATGTTTCAATAAAAACGGAAAATTTTCCAAGTTGTCTCAATAAAAACGGAAAGTTTTTCAATAAAAATGGAAAATTTAATGTGTACAAAACAGCTCGACAAAGAAGGAAAAAACAAAACAATTTAATATAATGAATACAAAACCCCTATAAATATTGCCCTGCAAACTCACAAACAATACCACCACTAATCTAAGAGAAGAGAATTACAGTACTAAACTAGAAACCAATTACTCCTACTTAGAAAAATGGTGAAGGCTTCCTCCATAACAGTGTGCTTGCTTCTCCTCCTTGTTGTGGCACATGGTAAGCATATCCTCATCTCATCTCTTTTATAAATATCTTGGTAATGTGCATACTATATTGTCGTCGATCTTCAAATTAATTGTTGGATATACATATATTTAGGTTTGCGAGATGGAGTTAAAAGTGGGAAATTTGAAGATGCAAAGAAGGTTTCGTCCCCTTCCCCGTCGTCGGAAGTCTATCATCTAGAATGTGAATCTAGTAGCCAGTGCTATGGTTGCAATCCTCCTAGCTGCAATAATTGTATAGATGGAACTTGTGCTTGTTACTGCTGAAAAGATATCAAGAATAAGCTTGTAACTTGCTCAAATTCAAGAACACTTCAGCTCTCTGCTTGTAGTACTAATAAAGAAGATCAATTTTGATCTGAGTAATAATATTCTATTATATTTAGTGCATTATCATGGAAGTATTAATTTCTGAATATGAATCGTTTTTCTTTTCGTTGTGTTTTCTTCAATCATTGGAAGAGTGAAGATTTATCGTTTCATACATTACTTCATTTGTCAAATCATACAAAGCAATTTAGATAATTTGATTCAGTCTAGCTAGTGTGACCAATACTTATTAATGTAAAAATATATGATTTCATGGACAAACATGCGTTAACGGTACAACTCTACGATACCAAAATGTAACTGAAATTAATCCAATTTAAAATAGAGTTAATTACATTTTTGGTTCTATATTTGCATATTTCTTTTGATGATTGACATTCCCTTATATCATTGGACCAAACAAAACAAGTGTTGGAGTGTTTCGATCTGATTCAGTGGGATATCCTCATCTCATCCCTTCTATAATGTGCATGAAATACTCTCAACAAAAACATGGACATTGATTAATCATTAACTACGCTTTAGGTTTTCTTAGATAGCAGAGCACAACTAGCTGAAGAAAATTTTAATTTAGATGACTTAAACAAATTCTAACAGATGTTTTGGAGCAATCAGGGCAGCTAAAATGACCTCTAGATTTACAGTTAGTGCAAGAAATGGATCTTACTTTCGAATCACCACCTCCAACTGATTTATAGAGGTCATGAATTTGATTTAAACACCTTCTTTGATTAATCCAACTCCTTTGCATCATGAGCATGCTATCATCCTCAGATTACTACACCCCTTGCACATTCCCAAAGTACTGAATATTCAAAAGATTCATATGCAGCAACACATAAATCAGAATTCACAAATACATCTGAATATATTGATATATTCCAAGATAGACAAATCCCCATTATCATTTAAGCCAATGAACTTCCCCCAAGCAAGTATGCATGCAACAAGTATAGAACCACAAAATAGACAAATCCCCCAAGCAAGTAGTCTACATTATTCGCAAAATCTGAAGAAGCAAGTAGAAACTGAAACTGGATGACACATTTTACCCATTATCATTGTTGTAGTCAATTTGTCTACAAGTGCTCCAACATCCAAGGTTGCCTTTACAATTAAAATTGATTTCTACCCTTTACAACATAGTGACCCACACCACATGGAAACTTTTCATTGTATGGATATTTACGCAAGCAATTCTTTGAAACTAATTACAAGTTGATGAAGATAATGGAGCTGAAATGAACTCAAACATTACAAAGAGTCAAAGACAAGCCTTTTATGAACAATTTTGGAAATGGGGTAATTACCTGCGCTGAGAGACAGAGATGAAAGTGTCAACCTTTCTTTGGGGAAGCAATGGTGTAATCTTGTTGCTTTCTTGCCTCTGTTTTGGGTTTTATGAATTGAACCATTTTGGGGGAACTTAAATTTGTTGCCCCTGCATTCTAAGCTAATTTCATCCAACTGATGAAACGTAATCACTTACATTTTTGTTTTTTTGGGTAAGAAAGAACCCTTTACAAACCAAAGAAACTAAAAGAACCCTTAACAAACCAAAAAAACTAGGCAACAATAATCATACGATGTTTAGACAACCCCCAACAGTTCATCGGCCAACACCGAGCCAAGCCAACCAGGAGACGCATACACAGGTCCTGAATCCAGATTATGACTCCAAGTAGCAAAACTGTCAGTATTCTTCTCCCTATAAATATGATAAGTCTCATAGCTCTCAAACTTGTTTAGGATCTACAAGCAGCTGGAAACCAACGCAGCAAGAGGATGGAGGCAATGAAGTTTACGGTATCTATGAAAGAGAATAGCCGCGCGGCTATCAGTTTAAAGAAATTCTATTCATAGAGTAGAGCCGCTATACGTATATAGCTGCTATAATATTTTCACAATAACACACGCTAGCGCTCTTCTTTTTATTTTTATATTTCTAAATAGTAAAGCCATGCGGCTATACTCGAATTATTTTTAGGACATTTGGAAAAGCAAAAGGAGAGAAAAATTTTAAAAGAAGCAAAATGGACAAAAATGCCCTTATTTATTTTTAGATTTCTAAGGAATCCAATACATTTGCATGTCTTTGATTTGAAAGTTGAGTGGTTTTTTTGTCTTTTTGAAAAGCTTTGGCTTTTTCAAAAGTGAAAATTTTTTTATGTCTAAAACCTAAAAAACCTTTATTTTTATATGAAATACTGGGGTAATTTTTTAATTCTTTTTTATAAATAGTATAGCCGCTCGGCTATAATATTTTCACAAGGAGGGTAACTTTAAGGACCATTAGTGTCACAAAAAAATTAAGGACGAAAGGTATAATTTTGTAAACTTCAGGGACCATTTGAGATAAAAAAAAACATTTGCATAATTCCATCCTTAAAAATACTGAGCATTGTTTTTGTTTTCTTTGTATTCTTATTTTTCAATTTCTTATTTGTTAAGTAAATAAATGGGGAAAATATAATGTTGATAGTTTCTTTTTTTTTTTAGTGGGCAATGTATTATAAAGAGTTATATACAAAAACACCCTTTGAGGTTTCTTGTGTTTTCACAAAAACCCATCAAATCTCAAAAATTACATGAACATCCCTGAGGTTTCAGTTTGTTTTTACAAAACCACTTTTTGTTGATTGTTTGTCAAAAAATTGATAATTTCATTGGAAAAAAAAACACTTATGCAAATGGAAAAATTAACCTTAATGAAGTATATGCAATCTAATCCTAAAATTTCAACTTTGTCATTTGGAGAATTTTTTTGGGTATAAAATCATCGATCTTCGGATGAAAAATCAATGAAAAGAAGTTTTATAAAAATAATTTAAAACCTTAGAGAGTGTTCGTATAATTTCTAAAACCTATGTGAAAATACATAAAAACTCAAGGAGTGTTAGTGTAAATAACTCATATTATTAACCCACCAATTATGAGGCTGGCAATAGGTCGGGTTGTGTCGAGTTCGTGTCGTGTCGGGATATTAAACGTGTCAAGAATGCTCAACCCGAACCCAACTCATTTAATAAACGTGTCGTGTCGGGTTCGGGTCGTCTTTTATCGTGCGGGTTTTAGTCGTGTAACGGGTTGATAAATAATAACATGCATGTTACAAAAGTCACAACTGAAAAAATTTAAATAAAAAAACAGAGAGAGGAGAGAAAATATAAGGAAAAGAAAGAAAAAAAAGGATAGAGAGAGGAGAGAAGAGAGAAGGAAAACAAAAAAAAATAGAGAGAGGAGAGAAGAGTGAAGAGAGAAGGAAAACAAAACAAAATAGAAAGAGAGAGAGAGAGAGAAGGAAAGAAATAAAATAAAAAAGAGAGGAGAGAAAACTAAAGAGAAGGAAAAGAAAGAAAAATAATAAGAGAGGAGAGAAAACTAAAGAGAAGTAAAAAAAGAGAGGAGAAAAGAGAGAAGGAAAAGAAATTAAAAAAGAGAGAGGAGAAGATAGACGGAAAAGAAAGAAAAACAAAAGAAGAAAAAGAAATATTATAAATATCAAAAGATATAGTATATAATCACAAAGTTGTATTTAGCATGGTGGATAAGGTGTTGGAGAGTAATGAGGATGAGGGGTTTGAAACCTCCATATGTGTGTTTTGAAGTCTCTATTTCTCTATATTTTTCATCGGTTGACACGACCCGTTTAGTAAACGGGTTACACATGTATTTTAACGGGTTGGTGGGTTGACCCGAAAATTACCCAATTATTAATCGTGCGGGTTCGAGTCGTAATTTTTTCCGTGCAGGTTTCGAGTCGTATAACGGGTCGTGTATGAAATTGCCACCCTTCACAATAACACACTCAGCGTTAGGCAGTTAACTCTTTTTTCTCTAAATAGTATAGCCGCTCGGCTATACTTCGAATTATTTTTTTATAGGATTTTTTTAAAAATTTTGTTTAGGCTATACTCTTTAGTGTTTAAATAAAAATTGACTGACCATAAATAAAAATTAAAAATTTTGACCCAAAAAATATACATACAAAATTCAGGTTAAATGATAATAAAAATTTAATTTGACAAAGAAGAAGAGAATAAAAATTTAATCAATGATTAAATGTTGTTAATCTATGACCCTGCAAATCTACACTGTAACTATGTCCTCCTGACCGCTGGGCATGAGGCGCCGAAACACAGAAGAGTCAGCGAATTGACTTCACGCCATCTCCAAGCAATCGAAAATTCTCCCAAAAATTATTCCAAAACTCGGGAAAAGTAATTTCTTGCTGTTTCGCTTTCACGCGTTAACAGCTTCGACCAAACACCGTCTTGGTTAACGGATACCGTTTCCCAAAATTTGGGACATTTCAGCTTCCGAAAGATGAGTTCTTGACTCGCCCCCAAGATTCGGCTTTCTTTGTTGTGTTCAATTTCGACGACCCCATGGCTGCGACCAACTCCATTGGCAACACCGAAATCAATTGGGACAAGTATGTTTGTTTCGATTTTCACTTTTTGTTTGATTCATTGACAAATCCCATTGCTTGCTTTTTATCTGTTATCTTTTGGGTTATAACTGTTATTTTTTGTAGAGAAATAGGTGCTGTAGATTGATTGACTGTATTGCTGGGAAATGTTGAATTGATTATGGAATTAGAAAGGACATCTAAAACCTACCTACCTATTTATTGAATAATATGGATTTGATTCTCAATTAAGTGAATATTGTGCTCTGTTGAACTCATTAAGTTTGTATCCTTATTGATAAGACTAAATTTTTTGCTGTGAAATGTTGGATTGATTAAGGAATTAAAAAGGAAATCTAAAACCTACCCACAGATTGATTAATATGGATTTTGTTCTCAATTAAGTGAATATTCTGTGCTGTTGAACTCATAAGTTTGTATCCCTACTTATGCAGGCTTGATAAGACTAAATTTTATGTGGTTGGAGCTGGCTTGTTTACAGGGGTCACAGTGGCACTGTACCCGGTTTCTGTTGTGAAAACCAGGCTTCAAGTTGCTTCCAAAGATGCTCTAGAGAGGGATACATTTTCTGTGGTTAGAGGCATTTTGAAAGCAGATGGTATTCCTGGTTTGTACAGAGGTTTTGGCACAGTAATCACTGGTGCAATTCCTGCTAGGATTATATTTCTCACTGCTTTGGAGACCACCAAGGTGGCTGCTTTCAAGATGGTTGAGCCCTTCAAGTTATCTGAGCCTACAGAGGCAGCTTTGGCTAATGGACTAGCTGGGATGACCGCCTCACTTTTCTCTCAGGCTGTGTTTGTCCCTATTGATGTGGTAAATAACTTTACAGGCTCCATCACTTGTCTTGCTTGAGCATTTTTGTAGTTAGGGGTTTGAGATAACTAATTTTTGAGTAATGGGTTCTCTTTAGATTAGTCAAAGATTGATGGTGCAAGGGTATTCGGGCCATGCAAAGTACAGCGGGGGAATGGATGTTGCTCGTAAGGTTATAAAGTCAGATGGCATCCGGGGATTGTATAGAGGGTTTGGACTTTCTGTTATGACTTACTCTCCATCTAGCGCTGTATGGTGGGCTAGTTATGGTTCAAGCCAGCGCTTAATCTGGAGGTGAGACATGGTAATCTGTTATCTATTGACTCTAGTTCTGTTGATAGAGCTCTTTTATTCTAAGACTAGGCCAAGTAGGTGTCAGTAAATTTAGATCTTTTAAATGAGTGTCAGCAATATGTAATTGAGATTTTCTGTTGGACATTCTATTTTTTATCTTAAGCAGCAATCTTCATTTAATGTTTTAATGATATGAGTTTCTTTGCCCTGTGGCCATGACAAACACATTAAAACTTTGGAGGTGCATCAGTTTGATGGTTGATTTAGGTGGTTTCCAGTTGAATGCGTTAGTGGAACATGATAGTTATGTTGGAAAAAGTAGGAAGTACAACTTGTTGGAAGTAATCATCAGTTACTATGACTTTGTTAGTTGTTAGGCTTTATTCTTAGATAAACGATCCGGTTGTATAGGAAGTCTAAAGTTCATTAAGCCAATGAACTTCTATAATTACTGCTACCAAGGGCAATGGACTTCATTCCCTTTAGATAAAGAACTAAGGTGAAGGAGTTTAGTCGAATCATACCCTTTTGTCAAAATATCTCACTATTGCATTATTCTGGTTCATTAATCAGTTTCTTAGGCCATGGAAGTGGTTCTGATGAAGCTGTTCCTGGCGTGGGGAAAATAGTGTTGGTTCAAGCTGCTGGAGGAATTGTTGCAGGTGCAACAGCATCCTGCATAACAACCCCATTGGATACCATAAAGACTCGGTTACAGGTATTCATATAACCAATTAATGTATGTGGTTATTTTGCTAGCTTAGAGCTTGCTCATCTTCATTTGACCAAGTTATTACTAATATGTGTTTTTTTTTTTTGTTGTAATAATTATTCCTGCACTATAGGTGATGGGACACGAAAAGAGACCCACTGCAAGAGAAGTTGTTAAAGGCTTGATAAGAGATGATGGCTGGAAAGGTTTCTACAGAGGGCTAGGTCCAAGATTTTTCAGCATGTCAGCCTGGGGCACGTCAATGATATTGGCTTATGAATATCTGAGTATGGACTCTTACCTATTATGCTTCCTTATCATATATTTTGGGTCTTTTCATGATCTTTCTTTCACATCATGTTTTCCTTACCTAAGATTCAACTTTAGGCTCAAGTTTCTTTAAAAGTCATATGTAACACTCTGTGAAGGGAGAACACTTATGCAATCTATATATTCAGGAATGATGAATTCCTCCTATTTGGCTTCTTCTTCTTCATTTTTTCCCTTCTTGAAAAGTCCTGCTATGTGGTTTCTCATGATACTTGCAAAAACCGAAAATTTGAAAATTGATTTCTATTGTTGTTTCCTTGTGTTCTTTCAGAGCGCTTGTGTGCAAAAGATGAATAGAGGTAATTCTTCTTTCGGTCCACTTAGCATGGAATGATAGGAATTTTGTTCTGACGTGGGCTGGTATTGAGCATTTCTGATGAAGGCTTTAGACTGGTAAATTCAGAATTGGGATTATGGAAGTTTTGATCGGGCGATTGGTCCTGATATTATTTGATGCTTTACTTAATTTTGGAGAAGTCCTCAAATTCTTTTAGGAATTTCTCTACTAGATAGTAGTGATATCATTCTTCGGGTAATTGAATTTATTTGAGCTGTAGGAAGTGCCAATTTTTTCTTCTGTAGCAAGTGTATCTTCACCCCGAGCAAGGAATTTGAACTTATTAACACAGTTCTTTTTATAAAATTTGTTTTTTCGCTATATTGTCTCCTTTAGTTGTAATTCTCAATAATTTAGAACACCAAATTCATTCACCGGAAATGATTGTAATTGTAAATGTACTTTTTTATAGTTGAAATGTTTGATCCCTGAAATTATTGATGATTGTTACGTGTTAAACTAGTTATGGAGTAGATCAAAAGATATAATGAACTTAAAACTCAGGCTGGACCATGGTGTGGCAAAATAGTAGTTTCCGCTTCCCATGGTGAAATTGACACCAAAGCTTTCAACAAATCCCCACTTGGTTTGTTAAAAAACTTAGCAGAATCATCTGCAACGAGTGCAGTAGAATTATGTACTTCAGATTCATCATCATTGGCAAATTTACTCTAGATGAATGTGCATATTGAGCTTTTTATGAATTTTGTGAGAGAAAAAACCCAAAGGTACCAAAAGATATGCTATGTACACTTGACATGGATGTCAATATTGAGCTTTTTATGAATTTTGTGAAATTAAAAAAACACAGAGATAACAAAAGGATTATAGAACTTTATAAAGTAGTGAGGGTGAATTTACACCAATACATGGATGAAAATCACCTCAAGATACCATTTACATCTAGTGGCTTCAAATTCTTGGTCTTGGTTTTCTTATACTCTGACTGGTTTCTCCAATACAGCTGAGAAGAAGAGCTCATCTCCAAGCTTATCAGTCTTAGGTACAACCCTCCATAGTAATGGCTTGTAGCCTAACCTGTTAAACTCATCCAAATACAACTTCATGTCCTCCATATGACAGAAGAAGCGGTCTATCCAAAGAAGACCCTTTGGCCGAAGGACACGGTCCCAATCAAACAACACAAACTGAAGGAGTTCAATTCCTATCCAGCCATCCAAGAACGAAGTAGAGTGGATCATGTCAAGGGTGTTGTCAAAGAAAGGCAATCTTGAGCCAATTGATGTGTAAAGAGGAAGAAGGCCTCTTAAGGCAATGACCTCATTGAAAGGAGCCCCTAAGTTTAAGGTACTAGAAGCAATGGTAACATTCTTTTCCCTCATGATAGCAGCAAATGTTCCTGTTGTCGGGCTAAAATCTAGGCCGATTCTTATCTCCTCCGGCTTTAACCCTAGAAATTCATCAATGGTGAACTCTGCTGATTCAGACTTGTTTGTTGGAGTATCCCACCCTTTTTTTGAAAGGTTGAAGCAGTCTGAGCATTTGAAGAAGCCTCTTCGGTCCTTGGTTTCTTTGGAGACAAGGCAAGAGTAGTCTTTGCACTTGTAATTGTTCCATAAGATGTTAGCACCACTAGGTTGAGTCCAAAGGTAGGAGTTTATAGGAAATGGCTTGGTGTAGTGTGGAGGTGATTTTGTGAAGCATCTTCTTCTTGGTAATGGATCACATCCATGAACTATAAGCTTCTGAGCTATTTCCCAATCATCCGGGCATGTACTGTGAACCTTGTAACTCATAAACCGGTCTAAATTGGTGGCCATATTGGCACAAGCCAACCCAATTGATGGAGTTACTTCTTCTACCCCAAGAAAATTCTTCTTCCCAATTAGCCTGTTTTGTTTTGGTGAAGTGTAATTGTGAATCTCACCTGAACTGAAGACCTTCCCACCCATAAACTGTTCTTCAGCTTCCTCGGGATCACTGAAATCTTCATCGACATTGCTCATCTCAGCTTTAGCAGGGGGAGAATTCCTGTAGAGCCTTGATAAGCTGTCTGCAAGTTTGTCCAGAGAAATGGCAATGTGAAGCACCTGATCCGAAAATTTCGCAATTGCTTTTGAGTCTGAACTTTCATTATGCAGCTGCTCCAGTAAAACCCCCAGTTGGATCTGCAAACGAGAGATATCTCCGTGCAGGGAATGAGGCAAAACAATTTGGTCATGGGAGGTATTGGCAAAAGTAGCAAAAATGGATTGTGGATATGAAACATTGAAGCCAAAAATGAAAACTGTGAGGGGGCTGACAAGGAGAATAGCACATAACATTGCGGCAAGAAGGCATCTGACTGGCTTAGAGGAGCTTTCCTTCTGCATTTCTAAGATGGGTTATTTCTCTTCCTTAAACACTTCTTCTGGGGAAAACAACCATTTGAACTGTTCATTCAATCTTTCAAGCTGTTGACTGGAAGAGTGAAGTTGGATCTAATTCTCTTAATTTTCTAGTGCGTTTTCAATAATCCCTAGGTGCAAGTTACCATACTTTATAGTCAGTTATCTTTGAACCTAAGTCACCCCTCATAGCAAACCATCTTGATCTATGATAATATTATACTAAATTTTTTGCCAACTTTCACATAAGTTTTCCCCATGCAGAGCATTTTGTACACAACTCTGCACAAAATTTGAAGTTTTTTTTTAATATATTAAGTGAAATAAATTGAGATAATCTTTGGTTTTATTCACTAATAAACAGACTGAATAGGGGTAATGGCCAGATTAGGTGGAATTAGCATTTGATTTCTCAACTACAGAACTTGGAAGAACAAGAGCGCTTTATAACAGTTTCTCATATGGAACTCAATTAACACAAACTCAAACGACATTTGAGGGTTCCTGTGCATAAAGCACTTGTACAAAAACGAAGAATCAACGGCTATAAGAAAGAAAGAAAGAAGAAGAAAACAAGAAAGATGTTGATCGTTTAAACTCTTCAAGACCACCTTCATAGGGGTTGAAGATGGCTGACTTCCACTTCCAGAGTAACGGAAATATCTTTGTCCAAAATTGCGACTGAGAGTACAAAGAGATGCCTCAAAACTGCCCGAAACAAAGACAACAAATCAGTGTCCGTAACTTATCATCATCATTGTTTGTAAGTTGTAAATGTAAGAGTCCACACAGCAAAAGCTATTGAAATACTACCTCCATTAATTACAAACACGGTCCTCATCTTCTTCTTCTTCACCTTCTTCATCATCATCATTATCATCTCTGCTTGCCTCTGCATATTCTTCAAGTGATGCAGAGGGGAACAAATCCCAGCCTTGTCATCTTTGTCGGTTGTCGCTTTCGCTAAACCGGTAGCTTTGCCTGCGTTCATCTGTTGCAGTACAATTTGAGCTTACAAAGTATGTAACTTTATTCATATACAATACAAGAAGCTCAGAAAAACAAATGGGTTTCCATTAGAGAACATACCGCACGTATCAGAGTCCTCCTATCTCTTTCTCGAGCATTTTTTATGGCCTGCACGTTATAAGTTGATAAAACAAAACAAACGCATCAATCCCATTAGCCCATTTTGTAATGCAAACGCAATTAGAGAATTAAAAATGCAAAATAAAAACAAACCTCCTGAAGCTTTTTTTGCTCAGCTTCCACTTCCGAAGGGTCTTTTCCAACGATGCGTTCGACACGGCAACAGCACTTTGCACAAACACCTTGTTCCTTGGCGCAAGCAGAACAGAGTTTATGGTGAGACTGACGAACAGCGCGCTTGGTACAACGTTGGCACTTGGTTGGCTCCGTTAGGGTCTTGTACTTGCCGTAACGGCGTTTCCATTCGATCTGCTCCTTACAGCGAGGGCAAACCCCCGTTATCTCCGACAGCGGCCTGAACCGGCCTCCGACCTCCGTTTCGTTGATTTTGACGCCGAGGTTCGGCTTCCATGCGAATTTGTTTTGGTGCCTACCGTTCATCATAATTCCTTACACGTCTCAGAGCAAATACAGCTTACGATTTTGAAAATGCAAAGCAAAAGCAATCAACTGTGCTTTGGGAGTTGCAGAAATTCAATTCATTTGCCCAAACCAAAAGAAAGAGAAGAAACTCTAGGGTTTTAGCGAAGGCAGCGAAGACTAACCCGATTTAAAATTTGGGTTTCCTGACCCGAATTCGATTTGGATATGGGCTGTCCTGTAAATGATTTGGGGTTTTGGTTTTGGGTCAATTTAGCTCTTGGGCAAGTAGACATAAAGTAGCCCAACAAATTTTGGGTTGGATTTTGAAATTAAAGTCATGCTATTTTCACACGAGGTAATACCATCTTTGATCAAGAATAAAGGGCATCAACAGTAAAATTAAATGTTTGAAAATAATTAAAACATTGTGATGTAGAACCCAATTAGAGCATGGCATGTAGGATCTATGGCTGGGAGTACAAAGCTTGTATGCCGGCAATATCATCACTGTGCAAAGCTTGTCTTAGGAGACTTTCCTACTAGAGAAAGAATATAATTAACTACACAATATCAACTACTTCTGATTTGGAAAGTGAAGTGTGCATAGAGACTTCTGCAAACGACTGAATTCGTCAACTCCACTGCCCTGCTGGCAGCTGCTACTGTTCTTGATCGAGAATCTTTAATTTAGAAAACATATGCAGACAAAAGTTCGACATGCAAGTCTTGGAAGCAGCTGTCGAACTTGCATGGATCCATGCAAGTCTTGGACCACTTCTGCTCAAGAAATTCAATAATATCACAACTCAAAGTTGAAGACAAAGCTGATTTAATCATCAGAAAGATTGGGCCCTGTTGCATGGTTGAAATAGTCTTATGTTATACAGGGCAAGTGCTTAAAACATGAGAATTCCTTCAAAATCAGGAATTCAATTTCTAATTTTATGTGATTTTCACTTACTTTTTAATTCTTTGATGTGAAGTAAACGTAAGAATCTTCCATAGATAGAATTCAATTCCTCATAAAAATTTCAATTCCTGATTAGTAAACACACCATCAATCCAAAAGAGATCGCAAAGGTGTTTTTAGAAATAGTTTTTCAATTTAGAGAAAAAGAAAAAACTTTGGAAAATAGCAGAAGATGACAAACTTCTTTTGCATTTCCAAGCAATTTCTTCACTCACTTTTTTTTTCCCCAAAAAATATATGTATGTCGTTGATAAAATGAAATCTTCACTTACCCAGTTGACATGACAACCAAAGCCTTACATATGGGCGCAAAGTACAAGATCATTCACCGCGACGTGAAGAGCACGAACATCTTATTGGATGAGAAATGGGTGGCTAAGGTTTCGGATTTCGGGCTTTCGAAAATGGGCTCCACAACCATGTCCAAGACCCATATCAGCACAGTGGTGAAGGGTAGTTTCAGGTATTTGGACCCAGAATACTATTGTCATCAACAGCTGACGGAGAAGTCTTACGTGTACTCATTTGGAGTAGTGTTGTGTGAGGTATTGTGCGCGAGCCCAGCTTTGATATGTACAATGGAGAAGAAGCAAATGAGCTTGGCTGAGTGGACCAAAATCTGACATCGGAATGGGAAAATTGATCAGATCATTGATCCGAGCTTGAGGGGTAACATTGGAAATGCGTGTTTGAATAAGTATGTTGAGATCGCAGTGAGCTGCCTCCAAGATAATGGGATTGAACGGTCTTCGATGAACGACGTGGTGTGGGGCTTGAGTTTGCATTGCAGCTTCATCAACAGGGCGGATGAGGAGATTCGAATTTGAGCGAGGAGAAGAAGGGTAAAGATGAGGTGTCGTTAGTGAATGCTGCAAGTAATGCATGGTTTAGTTGTAGCTAGGAAGACTCGTCATTGGAGTTGAAGTTTAGTAAGGTGACCAAGAGTCTTAGTGATCACAATTCTTCAACCAACGAGTCCATAAAAGCAATGTCTGGGACAGTCTTCTATGAGATTAACGATCCCAATGGAAGATGATTGCCCAACAATTTTTAATGGAATTCATATATATGTATGATAGTATATATGCTACAATTTGCAATTCAATTTGTAACTTTGTTGTTTCTTAAATTCCATGAAATTAAACTTTCTTGCAATTGGTGTTTTTCTTTTTTAAAAAAATTTATACAAAATAGTAATGTATTCGTATGATAGTATTGTGACATTATATAAAGTGAGGATCGTTATTAACAAATAAAATAATCTAAGTTTGATAAGCGCAGTCTTGTCTTCTCAATCCTCCATTTTCTGTTGCCAACTAATAAAAACAGGGCATCAACATGACAAATGTTCGAATTGAAAGTGATCATCATTGAGAATGGTAGTTGCAACTTACAATTTCACATCAACACAAAATAAAACTAAGTTGGAAGGAAGAGCATTACGACCTAGAGGATGAAATGCATATGCTTCAAATTATTTGGTTATACATGGACAAAGACAATGCAGCATATAATTCCATTTCAAATTCGAATTAAATCAAACACCATCAAATCAAAGTCTTCTCTCTTGGTCTTTTATATATCTAAGACGAAGACTTTGCAAGTCATCTAGCCCTAGTCATCTGAGGCTGATAGAATCAGCTGGTCGCAGACTTTTCTACTAATCAAGACAACAGGAGGGTACAATTATTACAATTCCCAATTTGTTGTTATCTCAAGCTCCACCAGAGAAACTTCCCAACCTTCTCACATTTCCATCTCTAAGTCTTTCTACCTACGTCATCAATGACGAGATATGAAAAGGGTAGAGAGTGGGGATCACATATGTTCTAGTCAATTTGCACTCCACAACTTCCAACCATTGCAAATTGATTGTGGGGTTGGAATTTTGAACCAATTGGTAATGGGGGATAGTGACTCAACCCCTTATAAGCCTTTACAAAATTGTTTAACTTTCCGATATAAGGTAATTCTTATCCTCGCACGATGCTACATGTGTGGTGAATTGGAGTGGGGAAGGGAGGCTGCCACCAATGGGGCGGATGGCTGCTAGGGATTTAATTGCTTCTGGCAAATAGATCAATTTGAACAAAATCAGCATTTGTTATATAGTTGAATATGAATTGAACTTAATTTTTTTTGTCCCTTGAATAAATATATGATTAATTATATTTTGCAACGCACTAGTTTGGATTTCAAATTCTCAACCATTATGTGCAGTTTCGTAGACTAACTTATTCTTATCAACTCTAACTTGCGATTTTAGGTCAACAAAAATAAATGTTTGAAATGAGTGCATCAATTGGGGTTATTTCTAAGTATATATATGGGAATACTATCCTTGTGGATCCGTATGCACATGCTTTTCTGTTTCTTTGTCGTATACAAGGGCTTAATTGGTACTTTGCAAAATGATTAATTTGGACAAGATCATGCCTCAAGACACGTTTTGGACTAGGCACGTTTTGGATGGGCGCGTGCTTGAAAATAAGACGTGTTACAGTCCCCAGTCTGTTCTCTTATTATCTTTTGCAAATTGTAATCCAAAGACTTGTTAATTGTTCCAAGTCCACGGCCAACCCAAAAAAGAAGTTTAAGTTGTTATCAAAGTCTCTATTGAATTGACTGATGTTGATCAAGATTCTTGAATTTAGAGTAGATGCAACCAAAAGCTTGACTTGGAAAAGTCTTTGATGATCATATGTGTATGTCCCCACTTTTGTAATAATTTTATTTGAGGGCACCTTTTAGGATCTCGCACAAATTTTTTTTCAACGATCTAAACTATCTATTTTTTACGTTTCATAGATCATCCTTGCAAAAAAATTAGACAAATCGAAACCGTTTCAACATCCAATCGTGTCTCTACAAAATCAATTAATACGATCTTCAAGAAAGTCTAAAATTTCAATAATTCAATTGATATCGGATTCAAGTGATTTTTTGTAAAGATGATCTTTGAATGAGTATCTACAAAATAGACGGTTTGAATGAATGAAATACAATATAGAATGAGCCCAACAAAAATTTCCCTCAAATAAATTTATTTGTCAACCAAAGTTATATATATCATGAACATGTATATAATAACCCAAGCATCAAACAAACACCTTGAGACAATTACCATGTTGTTTATCTCAAGCTCCGCCAGAGAAACTTCCCAACCTTTTCACCTTTCTATCTCTGAGTCTCTCTACCCACGTCATTGATGGCGAGATATGGAAAGGTCAGCAGCAGTGACACAAATTTTACATGCACAGGACTTACTATATCTTGACTGATACGGAGCCAGCCAGCCGCCTAATAATAATTCTTTTTTTTTTTTGGTCTGATAATAATAATTCTTTGATGGAATAGAACACACCTGACTTGAAACCACTAACACAACACACCTGACTTGAAACCAACCAGCTTGCTATAAAGCAGAGCAGCAGCCTTCCCACTTCATCCACCACCAACACAACACACCTGACTTGAAACCACCCTGTCTTTCTTACCATGCAGAAGAACGTCCCAATTCTTACTACTCAACTTTACCTTTCCTTGTTTCTCCACATTATCACCAGCCTACTCGTGGCGGCTAGAGATTCGCAACCTATCTACACTCCGGTGGATGATATCACCCTTCAATGTGGCTTTTCCGGCCACCAACTCAATCCGTACGACACCAGAACTTGGACTGGAGATATCAACTCAAAGTTTTTCCCCTTTGAAAACCAAGCAGCTGGCAGCCCCTCCATATCCAGACAAGCACCTTCTTCCTCCTCTGTAAGCCAAGTACCTTACAGCACCGCGAGGCTTTCTCGCTCTGAATTTACATACAGATTTCCAGTCACCACCGGCCAAAAGTTCATCCGCTTGTATTTCAACCCAGCTTCATATGGCCCTGACTTCGACCGATCCAATGCCCTCTTCTCAGTCAAAGCCGCTGGCTTCACCCTTCTCAAAGACTTCAACTCTTCAGTCACTGCCGATGCTTCTGAGTCTGATGCAATATACAGAGAATTTTGTCTCAACGTTGAGTCAGAACAGAGCTTGAACATCACTTTCATGCCAAGCAGAGCAACTGCAGATGCGTATGCGTTTATCAATGGAATTGAAATTGTGTCCATGCCCAACAATCTTTACTACACCTCTGCTCAAAATTCAGTTGGAGTTAATTATATAGGCAGCGAAAACACATTTCGGATCGATAACGGCACTGCGCTGGAAATGGTGTACCGATTCAACATCGGTGGAAGATCACTGGTTTTCAATCAGGACACTGGTATGTACCGAAACTGGGATGGCGAGCAAGAAGAGCACAAGTACTTAGACGATTTAAGCTCTAAGTTTAGTGTTTTACCACAAAACAGTAGTATCGAACTCAGCTTTACTGAAATAGCAGAGTACTCTGCTCCAGAAGAACTTTACCATACTGGCCGGTCAATGGGCATGAACAAGACCATAAACAAGAGCTATAATCTCACTTGGAATTTCCCAGTTGACCCCAAGTTTTATTACCTGGTTAGGCTTCATTTCTGCGAGTTTGAACCTGACATTGCCAATCCCGGAGACCGAAAATTTCTAATCTACATAGCCAACGATCTCGCTGAAGGAGGAGCAGATATCATCAAGTGGAGTGGTGGAAATGGGAGACCAGTGTACCGTGACTACTTTGTGTTCATGACATGCCCTGCAGCTTCAGAATGCCAGAAGAAAGTAAATCTCTCCATTGCACTGCAAGCAAAGCCTTACGATTTTATGACGAATTTCCCCGATGCAATATTGAATGGGCTCGAAATATTCAAATTAAATGACACAAGTAGCAATCTTGCCGGACAGAACCCAAGCCCACCTCCTCTGTCGACCCCAAAAAAGGCGTTGCCGCCAAGCCCAGAGACAACCAACACCGAGTCAACGCGGACTCCTATGCTTGCCATTATCGCCGGTGTAGTTTCCACCGTCACAATTGTAATGTTTCTTGGGTTAATCTTGGTTTTCAGGCGAGAACAGAAACTCAAAGACTCCCGGCGCTCCAGCAACGGAACAACTAACTCATCTTTACCGTCTGCTTTGTGTCACTACTTTTCCTTGGCGCAGATCAAAGCCGCCACCCGAAACTTCAGCGATATTTGTATTATTGGGCGCGGCGGGTTTGGCAATGTGTATAAAGGGTACATCGATGGTAGGGCTACTCCCGTTGCAATCAAACGGCTGAAACCCGGGTCCTCGCAAGGGGCCCACGAGTTCAAGACAGAGATCGAGATGCTCTCCCAATTACGCCACCGTCATTTGGTGTCGTTGATTGGATATTGTGTGGATGAAAGTGAGATGATCTTAGTGTATGATTTCATGGACCGTGGGACCCTTAGTGACCATCTCTACCACAAAGATAACCCATCTCTTCTCTGGGAGCAACGGCTTGAGATCTGTATCGGGGCGGCGCGTGGACTGCATTACCTTCACACGGGAGCAATGTGCACAATCATTCACCGTGACGTGAAGAGCACCAACATCTTGTTGGACGAGAAATGGATCGCTAAGGTTTCTGATTTTGGGTTGTCAAAAATGGGCGCCACCACCATGTCTAACGCCTACATAAGCACTGTGGTGAAGGGTAGTTTTGGCTATCTAGACCCGGAATACTATCGTCGTCAGCAGCTGAGTGTGAAGTCTGACGTGTACTCCTTCGGTGTAGTATTGTGTGAGGTATTGTGTGGAAGGCCAGCGGTTGTGCGTATGGTAGAGAGGAGGCAGATGAGCCTGGCTGAATGGGCCAAGACTTGTCATCGCAATGGGACACTTAATGAAATCATTGACCCTTGCTTGAAGGGCAAGGTTGCGGGCCTTTGCTTTAATAAATTCGTGAAGATTGCGATGAGTTGCATGCATGATAATGGGATTGAACGACCGTCGATGGCTGACGTTGTGAGAGAGCTTGAATTTGCTTTGAAGTTTCAACAGAGTGCAGACGACAATATGGACTTCAATATTGTTGAAAACAATATTTGTGAAGATGAGGTTGCCTTCATCAAAGACAAGGAAGGGTCTGGTAAAAGTGAGCAAAGTTGTGCGACCGACCAATCCATTAAATGGATTTCTGAGACAATCTTCTCTGAGATCAACAATCCAGATGGGAGATGATCTCGATGAGCAACAACATTTTTAATGAAATTTGAAGAATCTAGCCACAATTAATGGGAGATGATTAATGATCAACATCATTTTTAATGAAATGAGAACAATCTGGCTACAATGAGAGCCTCCCTTAAAACATAAATATGAAAGTGCTTTATCTCTTTTTTTTTTTTTTTTTTTTATACAGGCAATATTCTACTTTAATCTAATCTAAACTACAAGTAGTGGCGGAGTCAAACCCCTTCTCAACTCTCTATTCTCTCTCTCTCTCTCTCTCTCTCTCTCTCTCTCTCTCTTGTTCTTCCCAGCCATTTCACTCTCCTTTTCTTTCCATCTTTCTTTGTGTAAATAATTTAATTGTGTGTATGATACAACAATTAGAACTTGATGTGTAAAATCTGTCATCTAAAAGCTTATTTCTTGATTTTTACTTTAGGGGATATTGAGAGGTCAAAAAATGATGCACGAGAAGTTCTACGAGAACTTGCAATGCTTATGCTCTCATTCCCTTTATTTTTATATTTTGCAACAGGGCCCTCTAACATCAATTCTTGGCTCTGAAATTTGAACTCGGGTGTAGAGTGGAGAGTATATGCTCTAGCTAACTTGGGTAGGCCCACATTTGCAGTGCGTTCTCTCTTTAGCAAATGCTTTTGCACTCCACAACTTTGAACTATTGAAAATTGGTTGTGGAATTTTGAACTAGTTGGTAATGGGAGCTAGTGACACAACCCACTATAATCCTTCACAAAATTGTTCACCTTTTCGATATAAGGTAATTCTTCATATCCTCACATGATGCTTCATGTGTGGTGAATTGGAGGAGGCTGCCCTAAAAATGATTTGGGGTTTTGGTTTTGGGTTGATTTGAGGCCATATGGACTAATTTCATGAGGTCAATTTGGCCCAAGGGCACGTAGACATAAAGTAGCCCAACAAATTTTGGGTTGGATTTTGAAATTAAAGTCAATGCTATTTTCACATGAGGCAATACCATCTTTGATTAGTCTATGATCAAGAACTGCATGCATAAAGGCATCAACAGTAAATTAAAAACATTGTGATGTAGAACCCAATTAGAGCGTGGCATGTAGGATCTATGATTGGGAGTACAAAGCTTGTATGCCGGCAATATCATCACTGTGCAAAGCCCTCTTAGTCTTTCCAGCATAAACGTAGGCATACGTAATGGCATTTTTAACCGTACTGTGTTGATTAGGCATCCACGTGTAGCCTTCCATTTGTGGGCCCAAAAGCATGGGCCGAAACCTTACCCGGCCCATCAAACGGGCTCCCGTCTCCATGATCACACCGTTGAAAACTGATCCTAATTAAGGTCAGCAGGTGGACCCCAGCCCCACCTCCTGAAATGTAAATATGGATACCTTGACCCACAATCCAAATGCATGGTTACGAGCCAGCGTCAAAGCCAACGGCCCAGATTTGGTTTGGGCTCCAGGCTCAAATTTGTAGGTGAGATGTTGCTTTGTGGGTGGCCATTTCAGATTTCCAGCAAAGGCAGCATAGTGTTTATTTGGAATATTTTTAGGAGTTTCACTAAAACACCCAAAATGGGAGCTGAAATTATAAAAAAACCTAACACCCCAAACACTTTATAAACACACCCAAAACCCATTATTACACACACTCAAAACCCATTTATAAACACACCCAAAAAATATACAATTGTTGACTTTGGGGTTGATTTTGAGTGTGTTTCTATGTTTAAATAGTGTTTGGGTTTTTTTATAAATACATGTCTAGAATTGGGTTTATTTATAAATTTGTATATTTTTAGGTCAGATTCTAAAAGCTCATCATATCCAACGGTTATATTTAAGTCTTCCAAACCGTCGTCGTTTAGATATCCAAAGCCCCTGAGTTAGCTTCTGAGCCTGAGTTATCCAAAGGCCCCATTGCCTGTCCCTCTCCACCCCTTTGAATTGACTGAACTATAAAAGCATGAATTGCTAGAAGGGAAAATAAAACTCTCACATCACAGGATTGAAAAGAAAGTTTGTCGCCATCTCTGCCTAGTTGGCCCTCTGAAAATTCAACACTCAAAAAAAGAATATTTCCCTGCTCCTGTCGTTTAATTATTGATACTACTGTCTTAGGAGAGTACATGCATGCATGTATTGTACATCCCATTATTAATTGGAAAAAAAAAAGTTATTGTGCATGAATAATATAAAATAAAATTTGTTATTGTTCATGATGTTAAAATTTCAGAGGAATGGACTCTTAGTCCACTATTAGTAAAATCAATATTGTCTTCAACTTAATCACTGCTTAGCACGTGTGGGGTTTTATGCAAAAGGCTTCGATGTTATTTGTTGAGGCCTAAAAATCGAGGTTGGGTCAAATAAATTCTTGGCCCAACATAATGTCTTATTAAGAAAAAGACTCGGTTCGGAGCATGCAAAATTCCTCATTCATGCTTGCACAAGCCACGACCACATGCCATGCCAAATAAATATGTGATCTCTCATGCTAAGAGTTGAAATAAGCACTAACTCTATGAGCTCATGCTAATTACCTCGTCAAGCATCATGCCTCTATTCAAGGACGATAAAATTAAAACACACCGATTGACATGCCATACTAAGCGGAAATTATTATTTCACATCCAACCACGCTACAGCTTAAGTAGGCCCAAGCCACAAATGCCCTGGCTTACTTGAGTGGGTTGTGGTATGGATAATTAACTTTCATAAGTTGATGAGCCAAGAAATAAGTTTTCCAAAACTCAAGCCCATTTTTTGAGCTCAAACACATGGGCTAGCATGAGAGAGAGAACATGACCCAATGCCTTAGAGAATACATTAGTTTGCTTAGGAAACCCTATGTTAGTTAGAGCATCCAAATACTTTGTTAAATGCAACAGTAAGTTGCTTCCAAGCTTGATCAAACATATAAGTAACAAGCTAAAGACCCAACACTGTACATACAAGCCCAGCCCAAAGCCTTATGAAAAGCTGTCATCGTGCTCCACCTTTGATGAGATTCCAAACCAGTCAAACAAAGAGCCATGGCAGGAACCAACAGAAATCCATGAGTGTAGGAAGAATACCCATCTTCTTTTCCCTTACCAGCTTCACTTGGAAAACCAAGGAGGAAAGCAAGCGGCGCCTCACCCTCATGAGGAGGTCCAGCTACGTCAAACCCTTGGAACCACAAAGGGTTCCTTACCCATGCTCCTTGGATGGGAGAATTTCACTAAGGAAGATAAAGTGGAGAGGAGTGATGAGTCGATTTTATATTATATATTTAACCCTATTCTTAGTATATTTTGGTTAATATTTTGGAAGAATTTTGATACTTTGAATTATATTTCTAATATAGGTCTTCCAACTTCCTCTGGAGCAAAACATAATCAAATGGACGAATTTTGGAGTAATTCCAGTTGGAGGACGTTCGTGAGTCACTTAGCTTGATCGTGTCAGAATTTCAGACTTTTCCACCAAGCGATGATTTCCTGGCGAATAAATAAAGGAGCTGCGCTTATGCTTAATAGTGACGTTCTGGGCTTTATTGCGATTTTAGAGCCCAAGATGACCTCGGATGGGTTCGTGGCCTTCTGGAGAAGTGTTCGGAATATTTTTATCTTTAAAACGAGCTATCTTGGGCCAGATTTGGAGGAGATTTGAGACCAAAACGTGGCTGGGCAGATTTGGGCAGATTCTCCTAATCCAATTTGGACTTTATTTCCTAGTATTATTTTATTTTAACTTAATTTCCTTGTGGGGATTGGGTAGCTAGGTTTTAGGAGGTATTTAAGCTTCTTTTCACTGCAATTTTGGGTCTCCTTTTAGAACTTCTTTTTGGCTTTTGAAGCAATTGCTAGGGTTTTGGATTTTCGCTACTTTCAGGTGTTTTCATTCTTACTCATTCTAATGATATTTTCTTGGATTTCAATTATGATTATGTGTAACTAATTCCCTTTGCTAGGGCGAGGCCGTAAGCCTTAGCATGAATATGTAGTTTTATTAATTTGCTTATGAATGGATGCATGTTTGCTTTGAATTATTAATCACTGTGTTTAAAACTATCTATCTATTTTAATGACTGATCACCATTAGGATATGTAGACAAGTAATTTGATGCAATTTCTGTTGGAACATCACCCTGAAATTGAGGAGGGCTTCTTGTGATTAGTAATTGTAAGTTCACTTAAGGCGAACATCACGCTCTTAAGGGTTGCATGGTTTTTCAAAGGGTTTTCACAAAACTTAATGAGTCTTGCATGTTTAGATTTGATCCGAACATCACAGACGGATTGCATGTTAGATATACGTTTTCGCTTGAACATCACAAGGAAAATATGCATTAGGAAAACCTAACCTTCAAAGCATATATGTGGAAATTCATAAGTAATTGATAGAATTGCATAGGATTGCGATGGTGTTGGCTAAACCCTAGTTTTCTCTAAATTCTTAGTCTTTAAAAAGAAATCGTTTTTCTTCTTTGCTATTATTATTTCCCAACTTTCAGATTTCTTTTACTGTTAGTTAATCTTTTCAAATTCATGAACTTCAAATCTTTGATAAAATCTATTTTAGTTATTAATTAAGAGTTAGTTTAATTACAGATTAGTCAAACAATCTTTGGGGACAACGACCTTGCATGAGCATTTATACTACAATTACCTTGTGATAAAGTGGAGAGGAGCAATGAAAAGGGGAAGGAAAAGTTAGACGAAATTAGGATTCTTCAAGCCTATAAAAGAGAGCCTCAGCTACCCAGAAAATCATCCACAGCCTAACCCATCTAGAGCTTGACCAAGCTTTGTCAAGCAACTGGAAACTCACTCAATCCACAACTAGAGAGCAAGCTTCCTCTCATACTTGCAAAAACCAGCAATTTCGTGCACTGTTCATCTTCCTCCATTTTCTTATTCTGACAAGCTGCCAAAAGAACATAGTTCTTCCATTTTCTCTTCCTAGCCACATATGCTTGAAAACCTCTTCTTCCTCACTTTAAACACTCCCTTTTCTCCCTAGGAAGCCATATTTCCTTTTTGGTGCTCAACTCATGCTAATTTTGCTCCCATGCCACAAGCCCCTCATGCTAAGCCATTAATCGATTTATCATGCTTATTTGATGTTAGTGAGATGAACCTAAGAGTGTTTTTCTAAAGTCTCATCAGATTTTATGAAAACCCTAAACCCGACTGTAATGGAGCAATATCTAGGCTCGAAGCAAGGACCCACAGCTTCACAAGTCCTCCAGAGAAATCCTAGAGTTAAGTCACTCTTCGACCAACTTGGTTTCGGGCCTCAAGCGAAGGAAGTAGCTGTTGTAGCCCTCATGAATATTTCTGCAGGAACCAACCCCCATTGCTTCACTGCTCAACCTCAAAGGTCATTCTTGGAAAATGACAATACAACATAACATTTAACTTTACAAAATTTTATTACACTTGCCATTCATGAACCAGATAGCTTGCTTTTAATTCGTATTTTTACAAATAAAAAACACTTAATCATAATTTATATAAAAATGTCATGCATTTAGTAAGTTCTAGTTCGAAATCGATGAACATAAATTTTATCAAAACAATGCGATTTTGTTTTTGTTCTTTTATTAACGGAACAGGACGCATTCAAACTTCTCGGCACGTAAAAAACAAGTTCCACTAAACCAGTAGCTAGTTGATGAATGTGATTTTGATTAAAACGACGCTTACCAACTCATAGCTGGAGACCATTTAACGGGTTGTTTGCTAGTGGTGAATGAGACTTTTCTACTGAAGAAAGAATATATAATTAACTACACAATCTCCACTACTTGTCGTTTGGAAAGTGAAGTATGCATGGAGACTTCTGCAAACGACTGAATTCGTCAAGTCCGCTGCCCTGCTGGCAGCTGCTACTGTTTTTGATCGAGAATCTTTAATTTAGAAAACGTATGCAGACAAAAGTTTGGCATGCAAGTCTTGGATCCATGCCTCCACTTCTGCTCAAGAAATTCAATAATATCACAACTCAAAGTTGAAGACAAAGCTGATTTAATCATCAGAAATTTTGGGCCCTGTTGCATGGTTGAATCAGTCTCATGTTACACAGGACAAGTGCTTAAAAACATGAGAATTCCTCCAAAATCAGTGAATTTCATTTACTTTTTAATTCATTGATGTGAAATAAACGCAAGAATCTTCAATAACTGGAATTCAATTCATGATGAGAATTTCAATTCCTAATTAGTAAATATACCATCAATTCAAAAGAAATTGCAAGAGTGTTTTCAGAAATAGTTTTTCAATTCAGAGAAAAAGAAAAATCTTTGTAAAATAGCAGAAGATGACAAACTGCTTTTGCATTTCCAAGAAATTTCTTCACTCACTTTTTTTTTTCTTCCCAAAAAGTGTATGTATCTCGTTGATAAAATGAAATCTTCACCTACAGAATTGACATGACAACCAAGGCCTTACATACCATACACCCAAGCAACTCACCAAAGCTTTGAACTTTCCTCAGTAGAAAGAAAAAAAAAAACCTCTTATCTTTCAAACATCCACTCTCCAACCCCAAGATCTAAAACCCAGTTTTGCAAAGCTTATTCTCCTTGTGGCTAATTAGTATTGAACACAGCGTCATTAGGATTTCCATTTCCAATTAGAAATTAATTAAACAGGCAAGTTCTGTGCTTACAATAATAAACAGCAGCTTCCTTTGTTTCTCTTACAATCATGAAGAATCCAAGCAGCAAACACCTTCATAAATCAATAACCATGAAACCCTTTCTCACTCCTCTGTTCCTTCCCCTGTTTCTGCACATCATTGCCGTGCACGTGGCCGGTGATACTTCTCCTATCTACACTCCGGTGGACGATATCACCCTTCAATGTGGCTTTTCCGGCGACCAATTCAATCCAGACGACACCAGAACTTGGACTGGAGATATCAACTCAAAGTTTTCCCCCTTTGAAAACCAAGCAGCTGGCAGCCCCTCCATATCCAGACAAGCACCTTCTTCCTCCTCTGTACCTTACAGCACCGCAAGGCTTTCTCGCTCTGAATTTACATACAGATTTCTAGTCGCCACCGGCCAAAAGTTCATCCGTTTGTATTTCAACCCAGCTTCATATGGCCCTGACTTCGACCGATCCAAAGCCCTCTTCTCAGTCAAAGCCGGTGGCTTCACTCTTCTCAAAGACTTCAACGCTTCAGTCACTGCCGATGCTTCTAGGTCTGATACAATATACAGAGAATTCTGCCTCAACGTTGAGTCAGAACAGAGCTTGAACATCACCTTCAAGCCAAGCGGAGCAACTTCAGATGCGTATGCGTTTATCAACGGAATTGAAATTGTGTCCATGCCCAACAATCTTTACTACACCTCTGCTCAAAATTCAGATGGAGTTAATTATATAGGCAGCGAAAACCCATTTCGGATCGAAAATGGCACTGCGCTGGAGATGGTGTACCGATTCAACGTCGGTGGAAGATCACTGTTTTTCAAGCAGGACACTGGTATGTACCGAAACTGGTACGGCGAGCAAGAAGAGAACAATTACTTAGACTATTTAAGTTTAAATTTTAGTGCTTTACCGCAAAACAGTAGCATTGAACTCAACTTTACTGAAATAGCAGAGTACTCTGCTCCAGAAGAACTTTACCAAACTGGCCGGTCAATGGGCAAAAACAACACCATAAACAAGAGCTATAATCTCACCTGGGAGTTCCCTGTCGATCCCACGTTTTTGTACCTGCTTAGGCTTCATTTTTGTGAGTTTGAACCTGCTGTTACCAAGACCAGAGACCGAGAGTTTCAAATCTTCATCACCAATCAAACAGCTGAACAATTTGCGGACATAATCAAGTGGAGTGGTGGAAATGGAAGACCAATTTACAAGGACTACCTTGTGTTCATGCCTGCAGGCCCTGGAAGCCAGAAGAAAGTTAATCTCTTTCTCGCACTGCAAGCAAAGCCAAAAGATTTTAGGACCAACTTCAACGATGCAATCTTGAATGGGCTCGAGATCTTCAAACTCAGTGACACAAATCAGAATCTTGCCGGACCCAATCCCGACCCACCTCTAACCCCACCAAAGATGTCTCCGCCGCAAAGCCCTAAAATTTCGAAGAAGAGTTCAACTTCTCTGATTGCCATCGTCGCTGGTGTAGTTTCCGGCGTACTTGTTTTAGTCTTCGTTCTCGGAATTTTCTTGCGTTTCAGGCGAGGAGGAAAAGTCAAGGACTCAATCTCCAGCCACGGAACAAAGTGGGGTCCATTTTCTTTTTCGACGAACAAGTCAACCAAGACTCGTAGCTCGTCTCTACCGTCGGATCTGTGTCGTTACTTCTCACTGGCTGAGATCAAAGCCGCCACCCAAAACTTCAATAGTGTTTTCATTATTGGCGTTGGTGGGTTCGGCCACGTGTACAAAGGGAACATCAACGTGGACGGTGGCGCCACCTCTGTTGCGATCAAACGGCTGAAACCAGAGTCATCGCAAGGGGCCCTCGAGTTCAAGACGGAGATCGAGATGCTTTCGCAGCTTCGCCACAACCATTTGGTGCCGCTCATCGGGTATTGTACGGATGAAGGCGAGATGATCTTGGTGTATGATTACATGGCACGTGGGACCCTCCGTGACCATCTCTATCACACTGATAATCCACCTCTTGCATGGGATCAAAGGCTCCAGATTTGTATTGGCGCAGCACGTGGGCTGCACTATCTTCACACGGGCGCAAAGTACACGATCATTCACCGTGACGTGAAGAGCACGAACATCTTATTGGACGAGAAATGGGTGGCCAAGGTTTCGGATTTCGGGCTTTCGAAAATGGGCTCCACCAACGTGTCCAAGACCCATATCAGCACGGTGGTGAAGGGTAGTTTTGGGTATTTGGACCCAGAATACTACCGTCGTCAACAGCTGACAGAGAAGTCTGATGTGTACTCATTTGGGGTAGTGTTGTGTGAGGTATTGTGCGCGAGGCCGGCTTTGATCCGTACGGTGGAGAAGAAGCAAATGAGCTTGGCTGAATGGACCAAAGTCTGTCATCGGAATGGAAAAATTGATCAGATCATTGATCCGAGCTTGAGGGGTAAGATTGGAAATGCATGTTTGAATAAGTACGTTGAGATCGCGGTGAGCTGCCTCCAAGATAATGGGATTGAACGGCCGTCAATGAACGACGTGGTGTGGGGGCTTGAGTTTGCATTGCAGCTTCAACAGAGCGGAGGAGGAGTTCTGAATTTGAGTGAGGAGAAAAAGGGTGAAGATGAGGAGTCGTTAATGAGTGCTGCAAGTGATGCGGGGTTTAGTTGTAGCTGGGAAGACTCGTCATCGGAGTTGAAGGTTAGTAGGGTGACCAAGAGTAGTAGTGATCACAATTCTTCAACCAACGAGTCCATGAAAGGGATGTCTGGGGCAGTCTTCTCTGAGATTAACGATCCCAATGGAAGATGATTGCCCAACAATTTGTTATGGAATTCATGTATATGTATGATAGTATATATGCTACAATTTGCAACTCCATTTGTAACTTTGTTGTTTCTTAAATTCCGTGAACTTAAAACTTTCTTGCAATTGCTGTTCTGCTTTTTTTCTTTTTCTTTTTTAAAAATTTATACAAAACATTAATGTATTTGTGTGATAGTATTGTGACATTATATGAAGTGAGCATCGTTATTAACAAATAAAATAATCTAAATTTGAATAAGCGTAGTCTTGTCTTCTCAATCCTCCATTTTCAGTAGCCAACTGATAAAAACAGGGCATCAACATGACAAATGTTCGAATTGATAGTGATCATCATTGAGAATGGCAGTTGCAACTTACTATTTCACATCAACACAAAAAAAAAAAATTAAGTTCGAAGGAAGTGCATTACGACCACACACTCGAAGAAAATAAACGTTTGATGAAAGTGCAATTTGGGCAACAATATTAGCTACTTACCTAGAGGATGAAATGCATATGCCTGAAATTATTTGGTTGCAACTATACATAGACAATGCAAGGGGTCATTATTTGGCCTGTGAGCCGAAGTGGGTAGCACGAGGCTTGATGGGCCAAAGTTGGGTTTGGCCTGATAGTTAGACCTACTTAACTCGTTCCGTTTTAAGGTTGGGTAGCGCTTAGTCTTAGGTTTTGAAACCTTCAACCAACCCTCAGCCTAACCTGATAAGGTTTGCCCATGTTCCAGCCCAAGTAAGCCCGCTTATTACCTTCTTGTTTTTTTATTTCCCATGATATTGCTTTATTTTCATTCTAAACATTTAAGTAAATGTCTCGTCCTTTTACTTTAATTTATTTTTATATTACTATATTTACTTAAGTTTGACTGCAAATAAAGAAGTGCTTCCTATTTGAATTTAATAAAAAAAACTAAAAAATCAAATCCACAACAAATCAAAATATGAAAGTGAAAATGCAACTATACATGTATTCCGAAATTCGAATTAAATCAAATACCATCAAATCAAAGTCTTCTCTCGGTCTTTTATATATCTAAGACAAAGACTTTGCAAGTCATGTGTCCCTAGTCATCTGAGTCTCGTTGCAGACTTTTCTAATAATCAAGACAACAGAAGGGTACAATTATTACAATTCCCACTTTGTTGTTATCTCAAGCTCCACCAGAAACTTCCCAACCTTTTCACCTTTCTATCTCTGAGTCTCTCTACCCAAGTCATCAATGACGAGATATGGAAAGGGCTTTTGCACTCCACAACTTCCAACCACTACAAATTGGTTGTGGGGTTGGAATTTTGAACTAATTGGTAAAGGGTGATAGTGACCCAATCCCTTATAAGCCTTTACAAAATTGTTCAACTTTCCGATATAAGGTAATTCTTATCCTCACAAGATGCTACAAGTGTGGTGAATTGGAGTGGGGAAGGGAGGCTACCGCCAATGGGGCGGATGGCTGCTATGGATTTAATTGCTTCTGGCAAATGGATCAATTTGAACAAAATCAGCATTTGTTATATAGTTGAATATGAATTGAACTTTTTTTTTTTTTTTGTCCTTTGAATAAATATATAATTAATTATATTTAGCAATGCACTAGTTTGGGTTTCAAATTATCAACCATTATGTGTAATTTTGTAGACTAACTTATTCTTATCAACCATAACTTGCGATTTTAGGTCAACAAAAATAGAAGTTTGAAATGAGTGCATCATTTGGGGGTATTTCCAAGTATATATATGGGAATACCATCCTTGTAGATCCGTATGCAAATGCTTTTCTGTTTCTTTGTCATACACAAGTGCTTAATTGGTACTTTGCAAACAGATTAATTTGGACAAGATCATGCCTCAAGAATGCTAACTAGGCACACTTCGGATGGGCGCATGCTTGAAAATAAGACAACGTTTGCATTACAATCCCTAGTCCATTCTCTTATTATCTTGTGCAAATTGTAATCAAAAGACTTGTTAATTCTTCAAGTCCACGGCTAACCCAAAAAAGAAGTTGAGTTGTTATCAAAGTCTCTATTAAATTGACTGATGTTGATCAAGAATCTTGAATTTAGAGTAGATACAGCCAAAAGCTTGACTTGGAAATGTCTTTGATGATCATATGTGTCACGACCCGACTCCCCTAGCGATATTGTCCGCTTTGGGCCCTCTCTGCCTCACGGTTTTGTTTACGGGAGCTCACGAGCAACTTCCAGTGGGTCGTCCCCATCCCGATTGCTTCTAGCCTCAACTAGCTTAACGGGTTCCTAGAATCGAAGCGGTGGCTCCCAAAAGGCCTCGTCTAGGAAGAGAGTGTCCACACATTTAAGCACTTCACCTTTCCTCCCGGCGATGTGGGATTGCTCACCGTTCTTGCTTCCCCAAGACACGGGTCTTACAATCCACCCCTTGGGCCCAGCGTCCTCGCTTGCACACTTCCGCCTCGAGTCCGCTCGATACCATTTGTCACGGCCGACTCCCTAAAGACGATATTGTCCGCTTTGGGCCCTCTCTGCCCTCACGGTTTTGTTTCTGGAGACTCACGAGCAACTTCGGTGGGTCACCCATCACCGGATTGCTCAGCCTCCAACTTCGCTTAACCGGAGTTCCTAAGAATCCGAAGCCGGTGAGCTCCCAAAAGGCCTCGTGCTAGGAAGAGAAGTGTCCACACATTTAAGCACTTCACCTTTCCCTCCCCGAGCGATGTGGGATTGCTCACCGTTCTTGCTTCCCCAAGACACGGGTCTTACAATATGTGTATGTCCCCACTTGTGCAATAGAAGTTCCAATCAGATATCTACACACCCACGCATAACATATCTTTAACTCTCCCCATAAGCTATTCTAGGAATCTAAATTACAATAGGAAAAGAAATATTGTACAACACATAATTACATATTTGTTTCTTAATCCATCCTATGAACATTAGGAAATCATTGACCTTCTTAACACTCCCCCTCAAGTTGGAGAGTGAATGTCGAGAACTCCCAACTTGCGAATCATGGTAGAAAAGGGTTCCTTTCCCAACGGTTTAGTGAATACATCCGCAAGCTGATTTGCCGAAGTAACAAACTTGGTTACAACCGAACCATCCTGTATTTTGTCCCGAATAAAGTGGCAGTTCATTTCTATATGCTTGGTTTTCTCATGGAAAACGGGATTGGCTGCTATATGTAAGGCTGCTTTGTTATCACAATGTAGCATTGCCGGTTTCAATTCAATATTCGTAAATCCTTCAGTAATGAACGTAACCAAGACAACTCACAGCATGT
Organism: Prunus mume; assembly: GCF_029339155.1. Taxonomy (NCBI): domain Eukaryota; kingdom Viridiplantae; phylum Streptophyta; class Magnoliopsida; order Rosales; family Rosaceae; genus Prunus; species Prunus mume. The sequence continues at coordinate 20,242,520 of NC_142701.1, read as the reverse complement.
ACTTGTCATGGCTCTATATTAGGCTTCTCTGAAGAGAGTGACACTGTTTTCTGCCTCTTTGTTCACCAAGAAACAAGTGAAGATCCTAAAAAAACACAATAACCCGTAGTGGATCTATGAGTCATTGGACAACCAGCCCAATCCGAGTCACAAAAAGCTCGCAGCGACAAATCATTTTGAAAAGAGAAAACAAGCCTGTCCTGGAGCACTTTTCAAATAACGCAACACACGCAAGGCAGCTTCCATATGTGGTCTACGTGATGCATGCATGAATCGGCTTAATGCATGTACCAAATACATGATATCAGGCCGAGTAATAGTTAAATAAATTAGGCGTCGCCACAAGTCGCCTATATTGAGATGGATCTCTAAGCAATTCACCTATATCAGAGAGCTTTATGTTTTGCTCCATGGGAAAGTTCACAGGTTTAGCACCCAAAATTCCACCATCCTTCAGAATTTCCAAAGTGTATTTCCGCTGTGAAATAGAAATACCTCTCTTTGATCGAGTGACTTCAATACCCAGAAAATATTTCAAATCCCCCAAATCTTTAATTCAGAAACGACTATGCAAAAATTGCTTAAGAGTGGATATAGCCTTGAGATCATTACCCGTAATAAGAATATCGTCAACATATATCAATAGGGCGGTAAAGGACTTTCCATTCCGACATGTGAATAACGAGTAGTCCGCTTTGGACTGAACATATCCGGCAGCTTGAACAGCTGTTGAGAACTTGGCAAACCATTAACGAGAAGCTTGCTTTAAACCATACAACGACTTGTTGAGGCGACACACCAAGTTCTCCCCCTGTCGCTGAAGACCATAAGGTGGAGACATATAAATTTCTTCATGGAAATCACCATGAAGGAAAGCATTGTTGACATCTAATTGGTGAAGGGACCAATCCTGAGCATTGTTGGCCAGAGCCAATAAACAATGAACAGTAATCATTTTAGCAGGTGAGAGAAAAAGTGTCATGATAATTGATACCTTCCAACTGTGTGTAACCCTTGGCCACCAAACGAGCTTTATAACGCTCTATGGTGCCATCCGAGTGGCGTTTGATTTTATAAACCCAACGACAGGGAGGGAGTGAGAGACCAAGTGTGATTGGCTTCTAAAGCTGCCAATTCAGATTACATGGCGTCCTGCCAGTGTGAATGGGAAGCTGCTTCTGTATAAGAGCTGGGCTCAACATCCTGACTAATAGTAGCAACAAAAGAATGATGTTGTGGTGAGTAACGATGGTAAGAGAGAAAGTTACAAAGAGGATACCTTGTACCTTTGGTGAAACCAGACGACGAAGGCAGCGACGGTTTGGGAGACGTCACTTGGTTGCAAACATAATCACGTAAAGCATGTGGAGGACTGTGATGTCGTTGAGAACGTCGTAAAACTGGTGCAGGAGGGGGCTGAACGACGCCGGTAGGAATGGGTTGATCAAAAGTGGAGGTGGCTGGATGCGAGCGCAGAAGGAGAATCTGGCTGGGTCATTTCTAATGGAGGGACGGAGGGGCTGAACGACGCTGGCAGGAATGGGTTGATCAAAAGTGAAGGTGGCTGGATGTGGAGATGTGGGGAATGAGTCGGAAATAGGAGGGTTAGACACAAAATGAGGAAGGACGGGGGCTGGAGGTGTTGGAATGGATGGAAGGGACGCATAGGGAAAAATAGTTTCATGAAAAACAATGTCACGACTAGTGAAAAATTTATGAGTGGTAAGGTCATAGAGCTTGTAGGCTTTTTGACCAACCGAGTAACCAAGGAAAACACAACGTTTGGCTCTAGGAGCGAATTTATGAGGGACATGCACATCAGTAGCATAGACAAGACACCCGAAAACCTTAAGATGGGAATAGGAAGGGATCTTGCCATAAAGGCGTTCAAAAGGAGTTTGTTGGGAAAGAAGTCGTGTGGGCAAACGATTAATCAAATGTACAACGGTGAGAACACATTCTGCCCAAAAACGCAAAGGGAGATGGGCTTGAAAGCGAAGGGCACGGGCTGACTCAAGGATATGACGATGTTTGCGCTCTACAACCCCATTTTGTTGGGGTGTATAGACACAAGAGTGTTGGTAAGTGGTGCCATTTTGTTGAAAAAAATCTTTCATAGAAGAGAATTCCCCCCCATTATCAACTCGAATATTAGCAATGGATGCAGCAAATTGAGTTTTGACAAAGGAGAAAAAGTTTGTAAGTAAATGTTGTGTTTCACTTTTGTGCTGCATAAAGAATACCCATGTGAAACGAGAATAATCATCCACAATTGTCAAAAAATATTTAGCACCAGAAAAAGAAGGAATTTTGTAGGGGCCCCAAATATCACAATGAATTAACTCAAATGGTCTAACAGACGAAATTGAACTAGCAGAAAAAGGAAGTCGACATTGTTTTGCAAGTGCACAAACATCACAAGCATTATTGGATTTGAAAGGAAAATTGAGCAAATTTTTTGCCATAAAATCTAATCTAGAGGAAGATAGATGCCCTAATCGACGGTGCCACAAGTCAGTGGAAGAGGTGACATGAGAACAAGATGGATGGCTAGCAATGGCAGCGGAGGATCTGAATTTAGGGCTCGATGTTGCTGACGCCAATGCGACCAAGTAATAAAGTCCGTCTCGTTGTTTACCCAAACCAATCGTCGTCTTCGTCGTCAAGTCCTACAAAATACACCAAGAGGGAAAAAAGGTTACAGAACAATTGAGACTTCTTGTAACTTGACTCACAGCCATCAAATCCACCTTGAAAGATGGCACACCAAGCACATTTTTCAGAGAAATAACAGAGTTCAAAGGTAAAGTTCCAGTAGATGTGATTGGAGCCTGTTCTCCACTGGGCATAATAACTGGCGGTAAAATAGTGTTCTGACGACTGTTGACAAGCAAATTTGGAGAAGAAGTAATATGATCGGTTGCACCACTATCGAGGATAGAAAAGAAAAATTGAGATGGCAAAAAAAGAGAGAGCTAGGGTTTGTCTTCCTGCTCTGATACCATGTAAAATAGGGAAGAAAGATATTTGCCTGAATGATTTTCATTGAGTCAGAGGGTGTAACTTTATATAAGAGATTTCCTATAATGATGCTAAGCTATTCTAGGAATCTAAATTACAATAGGAAAAGAAATATTCTACAGCACGTAATTACATTTTGTTTCCTAATCCATCCTATGAACATTAGGAAATCATTGACCTTCTTAACAATCCGCCCCCTATACATGTGTATATATATATATATATATATATATGGATTCCTCAAATAATTTTAATTGGTACTTTGCAAACAGATTAATTTGGACAAGATCATGCCTCAAGAATACTAACTAGGCACACTTCGGATGGGCGCATGCTTGAAAATAAGACAACGTTTGCATTACAATCCCCAGTCCGTTCTCTTATTATCTTGTGCAAATTGTAATCCAAAGACTTGTTAATTCTTCAAGTCCACGGCTAACCCAAAAAAGAAGTTAAGTTGTTATCAAAGTCTCTATTAAATTGACTGATGTTGATCAAGAATCTTGAATTTAGAGTAGATACAGCCAAAAGCTTGACTTGGAAATGTCTTTGATGATCATATGTGTATGTCCCCACTTGTGCAATAGAAGTTCCAATCAGATATCCACACACCCACGCATAACATATCTTTAACTCTCCCCATATAATAATATATATATATATATATATATATATATACGGATCCGCCCCCTATATACATATACATATATATATATATATATATATATGGATTCCTCAAATAATTTTATTTGAAGGAAACCTTTTAGAATCTCGCATGAATTTTTTTTCAACGATACAAATCATCTCTACCACAAAGATAACCCATCTCTTCCCTAGGAGCAACGACTTGGGATCTGCATTGGTCCAGCGTGTGCGCTGCACTACCTTCACAAAGGAGCAATGTGTACCATCATTCACCTTGACGTGAAGAGCACAAACATTTTGTTGGACGAGAAATGGGTGGCTAAGGTTTCAGATTTTGGATTGTCGAAAATGGGAACCACCACCATGTCCAACGCCCACATTAGCACGGTGGAGAGGAGGCAGATGAGCCTGGCTGAATGGGCCAAGACTTGTCATCGCGATAGGGCACTTAATGAAATCATTGATCCATGCTTGAAGGGCAAGATTGCAGCCCTATGCTTTAATAAATTCGTTAAGATCGCAATGAGTTGCATGAATGATAATGGGCTTGAACGACCATCCATGGATGACGTTGTGAGGGGGCTTGAGTCTGCTTTGAAGCTTCAACAGAGTGCTGAGGATGATTTGGAATATAATATTATTGAAGCCAATATTGAAGATGAGGTTCCATTCATCAAACACCGGGATGGGGTTAGTGAACAAAGTTGTCCAACTAACCAATCCATTATAAGGATTTCCGAGACAATCTTCTCTGAGATCAACAATCCATATGGGAGATGATCGATGAGATCAACAACGTTTTTATTGAAATGAGAACAATCGGGCTTCAATATCATGGCATAGCCTGTACAAATTTACATACAATCAATATGTGACTTGGAAGTTGCGAGTGCATTAAGATCCTAACACTATTCGTGGTTTTGTTACTGTCAAAAACTTATTCCTCATTTTTTTCTTTTCGCTACGTAAAAATATATTCTTCATTGATCATGCGTAATAGATTCCTTTTCCTTGGAATTGTTAGAAAGTACATATATAGTTGAATATGAAATGAACTTCAATTTTCTTAGGGTGGTCAGATTTTCAATTTTCTCTTTTGATTAAATATATGGTTAATTACATTTCCAATCCTTGTGGTTTAGTTAAAAAAGTATTAACCATCATGTGCAATTTTGTATGATAATGTATCTCATCAAAACTTAATCCTGCTACTTCAACTCCTGACCCCATACCAATCCAACTACTAATCTAATCCAACCTTACTTACCAAACATGACCGAATGCATATGCTTGTATCTTATCAAAATGCACCATCCTTTTGGTTCCCAAATGTTAAAAACATGACATAACTTGTAAACACAAATAAAACTTTGATCTTACTAAAGTGCATCAATTGCGTTGGCCATTGATATATATATATATATGTAGAAATACCATTCTTGTATCATATGCACGTGCTTTTCTGTTTCTCTTTCGTATACAATACAAGTGCTTAATTGGTACTGAGCAGTGAATGACCCACTAAGAGCATCTTCAACAGTTTTGGAATTCTAAATTCCATGAAATTAAACTTTCTTGCAATTGGTTATACAAAACATTAAATGTATTTGTATGATAGTTTGTAACATTATTTAAAGTGAGCATCGTTATTAACAAGTAAAATAATCTAAGTTAGAATATGCGTTGTCTTGTCTTCTCAATCCTCCATTTTCAATGGCCAAATGAACCATACTGTGCCCAGAAGTGTAAACTGATAAAAACAGGGCATCAACATGACAAATGTTAGGATTGATAGTGACCATCATTGGGCATCAACATGATAATGGGATTGAACGGCAGTCGATGACTGACGTTGTAAGGGAGCTTGAATTTGCTTTGAAGCTTCAACGGAGTGCTGACAACGATATGGACTTCAATATTGTTGAAACCAATATTTGTGAAGATGAGGTTGCCTTCATCAAAGAAAAGGAAGGGTCTGGTAAAAGTGAGCGAGTTGTGCGACCGACGAATCCATTAAATTGATTCCTGAGACAATCTTTTCTGAGATCAACAATCCGGATGGGAGATGATCGATGAGCAACAACATTTTTAATGAAATTAGAATAACCTGGCCACAATTAATGGGATGATTATGTATGATGACTTATGTGAGTTGGCATAATCAATCACTTAAGTATATTAATTTTGTTTAAACTCTTACTCTATCTATAATAGGAGAGGTAGTGTTAAGGTTTGTTCAATATAAAAGAATCGGTCACTCCTCTCATAATACACGAGTTGTATATCGTGCTTGACTTATTGATAGATCATTCCCATAGTTACCATGTCTTCTTCACTGAGTATAAAGCAATCGATAATTCGGCTTTTATTCCTGTTTATTGTGTTTAACTTCAGTTATGCTTACATGTGGTATCAGAGCCTAACAATTAAAACCTTGAATTCACATGATTAATTAATTAATTAATTTTTTTTTTCTAACCAGCTGCTTGGAAACTAGTTGTTTAAAGAAACAATTGAATTGAGAGCATGAATTTTATTTTTCAATCTGTTGTTCCGTACAATTATCATGCTGGTACTAACCAATTGCAACAGGTCGAGTTTTGAAGTTTTTTTTTTTCAATGTTGTTTCTGATTGGAAAATAATGTAGATGTTTACAAAATCATCACCAAATTTTTTATTGAGTTCGATTCAATTAAGTGATGATTCTTGAATTTTTTTAAATACATTAACAAACACCAGGATTGATTGACTCATTCAATGTTTTGGCTGGTGGCTTAATGTTTTTTTAAGGTATTAAAAAAAATACAAATTTATATATAAACCTAATCCTAGACATGTATTTATAAAAAAACCCAAATACTATTTAAACATAGAAACACACCCAAAATCAACCCCAAAATCAACAATTAATATTGTATATTTTTTGGGTGTGTTTATCAATGGATTTTGAGTGTGTATAATGATGGGTTTTGGGTGTTTTTATAAAGTGTTTTGGGTGTTGGGTTTTTTATAATTTCAGCCTCCATTTTGAGTGTTTTAGTGAAACTCCCTAAAAAAAATTATGTTTGTTACACATAAACTTGATATGTTTAAAATTCTTTTGGACCAATTGAATAATCTACCAAAGTGGCTTATTTGATGTTATTATTAGGGGTGGGCATATAAACTGGAAAACTGGAAAACCGAACCAAACCAGATGAAAAAAAACCGAAAAACCGAGTTGATTAAAAAGTCAACAAAATCGGACGGACCAGTTCAAACCGGTTTGGTTCTAGTTTTACACAAGATAGCACCGGATTGGACCGAACCGGACCGGCTGTATTAATTAATTTATTTAAAATATTCTATACTTAAGCCCAATTCTCCTTAACCCAAATAAAAAGCCAGCCCATATACCTTTTATTTTCAAAGCCCATTCCATAACCCTACTTCACCTCTCTCTTCTATTTTTCCTTTACCCGAAGCCAGTGTCTTTTCAGTCATTCTTTTCACTCTTTTCACTCTTTTCAGCTTTCTTTTTTCTTTTTATCCCTCTCTCTCTCCACCTTCCCTTTTTCTTTTCTTTTCTTCATTCTTCTCTCTGCGACTTCTCTCATTCTCTCCCCTCCATTCCCTTTTCTTTCCTTTTCCTTTTCTTTTCTTCTTTCTTCTTCTTCTCTGATACTTCTTTCTTTCTCCTCTTTTCCTTTTCCCTTTTCTTTTCTTCTTTTTCTTCTTCTCTGCGACTTCTCTCTGTCCCCCCGTTCCTTTTTTTTTTTCTTTCTTCTTCTCTGCGACTTCACTCTCTCTTTCTCTATGCCTTTTTTTTTTCCTTCTCTGCAACTTCACTCTCTCTCTCTCTCTCTCTCTCTCTCTCTCTCTGTGATTTGATGAAGAGGATGAAAGGGGTTCTTGCTATGGAGCCTTCTTCATTTGCTGGTAACGAAGATCCTAAGACTAGATTCAAGCATCAGAGTCTCATGCAAGGAGAAATCTGGTGTGTTGTAATTTTTTTTTTTTTGGGTTTTGTTTATGATTTCTGGTTTACCTAGCATTGGATTGTCTAGGGTTATTTTGCTGCCAAGCGATTTGAGAATGAAAGCAAATATCAAATATTTTGGATCAATTTTTTTTGGGTTTCAGAGAAGTAAAAATTGCTTAATTAGATTTAAGTTTTTATTTTTTATTTTTTCCTTATTCTCCGCTGATCTCCCTCTTTATTTATTACTGTGTATGTGACTTGCCAGAGAACCGGCTCAAACCGGAAAACCGGACCGGAAATAGCCAGTTTGGCTTGATCCGGTTTCTCTCTTGTTTTTCTTAAAAAATCAGACCGGACCGGACTGGATAAACAGTACCAGTTCCGATTTCGGTGTGAGCTGCAAACCTGACCGAACCGGACCATGCCCAACCCTAGTTATTATGAAAGAATTATGAAAGAACTCTTTTGGGCCCCCTCTAACATCAATTCATGGCTCTGCCACTGACAACAAGGAAGGTAATTCAAACTCAAGTATAGAGTGGGGATCAAATATGCTCTAGCCAACTTGGGTACGTCTGCAGTGCATTATCTCTTTAGCAAAGTGCTTTTGCACTCCACAACTTCCAACTATTGCAAATTGGTTGTGGGGTTGGAATTTTGAACCAATTGGTAATGAAGGTTAGTGATCCAACCCCTTATGAGCCCTCACAAAATTATTTATTTAACTTTCTGATATAAGGTAATTCTTCATATCCTCACACATGCTTCATGTGTGGTGAATTGGAGTGGGGAAGGGAGGCTGCCACCAATGGGGCGGATGGCTGCTAGGGATTTAATTGCTTCTGGCAAATAAGATCAATTTGAACAAAATCAGCATTTGTTATATATAGTTGAATATGAATTGAACTTAAATTTTCTTTGGGTAGTTAGATTTTCAGCTTTTAAAAAAATTAATATATATTTTAATTAAACTAGAATTTTGATTTTTGTCCTTTGAATAAATATATGACTAATTATATTTTGCAGTGCACTAGTTCGGAGTTCAAATTATCAACCATTATGTGCAATTTCGTAGAATAACTTACTCTTATCAACCATAACTTGCGATTTTAGGTCAACAAAAATAAAAGTTTGAAATGAGTGCATCAATTGGGGTTATTACCAAGTATATATACGGGAATACCATCCTTGTGGATCCGTATGCAAATGCTTTTATGTTTCTTTGCCATACACAAGTGCTTAATTGGTACTTTGCAAACAGATTAATTTGGACAAGATCATGCCTCAAGAATACTAACTAGTCACGTTTTGGATGGGCGCATGTTTGAAAATAAGACATCGTTTACATTATAGTCCCCAGTCTGTTCTCTTATTATCTTGTGCAAATTGTAATCCAAAGACTTGTTAATTCTTCAAGTCCACGGCCAACCCAAAAACGAAGTTAAGTTGTTATCAAATTGAATTGACTGCTGTTGATCAAGAATCTTGAGTTTACATTATAGTCCCCAGTCTGTTCTCTTATTATCTTGTGCAAATTGTAATCCAAAGACTTGTTAATTCTTCAAGTCCACGGCCAACCCAAAAACGAAGTTAAGTTGTTATCAAATTGAATTGACTGCTGTTGATCAAGAATCTTGAATTTAGAGTAGATGCTGCCAAAAGCTTGACTTGGAAAAGTCTTTGATGATCATATGTGTACAGTGAATGTCCCCACTTGTGCAATAGAAATTCCACTTAGAGATCCACACACCCACACGTATCATATCTTTAACTCTACCTATGTGTATATATATGTATCATGAACATGCATATAATAACCCAAAGCATCAAACAAACACACCTTGATACAATTACCATGATGAAACCAATTCTCAGCACTCATCTCTACTCTTCCTTGTTTCTGCACATGATCGTTGTCACCATATTCGTCGCCGGAGATTCGCCACCTATCTATAAGCCAGTCGAAGATATCACCGTCAATTGTGGCTCTTCTGGCAACAGATTCAATGACCGTGATCAGCGAAATTGGCCTGGAGATATCGACTCAAAATTTTCACCCTTTGATCGCCAGCCAGTTGGCAACACATCCATATCCAAAGTAGCACCTCATTCGTACACCGTCCCACAAGTGCCTTACGCTACAGCTAGGCTTTCTCACTCTGAATTTACCTACAGATTTTTTAACCTCACCCCCGGCCAAAAGTTCGTCCGTCTGTATTTCTACCCAGCTTCATACCCCGACTTTGATCCCTCCAAAGCCCTCTTCTCTGTCAAAGCCGGTGGTTTTACCCTTCTCCACGAATTCAATGCGTCAGTCACTGCTGCTGCTTCTGGGCCGGAGGAGACGGTATACAGAGAATTCTGTATGAACATTAAGGAAGAAGAAGAACCTAGTCTAAGCATCACGTTCACTCCAAGCAAAGCAATCCAAGATGCCTACGCGTTTATTAACGGAATTGAAATTGTATCAATGCCCGTCAATTTTTACTACACTCCACCCGAAGATACACGTGGGATTCAATATGTAGGCAATGAAATCAACTTTCGTATCGAAAACAGCACTGCTCTGGAGGCGGTGTACCGAATCAATGTGGGCGGTAGCGCACTCTTTTTTGATAAAGACACTGGAATGTACCGCAATTGGAATGCTTATGGAGACGAGCAAAGTCACTTGGAAGAGTTGAGTCTTGAGCATAGTGTTATGCCGCAAAATGTTAGTATCCAACTCCATTTTGTCAAAATCAAAGAGTACTCTGCTCCAAAAGAAGTTTACCAAACCGCTCGGGCAATGGGCAACGACACAACCATAAACAAGAGCTACAACCTGACATGGCAATTTCCTGTTGATTCCAATTTCAATTACCTGGTTAGGCTTCATTTTTGTGAGTTTCAGGATGGAATTTGGGAGGTCGGAGATCAAGTGTTTCTAATTTACCTGGGTAATATACCTGCTGAAAAAACAGCGGACATAATTGACTGGAGTGGCGGGAATGGGTTTCCAATATACAGAGACTACTTGGTGTCCAGGCACCTTCCAAGCTCAACTGGAACTGGAAGCAAGGCGAAAGTGAATCTCACCATCACACTGCAGGCAAACCCACATGATTGGAGGACTTTAATCAGCGATGCAATGTTGAATGGTCTCGAAATCTTCAAACTCAACAACTCAGACGGCAATCTCGCGGGACCCAACCCCGATCCACCTCCTATGGACCCAACAAATACGACGTCGTCGTCAGGCCCAGAAAAAGCCAAGTTGAGGAATACTCCTTTGCTGGCTATTGTTGCTGGTGTAGTTTCCACCACAATTGCACTGCTTTTTGTTCTAGGGTTATTCTTGGGTTTCAGGCGACGACAGAAACTCAAGGTCTATGGTGCTGGCTCCACCCGCGGAGCAACCAACTCAACCAAAAGTCGGCGCTCATCCTTGCCGTCCGATTTGTGTCACTACTTTTCCTTGGCGGAGATCAAAGACGCCACCCGAAACTTCAGCGAAATTTGTATTATTGGGCGTGGCGGGTTCGGTAACGTTTACAAAGGGTACCTCGATGGTGCGGCCACCCCCGTTGCGATCAAACGGCTGAAACCCGAGTCATCACAGGGGGCCCACGAATTCAAGACGGAGATCGAGATGCTGTCCCACTTACGGCACCGTCATTTGGTATCGCTGATTGGATATTGTGCGGATGAAGGTGAGATGATCTTAGTGTATGACTTCATGGATCGTGGAGCTCTCAGCGACTATCTCTACCACAAAGATAACCCATCTCTTCCCTGGGAGCAACGACTTGAGATCTGTATCGGGGCAGCGCGTGGACTGCACTACCTTCACACAAGTGCGCAGTACACTATCATTCACCGAGATGTAAAGAGCACGAACATCTTATTGGATGAGAAATGGGTGGCTAAAGTCTCGGATTTTGGGCTTTCAAAAATGGGAACCACCAGCGTGTCCAAGACCCACATCAGTACAATGGTGAAGGGTAGTTTTGGGTATTTAGACCCAGAATACTACCGGCGTAACCAATTGACAGAGAAGTCCGACGTGTACTCTTTTGGCGTGGTGTTATGTGAGGTATTATGTGCGAGGCCGGCTTTCTTACGAACAGCGGAGAAGAAACAGATGAGTTTGGCTGAGTGGGCCAAGAGCTGTCATCGGGAAGGGACACTTGATCAAATCATTGATCCGAGCTTGAAGGGTAAGATTGGAAAAGCGTGCCTGAATAAGTTTGTTGAGATGGCGATAAGTTGTATTCATGATAATGGGATCCAACGGCCGTCGATGAATGACGTGGTGTGGGGGCTTGAGTATGCATTGCAGCTTCATCAAAAAGCGGAGAGAGATTTAGATTTCAAGGGTGAAGACGAGGTTGCATTAATGAACGATAATGATGTTGCACCTGGGTTTAGTACGAGTTGTTGTTGGGAAGAAGAAGACACGTCGAATTCATTGAACACTAGTGGGCTGGCCAAATTAAGCAGTAGTGACCAAAATTCTACTACTAACGAATCGATTAAAGGGATGTCTAGGATAGTGTTTTCTGGGATCAACGATACCGATGGGAGATGATATTTATTTGTATTAATATGTGCCTTTTTTCTTTGGTCGAGCTTGTAATTTGGTTTTTTCTTATATTCTGTGAATGAATTCATTAGTTAAACTTTCCAAGTAGAGTTATTGTCTGTTCATTTTTCATGACAAATGTTGACGCGAAAAAATGGTTCGGCACTTTTCCGAGCGGCTTAGTGATTTTATTTTTCCTTCGGTATGCTATAGGCCTCGGTAGGGCATTATACATGTAAAATAGCAGCGCAGGTAAGTCCTAGAACAGGTGTGATATCGGCGAAGGCTCTCACGCTTAAGTAAGTACAGTTTAGTAAGTTTGAACTATGGATCGATGCGGTATCAGTGAGTTACGATTGATTCTCCAGAGTTGGGATAGTTGTCTCTTTTATAGGCCGGGAGGTGTCAATTTGTTTAGAGTTTCGAGTGGGGTGTAGCGTCATTGTTGGAACTGCTGGCGCGTGTCCTCGGGGTGAGGTTGCTCTAATGGTGGGACCGTGGGAATCATACCAAGATAGATGCTGAAAGCTCCTAGCTCGTTTGGTCAGCGTGTCCGATATTCATTGGCTGTTCATTTGGTATAAACAGAGTCCAAGTCCTCTTGCGAGTTCTCGGAAGGATTTGAGTTGTCTTGGAAGGGATGCCGTCCTACCGCAGTTCGATGGCGTAGATTTAGTGGAAGGGCTCAACTTTGGCTCTTTTGTTCTTGCTCGTTCGGGTGCGTCGGGAAGTCGAAGGTCGCGTCGAGTGGATGGGTGAGGGACAATCGGCGCTTGTCTTCAGCGCCTCGCGTGCCGCCGCCATCCCACCATACGATGGGTGACACGTGGCGAGAGTAATCATGGTGCGCGCGCGCATGTCGCCGTTTGGTTTTCAGAGGTATACCGTGCGACCCTCTCCTATAAATAGAAATGACCCCAAAGGCGAAATCACTTTGCGCCGTGAAGCTAAAGCTCTGTTGAAGGCGATTTCCGGCAGAGCTTTCGGTATTCAAGGCGATTTCCGACAAGGGCTAACGGTAACGTGCGATTTCCGGCATTACAAACGGTAGGAAGGCGATTTTGTCAAGACGATCTAAAGCGCAGATTCGCGTTTCATTTTCAGAGTTTGAACTAAGGTACCGTTCGGCACCTCCACTTTACTCTCTTACATATCTTAAGAGTTACGTCCTTCCTTGGTTTGAACTAGGTGACCATAGGGTTCTATTTGGTAGTCTAGTCGCCATAGGTAGTGATGTAGGGATCGGTAGGATAGCATCCGGCATGAGCCTTGATTTTCTTTTTCCCTGTTTTTGTAGATGTCTGATAGCGAGTCATTCTCCGAGCGTGAGCCCAAAGCGTTCGATGAGAGTCATCGAAAGGTCTCTTGACTCCGATGGTGAAGCGGGGGCCTGATCAGGATGGAAGTGATACCGATGTTGAGATACTCGGTGAAGGGGGCTCCCAACACGACATCGGAAAGGGGCTAATGACCTCTCCGGTGCCGTTGTCCATTGTCTATAGCGACGGTCGCCATGGGGTCTAGGCATGCCTGGGGAGCGAGCTAGTCGCCGATCGAGGCCTCCACTTTCGGCCGTGGAGAGTCACCACGAACCATCTCTCCGGCCGAGGGTTTGGTAGTCTATCCCGGCAATCCTAGGGTGCCAATGGGAGTTAGAAGGAGCTCGTCTTGTGATTATTGGAGCCTAACGGGATCAGACGAGAGAAGATTGCGAGGTTTTGTCTTTGAGTACTTTATACCAGATCGGTAGGCATGAGGATCCCAAATCCTACCGAATCTCGCATCAGAAGAATGGCGAAGTCTTTTTCACGGACATACTTTTGCAAGGGGTGAGGCTCATTACGCAGCCCGCCGTTCAGAGAATCCTCCCAACTTCGGGTAGCGCTTATGGGTGTGGTCACGACCGGCATGGTGCGACGAGGATAGCATTCGTCGAGCAGTTCTCCCATCTGCAGCGTGCGTCACAGTCAAGAGTACATCGATCCGCGGATTGGGTTGAGGCTAAGCGCTGAAGGCTACGAGCAACGGGCCATTTTGTCAATGCCGTGCCAACCTCCCGAAGGCGTGGAGAAGCGGCGGGTGCTTTTGTCCGTGTGTTTGGAGTCGCCTCGGGACATCCGTTTGTTTCCACATTCCCACCACGTTCCAAATTGCGGTGAGGCTAATCCTATCGCTTCATTCATGCGCCTCCTAGGTGTGTCTTCCTTCGAAATGTTAATTCATGCTTTCCCTTTTTGTGCGAGAGTAAATTAAGCAGCCGTAGAGCGCTACACAAGCGGAGATCCGACAGATCGAGAGGGTGGTGAAGGTCCTAGCCGTGAGAGAGGATTTATCCGAAGTTCCTCTTCACCACCAATCTTATCAAAGCTCAACTTGTCAACCTGCGAAGTAAGTGTACTTGCTCATTTCGACATAGTTTATGGCCGTAATAGGAAATCTGGCCGATCTTTGCTCTACGTGATGACGAAAGAAAAACGCCAGGCGAAGAGGATGAGCAGTCCTCAAGCGGCGCCTCATGCTCGGCATGCGGGGAAGAAAAGGAGGCGGCATGCGGGATCGGCACCGACGTCTTCGGGAGAGATTGACCCGATGACCTAAACCTCAACAGCGTCATCGTCGGATGAGCGAATCAGCGCATCTGGCGGCGCTGCGGTCCGTCTCGGCGAAGTATGGCTGCGAGTACCTCCTCCAAAGCTTGCGGCAAAAGGCGATCCGCAGTCGTCTGGGCCTATCCGCTCAAAGCGCGGGCGACATGTCGAGCTGCCGGGCCATCTTCTTCTTGAGGACGACGAGGCACCTCGGCTATCACCCTGCCTGTCCTTCAAAGGCGGTCCAGTTTGTGAACGACATGATCCTCGGTTCACAAATGGGCTGTCCGAGATCGAGGACCTCGAAGCTCATTCGGGAGGAGGCGGCCGCGCCTTCCGTCTTCAAGCTTCGGTAAGGGCTTAACATTTCTCAGCCTTTTCCTACCGTATCTTTCCCTCATTGTCTAACATTTTCCTTTGCTTTTCAGGCCTCAATGGACATGTGGCTGTGCGTCAAGCGAGCTATTAGCGCCACCAAAAAGGCGAAGAAGGCTTATGAAGATGGTAGAGCAAAGGTTGCGAGAATGGTAAAGCCATCAAGCTCGAGCGAACAGCGAAGGACATGCGGTTGCCAGGTTAAAGTTTATCAAGCCAAGCTCGGTGAGATGTCGGCACCTTGGGCGGCGCGCGAATAGCAAGGAGGCTGCTGGAGTCGAAGGCGATCGTGGCCTTTGGGGAGTCGGGCGGTCGGGCTTAGAGATCGGGTCGCCGTCCGGGGCGATACTGGGGTACCGTCGGTCTACTGAGTTTCTACCTTGTTTGACAAGGAAGTGGGCTCGGAAATGGCGGACCTGCTCTCTACTAGCTTTCAAGCGGTACAACCGGGAAAAAGCAACCTTAACTTCATTGCTTGATCCTCCCCCTCTTCCTAAAGGCATAAGAAGAAATGGTCGAGAGTACGAGGAAAGGATGCCCTGAAGAGGCTCACTTGATCAGGAGGAACTGGAAGCGATGGGGTTCTTGTCGAACAGATAAGGCCGCCGCCTTTGACAAAATCTTCGTGCGCTCTGCAATGATAATCTTCTCCAAAAGTTTCTTCTCATTTTCAACTAAAGCTGGTTGAGCTCTTGGAGATGATAAAAGATTACGAAGTGGAGGGCGTCCCGGGAGAGCCCGGTGCCTGATCACAAGGAGGAAGAGACTGCCGTTTGATCTTTGTTTAAGTTTTTATTAAATGTAATATGTAGCTTTACTTTAAGTATGATTGACTTAAGGCTTTGATGCCGAGGGCATCCTTTAATTCAAGCACTTTTATTTTCATTTAATCAAGTAGCTTTACTTTCGGTATGATTGACTTAGCTGCCGTAAGCTCTCTTGCAAGCTAACCTCAGGGTTGAAACTAATCATCGATTCTTCGTCGGCGGGCGATTTGCCTAACTAGCCGTAGAGCTAGCATAAGATTCAAATTAACCTTTCAAGTGACGACGGCTAAATAAGGTGATCTTAAAGTTTCTTAAAGTTTTTTAACAAGCTTAGTAAAAGACAAGTTAACCCTCCGTTGGTAGGAAAGGATGCCGTGGTACCTCAATTGCCGAAGGAAATAAAAGGATTTTAGAATACAGACGGCTTGCGACTGATGGTCTCTACTCGTCTTTTTGAAAAAAAGAAAAAGAATATACCAATGTTGCAGTATAAGCGCAAAGCCTTTTCATTAATAGTTGCCGAAGGCAAAGATGCATTTGGAGTTCGTTTTACAATTGAAAACCTGCCGTAGGCTAGGGAACTCTACATTACCAGTAGGCTGTGAGCAGAAATAAGCCGAAGGCTTTAACAATGTTTTCTACATGTCGTAAGCTAAGTGACTTCATTTGAAGTAGTATTTCAGATGCTCTACGTTCCAAGGATGACTGAGGGTCTTTCCATTGGAGTCTCTGAGTCGATAAGTCCCCGATCTCTCGGATACCGATGATTTCGTAGGGTCCTTCCGGAAGGTCCGAGAGTTCCTTAGGATTCTTAGTTGCCGAGAGAGACTTTTCGCATGACCGGTCTCGGTCGAAATAGCGGGATCCGACCGCTGAGTCATAGTCACTGCAGAGACCCGCTTGTAAGCTTAGAAGGTTGGCTTGTGCTCGGTGTTCTTGAGTAGGTCGAGGCTCAGCGGCGCCTCATCGTTCGCCTTTGGTCAAAGCTTCCGTTCGGTAGAAGGCTCCCGATTTCCACCGAACTACCGGAGCCAAAAGCTATGGATGAACGGTGTTTTCCGATTGTCGTTCTGTAGGATGTCCGGATATCCCATAACGTCTCGGAAGCTTCTCGGCCGGGCTCATTTGGCTTTGTCAAGTCGTGCCAAGCTTCAATAGCTTCTTAACAATTTTATTCATTACTTGACTTGGCGTTCGATTGGGGGTGGTGGCGAAGCAAACAGTTGATCTTGAGGTCGAATCAGAACTCTCGAAGACCCGAATCAAGCGCGCTGCGTTATCCGTGACGATAACGTGGGATGCCAAATCGGCAGCTAATGTTCGTCAAACGAAATCTTCAACTCTGGCTGCCGTTATTGTTGCTAAGGCTTTGGCTTCTAACCATTTGATGAAGTAGTCCACGACAACCACAGCGTATTGACTGACCCTTGCCTTCTGGCATCGGACCAATTAGGTCTAACCCCGTTAGGCGAATGGCCACGCGGCTTACAATCGGTGAGTGGCTCGGCAAGAATGTGAGGGACGCTACCGAACCGTTGGCATTTGTCACACTTCTTGACCAACATGTTTGCATCTTGTGCGAGTCGGCGAAATATCCTTGTCGGAAGACTTTGTGTCTGAGCGATCGGGATCCTGAATGGTCACCGCAGACTCCGTTGTGGATCTCGAAGGATGTAGTCCCCGCTCTCGGTTAGGCGTTTTAGATACGGCGTGGTGTAGCCTCGCCAGTGCTGAACATCGCCGTGTCGTATCTTGCCGATCGTAGCAGGCTTCCGAGCTTGGGACTTATCGGTCGGAAGGATTCATTTGTCGAAAGCATAGATTGAAGACATCCTGTGTCTTACCGTAAATGCCGGTACACAGCCTCGCAGGTTATCGTGGCTTGGTGGGGATAATATCTCCACCGTACCTTTCTTCGATCTTGTCATTTATTGCCGAAGCTAAATGCGAGAGCGCATCGACGTCGTTTTCTCGACACGGGATCGCCGATCTTGTAGGCATGAAATTTTTGCGAGGAGTTGGTGAACCGCTGCGATAGATAAGCCGACATGAGGCATCCTTGGCTGCGAAGTGCGTTATCGATTCTGACAATGAGAGTCATGTGAATGCCGATCCGCATCTCGCGCTCCATGCTCTTGACTAGCAGAGGCCGGCCAAGAGAGCCTCATACTCGCCTCGTTATTAGAGGTCAGGAAGTTGAATCGCAGAGCATATTCGACTTTGCCACCGTCCGGTGGTTAACACTAAGCCGCACCACAGCCTTTGGGTTTGCCGAGCCATCCACGCAGAATCCAGAGAGGACGGAGTGTCAAAGCGCTCGGCATCTATTTTCTCCGCAAGAGGATAACGTCGGAAAGGATGTTTCCGATAGTGCGAGGAGGTGTGAGCTCGGAGATGAAGTCGGCGACGGCTTGACCTTTTGCGAGCCTTGGCTTGAATCGTATGTCAAATTCTCCCAACTCGATTGCCCATTTGACCAATCGGCTCAGCGTTTACGGCTTTGGAGTACTGAAGAGGGCTGGTTTGTCGAATGCGGTGATGATCTTGTGCGCTTGGAAGTATAGGCGAAGCCGGCGTCCGAGACGACCGGGGCAGTGCTATTGCTCTGGGTGGGTACCGCTCTGCGCTCTGGGGGCCTTGCTTGACATAGAAAATCGATAGCTCTACCTTCTGCGGCTTCCGTATCAATGCGGTGAGCCGACGACGTGTTGGATGAAGGTATAGGAGGAGGACTTCTCCGGGAGCGGTTTGATAATAGCGGTGCCTTGCTCATGTAGTTCTTCAAGTTTTGAAATTCTTGGTCACATTCGGAGTCCATGCGATATGATGTTGCCCCCTTTCAAGGCTTTGAAGAACGGCACGCACTTGTCGTAGCCTTGGAGATGAAGCGTGTCGGGGCGCGACACACGTCCGGTAAGGCTTTGAATGTCCTTCTGTGTCTTGCTTTCCATGTCAATTATGGTTTTGATTTTCTCGGGATTAGCCTCGATTCCCTTTGCCTGATCATGAATCCGAAATTTACCGGAAGATACACCGGCGCACTTTGTTGGGTTGCCTCATTCGTAGTCCTTTAGTTATACTAACATGAGGGCTAGGTTTTCCAGATGCCCCCCTCCGGCTTTTTACCAACATGTCGCTGACATATACTTCCATAATGCCGCCATGTGCTTAGCAAAATCCGCTTGACGAGCCATTGATAAGTTGCCCCGTGTTCTTAGTGTCAAAGGGCATGACGTTGTAACAATACAAACTGCGGTGGTGATGAATGCCGTATGCTCTCTATCGGTAGGGTCCATGAAGATCTGTTGTATCCTGAATAGGCATCCATGAATCTGACAGCACCGTGTCCCGGCGGTGGCGTCGGCGAGCTAGTCGATTCTCGGCAAGGGAAATTGTCCTTCTGACAAGCTTTATTAGTCGGTATAGTCCCGACGATACGCCATCCTCCTTGGCCTTCCGAACCATGGCTGAGTTGCGCCGAATGCGTAGCTTCCGATAAAGCCGATGGCTTTGAGCTTGTCAACTTCGACCGCATCGCCTCGTACCATTCGACATCATATGAACGGCGCTTCTACGGCCGGTTTATGGGTGGTGGAGATCTTGAGCTTGTGGTCGATGGCGTCAGGGTGATATCGGGCATATCGTCGTAAGACCAGGCGAAGACCTCCGCTGCGTAAAGAAGTCGATGAACTATCTTCGAGGTCATGATCTAGGTTGGTGCGATTTTTACCCACCGATCGGGAAAATCCTCGTTTAGGACCATGGTTTCGAGCTCTTCGGCTGGCTGCCCACCGGCGCTGGCGTTTCCTCCTGGGTCATTTATGGGCCCGCCACGTCGGTAGTCGTGCACAGTCATGGCTTCCATTGGTGGCTTGCAAGCTACCGACTTAAAGGTTGTGGCATAGCACCGTCGTCGCAGTGTTGGTAGCCGTCACCCCGGATGACGCCTTTATGCCGTTACGTGTAGGGAACTTCATCAACAACATGTGAGGGGATAAGTGGGCTTTGACCCTGGTGAGTGTCGTTCGCCCTATGATGACGTTGTATGCCGTTGGGCAGTCGACAATGAGGAATTGGTCGTAGGTCATTGTTTTCCTAGGGCGGTGATATGCCGACTAGCTGACTAGATCCCCAGAAAAAGCTGAGGAGGTGCGTTATTTGCCGATTGACAATGCTGCCGGTAATTCCTAGCCCTTTGAACGATCGGCAAAAATTATATTCACCGAACTCCGGTGTCAATCAAGCACGCCGACCTACATCGTAGTCGGCGATCTCGGCCCGAATGATCATTGGGTCATCGTGGGGATAAATGATCCCTTCCTCTTCTTCTTCACAATATGATGGGCTCCCACCCCACTTTCGGGACTTTGCGGCACCGATCGTCTTCTATGCCGAAGACCTGAGGTAGTGAGCGGCGCGCACACATCTTATTTCATTGAGCGGTTAGAGGGTCCCGCCAGTGGGGCCTCCGATCGTCCGATCATGTTGATCTGCCGATTCGCATTGATGCCGGTGCTCTGTGGTGGCTTGGCGATGTATTGATCCAACTTTCCTTCCTGAATTAGGCGCTCAACGATCTTCACGACTAATGCAGGTCTCGTTGTTGTGGTTGTTCTGCCGGTGGTATAGGCGAATTTGCCGATGTCCCGATTGTATCCCGCCGATTGGGCTTTGGTTGGTTGGCTTCGGATTTGGTCATGCTCGTTCATCGTAACGGTCTCGTATGTAGTGTTCAGCAGGTGAAGACTTCCTGGCACGATCGTGATTCGGTAGAGGCGCACGGTGGTCGTTCATTGTATTTCCGCGTCCATTTCTTCGAAGTTTCCCACGACGACTATCACGGTCCGTCCCTTCCGCTTGTGCCCCGCCGCCAAGAATCGCCGTTCGCCGCTCCCGGATAACTCTTGGTTGCGACTCCTCCTTCCCCAGTGAAGGCGGGTTTGGAGTTGAAATATTCAGCCGCATGAGCTGCCGCTGCTTCATCAACTCGTCATATGTGCGCTAGTTACTATGTGCACGAGATACCGGAAATGAGAGGACCAAAGGCCACTTTTGAAGGCACCGTAGGCTGCCCTATCGTTCGTTTCTGGACACCTCGAGTATTCATGACTGAGCGCGCAGCATACTCCCGTAGGAGTTCGTCTTCTCTCCGCGAATCGTGTATAGATCATCGGCGAGTACAAACGGTCTGTCTGGATCATGAAGTGATTAAGGAAAATCTGCTTTAGTTCGTCAAAGGAGTCTACCGTTCCTCGCTCAAGACGGTAGAACCGATCGTAGCCGCTCGCGATAGCGATGATGGGAACAGAGGCATTGCCCTCGTCGCCGAGGCCCTTGCATCCAACCGCCGATTGGAAGGAGTGAAGGTGCGCAAGGATCCTCTACGCCGTATAAAATGGTATACAACGGCTGCACTCTCCTGTCCTGTCTCGACTTCTTGATGCGCTTCGATAAATGGTCCTGGCGAAGTTTTCACCAGCGGGAACACGGATCGAAGTTCGGTCATCTTCCATATTCGGATTCTCTGAAAAGCGAGGCGGATAGCGGGGTCTCGGCTTGGGACCTCCCGGGAATCAAGTCTTCGGAAGTTCTTTTGACTCGATGGTCTTGCCTTCGAATACTCTTCGAATACTCCGGGAGTTTCCGAGCAGGTAGTTTGATTGGTGCCTTGGTGGGGACGTACTCTCATCATTCCAACCCCGAATCCAAACCACGACCTTCCTGGCGATTTATCTCCTATGACCTCATCCGTGAGTTCCCGCAGCGGCATTAACCTTGATTGGGGACCTATGCCGCTCGGCATCCTTCTTGTCGTTTATCCGATGACGACAACGGTACACACTTCTTCGGCACGTGAGGCTGGTCCTGGAGCCGACCACCAATCGCTTTGGAAGGCGCAGCGCTGCCTTTGCCCCATTCTTTCCCTTCTCGCCGAGGGTCCGCAGACTCTGGAAGACTCGGTAGCTTGAATGCTCTGTGTTTCACCGGTTAAACAACCCCAGGTTTCGTCTACTTTGGACGAGAGGAGATTGTTATGTTCTTGGAGCTTAGCCATTTCTCCGAAGGGTAGTCATTTGAGCTGAAGCTCCGCTCACCGTGGTCTGAAGCACTAGAGGATTACAAGGGGTGCTAGGGTGCAGCGCGGCTTGCTCCACTTGGCATACCGCACGGTAATCCATCCTCGCGCCAAACTGTAGATTGATTGTTATCGATTCCTGGCGCTAAACTGTTGACGCGGAAAACGGTTCGGCACTTTCCCGAGCAACTTAGTGATTTTATTTTTCCTTCGGTATGCTATGGCCTCGGTAAGGCGTTATACCGTAAGATAGCAAATGCACGGTAAGTCCTAGGGCACCGGTATGGTACCGCCAAGGCTCCAATGCTTAAGTAAGTACGGATTTAGTACGCTTGAACTACGATCAATAGGCAGATGCCGTGAGTTCGATTGATTACCTCAGCCGGGATAGTTGTCCTCTTTATAGGCCTTGGGAGGTGTGCAATTTGTTTAGAGTTTCAATGTGGGACGTGGACATCAATTGTGGGATTGCCACGTGTCCTCAGGGTAAGGTTGCCCTAATGGTGCGACCGGTAGAAATCATACCGAAGATAGATGCCGAAGGCTCTCATAGCTCTGGTTTGGTCCGCGTGTCCGATATTCATTGGCTGTTCATTTTGGTATAAACAACAAATAATACAACACAAAAATGAAGTTCAATGAATTCATAAAAGTCATGTATTTAATGTGAAAAGTCCCACAATTTAATTTCCATTCAATGATTAAAAAATTAAATATAAATATTATAATTTTCTACCAAATTCTCATTCCACTTTACTCCAGTGTTTACTAAAATTTGAGGAAAGAATAGTAAACTGGGACCCACACAAAATCAATAATCCCATTACTGATATTGAAGGGATTTGATTACTGAATGGGGAGGTGGGATTGGAGAAGAGGGAAAGTGAATCAGGTTTTCATGCCAAAACTGCCCTCCTACTTTTTGTAATAACCCAAAAATACCCCACAACTATAACCCAACAAATTGGTTTTGATTCTGAGTCCTGACAATAGTAAACGGTTTTAATGGAAATCAGTTTTATTTTTATGTAAAGAATGTTTGGTTGAAAGGTTTTGTTGTATTGTCAATAGTAGAGTACAGCAAAATATATACTACCAATATTACAAAATCTTTGTAGCGTGATTTGGATGTGTCTACCTATATCAAGTAACTACTCTATGTACAGTTATAATTAACATATTACAATAATAACATATCAATTACAATATATTATTCTAATAGTTAGTAAACAACTTAATTAGAATGCATGACTCTGATTCCTGCTTAACTCGACTCTTGGTTACTCCAATTCCTTCTTATCCCGATTCCTGTTTAGTAAACATATCCTTAGTAATTCCTCTCTACCTCCCAAAAAAAAAAAAAAAAAATTCTTTCATTATCCAACAAGTAATCTCTTTAAAAGGAAAACCATAGAGAAACCATTAAAGTTTTAGAATTTGTATTTTTAAAGGACATCAATTTATAATCGCCAGATGTGATGTCGATGGTATGGCTGTTGCCATCTCCACCCCAAAAAGCATGGGAAAGGCAAAGGCAAGGTTTGATACTATTCACATGAATAGTGCAGCCTTGGTTCCACCCCAAAGGGAAGCGCAAGGGCAAACACTATTTACTTTACATTAATTTTTTAAAAAAACTTAAACCATTAATTTTGATACCTTGGCACACACTCACGTATGTGCCAATTGATTTTTTTTTTTTCCTTTTTTCTTTTAGAATTAAGAAAAGATAATATTGGTAATAATGTTTCATAAAAGTAGGACCTATTATCTGATTTTGTTTTTAATTTTAATTTGTTTAATATGAAAAAAAATGTGAATTTACAATATTATCCTAATTTAATTAATAATTTTAATACTTAATGTTTGAATTAACTAATGATATTTTATGATATTTCGAATATTTCACCATTCTCTGCCTTTTGCTTTATATATATAGATAAGCTTTTCGGATAGGATTTACGGTTGTCACATGTCAATATTTATTATAAATACTCACCTAAAAAATTAGATAACATTTTTGGATAAAATTTTCAAATTAAAATTTTGGATAAATGAATAATATTTGTAGGTATTTATAGAAAAAATTTCCAGATTTTTTTGATTTTTTTTCAATTTTTTTAGTAAAAATTGGACAGCCGTTGGATTGAGCAAGATTTTTTATCAGAGGCTCTAGGGAAGCCACATGGCACAACAGTAAGGGCAATAGCCCAGTCCATTTTGCCTGTAGGCTTGCCCGGGCTGGTGGGTCCCATGCCTTGCCCGGGCTGCCTTTTCCGCGCTGGAGGTGTAAATCTCGCTGGGGGGGCCTGTTGCCGGGGCAGGGTGGCTTGCGCTGCCCTTGCTCTAATGGTAAGGTGTATGATTGAAGTAAGTTGTGTGGTGAATGAATTAAATATACACAGACGCATGAATCATGATCTCGGTGGACGCGGACCAGACCAACCAAACAAATGAGTGGTTTTTATTAAGTTCGTGGGCGAAGGGGCAGAAAGAAACTGGCAATATCCAAGGAGGAAGGTGCCAATGGAGCTTGTCACATTCTTTAAGTTGTAACCATAGAACGTGCAACTTTGCTAGTCGCTTTTAGTTTTTCAAGTGGTTGTTTGTACAATTAGCTCGCAACTTGCGCGGTCTAAAAATTGATTGATTACAACAACTAGGCCAAGTGAAAGAGTAACACTACTCTCGGATAGATATATAGTCATAGTGTAGTGGATGTGACACTTACCAACAATCGTATAACCCATACAAGCCGGTAGTTAACTGTGACAGAAATCGATATGGCAAATGCTATCCAGATCCCAGAACCAGTATGCGTCGTGACAACTGTCAGAACATGTACAACAGAGGAGGATGTCGTATTGGCTAGAAGTCTCTGGCGGATGAGTACTCAAAGCTAGGAGAGCCCCTTTTCTTTCATCGGAACTGGTAGTTGGGTCTGGCTTTTCGGGCTGGGCAGGATGAGCTGCTACTAAACCAGCGAGCAATTGCCATTTTTCTTTATGTTGAGAAATGCTGCCGTGGTTTCACCATAAATGTATTTTATTACAAATGTTATTAAGATATATATATATATATATATATATATATAGTTTCTGTAACAACAATTCCATTCTGCTTGTTATCTGTCCATGTTTTCATTATTTGATGATATCTCATTTTATATATGTCCTTCAGAGTAATTAATTTGCTCGACGGAAAGAAATTGTGAAAGCATTTTTTACTTACCACTCATAGCATTATCACTATATATTAGTTGTCTTTGAACGAGTGTTATTTAATATAATTCCTATACGAATCTCAACTTGATTTGATTTATCAATCTCTTGCTTTTCGATCTTGTTCTTGAGGTGATTAAATAATTTGTGGCCTTGTATTATCTTAGGAAAATCTCTTTGTTTTTGGAATTTTATGGTTTCATTTTGTGCTCAAAACTCATAAGGCAAACAAAATACCACACAGAGATAGGTCAAATAATTGTTATAATTTCAAAGAAACGGACAAACGGCCTACTACTAGCAATGAAGAAGAAATAATTTTTGTGGATTTAAGGTTGTATGTGAAATCCCTTATTGTTCTTTTATTTTTCGAAGCTGAATCATCTCTTATTTTTGAAACATAAGAAACATGTTTTTTTTTTTTTTTTTTGAGACTCAAATTCTATTTTTGAATTTAAAAAATTGAATTCAAGTAGAATACCAAACATGCCCTAATTTTTCCTTGGCAGTACTAATTGGACTAGTCACACAATGGATAAGAAGGGCCAGAAGCTGTGGCCTCCGCTGGCCTAAGAAAAGTAAGGGCTAGAAGAAGTGGCCAAGATAGAGAAATAATCTGTGCCAAGCAATCGCACTAGCATTACTGCAGCCGACAAAACCATCTGTGTGAAAATGATCATAAAACTCTGAAACTCTGCTGTCTGTTTGTGTTGAATTTATCAACGCACCACCAGCACCACGCAAGGACTTCCATAAGTTTTTGCCAAAAACCAAAAAAAGGACTTCCATAAGTTATAGCAAGCTACTGCTAGCTTTATAATAAGAGTCACGGGTGTTGTACAAACCTGCAGTGCGAGACAGAAAATAATTAGGGGTTCTTAGATTTAAGTTCAATACGATTAGTTGTTATTGGGTTTAGTCAACACGTTTTTAGTTTTAGATAGGTCATTTGATATTTATTACTTTTTTGTGGTGTCGATTTTACTCTTAGAGGTAAATAAGGAAAATACATTGAAAATCTAAATTTAATGCATTATTTCCTTATAATTGAATTTTTGAATTTAAATTTGATCAATATATAGATAAAATATAATTTAATCAATGAAAGTTAAAGACCCACATAATATACCAATTGATCAGACCAGCATCCACATGAAAATGGGTCACCAATCTCAATCAGCATCTCTAATACTGTTGGTGATGCTAATGGCCATGTCGACGGAGCTGCCCATCACAAGCCATTGCATGATGATGAACAAGAGCGGCACTCCCTTTATCAACTGGTGTAATAATTCGCTGGTCGAATTCAAATTTGACGGAGACCTGCTTAAAAACAACATTAATGGAGCAGAGGGTGAATCGTGTTAGAATTCAGACTATGATCTGAATTAGAACTTGCATTCTATAAATGCTACTGAATGAGTAAAGGTTTCAGAGAGATTTGCGGAGTGAGAGAAAGCTTGAGGAAGGAGCAAAAAGATGAATTCTGTTGTTCTTCTCACACACTCACTGTGCACTCATAACAGCTAGGAACAAGATATTCCCAAATTACATCATCCAAATCTAGCCATCCATTCATCTATTCTAAGATTACATCTTAGCTGTCCACTTGGACTGTAATCCAAGGGCTCACATTTAAATATGTAAATTTAAACTAAATACAAAATAATATCAGCTAAAACACTTATATTTCAACACTCTCTTCTAAGTGTTTAGCTGAGATTACTCTTAGTAATTCCTCTCTACCTAAAAAAAAAACTCTTTCATTATCCAACAAGTAGTCTCTTTAAAGGGAAAACCATAGATAAACCATTAACGTTTTAGAATTTTTAATTTTAAAGGACATCAATTTATAATCTCTGGATGCGATGTCGGTGGTACGACTACTGCCACCTCCACCCCAAAAAGCAAAGGTAAGGCAAAGGCAAGGCAAGGTCTGACACTATTTATATGAATAGTGCAGCCTTGTCTTTTTTGGTTCCACCCCAAAGGACAAGGGCAAACACTATTTAATTTACATTATTTTCTATTTTTTTTAATACTTAAACCATTAATTTTGATAAGCTTTTTGGATAAGATTTACTTGCCACGTGTCAATATTTATTATAAATACTCACCTAAAAATTTAGATAACATTTTCGGATAAAATTTTCAAATTAAATTTTTGGATAAATGAATAATATTGGTAGGTATTTATAGAAAAATTTATAGAATTTCTTTATTTATTTTTAATTTTTTAGCCAAAAATTGGACAGCCGTTGGATTGAGCAAGATTTTTTGATCAGAGGCTCTAGGAGAAGCCACGTGGCACAACAGTAAAAAAAATATTGAAAATCATCCGCTGACGTCAGCAGCATGAGGGCAACAGCCTAGTCCATTTTTGCCTGTAGGCTTGCCCGGGCTGGTGGGTCCCATGCCTTGCCCGGGCTGCCTTTTGCGCGCTGGAGGTGTAAATCTCGCTGGGGGGGCCTGTTGCCGGGGCAGGGTGGCTTGCGCTGCCCTTGCTCTAATGGTAAGGTTTATGATTGAAATAAGTTATGTGGTGAATGAATTAAATATACACAGACGCATGAATCATGATCTCGGTGGACGTGGACCAGACCAACCAAATAAATGAGTGGTTTTTATTAAGTTCGTGGGCGAAGGGGCAGAAAGAAACTGGCAATATCCAAGGAGGCAGGTGCCAGCTTGTCACATGCTTTAAGTTGTAACCATAGAACGTGCAACTTTGCTAGTCGCTTTCAGTTTTTCAAGTGGTTGTTTGTACAATTAGCTCGCAACTTGCATGGTCCAAAAATTGATTGACTACAACAGCTAGGCCAAGTGAAAGAGTAACACTAATCTTGGATAGATATATAGTCGTAGTGTAGTGGATGTGGATCCATATATAACAAGAATTAAGTGAAGAAGAAAAACACTCTATCGAATTCATTAGAAATATGGGATCATCAGTCGTCGTAGGTGTTTTTGTTATTATGCTGACGACAGCGATGGTGTCTCAGCTGCCCAGCCCAAGCCATTGCCTGATGAACAAGAGCAGCAGCAGCACCGCCTCCTTCTCTAACTGGTGCATTAATGGGAGCACCCACCAATATTGCCAGCAGCTTATTATTCCACAGGAGGAGGACGTAGATCAGTTGGAGTCGGAGGCTATGAATATGATCATGAAGCATCTGCTGGTGGCGGATGATTCACATCACGAAATTAGCGACGAAATTAGCAACAGAATGCTGCTTGTCGGTGATAAAAACAAACTTACTTCACAATCGTTTCTAAAATTCAAGCCGGTAATTGAGTGTGACAGAAGACCATATGGCAAATGCTATCCAGATCCCAGAACCAGTCTGCATCGTGACAACTGTCAGAACATGTACAACAGAGGAGGATGTCGTATTGGCTAGAAGTCTCTGGCGGATGAGTACTCAAAGCTAGGAGCCCCTTTTCTTTCATCGGAACTGGTAGTTGGGTCTGGCTTTTCGGGCTGCGCTGGATGAGCTGCTACTAAACCAGCGAGCAATTGCCATTTTACTTTATGATGAGAAATGCTGCCGTGGCTTTCACCATAAATGTATTTTATTACAAATGTTATTAAGGATATATATATATATATATATTTATGGAGTTTCTGTAACAACAATTGCATTCTCCTTGTTATCTGTCCATGTTTTCATTATTTGATGATATCTCATTTCATATATGTTCTTCAGACTAATTAATTTGCTCGACGGAAAGAAATTGTGAAGCTATTAGGGCTTTTGTGTGGAAGCCGTGGCTTCAGCCCCTCCCCACAGATATGCTTGCAATTGTTCGTAATGATAGAGACTAGTTTCTGTGGAGGAAGATTGATTACAAAAAGGGTCGCCTCTGTTTGCCGTCTGGACTACTTTTCAGAAGCTTTGGATTGTTGTGAATCTGAATCGAATTCATTATTTTGCCGGAACCTTGATTGAAAGCATTTTTTACTACCA
Organism: Prunus mume; assembly: GCF_029339155.1. Classification (NCBI taxonomy): domain Eukaryota; kingdom Viridiplantae; phylum Streptophyta; class Magnoliopsida; order Rosales; family Rosaceae; genus Prunus; species Prunus mume. Next base: position 20,213,333 of record NC_142701.1, on the reverse strand, counting down.
CTCATAGCATTATCACTATATATTAGTTGTCTTTGAACGAGTGTTATTTAATATAATTCCTATACGAATCTCAACTTGATTTGATTTATCAATCCTTGCTTTTCGATCTTGTTCTTGAGGTGATTAAATAATTTGTGGCCCTGTATTATCTTAGGAAAATCTCTTTGTTTTTGGAATTTTATGGTTTCATTTTGTGCTCAAAACTCACAAGACAAACAAAATACCACGCAGAGATAGGTCAAATAATTGTTATAATTTCAAAGAAACGGACCAATGGCCCACTACTAGCAATGAGGAAGAAAAAAAATTTGTGGGTTTAAGCGTGTATGGTGACATCTCTTATTGTTCTCTTATTTTTCGAAGCTGAATCATCTCTTATTTTTGAAACATTTTTTGGGGAAATAATGTTGAACAGCTCCAATGACAGGACCCACCCCAAATTCCTCGGAACTCGGGACGAATTCTGTGGAAATTCCGACATCACACATATGCCGGGCCTACTTACTAAAACTATAGTCTCCTTTCTCAAAAAGGAATAGGGTCACATAAACGGCATTCGGTCTTCAAATAATCTGAAGTAAAACCACCAACAAAGCTCTTAAGTCAAATAATGAAATTAAACCATGTATTTAATGAACTCAACTAGTTTACGCATACCCACCGTAATTAACCCCAAACAACCTCCCAAAGTCCATCATGCGGTATTTAACAAACAAACACAAACGCAAGTAAATTAAGGACTCGGTCTAAATCGTACAACGATCCACAACGGGTTCCAAAACTGTCTTACTCACAACCACATTTCAACAGCACTCACTTATCAAATGGGAAAACGAAAAATCAATCAATCAAGCCTCGTTTTCAAACGAGTTTAATGACCATTGACAAAGTCGAAACCGAATTCATCCAAAGACCAAAATAACTTTAGTTCGCAGCTGCACCTAGGTAAGACCCCAGGCTACCTACGTACCCCTTTTATGAGGGATGGAGCCACACGTAGTTCTAACATCAACAGTCACAACTAGGATAATATACAATCTTTTTCCTTTTAAATAAAACCAACGAATGACTTCAGATTCCTTATTATATCAAATTCAATAAGGCAACCCCTGACCACTTTATGAGTTCCTTTCTTTTATCAATCTTTTCCGCTCAATCATACCCTATCCAACGCGTATGTTGCTGAACAATAATTCCCTATGCAGGACTTAAACATTCATACTTGAGCAAGGTAATCACAAAACACAAACTCAAGAATCTCAACCCGCAAACAAATCCATATATATAAGTATTTAATATATATATAAATATAATTACATCCACCTCTCACCATCCTCATGTACCAGGGAAAACAATCCAATTCGAGGATCATTTGACTAGACCACATAGAGGAGTCCTAAGCAACCATGTGGCTAGGGAACGAGCCATCCAACTTGGGGACTAACTCTCAACTAGCACGTACAGCTGAAACCCTCAAGACTCGTACGCCTGTGACAAGTCCTACACGCGCAGACTACCCAACCAAGGGTCTACGGTAACACCCCATTAACGTATGCCCGGGGTTCCAACATATCCAAACCATATCCATAATTACAAATATCCATTTCCATTCCAGAATCCGTATCCAAGGAAGCCCACACGCCCGAAAAACGCCATGTGTGGGTATAGTAACCAGGGAAGGTACATATAATGGTGGAGTTCGTAACCCTTATAATCATATTATAAAAACAATGTTCCCTTCCTTAATTCAATTGTTCCAAATATTTATTCATAGTATAGACAATAAACTCTTAAGCATATAATCCATATCCAGGGAGGTACATAAGGCAGTGCTAATAGCACTCAAACTAACATTCTAAGCTCACATCTTTCCAACATCTCACAACACCCCAAGTACCCTACACATAATCAACATAGATAGCTCTTTCTCAAAATATTATATATATGAACTCAAGATACTCAAGTATGTCAAAACCCACATATATCACAAATACTTTACAAAAATGATAAATTTAACTATTAAATATCAAATGAATTTCAATAAACCATTAAATTCATATGCATAAAATTTCCATCACAAAGCCATGCTATTTATTTGAAAACAATGTCCACTCACTAAAATCGTAGCCGAAAGTTCCTATGGGGTTCCACAAGGTTTAGGATACATGTCCGAAAGTTTGGGCCAAATCGGACGGTCGAATCGCTCACGATCGCAGGATCAGACGGTTATCATAAAACGCAAACTTTAAGTTATTGAATTGGAACATTCGGGGCTCTGATTCACGATCCGCGAAATCCTACACGACCCTAGGAATGCCTAGACCAACATATATTAAATTAGAGTTGATGCAATTGTCCGAATTTGTCGAACCTAGATAACGCCCAATATGCGACATCCGATCGACGATCAAACGATAACCAAATTCAAATCCGAGCATACCGTTATGCTTGGGACGACAAGAGGGTTATTTTAAGACTCTAAGACATGCCACCACATGGCCCACGTTGCACCACACGCGCTGGCAGCGCGTGGGTGTCCATAACAATTTTCGGAGACCGAAAACTCCAAATCGCCGGTCAAGACCTATACTTATACGAAGAGCACACTGAGTGGGGAAATTTTTTTTCTTGGACCTACCCCAAAGAGTAGCCGAAGGTGGCCGGAATCACGGGCCGAAACCGGCCAAAACTTTTATCGCTTAATTGACAACCAAACTGCAGAAATTGATCCTAAATAACCCAACCAGCAGCTAGATCGCAATGAGAGGATGGAAAAGCATACCTGGATGGCAAGATTTGGTTGTCGAAAACGTCCAATACATGCTTCAAAGTTAGCTACTCAAAGAAACAAAATATCAGAATTCACATAACATAGAGAAACCGAAATCATCACGCTTGTAGAAATTGAAAAATCCATTCCAACTTGTTTATAGAATTGAAATCATGTTTAGGGCTTCAAGATTAAGCCCTAACTAACAAGAAATTAGTTACTCATGTTCTTGGATGAACTCAAAAATAAATACATAAGAACTGAAAATTAAAAGAAGAAAGGAAAAGAAAGAACTCGTTGGCAGCTTTCTCCTCTTGCGTGGTTGATCTCCTACATTATTTTATATTTATCTAGTATTTAGGTACGTTATCTTATATTTACCTAGTATGTACGTACATTATCTTATATTTAACTAATAATTAGGTATATTATATCATATATACCTAGTAGTCAAATAAATATTTGTTGGGAGGATATCATCAATAATTCTCCTACTTTCATTGTTTTATATGAACTTCTTTTATGTCATGGCGGTAATAGAAGGATTCAAAATTTAAAATATGAAATCTATTTAGAAGGAAAGAACATTAATTTGAATTTTCAATTAATATTCTTTCTTTATTTACCTCAAAGGGTAAAATTGACACATGAAAAAATTAATAAAAGTCAATAAACCCAAATATACAGTAAAAAAGGTGTGGAGACAAACTCCTAAAAAAAATCATATGTGGAGACAAAGCTTTCTACTAAACGTGACAACGTGTACATTATCACAGTCCCCAATTTGTTCTTCACGTCCACTGCGAACCCAAAAAATAAGTTACGCAGTTGTCAAAGTCTCTATTATCTTGACTTATGTTGTTGATCAAGAATCTTGAATGTAGAGTATATATATGCAGCCAAAAGCTTGACTTGGAAAAGTCTTTGATGATGACCCCATGGCCCCACTTGTGCAAAAGATATTCCACTCAGAGATCCACACACATAACATATCCATATCTCTCCCTCCCTTTACTTCTCTTTGCTAATAACCCAAGCATCAAACAGACACCTTGATACAATTCCCATGATGAAACCAATTCTCAGCAAACCTCTTTACTTTTCCTTGTTTGTGCACCTGATCATTGTCACCGTGCTCGCAGCCAGCGATCTGCAACCTATCTACTCTCCGCTTGAAGATATCACCGTTAATTGTGGCTATTCCGGCAACAAGATCAGTGAAGATGATGGCCAAAATTGGACTGGAGATATCTGTTGGCGTGACTTGTGGATATTGACTTACTTTCCTTACACACCAAGGATTCCTATTTTATTTGTAATTGATTTACTTTAATTCCTGATTTCCTACTGTAAATAGATTTAGGAATTTATTATTTACTTGCCTATTCGGTTTCGTTGTATTATAAATATGACCTCCTACAAGGAGAAGAATACAGAAAATTCCACAAACAAATATTCTCTCATAGTTCTCATATTTTAGCATGGTATCAGAGCGGCGATCTTGGAATTGTTGACTCTAGTTTCAAACCCCCACCGCCGCTATGGGGGTTGATGATTTTTTCAACCTTCCTGGAGGTAGCACCATCGACTCCTTCTCTCCTTCTCAACCAACCATAGCTGAGTTGAGTGCCCAAATGGCTCAGCTCCTACAGATACAGACTTTGGCCCCGAATTTGATCATGAATCAGGATCCTATTTTGATGACCCCGAACCCGATCCGGAATCAGGATCCTATTTTGACGACCCCAACCCCGACCTCGACTATGACAACGACGACCCCGACCTCGACCCGAAGACGACCTCGACCCCAACTCCGATGATGACCACAACCCCGAATTTGTCTATGATTCGCACTGATCCCGATTTCGACTCCGACTCCACCTCGACTCGGCCTCGATCCCGATCCGAATTCCTACTCTACCAGTATCCTATGCATCTTCCGCTGCACAGATTATGACTTCTCGACTAACGACACCGACACATGGACTAGATTGCGATATTGTGGTGATCCGAGACACACTCGTGAGACTTGTTTTAAATTGCATGGCTACCCCGATTGGTGGGCTAGTCTTACATATCGAGGACAATGCAATACGACCAGTAATGGTACTGGTTATGGATTCCATACTTCCGATAAGATTGATTCCAGGAGTTGGATAATTGATTCCGGTGCAACTGATCATATGACGTTTGATCCTAATGATTTTCTGAATACTACACAACCTCGACGAACCCGTATTGCAAATGCCAATGGCGTTACTTATCCCGTGACAGGGGCTGGCACTGTTGCACTCTCATCCTCTCTCACACTGTCTAATACTTTACTTGTTCCATCTTTATCCACTAAATTGTTGTCCGTTAGTCAGCTTACTGAACAATTGAATTGTTGTGTACTCATTTACCCGAGTTTTTGTTTGCTTCAGGATATTCACACTAAGGAGATTCTTGGTCGTGGTACTAAGAGAGGGGGGCTATATTATGTCGATGACTTCAGTCCTGGCATGGCTAACAGTGTGACGCATCCCTTTGATAGCAAACAAAAGCAAATTTGGTTGTGGCACCGTCGATTGGGACATCCGTCTTTTAGTTATATGAAGCATCTTATACCAGATTTATTCTCAGGTTTCAAGGACTCCGACTTTACATGTGATACTTGTATTTTGGCTCAGAGTCATCGTGTGCCCTACCCGCTGAGTACGAACAAGTGTACTACTCCATTTACGTTAATTCACTCTGATGTCTGGGGACCTTCACCTATCACTGCTCCTTCTGGTGTTCGATGGTTTGTCACATTCATAGATGATTGTATACGGATGACATGGCTTTATTTGTTGAAGAATAAAAACGAAGTGTTTTCCCGTTTTCAGTCATTCCACAAACAGATGAAAACTCAGTTTAATGCTCAAATCCAGATTCTTCGCTCCGACAATGGTGGAGAATTTGTCAATCATGACTTTCAGACTTACTTCCAACAACATGGAATTATCCATGAGACGACTTGTCCTCAGACACCGCAACAAAATGGTGTTGCTGAACGAAAGAATCGACATCTTCTTGAAACCGCCCGAGCACTTCTGATTGGCGCTCATGTTCCTCGCCATTACTGGATGATGCTATTGTCACTGCAGTTCACCTAATCAACCGCATGCCTTCTGGTGTATTGACATTTAAAATTCCTTTACAGTGTGCTTGCGCAACACGACTCTACCCTCTGCTTTGGTACTACACCCCGAATCTTTGGATGTGTGGCTTTCGCTCATCTCCACAAAAATCAACGAGCAAACTTGATCCATGTGCGCTTCGTTGTGTTTTTATGGGTTATGCCACTTATCGAAAGGCTACCGCTGTTATCACCTCCTACCCGACGTACCTATGTCACTTTGGATGTGACCTTTCGGAATCTGAGCTGTTCTTCCATGACCCATCATCCAATTCCACGCTTCAGGGGGAGATACGAAATGAAGAGCAGAATTGGAGCAACTTGGAAAACGAAAAATTCTCTTATGTACAGTAAATGATTTATCATCCCGAGTGGAGCACAAGATTACTCTCTGCCGAAAGCGACCAATCGCTCATTCATAGCGATCAATTACCTGACCCACCTGATCTATACGAAGATATTTCGATCCGAGTCTCACACCTACTGCATACAGAACAACAAGATGAAGACCCCCTTCTAACTCAACAGACCAATGCACCAATCTCCGAGAATATCCTTGAGGTAACTACTCCTACTAGACTTGTGCATTTAGAGGGTAAAACTATTGGATATCAATTACCTTTCAGGCAAAATCGTGGGAAGCCACCAAACCGCTATTCACCTGATATTGGCAAGACATCCAAGTATCCAATTGCAAATCATGTATCTACTGAGAAGCTGCCTGAACCACTCAAGGCTTTTGTGTATCAGCTGTCTGCTATCCATATTCCAACCAAGGTCTCTGAAGCATTGAAAGATCCTAAGTGGGTCCAAGCTATAAAAGAGGAGATGAAAGCTCTTGAGAAAAATCAGACTTGGACATTGAAGACTATACCACGAGGAAAAAAGACTATCAGATGTAGATGGGTGTTTACTATAAAACATAATGCAGATGAATCTATCGAGCGATACAAGGCAAGACTTGTGGCAAAAGGGTACACACAGACCTATGGTATAGACTATGAAGAAACCTTTGCTCTTGCAAAGTTAAACACCGTCAGAGTCTTATTGTCCCTTGCAACTAATTTGGATTGGCCACTACACCAGTTTGATGTAAAGAATGCTTTTCTACATGGCGAACTCACGGAGGAGGTGTACATGGACATTCCTCCTGGTTATAATACTACTCAGACTGGAATAGTTTGCATGCTACGAAAAGCATTGTATGGGTTGAAACAGTCACCACGTGCATGGTTTGGACGGTTCACCATGGCAATGAAGAACAATGGTTTCAAACAGTGCAACTCAGATCATACTTTATTCTTGAAACATCGGAAAGATAAGGTAACAGCATTAATAATTTATGTTGATGATATGATTATTACTGGGAATGATAAACAGGAAATATCACATCTACAAGACTATCTGGCTACAGAGTTTGAGATGAAGGATCTAGGTGGACTCAAGTATTTCTTGGGAATTGAGGTGGCTCAATCGCAGCAAGGCATATTTCTCTCTCAAAGGAAATATGTCTTGGACTTGTTGATGACACAGAATGCTAGATTGCAAACTCGGACACTCCTATTATTCAGAATCATCATCTTGGAGAATATCCAATCAAGTTCCAACTAACAAATAAAGATACCAAAGGTTAGTGGGAAGATTGATCTATTTGTCACATACTCGACTGACATTGCTTATGCAAGTGAGCGTTGTCACAATTTATGCACTCCAAGTGAAGACTACATGAATGCGCTTCGATACTTAGATATTTGAAGTCCAGCACTGAAAAGGACTTATGTTCTCAAGGCATGGTCATCTAAATATTGATGGTTATTCAGATGCAGATTGGGCAGGTGTAATGTAATGATAGAAAATCCACATCGGGTTACTTCACATTCGTGGGAGGTAATTTGGTGACATGGAGGAGCAAGAAACAGTAATGTAGTAGCTTTATCCAGGTGGGAGTTCGTGAGGCATGACTAAAGGAATTTGTGAACTTCTTTGGTTAAGAAAGTTGCTTACTGAACTTGGGTATAAACCTACATCTACAATGAATCTCTTTGTGACAACAAGGCTGCTATAACCATTGCACGTAATCCTTCAGATGATCGTACTAAACATGTTGAGGTGGATCGACACTTCATCAAATGTTTTGAGGCTAAAGTGTTTCAGCTTTCCTTTGTGAAATCCGAGGATCAATTGGCGGATATTTTGACAAAGGCGATTTCCAGAAAGCATTCCACAATTCACTGGATCACTGGGCATTGGCGACATCTATGCACCAACGTGAGGAGTGTTGGCGTGACTTGTGATATTGACTTACTTTCCTTACACACCAAAGATTCCTATTTTATTTGTAATTGATTTACTTTAATTCCTGATTTCCTACTGTAAATAGATTTAGGAATTTATTATTTACTTGCCCATTCAGGTTTTGTTGTATTATAAATATGACCTCCTACAAGGAGAAGAATACACAGAAAATTCCCACAAACAAATATTCTCTCATAGTTCTCATATTTTAGCAATATCAACTCAAAATTTTCACCGTTCGAACACCAAGCAGTTGGTAACAAATCCGAATTCAAAGAAGCATTTCATTCGTACACCGTCCAACGAGTGCCTTACACCACAGCGCGGCTTTCTCGCTCTGAATTTACTTACAGTTTTAAACTCAGTAGCGGCCAGAAGTTCATCCGCTTGTATTTCAACCCAGTTTCCTATGGTCCTGACTTTGACCAATCTAAAGCCCTCTTCTCAGTCAAAGCAGGGAACTTTACCCTTCTCCACGACTTCAATGCTTCAGTCACTGCCGAAGCGTTTAATTTTACCAAAATAATATACAGAGAGTTCTGTTTGAACAATGATGAGGAAAAGAGCTTGAACATCACATTTACTCCGAGCAGAACAATCCCATATGCGTATGGCTTTATCAACGGAATTGAAATTGTGTCCATGCCCACCAATCTTTACTACAGTCCGCTTGAAATGGATAGCGCCCATCAGATTAAGACAGTTGGCAGTCGAACCAACTTTCGCATCGAAAGCAGCACTGCTCTGCAGATGGCATACCGAATGAACATTGGCGGCAAGTCGCTATTGCTCGAACAAGACACGGGCATGTACCGCAATTGGGTTGGTGGTTATGCAGATGAGCTATATTACATGGACGATTTAAGTGTTAATAGAAGTGTTGTACCACAAAACGTTAGTACTCAACTCAACTTTTCTGAAATACCAGCGTACACAGCACCTGGGGTTTTACCGTAGATTCCAAGTTTTATTACCTGGTTAGGCTGCATTTTTGTGAGTTTCAACATGCAATTAACCAGACTAACGACAGGACGTTTGCAATCTACATGGACAATCAAACTGATGAAACAAATGCTGACATAATTCAATGGAGTGGTGGAAATGACAGACCAGTGTACAAAGACTACGTGGCATTTATTCCTGAAGGCCACCAGCATCTTTTTCTCGCGCTGCGTGCAAATCCAAGTGATCAGACGACGACATACAGCGATGCACTCTTGAACGGGCTGGAAATCTTTAAAATTGACTCCCAAGGAAATCTCGCCGGACCAAACCCAGTTCCACCTCCTATGATCCTACCAAAGGGGCCCGCAAAACCCAACAGCAACAACAAGAAGTCAAGGCCTCCTATGCTTGCCATTGTCTGCGGTGTTGTAATTTCCAGTACACTTGCAGCGCTATGTGCACTCGGGTTCTTGGTTTTCAGGCAACGGCGGAAAGCCAAGGAGTCCGACCGCTCCAGCCACAGAAAGACAAACTCAACCAACACTCGCGGCTCATCTTTACCCTCCGAATTGTGTCATCACTTTTCACTAGCGGAGATCAAGGCCGGCACCCAAAACTTCAATGATATTTGTATTATTGGGCGTGGCGGGTTTGGCAACGTGTGTAAATGTTGAAATTAATAAAGATAAAGATGCCAAGTCATGACTCATGACAGCTCATTTAGTTTGTTAAACTGTTATGTTTGTTACAGCAGGTTGTTAGGGAAAGTTTAGTACAGCCTTGGTTATATATATACACCTCAAATGTAAATGTAATTAAGAAAGAAAAGTTAGTAAATGAGAAGAGGATTATTCAGTAAAACTATTCTTCTGTTTTCCTTTGTTTCTCTGGTTTCTTTGTTTCTTCATGGTATCAATTGCCACTGCCTCACGGCACTCTTCGATCCTAGTCTCTTCCGCTTATGTGCTCCGATCTCTGGTTTGATCTCTGATCTGTAAGCAATTGACTGTTGCTGTTCTTTTTCTTGATTCTTTGTCTCCTTCATCTCTGATGGCGTCACCTCTTGAATCCTCTTCTCCGATTCCGTCTATCCCCACTCAGAATCCCAATTCTTCCTTTTCAAACCCTAATTCGCCCCAAACCTACACTTCTCTTACGATTCAAAACATCGGTAGCATGGTGCCGATCAAGCTCAAGCATTCGAATTATCTGCCTTGGTGTGCTCTGTTTGCCCCAATTCTTCGTCGCTACAAGCTTCTTGGACTTATTGATGGAACTGAGCCTTGTCCGGTGCCATTTTTACCAGATCGATCACTCAATCTTGCTTACGAGAGTTGGTATGAGAAGGATCAGAATCTTCTCATCTGGTTCAATTCAACACTCTCTGAGGAAGTCATTCCGCACTGTTGGTGTTTCTTCGTCCAGAGATCTGTGGCTCAAACTTGAGCAGCGCTTTGGTGGTGTTTCTGATGCTCATATTCATCGCTTCATTCTCGTCTTCGAGTATTCAAAGGCTCCGAACAATGGTTGATTATCCGCAATGATCAAGGAAATTTCTGATTCCCTAACCGCAATGAGCTTCGGTTTCGGATCGCGATCTTTTGCTGCTACACTGGCTGGGCTTCCTGATGAGTTTGAATCATTCATTGATTCTATCATGCTCCGTCTCTCTTCAACATCTCTTGATGAATTACATGGTTTATTACTCACAAAGGAGCTTTCCATGACTCGAAGGAAGAAAATTGCCTCCTCTGCAACCACTGAACCGTTTCATGCTCTCTTGGCCCAAGTCTCACCGCCTCTTCTTCCTACACCACCTCAGGCATTTGCTGCTCAACATCCACCACTTCAAAACTCTTTTCGATATAATTCCAATCGTGGCAGGAACAATCAATTTTCCAACAATCGGGGCAACTATGGCAATAATCGGGGCAACTACAATTATGGCTCTCATCGAGGCAACCACAACTCTGGCTTCCCTTCTAGTTTCAATCGTGGTCATAATTCCAACTCTCGTGGTTCCTTTTCCTCTGGTGCTCGTGTTCCTTGCCAGATATGTGGAAATACAAGTCATGAGGCCATAGACTGCTATGATCGCATGAATCCTGCAATTTCTAGTAAAATCCCTGCCACCAAGCTTGCTGCAATGTGTGCGCATTATACATCAAAGCCCTCTCATTCCTGGCTCATTGACTCTAGCGCAACTTCTCACATTACCAATGACATCTCCAACATATCTTCTTCATCTCCTTACACCGGTGAAGACAAAGTCTATATTGGTGATGGTAAAGGTCTGTCCATCAACCATATTGGTTCCTCTTTGTTACATACTCCCAGTACTTCCTTTAAATTGAAAAATGTACTTCATGTTCCTCAAATGAAGCACAACTTGTTGTCTGCTTTTCAATTTGTCAAAGATAATTCATGTTCATTGACACTTGATTCTGATGGATCCCTTGTCAAGGATCGTTTTACGGGGAAGATGCTTTTGCAGGGACCAGTTAGAGATGGATCCTATCCTTTGCAAAGCTCTCATTCACCTGCACTGCTTCTTCAATTTCTTCTTCAGCATTTGTTAGTATTAAAGCTCCAGTGCAGATTTGGCATAGTAGATTGGGTCATCCCTCCTCCAATATTTTTTGAAAAGTGATTTCTGGTAATAAGCTTGCACTGCAAGGTAAATCCTCCGTTGATTTCTTCTGTTCGGATTGTGCTATGGCTAAAAATCATAAACTGCCTTTTCACCCTGCTGGTTCATCTACTTCCCATAGTCTAGCTTTACTTCATTGTGATGTATGGGGACCTGCCCCTGTAACTTCTGTGAGTGGTTTTCAATATTACCTGCTGTTAGTAGATGATAACACCCGATATAGCTGGTTCTTTCCTTTGAGAAGAAAATCTGAGGTGTATTCTACCTTTGTAACTTTCAAGACATATGTGGAAAAATCTGTTGGTTATCAAATAAAGGCTATCCGTTCTGACTCAGGGGGTGAATTCACTAGTGCTTCTTTTCACCTTATCTTAATTTGCATGGTATTTTCATCACCTTGCCCACATACACTGGAATGAATGGTGTGTAAAACGAAAGCATAGGCATCTTGTCGAAACAGCCAGAACATTGTTAGTGGCTTCTAATGTTCCTAAAGTCTATTGGGTTGAAGCTTTATCCACTGCTACTTACTTGATCAACAGGTTGCCCATTTCTGGTCTTGCGCAATCTCCATGGGAGCTTTTATTTCATACATTACCAGATTATACTAGGCTAAAGATTTTTGGATGTAGTTGTTACCCTTGGTTAAAACCTTATGTTTCCTCTAAACTTGATGGCAAGAGCAAGCAGTGTGTTTTCCTTGGATATGGTTTACAGCATAAGGGTTATAGGTGCTTAGACATGATCACTGACAGTAGTCTATATCTCTCGGCATGTCTTATTTGATGAGAAGTCGTTTCTTTACTGCCAAGTCCGCATCCCCCTCTGATTCTATCCTTACTTTATCTCCTGTTATTGACCTGCAATTTCCCATTCCCAACTCATACTCTGTCTTACCAAGTTCTCCCTCCATCCATCCTTCTTCACACTAGTGAATTTGTATCACCACACAATTTCAGCCCCTTGCAATCTCACTCCTCTTCTCCATATTTACCAGGTCAAAATATTCATCATATGGTTACGAGATCAAAGAATGGCATTTTTAAGCCTAAAGCTTATACTGCTACCAAACACCCTTTATCATCTTCTCTTGATTATGTACCAACAACCTATCATCAGGCCTCTAAATTTGCTGCGTGGAGATCAGCCATGCAAGCTGAATTTAATGCCCTCCAATCAACTGGAACATGGATCTTGGTTCCTTCTTCTTCATCCCAGAATGTTGTAGGTTGTAAATGGGTATTTAGAATCAAGAAAAAGCCTGATGGGACCATTGACAGGTATAAAGCTCAGCTCGTTGCCAAGGGATTTCATCAAAAAGAGGGCTTGGACTATCAGGAAACCTTTAGTCCTGTGGCAAAGCCTGTCACTATCAAAATTTTGTTAACTTTTGCTGTGCAATTCAATTGGTTTCTGCATCAACTTGATATTAGTAATGCCTTCCTTCATGGTGATTTAAAAGAAGAAGTATTCATGCATTAGCCACCTGGCTTCAGTGATCCAAACTTTCCGAATCATGTGTGTCAACTCAAAAAGTCCTTGTATGGCCTCAAACAGGCTCCCAGGGCCTGGTTTGATAAATTGTTTCAGGCTCTCAAGTCTCTTGGTTTCACTCAATCATCTTCTGACGCATCCCTCTTTGTTCTCAAGGTTCCAGTTCTTGTTATTGTCCTTGTCTATGTGGATGACATCTTGGTCAGTGGTCCAGATTCATCAGTGTGCAATCTTTTCATCAAGAAACTGAGCTCTTTGTTTCCTGTAAAGGACTTGGGTCCCTTACATTATTTCTTGAGTCTTGAAGTTCAACGCACCAACGAGGGACCCTTTCTCCATCAAGGTAAATATCTGATGGACTTGTTACAAAAGACAAAAATGGAGGGTGCTAAGTCTTGTTCTACACCTCTTGGAACTACCAAACTGGATCACATTGGTACACCTTTGGAAAATCCCACAGAGTATAGATCCATTGTGGGAGGCCTACAGTATTTAACTTGGACTGCCTGATATCTCATTTGCAGTTAATCAAGTCTCAATTCATGCATGCTCCAACTGATTCACATATGCAGGCAGCCAAGCGAATACTCAGATTTCTCAAAGGTACACCTTCACATGGTATATGGTTTCATAAAGGTCCTCTTACTCTATCCGCCTACTCTGATGTAGACTGGGCTGGCTGCACTTTTGATAGGAGATCCACGGGTTGATTTTGTGTGTTTCTTGGCTCCAACTTAGTGAGCTGGAGTGCTAAAAACAGCCTACACCACCATTCGCCTCACAGCTGAATATCGATCCTCGCTCACACTGCTGCTGGTTACATGGATCTGCAAAGTCTTTCGAGGTTTTGGTTTCTCCTCCTCTGTTAAACCTACCATTTAGTGTGATAACATTTCTGCGATCTCCCTTGCATCAAACCCTGATTTTCATGCCATAACCAAACATGTGGAAATTGATTATCATTATATCCGAGAGCTGGTTCTTGCAAATCTGGTTACAGTTCAGTATGTTTGCAGCCAAGACCAGATAGCTGATATTCATACTACATCTTTGTCTAAGAATCGGTTCCTCTTTCTTCAATCCAAGCTTTCTCTTAGTACTCCTAGTCTTTCCAAGCTCAGCTTGAGGGGGTGTAAAGATAAAGATGCCAAGTCATGACTCATGACAGCTCATTTAGTTTGTTAAACTGTTATGTTTGTTACAGCAGGTTGTTAGGGAAAGTTTAGTACAGCCTTGGTCATATATATATACACCTCAAATGTAAATGTAATTAAGAAAGAAAAGTTAGTAAATGAGAAGAGGATTATTCAGTAAAACTATTCTTCTGTTTTCCTTTGTTTCTCTGGTTTCTTTGTTTCTTCAATTAATGCATATTTGTAGAAAAATATAGAAGCCTGAAGAAAAGGAATGTTGGCTAACACAACTAAAGTCTGAAGAATGTTCCAGAAAACCCAAGAAAGCATGCAGCAAGGAATTGTGGAGAAGTTCACCAACTACGTCGGCTAAACATCTGGCTGGGGTTAATCTTCCCAAGTCGGTGGAACAAAGCATGTCGGTTGATCAAGCCTATAAATAGGCATACAACCACAATGAAATGTGGAGTCTAACATAAAGAACTCCCAAACTATAAGGGAGCACAAAAGCTACCCAACTCAAGTTATATGGGGAGTCAACAAAGAACTCCCAAACCATTAGGGAGACGAGAGCTACCCAAATCAAACTATGTTGAGAGCCAATAAGCTCACTAATCAAAGTGTAAGGGCCAAATAGCCCAAACTTTTCTAAACCAAAGGTGGTGGCCAATAAGCCAATATGCTAAGAGTAGAAGGCCAATTAGTCTACACTAAACCACATACTATTCTCCTCCAATCTAATAAAATCACTTTTTGTTTTCCTCTACAATTGCAATAGTGGTATTAGAGCTAGTTCGATCACGTTGGGCGTCAGAGAAGGATCGCTTTGGGCGTAAGGGCCGACTTCAGAGCCGTGTTCGATCAACTATGGGCGCATGGGCTGATTCTAAGGAAGCAAAGGAAGCAAGGTACGTGCTATCAATATTCAATTCAAAAAGTTTCAAGAAATCTAGAGAAGGGGAAGGAGATAAAGAGAAAGTTCTAGAGGAGGAGATGGTGAAAATAAAAGGAGGAGCATGCTCGGAGAAACACAAATATGCATTAAGGAGGAGTGTTGAAATTAATGCATATTTGTAGAAAAATCTAGAAGCCTGAAGAAAAGGAATGTTGGCTAACACAACTAAAGTTTGAAGAATGTTTCAGAAAACCCAAGAAAGCGTGCAGCAAAGAATTGCAGAGAAGTTCACCAACTATGTCGGTTAAACATCTAGCTGAGGTTAATCTTCCCAAGTCGGTGGAACAAAGCATGTCGGTTGATCAAGCATATAAATAGGCATGCAACCACAATGAAATGTGGAGTCTAACATATAGAACTCCTAAACTATAAGGGAGCACAAAACATGTCGGTTGATCAAGCATATAAATAGGCATGCAACCACAATGAAATGTGGAGTCTAACATATAGAACTCCCAAACTATAAGGAAGCACAAAAGCTACCCAACCCAAGTCATATGGGAGTCAACAAAAGAACTCCCAAACCATTAGGGAGACGAGAGCTACCCAAATCAAACTATGTTGAGAGCCAATAAGCTCACCAATCAAAGTGTAAGGGCCAAATAGCCCAAACTTTTCTAAACCAAAGGTGGTGGCCAATAAGCCAATATGCTAAGAGTAGAAGGCCAATTAGCCTACACTAAACCATGTACTATTCTCCTCCAATCTAATAAAATCACTTTTTGTTTTCCTCTACAATTGCAATAGTGGTATTAGAGCTAGTTCGATCACGTTGGGCGTCAGAGAAGGATCGCTTTGGGCGTAAGGACCGACTTCAGAGCTGTGTTCGATCAACTATAGGCGCATGGGCTGATTCTAAGGAAGCAAAGGAAGCAAGGTACGTGCTATCAATATTCAATTCAAAGTTTCAAGAAATCTAGAGAAGGGGAAGGAGATAAAGAGAAAGTTCTAGAGGAGGAGATAGTGAAAATAAAAGAGATGGCATGAGAGGAAAAACTTTCCTCCATGTAGGGCGTGCAAAAAGTTAAGGCACCGAGAAGAAAAATTAAAAAAAAAGTTCGAATGTTGAAACTAAAAAATTGGGCGTTGAGAAAAATAAAAATATCACCGGCAAAGAACTATCAAGCTAACTGCGAACGAAAAAAGTGCGAGCACGGAGCTGCATCATCAACTAGAGCTTCATCAATGCTATCTTCAGGAGGAGCATAATGTGAACAAGCCTCCTCCGTGACTAAGGATACAAAGCCTGCTCGGAGAAACACAAATGCGCATTAAAGAGGAGTGTTGAAATTAATGCACATTTGTGCTAAAGAAATGTGTGGAAAAATCTAGAAGCTCGAAGAAAGTGCCATAAGCTTGATGGGAAGTCGGCAGCTACATGCAACCTTGGAGAACTATCTAGAGAAAGCAACACGTATGTGGCTCGGGTTACTCTTCCTAAGTCGGTGGACCAAGGTATGGCGGTGGATCATGTCTATAAGTAGACATACAAATGATCATACAAAGTGAAGCTAAAAGGCTACCCGACCTAAGTCATATGGGGGAGTCAACTAATAGAACTCCCAATCTATGTACGAGTAAAGAAGCCAACTCCCAAACTATTAGGGAGTCAAGAGCTATCCAAAGCTAGCTATGTTAGGGAGCCAATAAGCTCATCAATCAAAGTGTAAGGGCCAAATAGCCCAAACTATTCTAAATCAAATGTGGTGGCCAATAATCCAATATGCTGCTAAGTGTAGAAGGCCAATTAGCCTACACTATGCTATGTACTATTCTCCTCCAATATAATAAAATCACCTTGTTGTTTCCCCTACAATTCTAACAATAAAGGACACATCGAGGATGGAGCCACCCTCGTTGCAGTTAAACGACTGAAACCAGAGTCATCACAGGGGGCCCACGAGTTCAAGACAGAGATCGAGATGCTCTCTCAACTCCGCCACCGTCATTTGGTTCCACTCATTAGGTATTGTACGGATGAAGGTGAGATGATCTTGGTGTATGAATACATGGCACATGGGACCCTCCATGACCATCTTCACCACACAGATAATCCAACTCTTTCTTGGGAAGAAAGGCTTCAGATTTGCATTGGCGCAGCAAGGGGATTACAATACCTTAATACCGGTGCTAAGTACACCATCATCCATTATGATGTAAAGAGCACAAACATCTTGCTAGATGAAAAGTGGGTGGCCAAGGTTTCGAATTTTGGGTTGTCAAAAATTGGCACAGTCACTATGTCCAAGACCCACATCAGCATGATGGTGAAGGGTAGTTTTGGGTATCTAGATCCCGAATACTACTGCCGTCAACAACTCACTGTGAAGTCTGATGTGTACTCATTTGGGGTAGTCTTATGTGAGGTATTGTGTGCAAGGCCAGCCTTGATTCGTACGGTAGAGAAGAAGCAAACGAGCTTGGCTGAGTGGGCCAAGAACTGTCACCGAAATGGGGCTCTTGAGCAAATCATTGATCCGAGCTTGAAGGGTAAGATTGAAACCCACTGCTTCAATAAATTCACCGAGATTGCAATGAGTTGCGTGCATGATAATGGGATTGAAAGGTGAGCGGGCTTGAGTTTGCACTGGAGCTTTAAAGGGGTGCTGAGAAGGATATCATCAACAACACTAATACTGGAAGGAAGAGGGAAGATGAGGTTACTCTCACCAAGGACATGCAAGGGTTTAGTTCTAGTGAGAAAAGTTGTGCCACCAGTGAATCCATTACAAGGATGTCTGGGGCAATCTTTTCCGAGATCAACAATTCCGATGGCAGATGATGATGAGGAGCATTAACTCACCAAATAATCTGCCTAAAACCGTGGCATGGCATGGAATAAATGGCGAAAGCAGTTAGTGTCACAAAGATAAGATGATGTTTCTCACTCATTCCCCCATTACTATCCTAAGGTTTTAGGTCATGTTTCTGTCAGCCTCTTTAAAATTTGAGTTGTTATTTTGAATTTTGAGGTGATTTGAGAGGTTTAATTTTTTTAATGGAGAAAGATGTTGAATCGTATCAGGCTTTATGTGTTTTTGGTTGAAAAACAAAGCTGAAACCTTTGGAGAAATACACCTCAGAGAAAGAAGGATAGGAGAAACAGAGGATTTGAATGTTTCATTATATTTCTCTATATCAAAAACGCAGGGGAATTACATGACTATATCCCCTTTTTCAGTCAAAAATCATACCCTAGTTTTTAGGGAGCAAGGACTCATCTCCAGCCATACAGACCATAGGAGGCTACGATCTTTCCATTTGGAGAAAGATCGGATGACCCATTACAATCCAAATAGGACAAAAATAACAGCTGTGCAGGTTTCTAAAAACAGAAATAAAGCTAGCTGTTACATTTAAACTAACGGCTATTTCTAAAAGAAGCTAATTCTTCATCTCTTCAATTCCAATCTGCAGGATTGTCATCTGAAGGTTGATTTAAGCTAAGCGTGCAGCTTAATTCTCAACAGATGTTATACTAGCTAGACTTTTTGTTAACAAAGAAAGATGCTTTTGGGAATTTGAGGTGTCACTTACAGGACTTTCGTTAACAAAAGAAACATGGGCTTGTTCATATATAAAAAAAAAAAGAAAAAAAAAAGATGGAATTATTTTAATGAGAAAGAAATAAAGTTCGATGTTCATAACTTCATATAAGACTGGTTTGTTTTGATAGTTATGAACCTCCGAAGATAAATTTGAGGGTCCATGTCCATCTTACTGTGTGGATCACATATTATATATCAACTAGTATGATATAAAAGAGTGGACAACTTCTTTCATTTTAATTTTTCTCTTGACCAAAGAAAGAATATATAGTAGAACTTTATTTTCCCTTTGTTGATGCTCTTTTTCGGAGAGGGTCAACTTAGAGAGAATGAGGTTTGCCTTTAGCAGGAAAAGGGTATGGACCTTCAATAAAGGCTAGCCTGCAGAAGACAAAAATAGGGAAAGCAGTCGTTAAGCTTCCGGTCACCGGTGTGGTGTGTAAGTTAGCTAAGAATGGTAACTTTGCAGAGTAATAGTAAAAGGCAAAAAAGTAGTTACCCCTCTTACTAGGGTACTGTTCTCCCTTTATAGGGAAGTGAAAGTGGGAGGTTGGTGTAGATTTCGATGTGGGACTTTGTGCAAGTCGCCGTGGTGGTGACACGTGTCATGAGAATTAGGTTTAGCAGTTTGTGAGCTTTGGCGGTGGAGTTTCGGCAGGTGCTGCACCTCTGAAGAGTGTCTTCCTTGGCGGCAGAGAGAAGGTGTGTCCGCCTTGGTGCTAGTTGTTTTGAGGCTGGATATGCTTGATTGATTATGGTGTAAACAGAGTCCCCCAAGTTCGCGGTCGATAAGTGACTTCTCGGTTGGGAACTTGTAAGCTTTTGTGTGATCATGACCGAGCATTCTAGGTTTTGTGGGAGCCGTAGGGCAGTCCTAGTCCCCAAGTTGTCAAGTTAGAAGTTGCGTTAACACTTGGAAGGTATGATAAAAACTGTGTTAGCCTCAGTGATTGTTGGTAGCTGGGTACCTTTAAAAGAAAAGTAGACTTGGATTTTTGAAGCTTCAGCAAGGAAATCTGTGGGCCTCAGTGATTATTGACTCAGGTCTTGCCGTTTGGTAACCAAGTGATGGTTTTGGGCAACAAGGGCTTGGGTTCCCAAAAGATTGGGGTCAAGCTTGAAGGAGAAAAGAAGTGTGGGCTTCAATTTCTCTTTTATAGCACTTTTCCCTTTTTTCTTCTTCTTTTTTTTTTTTTTTTTTTTTTTGAATGGCCATGTGGCCTAGGCTATTGATTCCTTTGGTAGGGGGGTGCCGTGTGAACCTTCTTGTAGTTTTAATGCCCTTTACCATTCGGCAAGGAGGCCAAGGTACTTCAAGTCGAAAAACAAGGTGCTGGGTCCTCCGTGAGCACAAGGGTTTGGTAGAGCTAACTCAAGACCTTGTGGACTTGGGCTCGCATGGGCCTTTAGCAAAGTCCTTTTGGAGGGTGGGCTGGGCCTTTGTTAGAAAGGGGGAGAGCATCTCATAACTGGTACACAGCCCTTGCCGTTCGGCAAGGGTAGAAAAAATTCGAAAAAATAAAGAGCTGGGTCTTTGGGGTGTCTTTAGGTTCTTGACCAAGTCTTGGGGGTTTTAAAGGCTGGGCCTTAATAGGTTGGCAAAGTCCTGGAGCTAGGCTTCGGCAAGGGCTAAGAGATGTGGTGAGCTAGGGTAGGAATTTTTTAAGAGAGGATATAAAATTAGTTTCAAAAGCTCTTGCCGTTCGGCAAGAGATAGCTGAGACATTTTTTCTTGTAGCTTCCTCTTCCTTCGGCAAGGCTGAGCTGGTTTAGGAGTTTTTGTTTTTTCGAGCTTCCTCTTCCTTCGGCAAGGTTATTGTCGAAGGAGCTGGTCCTTCAGCAGTCGGGCACCCCATTGAAGCTTCGGTAGGAGGGTGAAGCCGGGCTGGTTCTTCTTGGAGTGTCGGCAAGGCATCCACGAGCTCGTAGTCGGACTTTAACAGCCCTTGCTATTCAGCAAGGGTGGGTTAGGGCTTTTGTGAGGGGTTGATACATGCTGGAGCTAGGGTTGGGTTCGAAGGTTCGGCAGGGTGCCTAAAGAAAAAATTTGCGATTTTGAATATTGGCTGAACCTGGGGAGGCAGATTCGGAAGGGGGTTTAAGCCAATATCCAAGGCTTCGGTAAGTACCTCTGCGAGAGCTCCGAAAATATTTTACGAGCCTTGCCGTTCGGCAAGGCTAGTTTGAGCATTCTGTGTGTTTTGACGTTTGTTTAGCATTTGGCAAGGTTGTGGGTCTTCCAAATTGGCCAGGAACTGATTTGTATCCCAGCCTTTAGGTAAGGCTAGAAACGGGTGTAGACATGGTTCTCTCCAGCTCTGTGGGTTCAATCCCCTTGGTGTTTTAGCCCAGGAAGGCTGAGAGCTTGGGGCTGGGCTTTCGAAAAATAGAGCTGAGTCATCCGAAAGCAACGAGTGGAGTTTGAGCAAGGTGAGTCCCTTATTTTCTCCTTTGAACATACAGTCTGATCTGCGAGGGTGTCTAGATCATGTTTTTTTTTGTTTTCGACCTGGCTGTGCAGGTTTGGAGCTAGGCCTTCGGTAAGGCTAGGCACACGGAGTTCAGATGAAAGCTGAACCCAATTCGGACCTGGGCCTTGGGCAAGCCTTGCAGACTCGGGGCTGGGCTTTCATTGTGACTTGGATGTCTAGATTAGATCGGGGCTGGGCCTTGTTTTCTTACTTTTGGCAAGGCTGGGCCTGGGCTTTTGTCAAGCCTTGGAGCCGCGCTTGGGTCGTACACTCTTGGAAGAGGCTGGGCCTTTTTTGGAGCTGGGCCATTTGGAAAGCTAGGCCATTTGGAGCTGGACCCGTAGCCTTCTTGACGTAGCCATTTGATGTGGGTTTGCTGTATTGGGGCCGGGCTAGCACTAGTAGGCAATCTTGGCACTTTGAGGATTTCATGAGTCCTCACTTGGAGTTTTTATGGTCCTTGCCGTTCGGCAAGTAACCTAGTACCTTTTTTGATTATCTTTGTTTGTTGTTTATTCGGCAGGTTGCATGGAGCTAGGCCATTTTGCAAAAAGTGCTTGATCGCTTCGGGTTTTGGCAAGGGTTTTGGAACTGGGCAGATTTGACGAGTGAGAAGGAGCTGGAGCTGAAGTAAGTTTACGGGCTGGGTGTCTTGATCATTTTGGAGCTGGGTCCATTGCAACCTTTCTTTTTTTTTTTTTCTTTTTTTTTTTTTTACTAATTTGAAATTGCAAATGTTGTGTGGGTACGAGGATTTGGGAGGGAAGGTGAAAGGGTGCTAGGGTTACTTGTGTACCCTTGGGACCTTATAAATAGGAACTTGGAGTGACGTAGACATCACATTTGGATATTTTTTAAGAAAGATTTCCAGAAAGTGAGAAGGAGAAAAAGATTTCCGGTGAGATTTTGGTGGTAGGGCCACTGAGATTTCCAGCGAATTTCCGTGGTGGTGCAAACAAGGTTAGACCTCATTTCCCTTGAATTTTTTGAAATGAAATTCAACTTTTGGTATGAATAGGTTGAAGATTAGGATGAACACCTTGAGCATGAGTATGAACATGTTGAATGTATGCATCTAGATCAAAAAGCATGTAGATGCCGTCCCATTTTGTGTTTTTGTGTTTGGATCCTCCTTGCATGTGCATTAGTTCCTTTTTTCTTGTTTCTGCATGTTGTAGATGTCTGAGAGTGAAGAGGCCAGTGAGTATGTTTGTTCCGAAGATGAGAGTTCCCAAACAGAGGGTTTGGTAGAAGGGCTTATAGAAGCTAGGATGGTAGTTCATGAGGGTGAGATGCAGAAGAAGTATAAAGTGTTAGAAGCCAGTGTTGATCGGGTTCTAGCCTTGGCACATACACCAGAGGTAGGCTCGAGCAATCGACATCACCATCAGTCTGTGGGTATAGCCGTGGCTTCAGAGGGTGGACATCAGGGTTAGTGTCCTGGGTGAAGCGGAATACACGCAAAGTTGGTTGAGCTTGACAAATTATAGTGTGCCACCCTATGTGGGCCGAGGTTACCGGTTGCGGATGTAGTGAGATATCCTCAGGGTGGTTCATTATGATATTCTGATATGTACCAAAGATAGCCTCGGTTTCATCCTTGGGCAGATGATGTTGGCCAAGTTGGGATATGCGTCGGGGCAATACAATCCCAACTTTTGGTCGCATGGAGTTTACATTGCTTGGTGGTTGGTTGGGTTGAGGAGCCAACATTTGAGCGGTTTATGTACATATTCGATCTCCAAGCAACAGGGAACCTTTGGTGAGTACAAGCCAATTGCCGGAAGGCAAAGGAAAGAGGTTATTTTATTGGGCATAAGCCAAGTACGCAGAAGTCTTGGCGGAACAGATGGTGCTTAGCCTATGGTGATTGGGAGTGTCCTCCAGGGAAGATCGTCTCCAGGACACATTCCAACCCACTTCCAGATCTATAGGTCCTTAGCCTCATCTTTTAAGACTAGTTGTTTTGTAGTGTTTGTTGCTTATGTTCTGACTCTTGGGTCCTCATTTTTGGTGGCCAAGGAAATCTTGCGCATGACCCGTCCCCAAGTTTGAAAGCACGGGCTTTGACTAGTCGTAGTACTTAGCGATCTCTGTTTGTACGCGACATTGCGCATGTTGGGTAGCCACGAGTTCGTAAATGAAGTCGAGGTTCGAGGCTAGCTTGCTCGTCATTGGCTTGGCCTCATAAGTGGAGGTGTTGTATGTGGTGGCCAATCTCCATGGTGCCACCGCTGCTTCGGTACCAAAGGAGAGAAAAAGGTGTTTCTCTATTGAGGTCCGGAAGGTGGTGCGGTAGGACCAGAGAACCTCTGGGAGTAGCTCTGGCCAAGACAACCCTTAGCTTTGTCAAGCTTGGTTTTTAGAGTTTTTTGATGATCTTGTTCACAAATTCCACCTAGCCATTAGATTGAGGATGGGCTAGAGAGGCGAAGCAAAGCTTTATCTTGAGGTTGGAACAAAATTGCTTGAACTTTGCGTTGTCAAATTGCCGCCGTTGTCCGTGACGATGGTATTGGGGATGCCGAAGCGATATACGATATTTTACGGACAAAACGCGTTTCGATGCGGGCTGCAGTGATAGTGGCTAAGGCCTCGCTTCACCCACGGTGAAGTAGTCCACGCTACAATCGCATATTGACTTGGCCCTTCCCTCGGGCATGGGTCCAATGAGGTCAAGTCCCTATTGGCGAATGGCCAAGGGTGACCATGGCATCAATGGCTCACCGGTGGAAGTTGTGGGATGTTGGCAAATCGTTGACACTTATCGCACTTCGGGTGAAGATCAGGCATCGGTGAAGTGAGGGCTAAAGTATCCTGTTGAATGATCTTGTGTGCTGGGAGCGAGCACCTAAGTGGTTACCACGATACCTCATGAATCTCCCTTAGGACATAGGTATCTTCCTGGGGTCGAGGCACCAAGGTAGGGAGGCTAAAGCCGCGCTTGTATAGGCGCCATTGATGATCAAGTATCGAGCGTAACGATAAGCGAGCGCGTACGCTTGGCGGGATCGCAGTAGTGTCATGGTTCGCAAGAACGGAGTGATAGGGTCCATCCATGTAGGGCTTTGATCGATGACCGGATAAGTGGTGTCCGGTGTCGTGGTCCAAGAACTCGATGTGGATGTTGCGACCTATGCCCTGCTCCATTGCAGAGGCTAGCCTTGCTAAAGCATCGCATGGATGTTCTCGGGCGTGGCACCTGGCCTATGATATAAGCATTGAAAGTTGTAAGCGGTGGGGGTATGTTGGAGGTAGGTCATGGAGACGTCCTTGGCCGTGAAGTCTGGTTGACTTGG
Organism: Prunus mume; assembly: GCF_029339155.1. Classification (NCBI taxonomy): domain Eukaryota; kingdom Viridiplantae; phylum Streptophyta; class Magnoliopsida; order Rosales; family Rosaceae; genus Prunus; species Prunus mume. The sequence goes on along the minus strand of NC_142701.1, from coordinate 20,188,613 downwards.
TGGACAACAAGTGTGAGTCGCTGAATATTTGGATTTTCTTGGTGCCCATCTCCTTGGATAGCCAAAGGCCGGCTAAGAGTGCTTCGTATTCGGCCTCATTATTGGAGGCATGGAATTTGAAGTGGAGGGCGTACTCAAGGACAACCTTGTCTGAGAAGATGAGAATGAGGCTAGCTCCACATCCCTGGGCATTGGAAGAGTCATCCACATCGAGGTCCATAAGTGAGTTAAATCTAGGAAGCGATTGTGGCGTGGACTGGTTGAGTATGAGTAGGTGTGATTGCAATCAGTCGGCGATTATGGGGGTGGTCAGATATGAAATCGACCACGGGCCCTTAATGGCTTGGCGGGATTTGTAGTGGATATCAAACTCACCAAGTTCAATGGTCCATTTAACTAATCTCCCAAAGTCTCTGGCCTGCAGCACTTGCACGAGTGATTAGTTAGTTAAGACATGGATGGTGTAAGCTTGAAAGTATGGTCGGAGGCGTCTGCGAAACCACGAAAGCAAGTTTCTCAATGTGCAGAAACCTCCATCTTGCAATCATTTGCTCACATAGTGCACCGGATGCTCAGGCACCTTCGTGTGGTCAAATGAGCGAGTTAACCGTTGTAGCGAGACGAGAGAGGTAGATGGTGAGGGCGTCCCTTCGGGGTTGACAATAAAGGGGCTCGGCTCATGTATGCCTTGAGCTCGGCGAATGCTGGTCACATTCGGCATCGGTGATCTGCGTTGCTACCTTTAAGTGCCTTGAAGAATGGGGCGCAAAGATCGCTGGTCTTAGAGATAAATCGATCGGTGAGACCGCCTGTAAGGCTCTGAATGTCCTTGACCGTCTTGGGTATCGTCATGTCCAAGATAGCTGGATTTTCTCTGGTTGGCATCAATACGTCTTTGGCTGATCATGAAGCCAAGGAATTTCTTGGAGGCCACCCCAAATGCACACTTGGTGGGGTTGAGCCGCATCTTATACTGCTTTAAAATGGTGAACTTGGCAGAGAGGTTGGGGATGTCTGGTCGCGCAGCAGTCGCGACTCTTGACCTCCATGTCATCAACATAAACCTCCATGGTGTTGCCAATTAGTGGAGTGAAGATGCTTGTTCACCAGACGCGATACGTAGCCCCGGCGTTCTTGAGGCCGAAGGGCATGACTTTATGTAGCAAGTAAAGGCCACTCAGCTGATGAAGGATGTATGAGCTTGGTCCTCGGATGCATGAAGATCTGGTTGTACCCTAAGTAAGCATCCATGAAATCGGTGATGACTTCAAGTGATATGCCCGGCATATCGTTGTAAGACCAAGCAAAGACTTGAGTTGAGGCGGAGGAAGGCAATAAGATCAGAGCGAAGCTCTTGTGAGAGGGAGGTGCCGATCGACACATCGATCCTCATGGAAGTAACGATTTAAGATCCTCCTGTGTTCGACTGTTGGGTGGCGATTCCTCCCAAGGGTCTTACAGGGCTCGATGCGGCTCGAAGTGAGTGGGGCTGGGTTACGCTAGGGCCTCACCTATGTTGGCGATTAGTAGACTTTCTGCTGAAGCATAGCGACCGGTGCAAGTTGATTGTCACGCCGCCGTACCCATGCCATGGGGCGTAGGAAATTTCAACAATAACATATGTGTGAAATGAAAATCTTCATCCCAGGCCATGGCGGGTCCCAGATGATGTTGTAGGTGTGGGGCAATCAATAATGAGGAAGGAGTGGTGACCGTCGTTTGCTGAGGTGCGCTCCAATAGAGATAGGGAGATGGATGCTCCCAATAGGCTGGACCACATCACCCGAAAAGCTCACCCGAGGAGTGTGACGCTTCGGTCGAGCAAATGAGACGGGACCTGGAGCTCATTGAAGGCATCAGCAAACATCATACTAACCTAGCTGCTAGTGTCTACCAAGATGTGTCCAACGTCAAAGTTAGATATGTCGGCGCGGATAATGATTGGGTCATCATGAGGGAGGATAACGTTGATGCTCCTCCTCCTCGCAGAAGGTAATGGAGGCCCAGCCTATTTTTTGTGTCTTGGCAAGCGTCCTACTCGATCTTGAAGACACGGTGCACATAGGTGGAGCGTACATAATGGTTGAGATCATGTTGAGCTGCAGGTTGGTGAGGGTTAGGTGGGGGTGGGAGGTTGTGCACGTATTTATCCAGCTTCCCCTCACGAATAAGTCCCTCAATGATGTTGCGCAAGGCAACACAAGATTTGGTATCGTGGCCACCGAACTGATGAAAGCAACATAAGACACCTGTGTTAGGCATAGGCTTGCTACCTGGTTTTCGGGGTGAAGGCTGAAGTATGATAGGTGCCTCGTGCACTAGGACATTCTCATAGGTAGTGTTGAGGGTGGTGAAGACCTCGAACTTGGGTTTGGGTGAGAATGGGAGTGGGGCAGGTCCATTTATCTGGGGTTGCTTCCACTAGATGGTGGTGGTTCTCATATGCCGCCCGCTTGTTATTCTTTGAAGGTATCTTTGGTAGATATCATTCCTCTTGAGTCTTTGGGCACCACAGGTGCTTGGTGTAGAAGCGAGAATGTTGAGGTGGGCTGGGATTGGTACTGGCGGTGGAGGATCGACAAAAGGATTACTGCGTCGGGTGGTAGTGCGCTGAGTTGAAGTACTCGGCCTTTAGCTTGAGGCTCACGCTGCTTATTAGCTCGGCATATGTGTTCCAAGGGTTCTTTGCTGCACCAAGTCACCGAAAGTTGGACTCTCGGAGACCACTCTTGAAAGCACCAAAGGAGGCACGATCATCGTATCTAGCGGTGGGAGTATTCGTGGTGAAACCTAGCTGCATACTCAGAGAACTCGTCCCTCACCTCGTCTAAGCATGTATAAGTCGCGGAGTAGAGGCAATCGGTGCGGATCATGAAATGGTCCAGAAGGCTTGCTTGATGTCATCAAAATGTGTTGATGGTGCGGGGTTCGACATTGAAAACCAAATCAGGGGCGCGCCCCGAGTGGAAGGGAAGAGGAGGCACATGCCCTCATCAAGGTGAGGTCCTTGCACCCCATGGCGGTGGAAAGAATGTATGTGGGTGAGAGGATCCTTAGTGCTAGTGTATAAAGCGATGCGGAGTGGTGGATGTCATTCTCTTGGTGGTAATTAAGGATGCCGTTCGAGTAAAGGGCCCAGTCTGGCTTTGCCTAGAGGGTTGGTGGTTGTGCTTTGTTGCTCGTTCTCGAGTACGGGACTTTCTCAAAGAAAAGCCTCATTGTCAGGTCGGTATGAGGGAGAGTCTCGAGTGCTAGAGGTCTGCAGTGTGTGGGTGGCCATGGGCTGGGTAGAATTCTTCAAACGACTCGGTGTGATAAGACTCGTAGTCTTCTAAGTAATCATGTCTCCAGTTCTCCGAGTCCCTATACCTTCTTGGGGGTAGTTGGGTTGGCTTTGGTGGGGGCCTAGGTGTGTCACCTTTGGGTCTTGGAGATTAATGGGATAAGAGGGGTTCCGTCGACGGTCGGAATCTGATCCACTGCAATCCTCAAACCTTTGTTGGTTCATGGGCTTCCTCCAGGGAGATGCGGAGAAGCCCCGACTTAGGTCAAATCCTCAGAATGGAGGGCCTTTACCCTTGCTTGGGCCTAAGGGATTGGGACACGTGGTGGGAGTGCTCGGATGGTTTGGTAGATGCGCTCAGTTCTCGGGTAAAGGCTGCGTTGGGAGCCACTGGGCTTGATTCATCTCCTAGTTACGCTTCAGTGTGCGGTAGTCATGCTCGAGCTCGACGTTCTTAGCATGAAGATGGTCATATTTCTGGACATCTTGGTGACAGGCGGAGGCTCTCGATTCTCGCAGGGATGGCATCTCTGAAGGTCTCCTTTGGGAGGTACCCCATAGGGGTATGGTCTTTGAGTCCCATGGCAGTCCTCGGTAGGCATAGCCGAGTGTGGAGTGAAGAAGAGGTGACGGGCCGGATAGGAGAAGAGTCATTTGGTAGTAGAGAAAAATGGGATTCAAGCATCGTTTCCTGTGAGGCAGCGTCAAGCTGTGATGCTCTTTTCTGGAGAGGTCAACTTGGAGAAATGAGATTTGCCTTGTGAGCAGAAAAGGTGTCTGGACCTTCAATAAAGGCTAGCTGCGAGAAGACAAAAATAAGGAAAGCGTCGTTAAGCTTCCGGGCACCCTTGACAAACATTACTAGTTGGACTAGTCACAAAATGGATAAGAAGGGCCAGAAGCTGTGGCCTCTGCTGGCCTAAGAAAAGTAAAGGCTAGAAGAAGTGGCAAAGATAGAGAAATAATATGTGCCAAGCAATCGCACTAGCATTATTGAGCTTTACATATATCTCACAATTACTGCAGCCGAGACAAAACCATGTGCGTGAAAATGATCATAAAACTCTAAAACCCTGCTGCTCTGTTTCTTTTGTTGAATTATCAACGCAGCACCAGCCACCATGAGAGGACTTCCATATGTTAGCTGCTATGCGAGAGAAAAATTAACAAGGAGGAAGAAGTCGGGAGTTGCGGTGTGAAGATGGGTCACCAATCTCATTCAAGATATCTCTAATACTGTTGGTGATGCTAATGGCCATGTCGACGGAGCTGCCTCTCACAAGCCATTGCATGATGATGCACAAGAGTGGCACTCCTTTATCAATGGTCTAATAATTATTGATCGAATTCGAATTTGACCGAGACCCTTAATAACACTACTACAAAAAGTGAAAAAGATGACGAAAAAAAAAAGCGACGCTTAACGAAAACCGCGTTGTGTTTGAAAAGACGATGGTTTTATAAGACCTCTGTGTAAGAATAACTTAAACACCTAAAAAATGAGGATTCCAATGGTTGTTTTTAAAACACGGCACACCTATTTTAAAAAGCGACGTCTTATTGAAAAAGGTTTTCCTCAGAGTAAACTCGGAGCCCAAAAACAACGGCAGAAGGTATGAATCAATCGACGTAGAAAGTAAAGACAACGGTTTAAAGAAACAGCCACGACCAAGTTTTCGTATCCAACGTGGCATTATTTCAAAAGAATCCACGGCGGTATATGACAAAATACCGCCGTCTTAAATACATGTACAACGACGTAAAATATAAATTTATCGACTTATTTCATGTTCCATACTACGACAATATCTTGAACTCTAACCACGTTGGTTTGTTCAATTAACGCCATGTAATAAAATTTACCACGTCATGAAGTTAAAATTACCGTCATATTTATTTACTTTATACGTCTACCCTTATACCTAAACGGTCGTCTTAATTACATTATTTTTTACTATTTATTTCTTGGATTTTGGTATCCTACGATGGTAGACCAACTTAATGACAAGAATTGAGAATAACCACAACGGTTTATATAGAAAACCGCCGACATAATAGATTTTTTTGAGATCCAAGATATACGTCGTGAAGTTAAAATTGCGGTCGTATTTATTCACTTTATATGTCCGACCTTATATCTAAACCGTCGTCTTAATTGTATTTTTTTTTTTAATTTTTATTTCTTGAATTTTGTTAACCTACGTCTGTAGATCAACTTAACGTCAAGAATTGAGGATAACCACGACTATTTATATAGAAAACAGCGGTGACAGAATCAGATCTGAGATCTCAAGAGTCATGAAATCTTACCAGATGGAACTCTGTTCCTCATCATAATCGGACCACAGAAAGACACAGATTTGCCTCTAAAATTTGTGACCACAAATTTGCATTTAGAAAGGCAATTTTTAGAAGTTGATGATGTGTGTGTTTTTGTGTCTTTCAGATACACAAACGCACACACACATCAACATCCAAGCAATTGCCTCTAAAATTTGACGACGGCAGCCACAGATTTGCATTCAGAGAGACAATATTTTAGAGATTGATGATGTATGTGTATTTGTGTTTAGAGATTGATGATGTATGTGTATTTGTCTCAATTGAGACACAAATACACACACATCAACATCCAAAACAATTGCCTCCTTAGAGGTGAGACAGAGGGCAAGAAGAAGTTGGAACCCTAATTGAAAATTGATACTGAAAGAAATCTTGGAAAAAAACTCAATTTATTAAAAAAAAATTCATATCCGCATGGATTACATTAAAACTAACGCCATTTAAGAAAGGAATCAAGGTCGGATCTTGAAAAAAGGAGGACGTATTAAACATACAATCAACGTCGATTATTAAACTCAAGGCAGCGAGGTTTTGGAAACCCACGTCGGTTTAATATACAAAAACGACGTGGTAACTTATAATATTACTTATTTAAAAGTAAACTTTTGACGTGTAGCGCCCAACTAACCACGTCGTTTTCGGAATACAAAAAGTCAAAAGACTTTTTACTAACTACGTCGATTCATATTATTTTAATGTCGTCGTAACTACATACTAGGGCAATTTTCATGACCACCGTCGTTGTATTTATCTTTAGGACACTATATAAAAATCTTGGTCACCTGACCTAAACTTTTACGTTCTCTCTAAAATTTTCAATTTTCTCTCAGTTTCCCTCTAATTTCTAAGAAGCTGCGTTTCTGATTCTCAGTTTCCCTCTCAACTTCTACGTTCTTCCTCGTCTTCGTCTCCAAAATTTGATTCCGAAGGAAACTTTCTTTGCAAGCCAAAGGTTTGAAAACTTTCTCGCTTCATTTTTTTCTTCATTTGAAGTTTTTTTTTATTTAAAGAACTAGTCTCACTGATGTTTGAAACAAGACTCAGGTTTGAAAATGCCAAATCTTTCAATGTTCGCACTCATAGGTCATGTGAGGACGACGGGTTTTATTTAAACCATCGTCTGATTTGTTGGAAGAACGTGGGAGAGGAAAAACTTTGTAGTTTTTTTTATGAATTTATAATACAACGACGGTCTTATTTAATAACCGTTTTGTTAAGTTAATGACTACGTCGTATTAACACATCCACGTTTCTGTTGATTTGCACGACGATTCTGTTTTTTGTCCGTCGTCTGAACTTTCATTTTACATCTGTATTTTACTTAACCATCGTTGTTTTTCTTGCAGTTTGTATTTCTCTATAAGCATGGTTTCGAAATCTCAAAGTAAGGATTCTCAGGCATCAAAAGGTCAAGGCAAGGACATTGCAGTTTCAAAGGCATAATCTCTTCCAAACAATCCCCCAAAGAAGATGAGATTTACTTCATATTTCGAGAAAGACCTAAGCTCTGCGACATTTGATGAAGTGACGAAATCTACTCGCGGTATCAATACAATGAGCCATGTTGTGAAGAGGAAAATCCAGAAGATTAAGCCTGTGGTTGAGTACAATAAATCTGGACGTTGAATTCCTTAACAACGTCGGTTATTAACTGTCGTTGTTGATAGTACAAAAGATGGCGGTCGATTTCACGACGGTTGGAAAACCTTCTACACGACAGTGATTTCTTGTCGTCTATTTCGATTTTTGTAGTAGTGTAACAACATTGATGGAGCACAGGGTGAATCGGACTTGGTTTTGCACATGGTGGATTCAGAAGAAACTAGCCGAAGGCTCTTGACAGCCAATCGGTTTAGTTTTACAATACCTGGTCTACAAGGTAGCAACCCATTTTGTTCGAAGCAACGCTCCTAGTCACTGGCGGATCTGTTAAGGAGCAAAAAGGTGTAGTTGCACCTCTCCTCGCCAGAAAAACTATTGTTGGTGCTTAAAATTACTCATTTGCTCTTTAATTCCATCTTCAACATTTAAATAAATGTCTTTGTCTTTTTACTTTCATTTATTTTTATATTACTCCATTTACTTAAGTTTACAATGTAAATAAGGAAGTACCCCTCATTTGGATTCAAATAGAAATACTAGAAAATCAAATTTCCCCCAAATCAAAATTTGAAAAATCGGTTTTAGTGCAAAATACGATTTAGGCTAAAAATGATAGCTCATTAAGTCAATATATACTTCATAATAAAATCCCATAAAATCAAGTTTTCTTATTTGATGTGTAAGGAATAAAAGCCACCAAAAATTATCTTGAGAAAATGATTATTCCGAAAAACCATTTTTCATACTTAGTCAATATTTTTACATAGAACAATTTTTCATATATTATATGAATGCATGAAGGGACCTAAGGTCAATCTAGGTAAAAAGTCTTAGATGTTCAATTCATAAAGAGTTTTTAACCTTTCAAAATTGCACCTCCGCTAAAAAATTCTTGGGTCCGCCAATGCTCCTAGTATGATGATTGCCTTCTGCTAAAAAAATCGGCAGCCATAACCTGTCGCGGTCTTGGCCCGTACAGTAGGGACTGCCGGCGTTGACTTGCCACAATACGTACGTATTCTGCTTCTTGTTAGTGTCATGCAATATTACACTAGTTTCATCTCTGGATGTAATTAATTAAGTGGGGATGGACCATGTCTTAATTAATTAATCAAATAATATGCTGTTGTTGCTTGCCTTAGTAGATAGAAAAATTTGTATATCATGGCGATATTCTGTTTTGTTATTGTACTCGTATAATGTTGGAGTGTATATATGGACTTCACAATTGCGCGCTGTCTTGGTTCTACCTTGCCACAACTACAAGTAGGGGTGGGCATCTTAAACCGAAATACCGAAATCGTACCCTAACCGCACCGTCTGCATCGATTTCATACCGTTTCATTTAGTACCGATAGATATTGGTACCATACCGCAATCTGCACAATCGAGTATGGTATGATAGCGTATCAAGATTTTGATACCGTCAATCTGCACCGTCAATAGTACTCTGTTGAAATATAAATTTTTTTTTTTCATTCTCTCGCTCTCTGTCTCTCGCTTGCCTTTCAATTTCTCAAACGCTTTTGTCATTTATGTTTGGATTGTGTTTGTATTTTTGTAAGCCATAAGGCATAAGTTTAACTCTTTTGGTTTGTAAGCCATAATGTATGAGTTTTAACCATTTGGATTTGATGAATATGTTGATGGATAAATATTGATTTGGTTGATTTGGATATTGAATATGTTGATGGATATTGAATATGTTGATTAGGATTTGGATATTGAATATGTTAATGGATATTGAATATTGAAAATGTTGATGGATATTGAATATGTTGAATCTTTGAATTTGTAACTTAGGCATCACTTATTTTGATGTTGAATATTGAATTAGTTCATTTTTTAGTTATATCATTTTGGTACCGATACCGTACCGATATCGATTTGGCAGATGACAAACAAACCATAATACCGCACTGCACTATACCGATTCAAATTTCCGTATCGGTGGCGGTCTCAATATGCATCGCAGTGCCCACCCCTAACTACAAGAGTACACTTATATAATTGAAAATGAGTTGTAAATTGTGATATGGTATAAAAACGAACAAAAGAAGGAAAAACAGAGAGTGGTGAATATGATGAAAATCTAATAAAAGTTACTTATTACGATTAGACCATGGAAGTCTTCCACAAGAGCTTATCCATGCAGCATCATTGAATTTAGGCTTAAATGTTAAAATAGTCTCTGTGTTTTATCATGTTAGCCAATTTAATCCCTGTGTTTTTAATTTGGCCAATTTGATCCCTGTGTTTAGGACCGTTAGCCAATGTAATTCAATATGTTAAATTTATGTTAAAAAAAATTTAAAAACTGTTTAAATATTAATATAAAAAATAGATATATTTGAATTCAATTTAAAAATGGATAATTAAATAAGATCTAAAATTTTGGTCAGGGCTCTTAGTCCTCTTATTACCAAAAAAAAAAAAAAAAATTAAAATTAAAATCAAAGGATGATACCACCGTCCAATCTAGCCCCCACCCCCACCACCCTTCTTTCTTCTCTTTCTCCCAGCAACAACCCACCCAGCTACTTTCCGCAGCCAGACACAAAGGCCCCAACTCCCCTACACACACACCTCCTGATTCCTGAACACGAATCCTTCCCACCCCGGAGAGCTCTCTCTCTCTCAAACAACCCCTACCGCCCAACCATGTCCCAGCAAGATCTTCCCCAGCCCCGCCATTCCCTGGCCATTTGTCCCATCCCTAGCCGCGCCGCCCGGATCCTCTAGCCCACTCTGGTCGTCGCCCCACTCCCCCCTCCCAATCGCTGAGCAGCCTCTCCCCCCTCTTTGATTATGCCCATCCTGTTTTTTTTTCTTTCCTAATGTTATGTTTTGGTTTTAATGAAGTTTCTATATATTTTTTAATTAGTTACAATTTTAAAATAAATTTCAAATAAGTTTATAGGTTTTCAACAAAAAAGAAAAAAAATCATTTTTGTTTATTTAACAGCAATTTTAACGGAATGGACCACATTGGCTAATGGTCCGAAACACGGGGACCAAATTGGTCAAATTAAAAACACAGGGATTAAATTGACCAACGTGATAAAACACAAGGACTATTTTAGCATTTAAGCCTTGTATTTATATTGTCAGCCACTGAATTTACTTGAACAAAATCAGACGGCTAAGATTAAAAGAGGAAAGAAAAGGATGTGATATTTTTATTTATTTTAGGATCAGTATACCCAAAAGCAAGTCTTTGATGCTTGATGAAAAAACAAACGAGATATATAGTCATATACCTATTGTTAGTACTAAAACTATAAATAAACTTTACATCATTTAATTTTTACAAACACGTCCAAAAAAAACTCCAAAAAATGATTGTTGGCCCTATTGAATTTAATTTTGATTATTAAATTACTTTGATACCATATTGAGTGTTTTGGGCTTTGTTATGAGGTTTTTGGGTTGAGTTTGTTTTAAGAAATCAATGACAATTTTGTAATTTAAAAAAAGTTAAAAATCTTTTTATTATGTTGTAAATGGGATGTTTTTAAAGTCCATTTCATATACATTTTTTTTATAATTTGAACTCTTATATTAGACATAATAGTGAATCTTCCAAAAAGAAAAGGCAAGTCTTTGATCCATATCCCACTCCAAGTTGTGCATACAATCTAAAATGTAACGACAACTAGAAGACCAGCTCAGCTGATTAAAATCATTGGACGTTTTGGTCAAGTTGTGCTTTTCAGAAAATAAAACAAAACCAACTTGCTTTTACATTTCCAAGCAATTTCTCACAAAAAAAATATGCATCTCTCTGCCTTTTTTTTTCGGTAACTGGAAAATATCAGGCATCTCAATGATAAAAGGAGACCGACAACCATACGCTTACCTACCAGACACGTCAACACATGACGAAGATATGGTAGCACTGAAACAATAGAAAGCTTATGCCTGAATTATTTTATTTTGACGAACATAATTTTATTTTTTAATTTTTTTAATTTTTTTTGAAGCAAAAGAAAGCTTAAAGTATACACCAAAAAGAAGAAAGCTGAAAGCTTTTAACTTTCCTCCACCAAGAAGATGGAAAAGAAGAAGCTCTGAACTTTCAGAGAACACCATTCCGTAAGCTTATTCTCCATATGAATACAACAACACTTGATCAGAAGAAGACTTTCCAAATTCTCATTTGAAAATTAAACAGGGCAATCTCTCTGTTATGTTTCAGCAGCTTCCCTGTTTCTCACTTGATCATCATCCTCCTCCTCTTAATTAACACCTTAATTACCTTCTCATCTTTCTCTTCTCTTAGATATCATCAAGAACCCAATTAGCAACAAACACCTTTCCAAAACAATAATCATGAAGAAATTCCTCCTCCCTCTGCCTCTTTACCTCCTTCCCCTGTTTCTGCAAATCGCTACCCTACTCTCTGCACCTATCTACACTCCGGTGGAAGACATCACCATTAACTGTGGCTCTTCCGGAACCTCACCCAACATATATGACAACCGGAATTGGACTGGAGATATCAACTCAAAATTCTCCCCCATTGAATTACACCAAGATAACACCAACACCTCATCCCAAGTCAGAGAAGCACCTCCCTCCTCTGTTAGCCAAGTACCCTACACCACAGCTCGGCTTTCTCTTTCCGAATTTAGTTACAAAGTTCCCCTCTCCACCGGGCAGAAGTTCATTCGATTATACTTCCACCCAGTTTCATATGACCCCGGCTTCGACCGATCCAAAACCCTCTTCTCTGTCCAAGCAGGTGGCTTTACCCTTCTCCATGATTTCAATGCTTCTGTAACTGCCGATGCTAGTGAGACTGAGACGCTAATAAGAGAGTTTTGTTTGAATATTGATGAAGGACAAAGCTTGACCATCACGTTCACTCCGAGCGGAGCAATCCCAGATGCTTATGCCTTTGTCAATGGGATTGAGATTGTGTCCATGCCCACCAATCTTTACTACACTGCATCCGAAAGCCATGGAATTGATTATGTAGGCAACAAAGTCAATTATCGCATCGAAAACATCACGGCGATGGAGATGGTGTACCGAATAAACGTCGGTGGAAGTGCACTCTCTTTCAACCAAGACACTGGGATGTACCGCAATTGGGACAGTGTAGTAGACGAGCAAAAGTACTTGGATGATTTGAGTTCCAGGTGGACTGTTCTTCCACAAAACGTTAGCCTTCAACTCAACTTTGTGAAAATACCAGAGTGCTCTGCTCCACAAGTAGTTTACCAAACGGGCCGGTCCATGGGCAGCAACCACACCCGAAACAAGAGCTACAAACTGACCTGGGAATTTCCCGTAGATCCCAAGTTTCTTTACCTCCTAAGGCTACATTTCTGTGAGTTTGAGCCTGAAATTATGGACACCGGGGACCGATCGTTTCTAATCTATGTGGAGAACCAACTTGCTGAGCCACAAGCCGACATTATCATGTGGAGTGGTGGAAATGGGAGACCAATCTACAGGGACTACGTCGTGTTCATGCCTGCAGGCCCTGATCAGAAGAAAGTTAAGCTCTTTCTTGCACTGCAAGCAAACCCAAGAGATTGGATGACTAAATACAATGATGTACTCTTGAACGGCCTTGAACTCTTCAAACTAAGTGATACAAATGGAAATCTCGCCGGACCAAACCCCGATCCACCTCCACCAAAGCTGATGCAGCTGAAAACCCCCTCAAAACAGTCGAAGAAGAAGTCAACTCCTATGCTTGCCACCGTTGCTGGTGCAGTTTCCGCCATACTCGTATTATTCTGTGTCCTTGGATTCTTGGTTTTCAGGCGAAGAAGAAGATCCAAGGACACCGATGATGACTCATTTGTACTGTCCGGTTTGTGTCGTGAGTTTTCATTGTCGGAGATCAAAGCCGCCCCCAAAAACTTGAACCAGGATTTCATTATCGGTGTTGGTGGGTTTAGCCACGCGTACAAAGGGAGCATCGATCAGGGCACAAACCCAAGTCGCAATAGAGCGGGGGAGGAGATTCGAATTTGAGCGATGAGATAAAGGGTGAAGATGAGGTGTGGCTAAAGAGTGAGTGATGCAGGGTTTATTAGTTGTAGCTGGGAAGACTCATCGGAGATGAAGGAGAGCAGGGCGACCAAAACTAGTAGTCAGCAGAATTCTTCTACTAACCAATCCATGATGATGATTATCTGTGCAAATTAATATTCTTAATCATATATGGTATAGGGCTTGCGTGGAGTTGTATATCCATATGATGCAATTGTAAATATATTTGTAATTTTCTCCTTGTTTTTAATATTCTGCAAAATTAGAACTTCCATATAGTCTTGCAATTCCTTATTGCATACCGAATTGGAAATGTTGATTAAAGATTCCAACACTATTTGTAATTTTGTTACTGTCAAAAATTACTTCCTCTTTTTTTCTTTTTCTTTTTTATGCCTAAATAAAAATTTATTCCTCACTGATCATGCTTACTAGATTCCTCTTCCTTGAAATTTTTAGAAAGTATATAGATAGTTGAACTTTAATTTTCTTAGGGTAGTAGATCGACCTATGCACGTTTATTTAGAAGATTTCCAAGACGTACCTCCACCAATTGTAAACACATACCCACTTGTGGATTTCATCTCATCTGAATCAGATATCCAATTAGAATTGCTATATCTTTCAAGTACATCGGGAAGTCCACTATATTTTGCCTCTCAAATATTTCAATACTCTTGATATGGCAGTCCAATAATCCTTTTTTTATTTTATTTTTTGCCTAAATAAAAATTTATTCTTCATTGATCATGCTTAATAGATTCCTCTTCCTTGAAATTGTTAGAACTTCAATTTTCTTAGGGTAGTCAGATTGTCAATTTTGGATGGAAAAATGTTTGATGATCATATGTCCCTACCCTACTTGTACAAAAAAAAATCCAATCAGAGATCCACACCCCCACACATAACATATCCATAACTCTCCCTCCTTTTACTTATCTTTACTAAACCCCACACACACACACATATATATATATAATAACCCGAGCATCAAACAAACACCTACAACTACCATGGTGAAGCAAAAGATTGAATGATATAGCATATCTACATGGTGCCATATCATGTGGTCTGATAAGGTGGTACAAAAAAGATGGTCTCCTCCATATTTCAATTGAATCAAGCATCATCTTTAAAAAGGAAAACAATAACACTATTTATAACACATTGCTTCACACATGTGGGGTCAATATTGGCAGCCGTTGAATTTACTTTAACAAAGTCAGACGGCCAAGATTAAAAGAGGAAAGAAAAGCATATGTGATATATCTTTTTCTATTATAGAATCAGCATAACCAAAAGCAAGTCTTTGATGTTTTGTTTTTTTGGTAACGCAAGTCTTTGATGTTGGACCGAACTGGGAAAAGCAAGTCTTTGATCCATATCCTGCTTACGCCCAAGAAATTCAATACAAGCATGCAAACAATAATGCAGCGACAACTAGAAAGACTAGCTGATTAAAAATAATAGGACGCTTTTGTCCCCTTGCGGAAGAAATCAGAGTGATTGTGCTTTTTATTTGTGCTTTTCAGAAAAGAAAACAAAAACAACTTTCTTTTACATTTCCACGCAATTTCTTAGGAAAACAATACATCTCAATGATAAAAGGAGACCTCCACTAACACATTTGAAACGACAATCATAGGCCTACCTACCAGACCCATCAACACATGACAAAGATAGGGTAGCACTGAAACAATAGAAAGCTTATGTCTGAATTATTCTCTCTTGACGAACCTAATTTCTTTAAAAATAAAAAATAAAAAAGCAAAGAAAAAGTTTACACCAAAAAGATGGAAAAGAAGCAGCTCTGAACTTTCAGAGAACACCACTTGTGTAGCTTATTCTCCATGTGAATACACACTTCTTGATCAGAAGTTTCAAATTCACATTTGAAAATTAAACACGGCAATCTCTCTGTTGTGTTTCAGCAGCTTCCCCATTTCTCACTTGATCATCGTCGTCATCCTCTTCATCAACACCTTAATTACCCTCTAATCTTTCTCTTCTCTTAGATATCATCAAAAACCCAATTAGCAGCAAACACCTTTCCAAAACAATAACCATGAAGAAACTCCTTCTCCCTCCTCTGCCTCTTTACCTCCTTCCCCTGTTTTTGCAAATCGCCACCCTACTCTCTGCACCTATCTACACTCCGGTCGACGACATCACCATCAACTGTGGCTCTTCCGGAACCTCATTAAACATGGATGACAACCGGAATTGGACTGGAGATATCAACTCAAAACTCTCACCCTCTGAGTTTAACCAAGCTAACACCAACACCTCCTCCCAAGTCAGAGAAGCCCCTCCCTCCTCCTCTGTTAGCCAAGTGCCTTACACCATGGCTCGGCTTTCTCGCTCCGAATTTACTTACAAAGTTCCCCTCTCCACCGGGCAGAAGTTTATTCGCTTCTACTTCCGCCCAGTTTCATATGGCCCCGACTTTGACCGGTCCAAAGCCCTCTTCTCTGTCCAAGCAGGTGGCTTTACCCTTCTCCATGATTTCAATGCTTCTGTAACTGCTGATGCTGGTAAGACCGAGAAGCTAATAAGAGAGTTCTGTTTGAACATTGATGAAAGACAGAGCTTGACCATCACGTTCACTCCGAGCAGAGCAATTCCAGATGCTTATGCCTTTATCAATGGGATTGAGATTGTGTCCATGCCTACCAATCTTTACTACACTCCTCCTGAAAACCGATATGGGGCTGATTTTGTAGGCAACGGAAACAATTATCTTATTGAAAACAGCACGGCGATGGAGACGGTGTACCGAATAAACGTCGGCGGAAGCGGACTCTCATTCGACCAAGACACTGGGATGTACCGCAATTGGGACAGTGTGGTAGAAGAGCAAAAATACTTGGATGAGTTGAGTTCCAGGTGGACTGTTCTTCCACAAAACGTTAGCATTAAACCCAACTTTGTGAAAATACCAGAGTACTCTGCTCCAGACGCAGTTTACCAAACTGGCCGGTCCATGGGCAAGAACCACACCCAAAACAAGAGCTACAACCTGACCTGGGAATTTCCAGTAGATCCTAAGTTTTTTTACCTGCTCAGGCTTCATTTCTGTGAGTTTGAGCCTGAAATTATTGACACCGGGTATCGATCGTTTATAATCTACATAGCGAATCAAACTGCTGAGCCACAAGCTGACATAATCATGTGGAGTGGTGGAAATGGGAGACCAATCTACAAGGACTACGTCGTGTACATGCCAGCAGGCCCTGATCAGAAGAAAGTTAAGCTCTTTCTTGCACTGCAAGCAAACCGAAGAGATTGGATGACTGCATACAATGATGTACTCTTGAACGGCCTTGAACTCTTCAAACTCAGTGATACAAATGGAAATCTCGCAGGACCAAACCCCGACCCACCTCCACCAAAGCCGATGCAGCCGAAAACCCCCTCAAAACAGTCGAAGAAGAAGTCAACTCCTATGCTTGCCATCGTTGCTGGTGCAGTTTCCGCCATACTTGTATTATTCTCTGTCCTCGGATTCTTGGTTTTCGGTCGAAGAAGAAGAGACAAGGATACCGATGATGACCCATTTGTACCTTCCGGTTTGTGTCGTAAGTTTTCATTGTCGGAGATCAAAGCCGCCACCAGAAACTTCAACGAGGATTCTATTATCGGTGTTGGTGGGTTCGGCCACGTGTACAAAGGGAGCATCGATCAGGGCACCCTTGTTGCGATCAAACGGCTTAAACCTGAGTCGCAACAAGGGGTCCCAGAGTTTAGGGCGGAGATCGATATGCTCTCCCAACTCCGCCACCAACATTTGGTGTCTCTCATCGGGTACTGTAAAGATAGAAGGGAAATGATCTTGGTGTATGAGTACATGGAAAATAAGACTCTTAATGATCATCTAATGAACCCAAAATCCGATCCTAATGCACAACCGCTTCCTTGGGAAAAACGGCTCCAGATTTGTATTGGCGCAGCGCGTGGTTTGCACTACCTTCACACTGGTGGTACGGAAGGCACCATCATTCACCGTGATGTAAAAAGCACAAACATTTTATTGGACGAGAAATGGGTGGCCAAAGTTTCAGATTTCGGGTTGTCGAAAATGGGCTCGATGACCATGTCCAAGACCCACATTACCACGACAGTGAAGGGTAGTTATGGGTATTTGGACCCAGAATACATGCTCCGAAATCAATTGACCGAGAAGTCGGATGTGTACTCATTCGGTGTCGTGTTGTGTGAGGTGTTGTGTGCAAGGCCAGCCTTGATGCGTACAGTGGAGAAGAAGGAAATGAGTTTGGCTATGTGGTTCAAGGCCTGCCATCAAAATGGGGAACTTGATCAAATCATCGATCCAAGCTTGAAGGGTAAAATTGAAGACGAGTGCTTCAAAGTGTTCGTTGAGATTGCGTTGAGTTGTATGCATGAGAATGGGAAACAACGTCCGTCGATGAACAACGTGGTGGAGGGGCTTGTGCAAGCCTTAAAACTTCAGCAGAACGGAGATAAGATGGACGAGGATGATGAAACCAAGGGTGAAAAGGGAGGCTGCAATTATGAATGAGAGCGACGGAGGCTTTAGTTCCAGCTGGACAGAGTCGTCGGATTCGAAGAACAGTAGTCGGGTGACCAACATGAGTAGTGACCAAAGTTGTTCGACCACCAACAATTCCATTAAAGGAATGTCCGGGACAGTTTTTTCTGAGATCAAAGATCCCAGTGGAAGATGATGCATGACGATCATGAGGAGCACTTGTAATAAAATTAAAGACAACAATATAGCTTGCTAAAACTCAGAAGCTTCATTTGGATTGTATGGTATGTTTTAATATTATTGTAAGCTTGTAATTCTAACTCAATTTGTGATTGTTATTTCTTAAAATTCCAAGGCGTGTACAAGATGCATGAATTGTTTATTCCGATGAGGATGACCAAATGTATTGGATTTTTATGCACTCCATTGCCAACTGTGGAAGCTCCGATATGCTATTCGTTGTTCAAAAGTTGGGGAATCACATGGTCTTTTAATATTCTTAATTAAAGTGAGATGGTGGGAGACCTGATAAACTGATAATTGAACTTTTTTCTTTTTCTTTTTTCGTGTATATGGGGCCACAGCCAAAATCATCACATCGTAAAAGTTGCAACCAATTAGGTTTAGTTTTCTTATATTATGGCTTCTAAAAACAAAAGAATAAAACATTTGTAAGAAAAATACATCACACAATTTTGTTCAAACAATTTTAGTTCAAAAAATAATAATTGAAGACAAAACAATTACGGTGGAGTTTTTAGTATAATACAATTATGATGAGAAAAAACTGATTTAATACCTTTAAAATAAATAAAATAAAAAATAAAACTCCCATCAAGCAACAACCACCTTCCTCCTCAACCCATCCCCTATATTGCCTGCCAATTGCCGCGGTCCCTCATTAAGTGATTAACATCCTTTTAACTGCGTGTGAATACACGGATGCTAAATGCAAAGACTTGAGATCTCACTTTGTCACAATGGCCTAAATTTGAAGTGATAATGGTAAAATTCTTCCTTAAATTTATCATTGTTTTTAATAATTATTCCACAAACCATGAATTACCAGAATAATAAAGGCCTGTACTTCTTTCCATGGTCAATTTCTGTATCTCTTTCTGATTTTCTTCTGCATAGGTTTTTCTTTGTTTCTTCGTTAACAACCCCTCTCTCTCTCTCTCTCTCTCTCTCCCCCCAATAATTGTACGGAACATGGATTCCACCGTAAATTAATTACATTGCATAACATAATCATATATTATAGATCGTGTAAAACGAGCCAAGGAAGGGATAGTGGATGGACCAACCCATTGAATAATATTAAACCTTGGATTATAGACTATCACGTACCAAGTGTCGCTTTTGGCTTTAGCTTAGCTTCTTCTTAATAATTAAGAGTTAAGTTTAATTCCCGAATTTTGTGTTTTTGATCTAAGTCCTCTCATATTTATGTCGCATAGGATTACATTTCTTTTTTAATTTTAAGATGTAATTATATTTTTTTTGTTTAAAATTATTTTTTTTGTTCCAACTATGTCCCCTTATGATTTAAATGGGGTAAGATTGATTTGTATCTTAATAATTAGCAATTTACAATGTGTGCAATTGAATATAAACGGCAAATACAGCAGACGTATCCCAAGAATCATGCTCTTTTCAATGCAATCTTTGCTGATTTATTGCTTTTTCAGTGCAGAGTTGAAATTATTTCAAATTAGGGTTCAATATTATAGATATTACCTGAGCCCGATGGTCAGATGCAATAAAGCGTTTGACATAATTTCACAATTTGTCGTCAGTTTGCAGCACATGCCTTCCAGGTATTTTTATTATTTAGGTTTTTGATACTTTTTGCTTACTGGTTCCTTATGCTAATATGTGCAATGTTCTTTTGAGATCATAGTTTGTGATTATGTTTTGCAGGTTGCGTGGTAGTACCTGGACTGTAGATTGTTTGGTATTTGCGTGGTAGTACTTGTAATTTGGGTATCTGTATATGTACCTTGGTGTGGTGGGTACAGGGTGCGATGTATACCTGATATATAGGTAAGGTGTTGGGGAAGGATACATGTGGTGAAGGTAGTCGCCATTTTACTTCTACGGGCAATGTTTCTGTCAAACTATTTTGTGGCACTCTTAACATTGAAAGAGTAATTTAAAGAACAGTAAATTTCCCTGGATTAGGACCACCATCAAACTTAACCCTCTGAATTAAAAAATCAATCAATTTAACATCCCAATTAATTAAAATGGCTAATTTAACCTTATCGTTAAGTTTTGTGAATTTCAACCAAATTTTCTGTTAACTATAAGAGTAAATTTGTAATTTCAAGTAAAATAAATAATCAATCAATCAAACAAAAAGAAAAATAGAATAACAATGGCGGCACATAGGAAAAGCTTCTTCACTAATCAACAATGCCGGACGACGATTACAACGAAATGGATATGGGATTCTAAACCCTGATATGCATTTGATA
Organism: Prunus mume; assembly: GCF_029339155.1. Lineage (NCBI taxonomy): Eukaryota > Viridiplantae > Streptophyta > Magnoliopsida > Rosales > Rosaceae > Prunus > Prunus mume. The sequence goes on along the minus strand of NC_142701.1, from coordinate 20,168,386 downwards.
CTCATAACTCAACAAGTAACTTATTCAGAACTTGTTGATGCAGATATAGGAACCAGATTCGCCACGAGATCGAAATCCTCCACGACATCGGCAACCCCAACATCGTCAAGTGCCACGGCATTTTCGACCACAACGGGGAGATCCAGGTGACGGCAGCTCGTTGGAGTGCCAAAGGAGAGAAAGAGAAGGGTGGAGAGGCGAAGAGATGGGGACAGAGAAAGTCACGTTTTTTTTCTTCGTCTTTTATTTTATTTTATAACTATTTTAGCTTTTTATAGTAATAATAATAATAAAATCAAATAGCTTTTTACCCTATCGAAACCGAATTGTTGGGGATTTTTATTTGTTATATTAGTTTGAAATGAATTCCCACACACAACCAAGTTCCACAATAATATCTCTCAAAGATATTCCTCTACCCAATAATCTATTTTATTTCAATCAATTGTAGTGTTTTGTGGTCCTAGTTTATTTTTCTTTCACATCTCTAGTTAATCACTGTACAAATTCTATATAGTCAGTCTACCACCCCCGTCAACTACTCTCTAGGGGATATTGGTCATGTGGATGTGGATGATTTGTATTCTCCATGGATAGAGAGCTGAGAGTCACTTGACACAAAAACTTTTCTAGATTCGGGACCGGCGTAAGAATCCAAACACCATCGACCAATTCCCTTACTATCAAACAAAGTATGGCAAATATTCAAGTATGCTCATATATGTATTCTTCTCCAATATGAAGGTATTTATAAAGAAATATAATCCTAAATAAAATAGGAAATAAATCCAAATTACAATAGAAAATAAATCTCAATTATAATAGACTAAACAAATGAGTAAGTAACCAAAATCCTAAGTAAGACTCGCTAACACTTACAAATTCATTATCAAGAATGGTAACTAGAATTTGACCCAAAAATAAATAAATAAATAAAAAGAATGGTAGTTAGAACAAGAACTTACAAATTTTGAATAAAAAATCTTTCAACCATGGTATACTCCAGTGGATGTGGATGGATGTGAATGGACGGGCCCTTGTTGAAGACTTGTGGTTTTGATGGATAGAGAGATTTGAGAGTCACTTGACACAAAAAGTTTTTTTAGATTTGAGTCGTGAAAACTAGACCCGCCTCCCTTACAAATTTTGAAATTCATAGTCATTACTAGTTAAGAAGCTGATCGATGATGGCTTAAAATGTCGTTATCGACATTGACTTTTCCACTAATATGATAAAATCAAAGAGAGACGAGTTCCGGGAAGGAGACCTTTTCCAAGGGTGTCAGTTTTCTTTTTGAAAAAGAACCCTATCGTCAGCCACTGAATTAAGGACGCAAAAATTTAATCAGGACAAGCTGTGGGACATAACATAACTATTAATTAGACATATAACTTTGAATGATCCAGAGGGTTGATTGAGAAAATGATCAAGTGAGAAACAGAGCAAGAACCCGAGCAATCAAACAGCTTTCCCATTTCATCATCCTCCATCAACATTTATTCAATTATCATGAAGAACGTCACAAGCCGCAAACACCTTTATGCAACCTTAAAACCTCTTTACCTATTATTCCTGTTTCTACACATGATCGTCACCGTAGTGGTGGCTCTAGATGAAGACGGGTCATCTGTCTACGTTCCGACCGATTTGATCGCCGTTGCATGCGGCTATACCGGCCCCCAATTCAATTCGCCTGAGCACCGATGTTGGATTGGAGATGTGTATTCAAAATATTCCCCGTTAGAAGAACACCAGTCTGGTCAAGCATCCGTCGTCAAAAAAGCTCCACCGTCCTCCTCCGTCACTAAAATGCCTTACATCTGGGCGCGGCTTTCTCGCTCTGCATTTACTTACAGGTTTTCCTTTGCTACCGCCGGCCCAAAGTTCATCCGCTTCTACTTCAACCCAGTTTCATATGCCCCTGACCTGGACCGCTCTAAAGCACTTTTCTCTGTCGCAGCCGGCGGCTATACCTTTCTCCACGACTTCAATGCTTCAGTCACCGCAGATGCTTATGGCGAGGAGACTCTGCGCAGAGAGTTCTGTTTGAACGTTGATGGAAAAAAGCTCCTCAACATCACATTTACTCCAAGCCAATCAAGCCTAGATGCGTACGCTTTTGTCAACGGAATTGAGATCGTATCCATGCCTACCAATCTCTACTACAATGCAACCGATGGGAGAATTAGATATGTAAGCTGTTGGCGTGACTTGTGGATATTGACTTACTTTCCTTACACACCAAGGATTCCTATTTTATTTGTAATTGATTTACTTTAATTCCTGATTTCCTACTGTAAATAGATTTAGGAATTTATTATTTACTTGCCCATTCAGGTTTTGTTGTATTATAAATATGACCTCCTACAAGGAGAAGAATACATAGAAAATTCCCACAAACAAATATTCTCTTATAGTTTTCATATTTTAGCATGGTATCAGAGCGGCGATCTTGGAATTGCTGACTCTAGTTTCAAACCCCCGCCGCCGCTATGGGGGTTGATGATTTTTTCAACCCTCATGGAGGTAGCACCGCCGACTCCTTTTCTCCTTCTCAACCAACCATACCTGAGTTGAGTGCCCAAATGGCTCAGCTCCTACAGATGCAGACTTTGGCCCCGAATTTGATCCTGAATCAGGATCCTATTTTGACGACCCCAACCCCGACCTCGACTATGACGACGACGACCCCGACCCCGACTCCGAAGACGATCTCGACCCCAACTCCGATGATGACCACAACCCCGAATTTGTCTATGATTCAGACCTCGATCCCGATTTCGACTTCGACTCTAGCCCCGACTCAGGCTCAGATCCCGATCCGAATTCCTACTCTACCTATATCCTATGCATCTTCCGCTGCACAGATTATGACTTCTCGACTAACGACACCGACACATGGACTAGATTGCGCATATTGTGGTGATCCGAGACACACTCGTGAGACTTGTTTTAAATTGCATGGCTACCCCGATTGGTGGGCTACTCTTAAAGATCGAGGACAATGCAATACGACCAGTAATGGTACTGGTTATGGATTCCATACTTCCGATAAGATTGATTCCAGGAGTTGGATAATTGATTCCGGTGCAACTGATCATATGACGTTTGATCCTGATGATTTTCTGAATACTACACAACCTCGACGAACCTGTATTGCAAATGCCAATGGCGTTACTTATCCTGTGACAGGGGCTGGCACTGTTGCACTCTCATCCTCTCTCACACTGTCTAATACTTTACTTGTTCCATCTTTATCTACTAAATTGTTGTCCGTTAGTCAGCTTACTGAACAATTGAATTGTTGTGTACTCATTTACCCGAGTTTTTGTTTGCTTCAGGATATTCACACTAAGGAGATTCTTGGTCGTGGTACTAAGAGAGGGGGGCTATATTATGTCGATGACTTCAGTCCTGGCATAGCTAACAGTGTGACGCATCCCTTTGATAGCAAACAAAAGCAAATTTGGTTGTGGCACCGTCGATTGGGACATCCGTCTTTTAGTTATATGAAGCATCTTATACCAGATTTATTCTCAGGTTTCAAGGACTCCGACTTCACATGTGATACTTGTATTTTGGCTAAGAGTCACCGTGTGCCCTACCCGTTGAGTACGAACAAGTGTACTACTCCATTTACGTTAATTCACTCTGATGTCTGGGGACCTTCACCTATCACTGCTCCCTCTGGTGTTAGATGGTTTGTCACATTCATAGATGATTGTACACGGATGACATGGCTTTATTTGCTGAAGAATAAAAACGAAGTGTTTTCCCGTTTTCAATCATTCCACAAACAGATGAAAACTCAGTTTAATGCTCAAATCCAGATTCTTCGCTCCGACAATGGTGGAGAATTTGTCAATCATGACTTTCAGACTTACTTCCAACAATATGAAATTATCCATGAGACGACTTGTCCTCAGACACCGCAACAAAATGGTGTTGCTGAACGAAAGAATCGACATCTTCTTGAAACCGCCCGAGCACTTCTGATTGGCGCTCATGTTCCTCGCCATCACTGGGATGATGCTATTGTCACTGCAGTTCACCTAATCAACCGCATGCCTTCTGGTGTATTGACTTTTAAAACTCCCTTACAGGTGCTTGCGCAACACAGACCTCTGCCCTCTGTTTTGGTACTCACACCCCGAATCTTTGGATGTGTGGCTTTCGTTCATCTCCACAAAAATCAACGTAGCAAACTTGATCCATGTGCGCTTCGTTGTGTTTTTGTGGGTTATGCCACTCATCAGAAAGGCTACCGTTGTTATCACCCTCCTACCCGAAGTACCTATGTCACTTTGGATGTGACTTTTCTGGAATCTGAGCTGTTCTTCCATGACCTATCATCCAATTCTACGCTTCAGGGGGAGATACGAAATGAAGAGCAGAATTGGAGCAACTTGGAAAACGAAGAAATTCTCCTATGTACAGAAATAATTGATCATCCCGAGTCTGGAGCACAAGATTACTCTCTGCCGGCGACCAATCGCCCATTCATAGCGATCAATTACCTGACCCACCTGATCCATACGAAGATATTTCTGATCCGAGTCTCACACCTACAGACAATACAGAACAACAAGATGAAGACCCCCCCTCTAACTCAACAGTACCAACAGACCAATCTCCTGAGAATATCCTTGAGGTAAATACTCCTACTAGACTTGTGCATTTAAAGGATAAAACTATTGGATATCAATTACCTTTCAGGCAAAATCGTGGGAAGCCACCAAATCGCTATTCACCTGATATTAGCAAGACATCCAAGTATCCAATTGCAAATCATGTATCTACTGAGAAGCTGTCTGAACCACTCAAGACTTTTGTGCATTAGTTGTCTGCTATCCATATTCCAACCAAGGTCTCTGAAGCATTGAAAGATCCTAAGTGGGTCCAAGCTATAAAAGAGGAGATGAAAGCTCTTGAGAAAAATCAGACTTGGACATTGGAGACTATACCACGAGAAAAAGACTATCGGATGTAGATGGGTGTTTACTATAAAACACAATGCAGATGGATCTATCGAGCGATACAAGGCAAGACTTGTGGCAAAAGGGTACACACAGACCTATGGTATAGACTATGAAGAAACCTTTGCTCCAGTTGCAAAGTTAAACACCGTCAGAGTCTTATTGTCCCTTGCAGCTAATTTGAATTGGCCACTACACCAGTTTGATGTAAAGAATGCTTTTCTACATGGCGAACTCACGGAGGAGGTGTACATGGACATTCCTCCTGGTTATAATACTACTCAGACTGGAACAGTTTGCAGGCTACGAAAAGCATTGTATGGGTTGAAACAGTCACCACGTGCATGGTTTGGACGGTTCACCATGGCAATGAAGAACAATGGTTTCAAACAGTGCAACTCAGATCATACTTTGTTCTTGAAACATCGGAAAGGGAAGGTAACAGCATTAATAATTTATGTTGATGATATGATTATTACTGGGAATGATAAACAGGAAATATCACAGCTACAAGACTATCTGGCTACAGAGTTTGAGATGAAGGATCTAGGTGGACTCAAGTATTTCTTGGGAATTGAGGTGGCTCGATCGCAGCGAGGCATATTTCTCTCTCAAAGGAAATATGTCTTGGACTTGTTGACAGACACAGGAATGCTAGATTGCAAACCTGCGGACACTCCTATTGTTCAGAATCATCATCTTGGAGAATATCCGAATCAAGTTCCAACTAACAAAGAAAGATACCAAAGGTTAGTGGGAAGATTGATCTATTTGTCACATACTCGACCAGACATTGCTTATGCAGTGAGCGTTGTCAGTCAATTTATGCACTATCCAAGTGAAGACCACATGAATGCAGTTCTTCGGATACTTAGATATTTGAAGTCTGCGCCTGGAAAAGGACTTATGTTCTCAAAGCATGGTCATCTAAATATTGATGGTTATTCGGATGCAGATTGGGCAGGTAATGTAACAGATAGAAAATCCACATCGGGTTACTTCACATTTGTGGGAGGTAATTTGGTGACATGGAGGAGCAAGAAACAGAATGTAGTAGCTTTATCCAGTGCAGAAGCCGAGTTCAGAGGCATGACTAAAGGGATATGTGAACTTCTTTGGTTAAGAAAGTTGCTTACTGAACTTGGGTATAAACCTACATCAACAATGAATCTCTTTTGTGACAACAAGGCTGCTATAGCCATTGCACAGAATCCGGTTCAGCATGATCGTACTAAACATGTTGAGGTGGATCAACACTTCATCAAACAGAAGCTTGAGGCTAAAGTGTTTCAGTTTCCTTTTGTGAAATCCGAGGATCAATTGGCGGATATTTTGACAAAGCGATTTCGAGTAAAGCATTCCACAATTCACTTTGGATCAGGTTGGGCATTGGCGACATCTATGCACCAACGTGAGGGGGAGTGTTGGCGTGACTTGTGGATATTGACTTACTTTCCTTACACACCAAGGATTCCTATTTTATTTGTAATTGATTTACTTTAATTCCTGATTTCCTACTGTAAATAGATTTAGGAATTTATTATTTACTTGCCCATTCAGGTTTTGTTGTATTATAAATATGACCTCCTACAAGGAGAAGAATACATAGAAAATTCCCACAAACAAATATTCTCTTATAGCTTTCATATTTTAGCATAAGCAACGGCGGGGGAAAGGAGTTTCGCCTCAGAAACAGCACAGCTCTGGAGACGGCCTATCGAATGAACGTGGGTGGAATCCCACTCTCCTCCACGCAAAACGACAGTTTCATGTACCGCAATTGGGATGGCTTGGAAAAGGAGCAAAATTATTTGGAAGCTTCAAGTTTACCTTTCAGCAGGATAGAACATGCCGATATTACAGTCGACTCAAGCTACGTAGCGCCAACACAAGTTTACCAAACTGGCCGGTCAATAATGAGCGCGGACTCAACCTTGAACTACAATCTCAGCTGGGAATTCCCTGTAGACTCCGAGTTTGCTTACCTAGTTAGGATGCATTTTTGTGAGATCCCACCTGTCGAACATTTTAGATCGTTTGAAATTTACATAGCCGATCACAGAGCTGAAGAACATGCCAACATACCGGAATGGGGTGGTGGAGCTGGAATTCCATTGTACAGAGACTACGTTGTGTCCATGGATAGCTCTGGAAGCAGCCAGAAGAAGACAAATCTTTCTATCGCTATGTATGGCCCATCCAACAGCGCAATATTGAATGGGCTTGAAATCTTCAAACTGAATAACTCAAGAGGAAATCTCGCCGGACCCGGACCCAACCCAGACCCACGTCACCACGTACCTCGACCAAAGATGACGCATATGCATGTCATTGTTGCTGGTGCAGTTTCGAGCGTAGTTGTCCTGATTTCTGCCCTCGTAGGAGCATTCTTGATTTTCAGGAGAAATTGGAGGAAAGCCAAGTCCCCGAGTGCCAATTCTTTACCGCCTTATTCGTGTCGTTACTTTTCACTGGCAGAGATCAAAGCCGCCACCCAAAACTTTAACAGTTGTTTCATTATTGGAGTTGGAGGGTTTGGAAACGTGTACAAAGGATATATTGATGGTGGGGCCACCCAAGTTGCAATCAAACGGCTGAAACCCGAGTCATCACAGGGGGCACACGAGTTCAAGACGGAGATCGAGATGCTCTCGCAGCTTCGCCATCGCCATTTGGTTTCTCTCATCGGATATTCAAGTGATAAAGGTGAAATGATTTTGGTGTATGATTACATGGCACGGGGGACTCTAGCTGACCATCTCTACCACCACAAAGATAACCTACCACCTCCTCTTCTTTCTTGGGAACAACGGCTTCATATTTGTATAGGTGCGGCGCGAGGGCTGCAGTACCTCCACAGTGGGGCCAAGGGCACCATCATCCACCGTGACGTGAAAAGCACCAACATCTTGTTGGACGAGAAATGGGTGGCCAAGGTTTCGGATTTTGGGTTGTCAAAAATGGGCACCGCTGACACGTCCAAGACGCACATCAGCACGGTGGTAAAAGGAAGTTTCGGGTATCTGGACCCGGAATATTACCGACTACAACGGCTGACTGAGAAATCAGATGTATATTCATTTGGGGTAGTGTTGTGTGAGGTGTTGTGTGGTAGGCCAGCGGTGATGCATACAGAAGATACAGTGGAGCTGGGGCAGATCAACTTGGCTCAGTGGGCTAAGAGATGTTACCATGATGGGAAACTGGATCAAATTATTGACCCAAGCATTAATAGGAGTGGTAAGACGATTGAAACTGAGGGCTTGAATAAGTTTGTTGAGATTTCAATGAGTTGCATGTATGATAATGGCATCGAACGACCATCGATGAATGATGTTGTGAGGGGGCTTGAGTTTGCATTGCAGCTTCATCACAACTGCGTTGAAAGCAACGCCAGTAGTAGTGAGCAAAGTTGTGTGACCGATGAATCCATTAAATGCATATCCGCCACCATCTTCTCTGAGATCAGGGATCCCAGTGGGAGATGATGATGAGCAACTATATTTTACAACTTGTACGCGTGAGCCAATAATTGCATGCAAAATTAATATTGCAATGGCTCTTTAAATCATATTGCATTTCATTCATCCTTAATTTGTAATTATGCATTCCATGGCCAACTAGATTAATTTTTTATGTAATGGTTTGTGATTAATAAAGGGTCACTCAGAGCTTTGCCCTTGAAAGTATTAATAGCTTATTGACTTTTCAAGTACTAGATCAAGCTCAAATTTAAAATATTGAGCCACCTAGGATTAAAATACACCTAACAATCTACCCATATTACAAAACAAGCCACTCTAGTTAATATCCTAAAATCATTCATTTGGTTCTCACATAATAAACGGATTCCATGACAAAGGCATTTAGCGACTTGCAAAGTCCATTACAAAAAGACAAAAAAGCACCGTAAATACCCATTAGAGACGGCATTGCGACGTTTTTGACCAAACACTAGAGATGGAGTTACACCAGCCCCATACATGCAAACATGTCCATGTGCATCAGTTCCCATCACTTTAGTAAATATCTCCTCTCTAAATGACTCATCTTGTTCATCTTCTTCCCTTTCTTCCAAACATTGGTTGAATTGGTTCATTTGGCATTGTCCTCATCAACTTTATATTCCAACTTACAATGATATCAGCATTGTCCTCATCAAAAACTTCTATCTTCATCATTTTTCTTCTTCTTTATTCGTGTTTTGATAAATGCTCAGACGATCAATCTTCTCTGTTTTCTCTTTCACTTATGTAAGAAAAGAAATTTGATCTCGTTAAATATATAACTAAAAAGAAGACCAATATTGACCAATCTGTTACATACAGCCATAGTACAAATTCTATAGAAAGAATCATTAGCACCCCAATATTTGACTAGGGTCCTCCACTGCTCCATGACCATCCGAATATTTTCTGGACTGATGGCTAAGCGTTGTTCATCAGTGTCATATTTGTCATACCATTTCTGCTTTAGTCGGCACTTCCAATCCCTCCAGCTATTACCAATTACCTATATGCCTCAGGGGCATCTGTATTATCCTACAATTATAACATTTTAATTATCTATCAAACTCAATACGCATACATTATCACAAATGACAAGGTTTTATAAGTATAGCTTACAGTGATATCCTTTCAAATGTCGTTTAATTTATCATTAGGCATGTCATTCCATGTAGGACATGTATAAGAGGAACTTTTTTTCCATTTCGTGCTGTAATTCCAAGCTGTGAACTAAACAATGATGCATTCGCTTTAACTCTAGCTTCCACTCAAGATCAAACGAAACATGCAATATGTTTCGAGTCCCCCATTGAGGAATACTCCGAGCAGCACCACGTCCTTTACTAATATCTTCATATTCCATTTGCCCTAGTAATTATTTTACTAATGAAAAATATCATTAAATAAAATGAAGACAATGAGTTCAAGCACATAAGAACCTGACTCATCTGGTTGGGTTGTCAAAGGGTCATCCTTAGAAGCAACAACATTTTGCTGAGATAGTTGTGTCTCTAGCTGAGCGTGTTGACGTCTCACAACATATGCTTGTTCACTTTGAACAGAGGAAGTAGGTTGTCTAGATGAAGTAACTTGAGGCTGACCATCACGGGTGAAAGATGGGTTTAGCATAGGAATAATGTTTTTTTTATAAAAAAAATACCAAATTTATTGACAATACCTCTCTCCTAAGAGTGTGATCCATTTAAATACAGAGTACTGTTGCTGGATTCCGACTCTCTTACATATTACATGGGTTTTACATTATTTCATATTTTCATGAATCTCGCGTCATGTGAGAGAGTTGAGATAAGAGTTAGTGTGTCTAGTATTATTATTTATCAATTGAGATTATTAAGGAATTCGAACATGGAATCTCTCTCAACATCGATAAACAAATGGGTCATTTTAAGTTCCACTTGTTAGAGATTTATACATATTCTAAGTAAGTATGGTAACTATAGTTTCATTCTCATTAGAAAAAAAAAAAAAAAAAGAAAAAAGAAAAAAGAGAGAGATTAGATAGGCCCATAACTATAGTTTCTTACAATTAAATTTCCATGGTGGAAATTTGGGCTTGTTTCACTCTTTGCTACTTTCATTTGGTTGGATCTTGTTTATTGTGTGCGGTTGGGCCTTTTGTTATGGGATTGTGTTTGTGATCCTATGTCATTGGGCCTTTTGTTAAAGAAAATTCATTAGACACAATGAATTTTCTTTGCATTTCGCATTATTAAAATATAATATTCATAGAGGTTCATATCGAAATGTAAAAGGAGACCGACAACCATACGCCTACCTACCAGACACGTCAACACGTGACGAAGATATGGTAGCACTGTAACAATAGAAAGCTTATGCCTGAATTATTTTATGTTGACGAACATTATTTTTATTTTTTTTTTATTTTTTTTATTTTTAAAGCAAAGAAAGCTTAAAGTATACACCAAAGAGAAGAAAGTTGAAAGCTTTTAACTTTCCTCCACAAAGAAGATGGAAAAGAAGAAGCTCTGAACTTTCAGAGAAACCATTCCGTAAGCTTATTCTCCATATGAATACAACAACACTTGATCATAAGAAGACTTTCCAAATTCTCATTTGAAAATTAAACAGGGCAATCTCTCTGTTATGTTTCAGCAGCTTCCCTGTTTCTCACTTGATCATCATCCTCCTCCTCTTAATTAACTCCTTAATTACCTTCTCATCTTTCTCTTCTCTTAGATATCATCAAGAACCCAATTAGCAACAAACACCTTTCCAAAACAATAATCATGAAGAAATTCCTCCTCCCTCCTCTGCCTCTTTACCTCCTTCCCCTGTTTCTGCAAATCGCTACCCTACTCTCTGCACCTATCTACACTCCGGTGGAAGACATCACCATTAACTGTGGCTCTTCCGGAACCTCACCCAACATATATGACAACCGGAATTGGACTGGAGATATCAACTCAAAATTCTCCCCCATTGAATTACACCAAGATAACACCAACACCTCATCCCAAGTCAGAGAAGCACCTCCCTCCTCTGTTAGCCAAGTACCCTACACCACAGCTCGGCTTTCTCTTTCCGAATTTAGTTACAAAGTTCCCCTCTCCACCGGGCAGAAGTTCATTCGATTATACTTCCACCCAGTTTCATATGACCCCGGCTTCGACCGATCCAAAACCCTCTTCTCTGTCCAAGCAGGTGGCTTTACCCTTCTCCATGATTTCAATGCTTCTGTAACTGCCGATGCTAGTGAGACTGAGACGCTAATAAGAGAGTTTTGTTTGAATATTGATGAAGGACAAAGCTTGACCATCACGTTCACTCCGAGCGGAGCAATCCCAGATGCTTATGCCTTTGTCAATGGGATTGAGATTGTGTCCATGCCCACCAATCTTTACTACACTGCATCCGAAAGCCATGGAATTGATTATGTAGGCAACAAAGTCAATTATCGCATCGAAAACATCACGGCGATGGAGATGGTGTACCGAATAAACGTCGGTGGAAGTGCACTCTCTTTCAACCAAGACACTGGGATGTACCGCAATTGGGACAGTGTAGTAGACGAGCAAAAGTACTTGGATGATTTGAGTTCCAGGTGGACTGTTCTTCCACAAAACGTTAGCCTTCAACTCAACTTTGTGAAAATACCAGAGTGCTCTGCTCCACAAGTAGTTTACCAAACGGGCCGGTCCATGGGCAGCAACCACACCCGAAACAAGAGCTACAAACTGACCTGGGAATTTCCCGTAGATCCCAAGTTTCTTTACCTCCTAAGGCTACATTTCTGTGAGTTTGAGCCTGAAATTATGGACACCGGGGACCGATCGTTTCTAATCTATGTGGAGAACCAACTTGCTGAGCCACAAGCCGACATAATCATGTGGAGTGGTGGAAATGGGAGACCAATCTACAGGGATTACGTCGTGTTCATGCCTGCAGGCCCTGATCAGAAGAAAGTTAAGCTCTTTCTTGCACTGCAAGCAAACCCAAGAGATTGGATGACTAAATACAATGATGTACTCTTGAACGGCCTTGAACTCTTCAAACTAAGTGATACAAATGGAAATCTCGCCGGACCAAACCCCGATCCACCTCCACCAAAGCTGATGCAGCTGAAAACCCCCTCAAAACAGTCGAAGAAGAAGTCAACTCCTATGCTTGCCACCGTTGCCGGTGCAGTTTCCGCCATACTCGTATTATTCTGTGTCCTTGGATTCTTGGTTTTCAGGCGAAGAAGAAGATCCAAGGACACCGATGATGACTCATTTGTACTGTCCGGTTTGTGTCGTGAGTTTTCATTGTCGGAGATCAAAGCCGCCCCCAAAAACTTGAACCAGGATTTCATTATCGGTGTTGGTGGGTTTAGCCACGCGTACAAAGGGAGCATCGATCAGGGCACAAACCCAAGTCGCAATAGAGCGGGGGAGGAGATTCGAATTTGAGCGATGAGATAAAGGGTGAAGATGAGGTGTGGCTAAAGAGTGAGTGATGCAGGGTTTATTAGTTGTAGCTGGGAAGACTCATCGGAGATGAAGGAGAGCAGGGCGACCAAAACTAGTAGTCAGCAGAATTCTTCTACTAACCAATCCATGATGATGATTATCTGTGCAAATTAATATTCTTAATCATATATGGTATAGGGCTTGCGTGGAGTTGTATATCCATATGATGCAATTGTAAATATATTTGTAATTTTCTCCTTGTTTTTAATATTCTGCAAAATTAGAACTTCCATATAGTCTTGCAATTCCTTATTGCATACCGAATTGGAAATGTTGATTAAAGATTCCAACACTATTTGTAATTTTGTTACTGTCAAAAATTACTTCCTCTTTTTTTCTTTTTCTTTTTTATGCCTAAATAAAAATTTATTCCTCACTGATCATGCTTACTAGATTCCTCTTCCTTGAAATTTTTAGAAAGTATATAGATAGTTGAACTTTAATTTTCTTAGGGTAGTAGATCGACCTATGCACGTTTATTTAGAAGATTTCCAAGACGTACCTCCACCAATTGTAAACACATACCCACTTGTGGATTTCATCTCATCTGAATCAGATATCCAATTAGAATTGCTATATCTTTCAAGTACATCGGGAAGTCCACTATATTTTGCCTCTCAAATATTTCAATACTCTTGATATGGCAGTCCAATAATCCTTTTTTTATTTTATTTTTTGCCTAAATAAAAATTTATTCTTCATTGATCATGCTTAATAGATTCCTCTTCCTTGAAATTGTTAGAACTTCAATTTTCTTAGGGTAGTCAGATTGTCAATTTTGGATGGAAAAATGTTTGATGATCATATGTCCCTACCCTACTTGTACAAAAAAAAATCCAATCAGAGATCCACACCCCCACACATAACATATCCATAACTCTCCCTCCTTTTACTTATCTTTACTAAACCCCACACACACACACATATATATATATAATAACCCGAGCATCAAACAAACACCTACAACTACCATGGTGAAGCAAAAGATTGAATGATATAGCATATCTACATGGTGCCATATCATGTGGTCTGATAAGGTGGTACAAAAAAGATGGTCTCCTCCATATTTCAATTGAATCAAGCATCATCTTTAAAAAGGAAAACAATAACACTATTTATAACACATTGCTTCACACATACACTGTGGGGTCAATATTGGCAGCCGTTGAATTTACTTTAACAAAGTCAGACGGCCAAGATTAAAAGAGGAAAGAAAAGCATATGTGATATATCTTTTTCTATTATAGAATCAGCATAACCAAAAGCAAGTCTTTGATGCTTTGTTTTTTTGGTAACGCAAGTCTTTGATGCTGGACCAAACTGAGAAAAGCAAGTCTTTGATCCATATCCTGCTTACGCTCAAGAAATTCAATACAAGCATGCAAACAATAATGCAGCAACAACTAGAAGACTCGCTGATTAAAAATAATAGGACGCTTTTGTCCCCTTGTGGAAGAAATCAGAGTGATTGTGCTTTTTATTTGTGCTTGTCAGAAAAGAAAACAAAAACAACTTTCTTTTACATTTCCACACAATTTCTTAGGAAAACAATACATCTCAATGATAAAAGGAGACCTCCACTAACACATTTGAAACGACAATCATAGGCCTACCTACCAGACCCATCAACACATGACAAAGATAGGGTAGCACTGAAACAATAGAAAGCTTATGTCTGAATTATTCTCTCTTGACGAACCTAATTTCTTTAAAAATAAAAAATAAAAAAGCAAAGAAAAAGTTTACACCAAAAAGATGGAAAAGAAGCAGCTCTGAACTTTCAGAGAACACCACTTGTGTAGCTTATTCTCCATGTGAATACACACTTCTTGATCAGAAGTTTCAAATTCACATTTGAAAATTAAACACGGCAATCTCTCTGTTGTGTTTCAGCAGCTTCCCCGTTTCTCACTTGATCATCGTCGTCATCCTCTTCATCAACACCTTAATTACCCTCTAATCTTTCTCTTCTCTTAGATATCATAAAAAACCCAATTAGCAGCAAACACCTTTCCAAAACAATAACCATGAAGAAACTTCTTCTCCCTCCTCTGCCTCTTTACCTTCTTCCCCTGTTTTTGCAAATCGCCACCCTACTCTCTGCACCTATCTACACTCCGGTCGACGACATCACCATCAACTGTGGCTCTTCCGGAACCTCATTAAACATGGATGACAACCGGAATTGGACTGGAGATATCAACTCAAAACTCTTACCCTCTGAGTTTAACCAAGCTAACACCAACACCTCCTCCCAAGTCAGAGAAGCCCCTACCTCCTCCTCTGTTAGCCAAGTGCCTTACACCATGGCTCGGCTTTCTCGCTCCGAATTTACTTACAAAGTTCCCCTCTCCACCGGGCAGAAGTTTATTCGCTTCTACTTCCGCCCAGTTTCATATGGGCCCGACTTTGACCGGTCCAAAGCCCTCTTCTCTGTCCAAGCAGGTGGCTTTACCCTTCTCCATGATTTCAATGCTTCTGTAACTGCTGATGCTGGTAAGACCGAGAAGCTAATAAGAGAGTTCTGTTTGAACATTGATGAAGGACAGAGCTTGACCATCACGTTCACTCCGAGCAGAGCAATTTCAGATGCTTATGCCTTTATCAATGGGATTGAGATTGTGTCCATGCCTACCAATCTTTACTACACTCCTCCTGAAAACCGATATGGGGCTGATTTTGTAGGCAACGGAAACAATTATCTTATTGAAAACAGCACGGCGATGGAGACGGTGTACCGAATAAACGTCGGAGGAAGCGGACTCTCATTCGACCAAGACACTGGGATGTACCGCAATCGGGACAGTGTGGTAGAAGAGCAAAAATACTTGGATGAGTTGAGTTCCAGGTGGACTGTTCTTCCACAAAACGTTAGCATTAAACCCAACTTTGTGAAAATACCAGAGTACTCTGCTCCAGACGCAGTTTACCAAACTGGCGGGTCCATGGGCAAGAACCACACCCAAAACAAGAGCTACAACCTGACCTGGGAATTTCCCGTAGATCCTAAGTTTTTTTACCTGCTCAGGCTTCATTTCTGTGAGTTTGAGCCTGAAATTATCGACACCGGGTATCGATCGTTTATAATCTACATAGCGAATCAAACTGCTGAGCCACAAGCCGACATAATCATGTGGAGTGGTGGAAATGGGAGACCAATCTACAAGGACTACGTCGTGTACATGCCAGCAGGCCCTGATCAGAAGAAAGTTAAGCTCTTTCTTGCACTGCAAGCAAACCCAAGAGATTGGATGACTGCATACAATGATGTACTCTTGAACGGCCTTGAACTCTTCAAACTCAGTGATACAAATGGAAATCTCGCAGGACCAAACCCCGACCCACCTCCACCAAAGCCGATGCAGCCGAAAACCCCCTCAAAACAGTCGAAGAAGAAGTCAACTCCTATGCTTGCCATCGTTGCTGGTGCAGTTTCCGCCATACTCGTATTATTCTGTGTCCTCGGATTCTTTGCTTTCAGTCGAAGTAGAAGAGACAAGGATACCGATGATGACCCATTTGTACCTTCCGGTTTGTGTCGTGAGTTTTCATTGTCGGAGATCAAAGCCGCCACCAGAAACTTCAACGAGGGTTCTATTATCCGTGTTGGTGGGTTCGGCCACGTGTACAAAGGGAGCATCGATCAGGGCACCCTTGTTGCGATCAAACGGCTTAAACCCAAGTCGCAACAAGGGGTCCCGAAGTTTAGGACGGAGATCTATATGCTCTCCCAACTCCGCCACCAACATTTGGTGTCTCTCATCGGGTACTGTAAAGATAGAAGGGAAATGATCTTGGTGTATGAGTACATGGAAAATAAGACTCTTTATGATCATCTAATGAACCCAAAATCCGATCCTAATGCACAACCACTTTCTTGGGAAAAACGGCTCCAAATTTGTATTGGCGCAGCGCGTGGTTTGCACTACCTTCACACTGGTGGTACGGAAGGCACCATCATCCACCGTAATGTAAAAAGCACGAACATTTTATTGGACGAGAAATGGGTGGCCAAAGTTTCGGATTTCGGGTTTTCGAAAATGAGCTCGATAACCATGTCGAAGACCCACATTACCACGGCAGTGAAGGGTAGTTATGGGTATTTGGACCCAGAATACATGCTTCGAAATCAATTGACCGAGAAGTCGGATGTGTACTCATTCGGCGTCGTGTTGTGTGAGGTGTTGTGTGCAAGGCCAGCCTTGATGCGTACAGTGGAGAAGAAGGAAATGAGTTTGGCTATGTGGTTCAAGGCCTGCCATCAAAATGGGGAACTTGATCAAATCATCGATCCAAGCTTGAAGGGTAAAATTGAAGACGAGTGCTTCAAAGTGTTCGTTGAGATTGCGTTGAGTTGTATGCATGAGAATGGGAAACAACGTCCGTCGATGAACAACGTGGTGGAGGGGCTTGTGCAAGCCTTAAAACTTCAGCAGAACGGAGATAAGATGGACGAGGATGATGAAACCAAGGGTGAAAAGGGAGGCTGCAATTATGAATGAGAGCGACGGAGGCTTTAGTTCCAGCTGGACAGAGTCGTCGGATTCGAAGAACAGTAGTCGGGTGACCAACACGAGTAGTGACCAAAGTTGTTCGACCACCAACAATTCCATTAAAGGAATGTCCGGGACAGTTTTTTCTGAGATCAAAGATCCCAGTGGAAGATGATGCATGACGATCATGAGGAGCATTTGTAATAAAATTAAAGACAACAATATAGCTTGCTAAAACTCAGAAGCTTCATTTGGATTGTATGGTATGTTTTAATATTATTGTAAGCTTGTAATTCTAACTCAATTTGTGATTGTTATTTCTTAAAATTCCAAGGCGTGTACAAGATGCATGAATTGTTTATTCCGATGAGGATGACCAAATGTATTGGATTTTTATGCACGCCATTGCCAACTGTGGAAGCTCCGATATGCTATTCGTTGTTCAAAAGTTGGGGAATCACATGGTCTTTTAATATTCTTAATTAAAGTGAGATGGTGGGAGACCTGATAAACTGATAATTGAACTTTTTTCTTTTTCTTTTTTCGTAGTATATGGGGCCACGGCCAAAATCATCACATCGTAAAAGTCGCAACCAATTAGGTTTAGTTTTCTTATATTATGGCTTCTAAAAACAAAAGAATAAAACATTTGTAAGAAAAATACATCACACAATTTTGTTCAAACAATTTTAGTTCAAAAAATAATAATTGAAGACAAAACAATTACGGTGGAGTTTTTAGTATAATACAATTATGATGAGAAAAAACTGATTTAATACCTTTAAAATAAAACTCCCATCAAGCAACAACCACCTTCCTCCTCAACCCATCCCCTATATTGCCTGCCAATTGCCGCTGCCCCTCATTAAGTGATTAACATCCTTTTAAGTGCGTGTGAATACACGGATGCTAAATGCAAAGACTTGAGATCCCACTTTGTCACAATGGCCTAAATTTGAAGTGATAATGGTAAAATTCTTCCTTAAATTTATCATTGTTTTTTATAATTATTCCACAAACCATGAATTACCAGAATAATAAAGGCCTGTACTTCTTTCCATGGTCAATTTCTGTATCTCTTTCTGATTTTCTTCTGCATAGGTTTTTCTTTGTTTCTTCTTCAACAACCCCTCTCTCTCTCTCTCTCTCTCCCCCCCAATAATTGTACGGAACATGGATTCCACCGTAAATTAATTACATTGCATAACATAATCATATATTATAGATCGTGTAAAACGAGCCAATGAAGGGATAGTGGATGGACCAACCCATTGAATAATATTAAACCTTGGATTATAGACTATCACGTACCAAGTGTCGCTTTTGGCTTTAGCTGTCTTATCCAATTCGATTTTGAAACGCTAGCTCAGCTTAGCTTAGCTTCTTCTTAATAATTAAGAGCATTTCCACCAGTTAGCCCCTTGCCATGGCAAGGGGAGCCCTATGGTAATTACTATTCATGTGAATAGTGGCTGCCTAGCTCCCCAAAGAAATGTGTGTTTCAGTGATTAGCCCCTTGCCATGGCAAATACTATTCATTTTTTTGTTTTTTTCACAACTTTGTTTATTTAAACAATTAATTTGGATAATATTTTCGGATAAGATTTTTGGGTTCCTACGTGTCAATACTATTCATATCGGATAAGATTTTCGGTTTCAAATTTCAGATACATTTCAAAATTCAAATTTGAGATAAATTCAAAATTTGAATTTCAGATACATTTCGAAATTCAAATTCCAGATAAATTACCAATTCCAAATTTCATTTGAATTTCAAATTTCAGATAAGATTTTCATCCTCTAAAATTGCGCCACGTGTCATCTCTATCTGTCTAAATTTTTCTATAAAACCAGAGGCTCAGCTCATACCTCCCACACCATATCTTCTCTGCATCTTCATTTCTCATATTTTAGATTTCATTTCTCAGATTTTAGATTTCATTCTCCATTCTCAATGTCAGACATGGAAGATGTTTTGGATAGGCAAGAGCGAGAAAGGCGAGCAAGAATGCGCAGAAGAGCTGCAAGCAAAAGGGCGCAGAGAGAACTAGATGAGCAACTTGGTGTGGCCGTTGCTTTGATGGAGGAAGAAAACCAGAGCCGTCGTGGTTCACGAGAAGGCCGGGCATCGAATGTGGACAGACATAGACATTCTCGGGGTAAGAATCTTCTGGAAGATTATTTTATCCCACAATCTCTGTACTCTGATGTTCATTTTCGAGCAAGATATAGAATGCAACCCCATTTGTTCAATAAAGTCATGCATGATATTTGCAATTATGATGACTACTTTGTTCAAAAGAAAAATTGTGCTGGAAATTTGGGGCTGCTTCCCGAGCAAAAGTTCACAGCTGTGATACGAATGTTGGCGTATGGGTCATCTGCTGATCAAGTGGATGAGATTGCCCGGATGGGGAAGTCCACTATTTTGGAGAGCTTAGTGCGATTTTGTGATGCAGATGGAAAATCAGTACACCATGGACTACCTGCGCAGACCTATGCCCGAGGACTGCAACGGCTTCTACAAAAGCTGAGTCTCGTGGATTTCTGAAATGATTGGTAGCATTGATCGCATGCACCGGCAATGGAAAAATTGTCCATCTGCTTGGCAAGGGATTATGGTAATCGGAAAGGGCGAAAAGCATCATCCTCGGCGATTCTGGTTTTGATACAGGTTTGGCACGCCTTCTTTGGAGTTGCCGGCTCTCAAAATGATTTGAACGTCCTGGGTCAATCCCCGGTGTTCAATGATATTTTGAGAGGTGAATGCCCAAATATCACATATCAAGTCAATAATACCGTGTATCAAAACGGGTATTATCTAGCTGATGGTATCTACCCGAGATGGACAACATTTGTGAAATCAATTCCACATCCCCGATCCGAGAAGGAAAATTTTTTTGCTGCCTATCAAGAGGGGTACAGAAAAGATGTGGAGAGGTGCTTTGGTATCCTTCAAGCTCGGTGGGCTATTATCAGGGGCGCGGCGCGTCTATTTGACGAGGAGGTGCTCAGAAGTATAATGATGACTTGTATCATCCTCCACAACATGATTGTGGAAGATGAGTATGATTATGATGTTGAGGAAGTGTATGAGCCAGATCCCATGAACACGACCTTAACACGAATTTATGAAAAACCTATGGGGCCAAATGGAGAGCCAGTGCAGTATGATCCGTTAGTTAGAGACGGTACTTTCATGCATCGCATGATTGAGCGCTACACGGAGATGCAATCGTCGTATATTCATGAACACCGTCAAGTTGATTTAATGGAGCATTTGTGGGCGGTGAAAGGCAATGAAGGTCAATGAAGTCAAGTGAAGAAGTTATTTTAGTGCATTATGTTTATGTTGTATTTTTAGTTATGCTTTGTTGTTTTTTTCATGCTTTGGTTGTGGTTTGTTTATTTTTTATGCTTTGGTTGTGGTTTGTTTATTTTTTATGCTTTGGTTGTGGTTTGCTTTTTATGTATGGAATGTTTTGAATAAAAAGAAATTTTGTTGAATATTTTCTTCATTCACTACAAGAAAATCAATACAACTCATAAAATAAAATACATGAATTACCACTAATTTTTTAAATAAAAAAAAATTACAATGAAATGAAAGGCAAGCAAACTAATTTAATGGTACAATGAAATGAAAGGCAAGCAAACTAACTTAATTGTTTTGATCATTTAACCAATCCGTGTTGCTAGGTCCATCGTCACGAAAAAGTCTTCGTCTCATAACATCCCTTCGTTCTAGCTTCCAATATTGTTTTGTGTCAGGGGACATATGGGTTGTATCCATGGCCATTGTTTCCCGATCCTTATTTTCAATCTTTTCTTGTCGTGCATACTCCCTTTCTTGGCGTGCATACTCCCTTTGTTGGCGTACATACTCCCTTTCTTTTGCATTTTCTACATCAATTGCCCTATCGTGCTCTTGTTGTTTCATGTCCATTTCAATTCTCATGGCTTGCATCCTTGAAAGTTCCTCCAAAAATTTAGATGATGACTTGGTAGAATTACTCCCTCTCTTCGCCTTCGCCGCCTTCCTCCCAATAGGCCTCGGCTCCTTTTCGATAGGTGAGTCTTGACTCATCGGGGAATCCATAGGTGAATCCGATGCCGGTGTCTCATAGAGTGGCGTCTCGTTCAAGACTACCGTCGGACCCGTTGGAATAATTTGGAATTTCTTACAATTCTTCACCACCTCCCAACAATGGGTATGGTTGAAGCTTTTTTTTCCTTGCCCAGTAGCACCAAAAAACATTTGTGCTTGTATAGTCTATAAAAAAATAGGAATGCAAGAAACTTTAAAAATTATTGGCAATTCAACAAGTATAAAAAAATAATAATGGAAATACAAGAAACCTTAACAATTTATTAGAAATGAAAAACAAAATTTAAATATTGCAACAAACATTCATATTAATATTGGAAATACAAGAAATATTAACAAAATATATAAATTGCAAGAAATATTTAAATTAACTTTAATATGACATAGAAATTAATAAAACAAAAATTACAAAAATATTACCTCACTGGTAAGGTTTTCCCCGCTTCTATGGTTGTCCATCGCCTTTGCCAAGGCATCCCTCCATTTCGCCAACTCTTTGTTAAGAATTTTCCACCTACTAGATAGTGCTTGATCTGTACGGGTCGTACCACTTACCCTTTCACAAAAATCCTGATGAATTTTTTTCCACATATGACAGAATTTCATCTCATTGCCCGTTACGGGACAATGACTAATGTGGAGCCAAGACTCACACAAGCTAACATCTTCCATGACACTCCATGCCCCTCCGGTTTCACTAGAAGAACCCATAAATTTTTCTAGAAAAATTCAACTTGAAAGTGAAAAAAATTTAGACTAGAAAGTGAATAATGGTAGAATGAGAAGAAAATGTATGAAGAGGTGGTGTTAAAAGTGAAGAGTATTTGTTGGTATTTATAGGAAAAAACATCAGTATTTTTTTGGGTATTTTTTCAAATTTTTTCCGATTTTTTTTTCATTTTTTTTCATTTTTTTGGCGATTGAGCAATTGCCGTTGGATTCTTGGAAGAACTTCATCGGGCGCCAGCGCGCCACGTGGAAGAGAGCCGTTGGGTGCAACTTCCGATTTTTTTCATTTTTTATTCGGGAAAAATGAGAAGCGTTGGATTTTGAACAACTTTGATCGGACGATTGCGGAAGAGCCACGTGGAATAGATCCGTTGGCGGTGCCTTTGTAGCGGGCGCGTCAAATTTTTAATGTTGGCGCGTGCGCCGCGCCGCGTTAAAAAATTTAAGCATTGACGTCGTCGTGACGTCGGCGCTTAACGCAGCCCAAAACTCGTTTTGCTCCTCGGCTGGACTGTCAGAGGCTAGCCTGAGCAATTTTTTTCTGGGGCCCACACCTTGCCCTGGCAGCATTGTGTTCTGAAACAACATTTTCCCAGCCCTCCCCCCACCTGCTTGCTGGGAATGCTCTAAGAGTTAAGTTTAATTCTCGAATTTTGTGTTTTTGATCTAAGTCCTCTTACATTTATGTCGCATAGGATTACATTTCTTTTTTAAGTTTAAGATGTAATTATATTTTTTTTGTCCCAACTATGTCCCCTTATGATTTAAATGGGGTAAGATTGATTTGTATCTTAATAATTAGCAATTTACAATGTGTGCAATTGAATATAAACGGCAAATACAGCAGACGTATCCCAAGAATCATGCTCTTTTCAATGCAATCTTTGCTGATTTATTGCTTTTTCAGTGCAGAGTTGAAATTATTTCAAATTAGGGTTCAATATTATAGATATTACCTGAGCCCGATGGTCAGATGCAATAAAGCGTTTGACATAATTTCACAATTTGTCGTCAGTTTGCAGCACATGCCTTCCAGGTATTTTTTATAAATACATGTCTAGAATTGGGTTTATTTATAAATTTTTATTTTTATTATTTAGGTTTTTGATACTTTTTGCTTACTGGTTCCTTATGCTAATATGTGCAATGTTCTTTTGAGATCATAGTTTGTGATTATGTTTTGCAGGTTGCGTGGTAGTACCTGGACTGTAGATTGTTTGGTATTTGCGTGGTAGTACTTGTAATTTGGGTATCTGTATATGTACCTTGGTGTGGTGGGTACAGGGTGCGATGTATACCTGATATATAGGTAAGGTGTTGGGGAAGGATACATGTGGTGAAGGTAGTCGCCATTTTACTTCTACGGGCAATGTTTCTGTCAAACTATTTTGTGGCACTCTTAACATTGAAAGAGTAATTTAAAGAACAGTAAATTTCCGTACACTCCCCTGGATTAGGACCACCATCAAACTTATCCCTCTGAATTAAAAAATCAATCAATTTAACATCCCAATTAATTAAAATGGCTAATTTAACCTTATCGTTAAGTTTTGTGAATTTCAACCAAATTTTCTGTTAACTATAAGAGTAAATTTGTAATTTCAAGTAAAATAAATAATCAATCAATCAAACAAAAAGAAAAATAGAATAACAATGGCGGCACATAGGAAAAGCTTCTTCACTAATCAACAATGCCGGACGACGATTACAACAAAATGGATGTGGGGTTCTAAACCCTGATATGCATTTGATACTCATAACTCAACAACTTATTGAGAACTTGTTGATGCAGATATAGGAACTAGGTTCGCCACTAGATTGAAATCCTCCACGACATCGGCAATCCCAACGTCGTCAAGTGCCACGGCATTTTCGACCACAACGGAGAGATCCAGGTGTTGTTCAAGTTCATGGATGGTGGCTCGTGGGAGTGCCAAAGGAGAGAAAGAGAAGGGTGGAGAGGGGAAGAGAGAAAGTCATGTTTTTTTTCTTCGTCTTTTATTTATTTTATAACTATTTTAGCTTTTTATAATAATAATGATAAAATCAAATAGTAATTCACGTGTCATCCATATGACTTTTGGACGGAAAAATATATGAAATTCTAAAAAATTAACTGCAAGGGTTAGATTAGCGATTTCAATTAATTCGGGTACTAGATTGGCTGACTTTTTATTTTAGGGGGTTAATTTCTACAAGGGTCACAGTTCATGTGTAAAATGGCTAAAAATCCTTTAAAGAATTTATATATATATATATATATATATCTGATCTATTGAGGATCCTCAAATAATTTTATTTGAGGGACGCCCTTTAGGATACCCTACAATTTTTTTTCCAATGATCCAAACCGTATATTTTTTAGGTCTTCATTCATAGATCATCCTTACAAAAAATTAGACAAATCGGAAATCGTTTCGACATCCAATTGTGTCTTACAAAATCAATGAACACGGTGATTCAAGAAAGTACTAAAATTTCAATAACTCAATTGAGCGGTCAAATGATATCGGATTCAAGTGATTTTTTGTAGAGATGATCTTTGAATGAGTATCTACAAAATAGACGGTTTGGATTAGTGAAATACAATCCATAGTGGGGCCTACAAGGGGTGTCCCTCAAATAAGCTTATTTGAGGGATCCCTCAATGGAAGCTCTCTCTCTCTATATATATATATATAAAGGCTACAACCCGAGTAGTAATTGAGTCTATGATCAATATTGAGCCCAAGAAAACCCTTTGATGATTAGAAGACCCCTTAAGTAGGTGGGTTAGAATAACCCAACATCTATATATATTTTGTTGTTGTTGTTTGCAGGATCCTCATGGCTAGAGTTTGCAGAAACAATGTCTGGCTTCATTTTCAGAATCAAAGATGGCAAAAGCAAGTGGAAAAAAACCTGCAATATTTAAAAGCAAATGTAATTGATAATTATTTTACACTAGCCCCTTGGCACATGCTCACGTATGTGCCAATTGGTTTTCTTTTTTGTTTTTTGTTTTTTATTTTATTTTTAGAATTAAGAAAAGATAACATGGGTAGTTATGCTCCTTAAAAGTAGGACATATTATCTGATTTTGTTTTTAATTTTAATTTTTTTAATATGAGAAAATGTGAATTTACTATGTTATCCTCATTTAATTAATAATTTCAATTTTTTAATATGAGAAAATGTGAATTTACTATATTATCCTCATTTAATTAATAATTTCAATTCTTAATGATTGAATTAACCAAGGGCATTTATTGGTATTTTAAATGTTTCACCATTCTTCGCCTTTTACTTTATATATATAAATAAACCATTACTGGAACACATAAACGTCTGGCATGTATACCTATTATACAGGTAAAGTTTGTAATACAAACTTATCTTTTCCACTACAACAGCAAGTTAACATCTTAAAAAATAAACCTTTTCTATGCCTAAGGTACATGTACGTCAACCAATTCCAATAAATGGGAAGAAAAAAATTAAATTAAATTTTAACTACAAACAACAAACAAGAAAAATTACAAAAAAAACCTTTCAGTTCAAAAAAGCTTGGAAAATTAAGTAAAATTACAAAAAACAAAATTTGTTATTAGGAAAATCATTGGCATCGCTAAACTTCAAAGTTTTAACACTTCCCAAATTACATGCAAAGCAAAGGTAATTACCCTATCGAAACCCAATTGTTGGGGATTTTTATTTGTTATATTAGTTTGAAACCAATTCCCACACACAACCAAGTTCCACAATAATATCTCTCAAAGATATTCCTCTACCCAATCAATTTTATTTCAATCGATTGTAGTGTTTGTGGTCCTAGTTTATTTTTCTTTCATATCTCTAGTTCATTTCTGTACAAATTCTATATAGTCAGTCTACCACCCCCGTCAACTACTCTCCAGGGGATGTTGGTCATGTGGATGTGGATGATTTGTATTCTTCATGGATAGAGAGCTGAGAGTCACTTGACACAAAGTAGATCAGTCATTATGTATGATAATGAGTCAACGACTCTCGTGTTTTATAAATGAAAGAGTTTACAAGTCATTAGCAGTATAATTACTTGGCTGCCACAGTCCAACTTGGCGTACTTGTGCTCTCTGTCCTTTTTGGATCCGGAGATTCATTGTCCTTGATAAAATGAAACCTTCACTTATGCAATTGACATGACGTCGACAACCAAAGCCTTACATACCATGCACGCACCTTCAACTGAACCTTTCTCAGTAGAAAAAACTAAGCACAAAAAAGCTTTGGACTTCCAAAGATCACCCTCCAATTCCAAGATCTGAAACCTAGTTTTGCAATGCTTACTCTCCTTATGCTTACATTAATAAGTAGCAGTAACTTCCCCTGTTTCCGAGTTGACCCTCCTCTCAATCACCGTCCCCTCACCCTCCCTCTCATCTTTCTCTTCCAATCATGAAGAACCCAAGCAGGCAGCAAACGTCTTCGTAAGTCCATTACCATGAAACCCATTCTCACTCCTCTGTTCCTTCCCCTGTTTCTGCACATCATCACTGTACACGTGGCAGGTGACACTTCTCCTATCTACACTCCGGTCGACGACATCAGCCTTCACTGTGGCTTTTCCGACTACCAACTCAATGACGATAACAGAATTTGGACTGGAGATATCAACTCAAATTTTTCCCCCTTAGAAAACCAAGCAGCTGGCAGCCCCTCCATATCCAGACAAGCACCTTTTTCCCCCTCTATAAGCCAAGTACCTTACAGCACCGCGAGGCTTTCTCGCTCTGAATTTACATACAGATTTAGAGTCACCACAGGCCAAAAGTTCGTCCGTTTGTATTTCTACCCAGCTTCATATGGCCCTGACTTCGACCGATCCGAAGCCCTCTTCTCAGTCAAAGCCGGTGGCTTCACCCTTCTCAAAGACTTCAACTCTTCAGTCAGTGCCCATGCTTCTGAGTCTGATACAATATACAGAGAATTCTGTCTCAACGTTGGGTCAGAACAGAGCTTGAACATCACTTTCATGCCAAGCAGAGCAACTGCAGATGCGTATGCGTTTATCAATGGAATTGAAATTGTGTCCATGCCCGACAATCTTTACTACACCTCTGCTCAAAATTCAGATGGAGTTAATTACATAGGCAGCGAAAACACATTTTGGATCGAAAACAGCACTGCGCTGGAGATGGTGTACCGATTCAACGTCGGTGGAAGATCACTGGTTTTCACTCAGGACACTGGTATGTACCGAAACTGGGATGGCGAGCAAAAAGAGCTCAAGTACTTAGACTATTTAAGCTCTAACTTTAGTGTTTTACCACAAAACAGTAGTATCGAACTCAGCTTTACTGAAATAGCAGAGTACTCTGCTCCAGAAGAACTTTACCAAACTGGCCGGTCAATGGGCATGAACAAGACCATAAACAAGAGCTATAATCTCACCTGGGAGTTCCCTGTCGATCCCAAGTTTTTGTACCTGGTTAGGCTTCATTTCTGCGAGTTTGAACCTGAAGTTACCAAGACCAGAGACCGAGAGTTTCAAATCTTCATCACCAATCAAACAGCTGAACAATTTGCGGACATAATCAAGTGGAGTGGTGGAAATGGAAGACCAATTTACAAGGACTACGTTGTGTTCATGCCTGCAGGCCCTGCAAGCCAGAAGAAAGTTAGTCTCTTTCTCGCACTGCAAGCAAACCCAAAAGATTATATGACCAATTTCAACGATGCAATCTTGAATGGGCTCGAGATCTTCAAACTCAGTGACACAAATCGGAATCTTGCCGGACCCAATCCCGACCCACCTCTTCTAATAACCCCACGAGTGATAGCTCCACCGCAAAGCCGTAAATTTTCGAATAAGAGTTCAACTTCTCTAATTGCTATCATTGCTGGTCTAGTTTCCGGCGTGCTTGTTTTAGGCTCTGTTCTCGGGTTTTTCTTGGTGTTCAGGCGAGGAAGAAAAAACAAGGACTCGAGCTCCAACCAGGGAATGAAGTGGGGTCCATTTTCTTTTCCAGTGACACACAGAACATATGGACTGTCTTATTTGTGTCGTTACTTTACACTGGCTGAGATCAAAGCCGCCACTCGAAACTTCGATGACAGTTTTATTATTGGAGTTGGAGGGTTTGGTAACGTGTACAAAGGATGCATTGATGATGGGGCCACTCTCGTTGCAATCAAACGGCTAAAATCTGAGTCATCACAAGGCGCCCACGAGTTCAAGACTGAAATTGAGCTGCTCTCTCAGTTCCGCCACCGCCATTTGGTGTCTCTCATCGGATATTGTAAGGACGGCAATGAGATGGTCTTGGTGTACGATTACATGTCACGTGGGACCCTTGCCAGCCATCTCTACCACACTGACAACCCCCCTCTTTCTTGGGATCAGCGTCTCCAAATTTGTATCGGCGCTGCAATAGGGTTGTGTTACCTTCACAGCGGCACCAAGGGCACTATCATCCACCGTGACGTGAAGAGCACAAACATTTTATTGAATGAGAAATGGGTGGCCAAAATTTCGGACTTTGGATTGTCAAAAATGAGCACAATCAACACGTCCAAGACCCACTTTAGTACGATGGTGAAAGGCAGCTTCGGGTATTTAGACCCCGAATACTACAAACGTCAACGGGTAACTGAGAAGTCAGACGTGTATTCATTTGGTGTAGTGTTGTGTGAGGTACTGTGTGCAAGGCCGGCTGTGATGCATAATGTGGAGCTGAGGCAAATAAATTTGGCTGAGTGGGCCAAGAGCTGTCATCGCGACGGGGAACTTGATCAAATTATTGATCCAAGAATTAGGGGTGAGATTGAAATCCAGTCTCTGAATAAGTTCGTTGAGATCGCTATGAGTTGCATGAATGAGAGTGGAATCGAACGACCGTCAATGAATGACGTTGTGAAGGGACTTGAACTTGCATTTCAGCTCCATCGCAACTGCTTTGAAAGGAGCAATGAGGTTGCCTTCAACAATGACAGTGCTGCAGAAATTAGAAGTGCTAAGCCAGATTGCGCTACAAATGAATCCATTCAATGTATATCTGAGACGATCTTTTCTGAGATCAATGATCCAAATGGGAGATAATGGACAACATTTTTTAATTACCCAAAAATTGTAGTAGTATTTGAAACCAATAATATTGAATGCAAATTAAGAAATTACATGCAGTGACTCACATTATTTGAAACATTTTTAATCCATTCTTGCTTTTTTGTTTTTTTTTTTTCTCTCTTTAAATCTTTTTTCCTGGTTGCATTGTGGAAGCCTTTTGTGCCATTTTGCTGAAATCATGGAAAATATCAAACGAGACAGCCGTTCCGCTGTCAAGTAACTAACTCAAGTCTCGATCTTATCCCGACGGCTGCCTTATAAGAACCGAAGGAGAAGAAGATCCACCCTCCAACTCCAAGATCCCAAGCCCGGTTTTAATTAAGAAAATAAGGTTCAAATCAAACGAAATAAGAAGGGTGTTTATATCAACATCATTTTATACTTTTCAATTCAAAGAAAATGAAAAACCTTGGAAAATCAAGAAAAATTACAGAAAACAAAATTTGTTATTAGGAAAATAATTGGCATCCCTAAACTTCAATTGTCTTTAACACTTGCCAAATTACATGCAAAGCAAAGGTAATTAACATATCGAAACCCAATTGTTGGAGATTTTTATTTGTTATGTTTAATTTTCTTTCACATCTCTAGTTAGTCTCTACACAAATTCTGTATAGTCAGTCTACCACCTTGGTCAACTACTCTCCGGGGGATGTTGGTCATGTGGATGTGGATGATTTGTGGTCTTCATGGATAGAGAGAGCTGAGAGTCACTTGACACAAAAAAAAATTCCAGATTCGAGACCCCCGTAAGAATCCAAACACGCATAAGACCGACTCCCTTACAAATTCATAACTACGCCTAAGAATGATATATAAGCAGTCATTCCTCATTTACCAAGCGTATAATCATAAGATTTATTGTAAATAACAAGAGACCTTTTTCCTGTCAAAATTTCCAAAACATTTGGATCCAAAGTCCAAAGGGAAAATAATTGGGAATCATAAATACTACTTCAAGCTTTCATAAGTCAGCCAAGAACCTACATAACCAAGAATTTTCTAACGAATAACTAAGCCTTGCACTGCCTGCGAGCCATCTTCAGCTATCCTGTTAGCCCGAATTGTGCTGATAACATTTGCAACATTACCCTGCCCGAATTGTACAATGAATCAATTCTCGTTTCTTTGACAATTATTAAACGAGAATGAAAAATAAAGCATGAAGCACTAGATGTAGGCAGTTACCCTCCAAGTTGCTAACTTTGATCTAAGTGTAAGCCATTGTTGCTGCCCAAATACTCTCTCAGTACAGCGGCTGCAGATCAAAGGCTAAATCAGTTCATGAACAAAGAAGCATAAAAGAAAGAATAAATAAATATATGTTTGTTTGTGTGTGCGTACATCTGGTCCATTTTACAGTCCATTAACTTGGCAGTTATCGCTTTGACCACCCAAAGTTCGACTTTCTCGTCATTAATCTGCCAAAAACTCGTGCATAAGCATATAATTAACCAAGACGTGAATGGAACACCTTCAGAACCAGAAATGTAAACCAATCTAACCTGAAGTGTATCTCTGATAAGACTGTAAGGAATTCGTCCAGATTCATCAGAGCCAAGATCCACCAAAGAAATCAACCTAATCTTTGTTATGCAGTCTTCATGGACAAGTCCTATAACATTTCATAAAGCATAATTTAGATGGCAATAAAAAATCTATTATAATGCTGAAGAAGACAAACTCAGAAGAAACTAATATTTTACCATAGCCTTTCAGTAAAGTAGAATTTGCATCCTTAAACTCCAAGTAAGCATCCAGCCTCTGAGTCAGAAAGATCTTTAAAAGCTGATATGCCAATGCATGCTTTGTTGAGAATTAAGCTGCATACTTAGCTTAAATCAACCTGCAGATGACAATCCTGCAGATTGGAACTGAAGAGATGAAGATTTTGCCGTTTTTAGAAATAGCCGTTAGTTAACAGCTAGCTTTATTTCTGTTTTTAGAAACCAATACAGCTGTTATTCTTATCCCATTTAGATTGTACTAGGTCATCCGATCTTTCTCCAAGTGGAAAGATCGTAGCCTCCCATGGTCTGTATGGCTGGAGATGAGTCCTTGCTCCCTGAAAAATAGGGTCTGATTTTTGACTGAGATAGGAATATAGTCATGTAATACCTCTGCTTTTGATACAGAAATATACTGAAAGGTTTCAAATCCTCTGTTTTTTCTCATCCTTCTTTCTCTGAGGTGTATTTCTTCTAAAGGTTTCAGCTTTTGTTTTCAACCAAAAGTATTAAGCTTGATACTAATTCAACATGCTTAGCATCCTTCTCCAATTGCCCTACAGCAGGCATGACATGTCTAGCAAATCACACCGCAAAGCAATAACACCAACATATCAGCATCTAAACAATTGTTGTAAGGGGGGAATTTGGTCATCAGAGTCAAATGCCAAAAACCCAGTTGTTCGGGAGTTATAATCAGCACTCCAACTGGTCAATACAGACTAAAGTCCAAATACAAATTTATAAATAAACCCAATCCTAGACATGTATTTATAAAAAAACCCAAGCACTATTTAAACATAGAAACACACCCAAAATCAACCCCAAAGTCAACTTTTTGGGTGTGTTTATAAATGAGTTTTAAGTGTGTGTAATGATGGGTTTTGGGTGTGTTTATATGTTTAAATAGTGCTTGGGTTTTTTTATAATTTCAACCCCCATTTTGGGTGTTTTAGTGAAACTCCCAAGTCCAAAAGCATAACAATTATTGTCAGGGGCCTTCACAAATTCCACAATTGTGCGCACAGCTCCTCCTTGGCTTCACTCAACATATATGCATCTTCACCAGAAAAAGTAGCCTAGTACTTGCTCAGGAATTTGAAAGACTCCACAAATTCCACAATTGTGCGCACAGCTCCTCCTTGGCTTCACTCAACATATATGCATCTTCACCAGAAAAAGTAGCCTAGTACTTGCTCAGGAATTTGAAAGACTCCTTTGCCAAGCTGAAACTACAACACACAAAAATAATCAATTATTCCTAAAACCAAGTAAATAAAAGTAGGCAAAAAGTCACTTTTGATCCCTGTAGTTTGTCACTGTTATCACTTTTATCACTTTGGTCCATATCATTTCAATTTAGTCAATTTTATCCCTCTAATTTCAATTTAAAGCAATTTAAGGACAATTCTCAACTTTGGCCTGAGTGGTTGTTTGACACTCTTGCAGCTGATGTAAACATTCCAATTCAGCTTTAATAAATCCCTTCCATCGTTTGATTTTATATATATAAAAAATAAAAATAAAATAAAAAAGGACAATTCTCAATTTCTATCAAATTTGTTGTTAATTGTGGATTGACAATTCGGTCAACAAATTATTAAAAAATTATTTATTAAATAAATATTAAAGAATAAGTGTTGACATGACATGTCATTTTTTTTAAGAATAAAAAACCGAAATAACCCAACCCACCATTAAGAGCAAGTCCAGCGCATGCCACTTACCCGGGCAAAAGGCCCCCTACCAGCCCAAAAGACCTCCAGGGCACGACATGCAGCCAGGGCAAGCCCTGGGTCCCACCAACCCAGGCAAGCCCACGAGCAAGATCTACTTGGGCTCAAGCCCGAAGGCGCTAACATCAGCGAGGGAAAAAAATCGAAAGAAAATTGAAAAAAATTCAATTTTTTTTTTAAAATACCAAAAAATTATGGATATTTTCCCTATAAATACATAACAATTTTATTCACTTTCCACACCAAATCCTCATACAAACTCTTTTCCTTCCAATATTTGTAAATTGTAATTTTTTTTTTCTTGCATTTGTAAATTGTTTATATTTTCTTTCATATTTATTTTTTTCTTGCATTTCTAAATTGTTTATATTTTGTTGCATAATCTTTTTTTTTTCTTACCCTTACCCTTGCCTTTTGGGGTGGAACTGAATAGTGGCAGCCCTGCCTTGCCCTTGCCATTGCCTTAGCCTTTTGGGGTGGACATGCTCTAATCTCTATCTCATCCCATCCATCACCCACCCCACCTCCAAACCAAGCAGCACGACCGCCATCCCCAGACCCAACTAACCTTATCCCCCCTCCTCCTCCGGTGAACCCAACCCACCATTTATATGCTTCTTCTTCTTTCTCTGCTTTTATATTTTAATTTTTCTTTTCGTTTTTTATAATTTTTTTTTTCTCTGCTTCTTCAAACCACCACCGTCACTTTTACATCACCTGAAATGGCGCCGGCGTCAACTCTACGACTGGGTTTTCTTGTTTATGTTGCAATGGTGGCTGGGTTTTCTTTGTACTGTTTTAAGTGGTGGTTGGAATCGGGATTAATGGTGGTTATGTGGAGGTTACTGTTTCAATTTAAAAGGTTGGGACCATGAATATTCATGAGGTTGCCATTCATGGCTGGGGTCGGTATATATATTCTATGAAAGTGGTTATTGTTTGCTGGGGATAGGGATGTGCAGAGAGGGAGGTTGGCTGGGGATGGGATGGCTAGGTTGGGGTGACGGATGAATAAGGGGTGGGGTTAGGAGG
The DNA here is from genome assembly GCF_029339155.1 of Prunus mume. Lineage (NCBI taxonomy): Eukaryota > Viridiplantae > Streptophyta > Magnoliopsida > Rosales > Rosaceae > Prunus > Prunus mume. The sequence continues at coordinate 20,134,501 of NC_142701.1, read as the reverse complement.
GGAGGGGGTTAGCTTTTATTTTTTATTTTTATATATTTGATTTTAATGTTTTAAAATTATTTTTAAAGAAAATAATAATTTGTTGACTGAATTGCCCCTTCACCACTAACAGAAATTAAACAAATTTGATAGAAATTGAGAATTGTCCTTGAATTGCTTCAAATTGAAATTAGGCAAAATTGACCACATTGAAAATACAGGGACCAAAGTAGTAAAAGTAACAAACTACAAAGACCAAAAGTGACCTTTTACCATAAAAGTATAATCGTAGGAGAGTTTAGAATAGTATTATACCTAATTTTCTCCTCCCCTTGGGATGTTGTGTTAATTGGCCTTTTATAAGCAGTGGAGTCTTGGGCTCCAACTCTCATATTCCTCATTTTTCTCCATGACTCAGGATAATAGATGTCATGTTACTTGATTTTCTTCACTCCCCCAAGTTTAAAATGCATGGGTAGTAGGTTATTGCTTATGGAGTAAATTTTGCTCCCACACACCAATATCTTTTTGGACGTGAAATGGCTGGCCAAGGTTTCAGATTTCAGGTTGTCAAAAATGGGCACCACCGGCACATCCAAGACCCACATCAGCACCTTAGTGAAAGGCAATTTCGAGTATTTGGACCCAGAATACTAATGACTTCAACGACTGATTGAGAAATCAAATGTGTACTCATTTGGGGTAGTGTTGTGCAAGGTGTTGTGTGGGAGGCCAACTGTGATGCATATAGTGGAGCTGGAGCGGGTCAACTTGGCTTAGTGGGCCAGGAGCTATTACCGTGATGGGAAGTTGATCAAATTATTTATCCAAGCCTTAAGAGCAACTCCACTCATTTGCCCTTATCCATAGTAAGGGGGGAGCTAGGGCAACCACTATTTACATGAATAGTAATTGCCCTTGCAAATAGTATTTTTGCATTTCCACCCATTGCCATGGCAAAGGGCAATTACTATTCATTTTTTTATTTTTTTCACAACTTTTTTTACATCAATAATTAATTTGGATAATATTTTCGGATAAGATTTTCGGGTTTCTACGTGTCAATACCATTTATATCTCATAATCGGATAAAATTTTCAATTTCAAATTTCAGATAAATTAAAAAAAATTGGCTGGTATTTATAGAAAAAAATTCATTAATTTTTGGGTATTTTTAAAAAAATTTCTGAATTTTTTCTAGTATTTTATTACAAAAAAATTGGCTGCCGTTGGATTGGAGGAAAAATCAGATCGGACAGTAGACGACGCCATGTGGCAACAGGAAAAAAATAAATCAGCAAGATCAGCGGTGGCGTCAGCCCCTCGTTTTGGACCTCGGTGAAGGCTGCCTTCCCGAGTTGGTGGGTCCCACACCTCCCAGGCCTGGGCTGTCCGCTAGAACAATTTTTTTTTTTTCCCCCCCAGCCTTGGGTTCATCTATCCGCTGGACTTGCTCTAATAGGGGTGGGAAGAAAATTGAAACTGAGTGCTTGAATAAGTTTGTTGAGATTGCAATGAGTTGCATGAATAATAATGGGATCGAACCGCCGTCCATGAATGATGTTGGGAAGGGGCTTGAGTTTGCATTGCAGCTTCATCACAACTGCGTTGAAAGGAACACTAGTAGTGAGCAAAGTTGTGTGACCAATGAATCCATTACGTGTATATCTGCCACCATCTTCTCTGAAATCAGAGATCCCAGTGGAAGGTGATGAGGTGAGATGATGAGCAGCAATATTTTTTTACAAGACGAAAGTAAAATATCTGGGCAGGAATAGAATCATGTCCCCAAGTCAATTTGTAATGAAACCATATTTGCATGCAAATTAATTGCAATTATGGTACATTCATTCTTAATTTGTGAGTCACAAACAAGCATCTATTATATCATCACAACACAAAATAGTCTTCTTTTTTTGGCCAAAGTTAGGAAGGAGAGGCACGACCAAAACAAAGTTCGAAGAGGAGGGGAGTTTTCTCACACATCGCCAAGGTTTAGGTTCGAACCTGTCGGTTGGTATGTAAGTCAAGCCTATTTTTTACTATGCAAGACTCTATTGACATACAAATTAATCTTAAAAAGTACTTTCTTAATTATTATTTTTTTAATGTCATTTCCACTAAAATTATGCAAATATCAAATGGGACCGTCTACCTACTTTTTAGTGACTCTATATGAAAAAAAGCCTTGAATTTTGATTTGCAGACAAAATATCTCAAGTTCGAACCCAAATAGCATCATTTGTGTGTATGTGTGTGTGTGTGTGTGAGAAATCTCACTCCTCTCTAGTTTAGACTATCACTTATACTAAAAAAAAAAAATTGACTCTCAAATCTCTGTCTTATCTTATCATCAAGGCCACACCATTGGATTGGAGTAATGACTCGGTGTAAATGTTGACCAACGTTCAGAAGCAGTGTTATAGACGTTGAAGTTGAAGGCAACAGCCCATAATTAAGTTATATAAATGACATGAAATGAAACTAAAATTTTATGTACCAAAGCTTCTGAGGAAACCAGAATTTGCAGCCTGAAACTCTTAAGTAATTAATCATCCAGATTTTGAGTCGGAAAGATCTCCAATATGACAATGCTAATTAAACAATCTTCTCCCATAAATTTCCCTACAGAAACGGCAGGCAAGCATATCTAGCAAGTCACATTATCTTGAATAAGGATAGTCTTCCGTGTCCTCCAACAAATGTTTAGTCTGATTCTGACTAGGAGGCCTATGGACATGGTGATACTAGAGCTGTTGTGTCTTTCTTCTTCCCCTCCTTATCTATCTATTGTATTGCATTTTGTTTTGTTGTCCCCATTGTGGCTTGGACTTCCTTGTTTGTTGCTTTGTATTTTTACTGGATCTGGCTTTTTGACCGCCCCCTCTGGAATGACAGCACTGTTTCTGACACACACACACACACACAAAAGCAAGTCACATTGTGGCCAAGGACCACACTAATTAACTCGTCAAGTCTACGGCTTACCCTACAAATACTTGTCAAAGTCTTGATTCTTGACTGATTGATATTGCTAACGGAAAATAAAATGAAACCTTCACTTATGCAATAGACATGACGTCGACAACCAAAGCCGTACATACCACGCACGCACCTTCAACTGAACCTTTCTCAGTAGAAAAAACTAAACACAAAAAAGCTTTGGACTTTCAAAGATCACCCTCCAATTCCAAGATCTGAAACCTAGTTTTGCAAAGCTTACTCTCCTTATGCTTACAAAATAATGAGTACCAGTATGAAACTGGGTTGAAATGCAAACGGACGAACTTTTGGCCGCTGGTGACTGGAAATTCGTACGTAAACTCATAGAGAGAGCCGGCGGTGCTGTAAAGTAGTTGGTTTACAGGCGAGGAAGAAGGTGCTTGTCTGTATATGGAGGAGCGGCCAGCTGCTTGGTTTTCAATGGGGGAGAACTTTGAGCGGCCAGCTGTAAGGTGATGATGTGCAGAAACAGGGGAAGGAACAGAGGAGTGAAAATGGGTTTCACTCGTCTTTCTCTTCCGATCATGAAGAACCCAAGCAGGCAGCAAACGTCTTCATAAGTCCATTACCACGAAACCCATTCTCATTCCTTTGTTCCTTCCCTTGTTTCTGCACATCAACACTGTACACGTAGCCAGTGACACTTCTCCTATCTACGCTCCGGTCGACGAACTCAACCTTCAATGTGGCTTTTTCGGCCCAACTCAATACAGAGGATAACAGAATTTGGACTGGAGATATCAACTCAAAGTTCTCCCCCATTGAAAACCAAGCAGCTGGCCGCTCCTCCATATACAGACAAGCACCTTCTTCCTCGCCTGTAAACCAACTACTTTACAGCACCGCCAGGCTCTCTCTATGAGTTTACGTACGAATTTCCAGTCACCAGCGGCCAAAAGTTCGTTCGTTTGCATTTCAACCCAGTTTCATATGGCCCTGACTTCGACCGTTCCAACGCCCTCTTCTCAGTCACAGCAGGTCCTTTCACCCTTCTCGAAGACTTCAATACTTCAGTCAATGCTGATGTTTTTGGGTTGGATACAATTTACAGAGAGTTCTGTCTCAATGTTGAGTCAGATGAGAGCTTGAACATCGCTTTCACTCCAAGCAGAGCAACCCAACATACGTATGCTTTTATCAACGGAATTGAAATTGTGTCCATGCCCAACAATCTTTACTACAACTCTGCTCAAAATTCAGATGGATTTAATTATATAGGCAACGAAAACACATTTCGGATCGAAAACGGCACTGCGCTGGAGATGGTGTACCGAACCGATTCAACGTCGATGGAAGATCACTGGTTTCCATTCAGGACACTGGTATGTACCGAAACTGGGATGGCGAGCAAGAAGAGCACAAGTACTTAGACGATTTAAGCTCTAAGTTTAGTGTTTTACCATAAAACAGTAGTATCGAACTCAACTTTACTGAAATAGCAGAGTACTCTGCTCCAGAAGAACTTTACCAAACTGGCCGGTCAATGGGCTCGAACAAGACCATAAACAAGAGCTATAATCTCACCTGGGAGTTCCATGTCCATCCCAAGTTTTTTACCTGCTTAGGCTTCATTTTTGTGAGTTTGAACCTGCTATTACTGTTGGAAATTTAGAAAACTCAAATAACCTGAGATAGAAAGCTTTTTGTTGAATTGAAGTAAATTCTGATTGACTGAAACACAGCTTAAATAACACGTACAAGATAACTGACTCAGATAATGGAATGAACAACTAAACATCCCACTACAACCAATACTAACAGACGTCTCCCACTACTACCAATACTAACAGACTTATCCCACAACTAGAACACTCATATTGAATAGGTAAACCACAACTGATTTCCTAAAACATAGGAACCAACGTTTATTGAATTACAAATAACATAAATAATTTCTAACACCCTCCCTTAAACTGAACGTTCTTCAGACTTCAGTTTAGAAAGAGTCTCCAAGTAACTTTGTTGTTGCTGCTGCTGCTTCACCATTAAACAAGATCCTTCCTGGAACACACCCCTAACAAATTCCTCAAATTCACAAACACGGGTAACTTGAGTGGCTTGGTCATAATGTCTGCAATCTGATCTTCACTCTTGCAATAATTCAAATCAATGATTCCATCTTTGCAAAGATCACGCAAAAAATGAAATCTCACATGGATGTGCTTAGTTCTTCCATGTAGAACAGGATTCTTCCCAACTTTGATTGCTGAGATTTGTCACAGTAAATAAGAGTAGGACCTTGCTGCTGGAAGTATAATTCTTCAAGTAACCTTCTCAACCATATGGCTTGACAAGCACATGTAGTTGAAGCCACAAATTCAGCTTCTGTGGTTGAGAGAGTAACAATTTGCTGCTTCTTGGAAGACCATGATATTGCTCCTGTCCCCATCATAAACACATAGCATGATGTACTTTTACTATCATCTGGATCACCTGCATAATCACTATCAGTGTAACCCAACAAATTAGACATCTTCTCCTTCTTGTAGAAAATTCCGTACTCCTTAGTCCCTTGCAAATATCTGAATATCCTTTTTGCAGCCATAAGGTGAGACTCCATTGGACTTTCCATGTACCGACTAATGAGACTTACAGCATGCATTATGTCAGGTCTGGTTGCTGTGAGGTACATGAGGTTGCCAACAATTTGCTTGAAAAGCGTACCATCAACTTTCTTTCCTCCGGGATTCTTAGTCAGCTTCAATCCCAGTTCAGTTGGATTACCAACTGAGTTGCAATTCTGCATTTCAAACCTGTCCAAAATACTCTGGACATATTTTTTCTGTGAAATAAAAATACCACCAACAGATTGTACCACTTCAATGCCAAGAAAGTAATGCATCAGTCCTAAATCTGACATGTCAAATTCATTCATCATAGAATGCTTAAAATCATCAAACATGGCCTCATGGTTTCCTGTGTAGATCAAATCATCTACATATAAGCATACAATGAGTATCTTCCCCTCATTTCCAATTTTTATGAACAGTGTATGCTCATATGGGCATTTTTGAAAACCTTTCCTCAAAAAATAAGCATCTATACGACTGTACCAAGCTCGGGGTGCTTGTTTCAGTCCATATAATGCCTTTTTTTAACTTATATACCTTATTTTCATGCCCTTGCTTCACATAACCAGGGGGTTGGTCTACATATACCTACTCATGCAGATCGCCATGAAGGAAGGCGGACTTCACATCTAACTGAAAGATGGGCCAAGAATTCTGTGCAGCAAGTGAAAGAACCAAACGAATGGTATCAAGTCTCACACAACTGGAGCAAAGACATCTTTGTAATCAACACCATACTCTTGCTTGTAGCCTTTTGCAACTAGGCGTGCTTTGTACTTATCAACTTCTCCATTTTCATTGAACTTCATCTTGTAGACCCACTTGACACCAATGGTTTTCTGTCCCTTGGGAAGATCTGTCAATTCCCACGTTTTATTTTTCTCAATTGCTTTGATCTCCTCAGCCATGGCTTTCTGCCATTTTGATTCTTGGACAGCATCTTGGAATGACACGGGATCACAATCTGAAAATAAGGCATAATGATTGAGTTCTTCTTCAGAATCACAATTAATTCCACTGACCTCATAATCTTGCATCCATGCAGGCCTTTTCCTTGTGCGTGATGGTCGTGGACTAGATGATTGCACCTCATTTAGTTCAGTGGCTGGAATGTTAGAGGATTGTAGTGGCTCTGCAATCCCTGAAGCGTCATTTTCTTCATCAAAGCTTACAGGAATTTGCTTGTGTACTGTGCCATTTTCAGTCCAATTCCACGCATTTTCTTCATCAAACACCACATCTCGACTGATGATGATCTTCTTTGTGACAGGATTTATCAACTTATAGGCCTTTGAGTGGTCACTGACCCCAAGAAATACACACTTCTCACCCTTGTCATCCAATTTCTTCCTCTTCTACGGCCTCTACCTCGACCACGACCGGAACCTCTCCATGATGAGGATTCATTGTTGGTGGAGCTTTTCAAAGCTTTTTCCTCTGTTGTAGTATCCTGACTTTTAAATTTCTGCTCATGCACCAACAGTGAACTATGGAGTTCATCAATTGACATTGTTTCAATGTCATTTGCTTCCTCAATTGCACAAACAACATAGTTAAACTTTGGCGACATTGAACGCAAAAAATTTTCAAGGATTGTGACATCATCCATCTTGTCACCATGAAGCCGCATCTTACTTGCAATTGCCATCGCCTTTGAGAAGTATTCATCAACAGAATCTTCTAGTTTCATGTGAAGAGTTTCAAAATCTCTTTGAAGTGCTTGAAGCTGTGCACGCTTCACCTTAGTGCTTCACTCATTGCAGGTCTGTTTTTTTTTTTTAAACTGCTGGATCCAAAACGGCGTCGTTTTGAACCCAGCGAAATTTTTTTTTAATGCACTGGCACCAAAACGGCGTTGTTTTGGACCAGCAGCACCGAATTTTTTTTTAAAAGACCTGGCCAAAACAACGTCATTTTGGTCCAGGCCTTTGAAAAAAATATATATAACAGATTGTAGTGATAACAGACCCTTTGATTACATAAAATTTCTTTAAACGACCTAACAATGAGTGAAAACCAAAGGGATCTACCTGTTGAAAATTACCACCAACATTGCCAGCCAAGTAGCAATCTACCTGCTTGAAATAAATAACTGATCAATAACGACTCCTAAGATGCACTACCAAGTACCAACCAAATACCTCCTTCTGCTAAGCTGCTTTCATGTTCTTGTTATAATCCCGTTGCTTACTTATAACTTGCTCAACCAATCTTCGCTCTTGAGTTAAGGACAAGTTAACAAGTTTGTATAAATGAATAAATAAAGGAAAAAACAAGTAAACATGTGGTGCTTTGTGATTGGGCCGCTTCAAAAACAATAAAACAATGTGAGAAGCGGTGGATAACTCCTTAAGAGTCTGCTTTGGGGGGGGTCGTTCTTCTTCTCCTTCTCCTTCGAATGGTTCTGCAGCTCCAAGTAGAAAATTTCTTCAAAATCTTCTGAAGTTCATTACTTTAGTTCTAGGGCTTTGATTGATGTACCGTTTTCGCCTACATGATCAGTGAACCGTTTTCGTCATCATTATTGTGTGAAGCTCTTTATTTATGTCATTGATGAGCAACTTACGGAGTTAGATGCTCGTTTTAATGAGGTAAACACTGAGTTGCTTATTTGTTTGGCATGTTTTTGATTGTATTGAAAATGAAGCTATAATGCTACGTTTTCAAAATATGAAACCTCGTCGTGGCCAATTGTAATTTGTAATGTTGTTTTTAACATGAATTATGAATGAATGTACTATTGTTTCATTTTCAATGTTATTTTAATCTTTAAAAAATTTGAATTTTTACACTATGACCCTACGAGTTCATATTACTGGGTCCGTCCCTGACTACTACCAATACTAACAGACTTATCCCACAACTAGAACACTCCTATTGAATAGGTAAACCACAACTGATTTCCTAAAACACAGGAACCAACGTTTATTGAATTACAAATAACATAAATAATTTCTAACAATTACCGATTACCGTGACCCACAGTTTCAGATCTTCATCGCCAATCAAACAGCTGAAGAAGCCTGGGACATAATCGCGTGGAGTGGTGGAAATGGGAGACCAATTTACAAGGACTACGTTGTGTTCATGCCTGCAGGCCCTGGAAGCCAGAAGAAAGTTGTCTCTTTCTTGCATTGCAAGCGAACGACCAAGTTCAACGATGCAATCTTGAATGGGCTCGAGATCTTCAAACTCAGTGACACAAATCGGAATCTTGCCGGACCCAATCCCGACCCACATCTTCTAATAACCCCACGAGTGATAGCTCCACCGCAAAGCCGTAAATTTTCGAATAAGAGTTCAACTTCTCTAATTGCTATCATTGCTGGTCTAGTTTCCGGCATGCTTGTTTTACGCTCTGTTCTCGGGTTTTTCTTGGTGTTCAGGCGAGGAATAAAAAACAAGAACTCGAGCTCCAACCAGGGAATGAAGTTTGGTCTATTTTCTTTTCCGGCAACCCACAGAACATATGGACCGTCTTATTTGTGTCGTTACTTTACACTGGCTGAGATCAAAGCCGCCACTCAAAACTTCGATGACAGTTTTATTATTGAAGTTGGAGGGTTTGGTAACGTGTACAAAGGATGCATTGATGATGGGGTCACTCTCGTTGCAATCAAACGGCTAAAATCTGAGTCATCACAAGGCGCCCACGAGTTCAAGACGGAAATCGAGCTGCTCTCTCAGTTCCGCCACCGCCATTTGGTGTCTCTCATCGGATATTGTAAGGATGGCAATGAGATGGTCTTGGTGTACGATTACATGTCACGTGGGACCCTCGCCAGTCATCTCTACCACACTGACAACCCCCCTCTTTCTTGGGATCAACGTCTCCAGATTTGTATCGGCGCTGCAAAAGGGTTGCGCTACCTTCACAGCGAAGCCAAGGGCACCATCATCCACCGTGACGTGAAGAGCACAAACATTTTATTGAATGATAAATAGGTGGCCAAAATTTCAGACTTTGGATTGTCAAAAATGAGCATAACCAGCACGTCCAAGAACCACATTAGCACAAAGGTGAAGGGCAGCTTCGGGTATTTGTACCCCGAATACTACAAACATCAACGGGTAACTGTGAAGTCAGACGTGTATTCATTTGGTGTAGTGTTGTGTGAGGTACTGTGTGCAAGGCCGGCTGTGATGCATAATGTGGAGCTGAGGCAAATAAATTTGGCTGAGTGGGCCAAGAGCTATCATCGCGACGGGGAACTTGATCAAATTATTGATCCAAGCATTAGGGGTGAGATTGAAATCCAGTCTCTGAATAAGTACGTTGAGATTGCTATGAGTTGCATGAATGACAGTGGCATCGAACGACCGTCAATGAATGATGTTGTGAAGGGACTTGAGCTTGCATTTCAGCTCCATCGCAACTGCTTTGAAAGGAGCAATGAGGTTGCCTTCAACAATGCTAGTGCTGCAGAAATTAGAAGTGCTGAGCCTGGTTGCGCTACAAATGAATCCATTCAATGTATATCTGAGACGATCTTTTCTGAGATCAATGATCCAAATGGGAGATAATGGACAACATTTTTGAATTACCCAAAAAATGTAGTAGTATTTGAAACCAATAATATTGAATGCAAATTAAGAAATTACGTGCAGTGACTCACGTTATTTGAAACATTTTTTTAATCCATTCCTGCTTTTTTGTTTTTGTTTTGGCTTGTCCAATATAGATCCCTACATTTTCTATTTCCTAGACACATACCCATTACTCTATAAATCTATGTGTAAAACCCAATTTCAAATTTAAATGACTAGTATGATATAAGAGGTCATAGTATTTCTATGTTTTTACATCGTTGCCACTAAACTTCATATTTTATTTATAATTTATTTCAAGCATTTCATTAACTGCCATAATTGTAATTAATATACTCCCTATTAATAGCATATCAATCACCCCATTTCTTTTAGTTGTCATTCCCTCTCACATCTCGCCCCCTAAAATTGCAAACAAACAAAAAATTCTGTAAATTACATATCCAATAATGTACCTATGAAAAATATAATATAAATATATACATATAAAATATAGGTATATTATTTACCACAAAAAAAAAAAAAACAAAGTCAGTTACTTTGTAATTGCGTATATTATTCATAATTAAAAATAGGTACACAATAATTTATATAAAAAATAGGTACATTATTTACCCATAGGTAAATTATTTTACAATATACCTGTAAATGTGTATAGGTACATTATTTTTCATACTAGGTAAATTATATTTTTCATAAAACAAACAAGAAATAGGTACATTATTTTTTCAACATAATTAGTATGTACAGTTTTATTCATAAACAATTATAAAGTGGATTATTAGTCATGTATAATTCATAAAAAGAAAATAACATAAACATTTTATTAAACAAACCGATTACCCAAATTTGAATTTATTGTTAAATTTTTTTAAAAATATTTCAAAATTAATTCCTACATCCATTACAACCATTTAGAGATCTTTCCAAATTCAACATCTATCATTATATACAATCCAATTAAAAACTATTTCCATATTGATTCCTACATTAATATACAAAATGCAATAATGGCTTAGTTGGGGGTATATTTGGAATCTGAAAAGTACAATAAATCAGATTTTATGCTTAAGAGTGCTCCTATTTCCACCCACCTGTCTTATTTTCCCACCCACCTTATCTTCTCACCCGCCACATAAATTTTAAAAAAACACAATCCTATTTTTACACCCACCAATATTCCTAAAATACCCTTATAATTATTACCTCATTTCCTCTCTCCTTTATTCTCTCTGCTCATGTCTTTTCTCTCTCTCTGACGACACATCTCTCTTATTTTTCTCTATCTTATTTTCCATCTCTCACACTCCATCTCTGTCTCTATCTCTCATGTTTACTGAATTAAAACAGTTTTTTGCTGTAATTTTTATTTTTATTTTTGTAAATATGGATTCTGTGAATATAATCACATTTATGCTCTTAGCTTTCTACTATTGTAAATAAACTTTTTTTCCAGAGTTATCCAAGGACCAGAAATCTATTGAACTTTGCAATAAAAAAATATAAAACGCTCATTCTTAAGACATGAGAATGTCAAAGAGTACAAAGCCAAACAGATAAGGGAAAAACAACAGTACTCGCCTTCTTCGCCTTCTCATGAGCAAGGAGTCGTATTCTTGTGTTTTTTTTCTCTCTGTCAAACGATAGGGTTACTTGAGAACTGAGAAGTCTGCCTTTTTTTTTTTTTTTCCTCTTTCTTTTTCCTTAAGTCCTTTTAAGTCATTTTACAATAGGGTTAAATTTTTCTTTAAAAGTTTAAATATAAAGTGGGTGGGAAAATAGGACAGGTGGGTGGAAATAGCAGCACTCATGCTTAATTAGGTAACTTGCTGAGTTGGATCCTAGTCATGGGTTTTTACTTATACAAATTGGGTATTATTTATAGGAACAAAAAATGAAGGGTTTTAGGTACGGCAAATTGAATTTGAAGGGTGTAAGCCAAATTTACTATTTTTTTTTTCTCTCTAAATCTTTTTTCCTGGTTGCATTCTGGAAGCCTTTTGTGCCATTTCGCTGAAATCATGGAAAATATCAAACGAGTCAGCCATTCCACTGTCTGTCAACTAACTAACTCAAGTCTCTATCTTATCAGGATGGCTGCCTTATAAGAACGGCAAGGAGAAGAAGATCCACCCTCCAACTCCAAGATCCCAAGCCCGGTTTTAATTAAGAAAATAAGGTTCAAATCAAACGAAATAAGAAGGGTATTTATATCAACATCATTTTATACTTTTCAATTCAAAGAAAATGAAAAACCTTGGAAAATCAAGAAAAATTACAGAAAACAAAATTTTATTAGGAAAATAATTGGCATCCCTAAACTTCAATTGTCTTTAACACTTGCCAAATTACATGCAAAGCAAAGGTAATTACCCTATCGAAACCCAATTGTTGGAGATTTTTATTTGTTATGTTTAATTTTCTTTCACATCTCTAGTTAATCTCTACACAAATTATGTATAGTCAGTCTACCACCCTCGTCAACTACTCTCCGGGGGATGTTGGTAATGTGGATGTGGATGATTTGTGGTCTTCATGGATAGAGAGAGCTGAGAGTCACTTGACACAAAAAAAAATTCCAGATTCGAAACCCCTGTAAGAATCCAAACACGCGAAAGACGTACTCCCTTACAAATTCATAACTCCCGCCTAAGAATGGTAGTTAGAATTTGACCCCCGAAAAAAAAGAAGAAGAAAAGAAATGGTAGTTAGAACAAGAACTTACAAATTTTGAAGAAAAAATCTTTCAATCATGATCAACTATGACATATATTTTTTCGGTTCATTTATACCAGTAAGTAATATAACTAAGGATTAACTAACTCCTCAAGTCCACTGCGTCTACCCTAAAAGGAATTAAGCAAAGTGGGTGCTTAGACAACTGCTCAAATTTGACATGCAAGTCTTTGATTCAAACATCAGAAAACAATGAGCAAATTTCCAAGTAAATGATGACTAAATTAACACAAAACAACAAACTTGCCCAGATCCCTCAGCCCAGTCGATGCAAGATACAAGAACCACAAAGAAAGAGACTCCACAAAACAGTATTGACACTTTGTCTACAGCCTACCCTATACAAAAGAAAATAACTAGTGATAGTCAAAGTCTACTATCTTCTATTTATGGAAAATCTTTCATTTAGATTAGTGCCAAATATTTAACATGCAATGAAAGTCTTTGATTTAGTCATCAGAAAGTAATGGGAACTAAACCACGTAATCAGACAAAAAGTTAACTGGGTTGACAGAAAGCAATAAACTTGTGTATAGCATCCAGGCAATTTCTTTGCATTGACACTATGCAGCTTTCCCACTTCATTCAAACATTTGGCACTAGACCTCCTCTCCCAATCATGATAGGCACAGCACAACCAACAGATTACAGCCACTTTTGTTTAATTATTTGACACAAATTCGCATTTATTGCATCTAGATCTAATAGTTATTCAATGGGATAATATCCCAGCGATCCTAACGATGGATAGTTAGATCATAGATCCAAATCTTGTGGAAAGAAACTAAAAAGGAGTTGTACTGTCCACTCCTAACAATTGCAAAATGAATCCTATCGGGTCGAGAACGATCAGGCTGCAATTGCTCTCAGAAATATATTATTCATCACCAACATATTCAAATTTTAGATTTGAAGTACTATTGTGCTTTATCTATAAACAATTTTGAGTTTTGGTTGTCATTTGTAATTTTTATAACTAAAATGACATTTTTCAAAGCTTTAGGGGGAAGACAATCTCTCAATGAGTGCATAGTAGTTGTCGATTTGTTTTTCAGATTTTTTATATAATTTATTATGAATATTAAGAATTAAATACAATAAAAAAATCATACTAATGAGAAATGACACGTGGCGGTTGCTCATAGGTTTACTCCTGCATTTCTGATGCATGCGTCGACAAGAGATTCAGAGAGCGAGATGGCTTATATACAACATCAAACCACATCGGTTATTGAGTGGTAAACGTCGTTGCATGTCTTTACAGCGGCGTCATTTATCTATCTATCGTCGTCCTAGTCCCTTAAGACGTGTATAAGTGGGTAAAAAAGGACATTGCTTAAAAGTGACAACGTCATTTCTTATGTATTTATTGTCGTTGTAGTCAATTAAGATGTCTATAAGTCGGTAAATACCCAGGTTGTTTAAAGTTATAACATCATTTTTTATGTATTTCTTGCCGTCATAGTCCTTTAAGACATCTATAAGTGGGTAAATAACAACGTCACTTATCGTCGTCGTAGTCTGTTAAGACGTCTGAAGGTATCCGCCACCATTGTTGTATGTTAATTAAGGTGGATTATTGCTTTCCTTAAAAATTATATGGTAGACGTCAGTTTTCTATATAAATTGTCGTGTTTTTACGTATTACATGTCATTTTGTTGATTTACTGTTGATTTTTTGTTTTCAACGTTCAGAAGACGACAGTTTATGACATAATTGTGTCGTTGTCACTATCATGAGATGTCGGTTTAGGGAATTACTGTCGTGTTCAAGGGTTAGTCATTCATACGTATATACATCTCTTCAATCATTGATTGTTCACTAATTACAACAAAAATATGTACATTATAACACAAAATATCTACTCCATGTGAAGGCTCACAAATTCTGTCCATTCCTTCCTAACTTTATATATCAATGTCTTCTTGGGCATATGATGTGGGTTCTTTTTCTTTTTTCATAGTATATGGGTCACAGCAAAAACCATCGCATCATAAAACTCGAAGCCAATTAGGTTTAGTTTTCTTATATTATGACTTCTAAAAACAAATGAGTAAAACATTTGTAAGAAAAATACATCACACAATAATATTGTTCGAACAATTTTAGTTCAAAAAATAATAATCGAAGACAAACAATTATGGTGGAGTTTTAGTATATTACAATTATGGTGAGAAAAAACTGAGGGTGAAGGAAAAACTGATTTAATACCTTTAAAGTAAAAAAATAAAACATAAAACTCTCATCAAGTGGCAACCACCTTCCTCCCCAACCCAGACCCTATACTACCCACCAATTCCGCTGCCCCTCACTAAGCGATTAACATCCTTTTAAATGTGTGTAAATGCACGGATGCTAAATGTAGAGGCTCGAGATTCCACTTTACCACAATGGCCTAAATTTGAGGTGATAATAGTAAAATTCTTCCTTCAATTTATCATTGCTTTTGATCATTTATTCCACAAAACAAGAATTACCAAAATAAAGGCCATCATTACTTTACTTCTTCTTTCCATGGTCAATTTCTGCATCTCTTTCTGATTTCTCTGTCGGATTCTTCTGCATGTGTTTTTCTTGGTTTCTTCTTCAACAACCCCCCTAAGCTTGATCAACAATGGAATCAGAATTTGTAGCTTTAGATAAGGCCGATAAAGAAGCTGAGTGGCTAAGAAATTTTTTGGAGGATATTCCTATTTGGCCTAAGCCTGCGACGGCTGTTTGTATACATTGTGATTGTATGGCTGCTCAAGCAAGAGCTAAAAATAAATGTCTAGACATATTAGACGAAGGCATAATACAATCAAGCAGTTGCTCTCAAATGGAATAATTTTCATTGACTATATAAGGTCAAAACAAAATCTTGCGGATCCTCTTACAAAAGGCTTGTCAAGAGAGCAAATTAAACAAACATCGAGGGGAATGGGATTAAAGCCAATTCAATAAATGGATTGGCCTAATGGAAACCTAACTTAGCATATTATAGATCCAATGGTCTAGGTTCAATAGGCAAACTGGTTAGGCATGATTCAAATGAGCTAACACACTTATATCTCATTCCTTTGATGGAAGGAAGTGTGTTGTTTGTAAGAAGTCTATTAGGGTACGAAAGTTTAATGATGTTGATTTCTTGAAATCAAGAGTAATAGAGCAGACTACTCCTAGTCAACATTACCTATGTAGGAGTAAATGTGGGGTCGCATTTATGAGAATGAGATGGCTAAATTCTCTAAAGCTCCTATGAATCCAGGATTTGTTCAGGACCAAAATGAACACAAACGTATGAATAAGTGGTATGTTAAGATGCAACATATGTGATACTTGTTGTCTTGGTTTACTACAATAGGTGAATAGTTCAAGATTCTATATTCACTGCGTCACCTAGTAAATCCGATAAGTATTCACTAGGATAGGTTCAAGTCCAAAAGACACCTCTTTTGATGTGTGTTATATCTAAGTTTTCTCTCAAATGTGCACGTTATAATTTTCTTATACAAATGTGGGGTATTGTTAGAGTTCGTATAGGAAAAATACACTTGCATTTAGTCCCACATTGGAAGGGAGTTGTTTCCTTCCATGGTTCATAAGCACCTCTTCAGCCAACGTTTATATTAACAGTTATATATATATATATATATATATATATATCCAAGCCCAAATCATGATGAGTCCCAATTTTGCCTTCACTAGGCCCATATATATTGACAATTCGTTCAAACCAATACTCTATCATCAATCCAAGTCAATATTCGGTAATTTATTCTACTGTTGTATTGATTTGATTATATATAATATAAAGCATATTTCGATATGTTTATTATTCTGTTATTTAGTTTATACTGATTGTTCTTCAACATATATCGTGTAAAACGATCCAAGGAAGGGATAATAGTGGATGGACCAACCCATTGAATAATTTATAAATTAATGTCTGTCAATAGGGAGGGTAGAGGATGCTTGTTTCATTTTAAATTAAACCTGAGATTATAGACTTGCACGTACCAAGTGTCGCTTTTGGCTTTAGCTGTCTTATCCAATTCGATTTTGAAAAGCAAGCTTAGCTTCTTCTTGATAATTGATCGAGGGCAAGTGTTGATGCTGCGGTGCTATTGGTCACTTGGCTTAATCTTCCCATTCTCCTCGTCATTGCCCTAGTCCACTGCCTACGTACCCAAAAGATTAAAGAAAATTAAATAATTAACTAGTACTTGTCAAAAACAATTAGGTTGACTCATCGATATCATGTAGATAGAAAATTACTGCCAAAAAAGTAACATGCAAGTCGTTGATTCAATCAGCAGAAAGTAATGGGAACTTTACAATGTGTGCAATTGAATATAAACGGCAAATACAGCAGACGCATCCCAACAATCATGCTCTTCTCAATCCAATCTTTGCTGATTTATTGATTTTTCAATGCAGAGTTGAATTTATTTCAAATTAGGGTTCACTTTTATCGATATTACCTCAGCCCGATGGTCAGAAGCAATAAAGCGTTTGACATAATTTCACAATTTGTTGTCAGTTTGCAGCACATGCCTTTCAGATAAATAATAAATAAATCAAGCGAAAAGAAAAACAGAATAACAATGACGGCACATAGGAAAGGCTTCTTCACCAATCAACAATGGCGGCGCATAGGAAAAGCTTCTTCACCAATCAACAATGGCGGACGACGATTACAACAAAATGGATATGGGGTTATAAATGATATGCATTTGATACTCATAACTCAACAAGTAACTTACTGAGAACTTTTTGATGCAGGTATAGGAACCAGATCTGCCGCGAGATCCAAATCCTCCGCGAAGGGAAGAGAAGGGGAGAGAGAGATACGTTTTTTTTGGTCTTTTTTTTTATTTTCTACTATTTTAGTTTTTTATTATAATAATAAATCAAATAGTAAGTCACATGTTATCCATATGACTTTTTGGACAAAAAAATGGATGAAATTCTAAAAAATTAACCGCAATGGTTAAATTGGTGATTTCAACTAATTCGGGGACTAAGTTGACTGACTTTTTTATTGACATTCTACACATGTCCTATAGACTTATAGTTTGGTTCATAATCTTTTTCACTATAACAGCAAGTTAACATCTTACAAGATAAACCTTTTCTATACCTAAGGTACATGTACATCAACCAATACCAATAAACAGGAAGAAAAAAAAGAAAAAGAAAAACACAATCAAATTTGACCTACAAACAACAAACAAGAAAAATAAAGCTTTTCCTTACATACCTTCACTGTAGCTGTAGGTAAGTTGCTATATACCTCTGAAATAGGTAAGTTGATTACTTCACAGCAAACCTAACGAGAGAAAGTAATCCTAATTTGAACTTTGTGAAAATCTGCGTTAAAGAAATAAAATAGAGATTGGGATGGAATGACGATGATTGTATAGAGACTAGCAGCTTGTTGTGAGGGGTCGGTTATATTTGCCTTTATTTTTCTTTCACTATCTCTCTAGTTAATCTCTGTACAAATTCTGCATAGTCGTCTTAGACCCCGTCAAATTACTCCACCGAAGCTGATCTATGATTGTTTTTTTTGGTCAATGATCTATGATTGTTTAAAATGTCGTTATCGACATGAGATTTTCCACCAATAACATTAAGTATTGACTAAGGACTTTTGCCAATTGCTTGCAGGACTAATTAATTCCTAAAGTCTTGACTTGACCCCAAAAAAAAAATTCCTCAATTCTACTCCGTCTACTCTAAGAAAAGAGGGGATATTGACCGAGTACTTAGACAAAACTCTAAAAATTCAACGTGCAATTTTCTATTTAATAACATGAGAAAGTAATGGGAAATTAAGCAATTAATTACATAGAATGCTGACTAAATTAACAGAAAAGAATAAACTTCTTATGTATTACCCACGAGTACATAACTTATGCAAATAATTAATTTCTCACCCCAATTATACTAACATGATAAAATCAAAGAGAGACAAGTTCCGGGAAGGAGACATTTTCCAAGGGTGTCATTTTCCTTTTTGAAAATGAACCCCATTGTCAGACACTGAATTTAATCAGGACAAGCTGTGGGACATCACATAACTATTAATTTAGACATATAACTTTGAATGATTCAGAGGGTTGATTGAGAAAATGATCAAGTGAGAAACAGAGCAAGAACCCGAGCAATCAAACAGCTTTCCCATTTCCCATTCAATTATCATGAAGAACGTCACAAGAAGCAAACACCTTTGTGCAGCCTTAAAACCTCTTTACCTATTATCTCTGTTTCTACACATGATCGTCACCCTAGTGGTGGCCCAAGATGACGACAGCTCATCTGTCAACGTTCCGACCGATTTGATCACCGTTGCATGCGGCTATACCGGCCCCCAATTGAATTCGCTTGAGCAGCGATATTGGATTGGAGATGTGTATTCAAAATATTCCCCCTTAGAAGATCACCTGTCTGGTCAAGCATCCGTCGTAAGAGAAGCTCCACCGTCCTCCACCGTCACCAAAATGCCTTACACCTGGGCTCGGCTTTCTCGTTCTGCATTTACTTACAGGTTTTCCCTTGCTACGGACGGCCATAAGTTCATCCGCTTGTACTTCAACCCAGTTTCATATGGCCCTGACTTGGGCCGCTCTAAAGCGCTTTTCTCGGTCGCAGCCGGTGGCTATACCTTTCTCCACGACTTCAATGCTTCAGTCACCGCAGATGCTTATGGCGAGGAGACTCTGCGCAGAGAGTTCTGTTTGAACGTTGATGGAAAAAAGCTCCTCAACATCACATTTACTCCAAGCCAATCAAGCCTAGATGCGTACGCTTTTATCAACGGAATTGAGATCGTATCCATGCCTACCAATCTCTACTACACTGCACCCAATGGGGTAATTAGTTATGTAGGCAACGGCGGAGGAAAGGAGTTTCGTGTCGGAAACAGCACTGCTCTGGAAACGGTCTATCGAATGAACGTCGGTGGAATCCCACTCTCCTCCACTCAAAACGACAGTGGCATGTACCGCAATTGGGATGGCTTGGAAAAGGAGCAAAATTATTTGAAAGCTTCAAGTTTACTTTTTAGCAGCATAGAACATGCCAATATTACACTCTTTTTTTCCAGAATAGCAACCTACACAGCGCCAACACAAGTTTACCAAACTGGCCGGTCAATAATGAGCGCGGACTCAACCTTAAACTACAGTCTCAGCTGGGAATTCCCTGTAGACTCCGAGTTTGCTTACCTAGTTAGGATGCATTTTTGTGAGCTCCTACAGGTCGAACATTTTAGATCGTTTGAAATTTACATAGCCGACCACAGAGCTGAAGAACAGGCCAACATATTGGCATGGAATGGTGGACCTGGAATTCCATTGTCAAGAGACTACGTTGTGTCCATGGATAGCTCTGGAAGCAGCCAGAAGAAGACAAATCTTTCTATCGCTATGTATGGCCCATCCAACAGCGCAATATTGAATGGGCTTGAAATCTTCAAACTGAATAACTCAAGAGGAAATCTCGCCGGACCCCGCCCGGGATCCAACCCAGACCCACGTCACCACGTACCTCGACCAAAACTGACGCATATGCATGTCATTGTTGCTGGTGCAGTTTCCGGCATGGTTGTCCTGATTTCTGCCCTCGTAGGTGCATTCTTGTTTTTCAGGCGAAATTGGAGGAAAGCCAAGTCCTCGAGTGCCAATTCTTTACCGCCTTATTCGTGTCGTTACTTTTCACTGGCAGAGATCAAGGCCGCCACCCAAAACTTTAACAGTGGTTTTATTATTGGAGTTGGAGGGTTCGGAAACGTGTACAAAGGATGTATTGATGGCGGGGTCACTCCGGTTGCAATCAAACGGCTGAAACCCGAGTCATCACAGGGGGCACACGAGTTCAAGACGGAGATTGAGATGCTCTCGCAGCTTCGCCATCGCCATTTGGTTTCTCTCATCGGATATTCAAGTGATAATGGTGAAATGATTTTGGTGTATGACTATATGGCACGGGGGACTCTAGCTGACCATCTCTACCACCACAAAGATAACCTACCTCCGCCTCCTCTTCTTTCTTGGGAACAACGGCTTCATATTTGTATAGGTGCGGCGAGAGGGCTGCAATACCTTCACAGTGGGGCCAAGGGCACCATCATCCACCGTGACGTGAAGAGCACCAACATCTTGTTGGACGAGAAATGGGTGGCCAAGGTTTCTGATTTTGGGTTGTCAAAAATGGGCACCGCCGACACGTCCAAGACTCACATCAGCACGGTGGTAAAAGGAAGTTTCGGGTATCTGGACCCTGAATATTACCGACTACAACGGCTGACTGAGAAGTCAGATGTGTATTCATTTGGGGTAGTGTTGTGTGAGGTGTTGTGTGGTAGGCCAGCCGTGATGCATACAGATACAGTGGAGCTGGGGCAAATCAACTTGGCTCAGTGGGCCAAGAGATGTTACCGTGATGGGAAACTGGATCAAATTATTGACCCAAGCATTAAAAGGGGTGGTAAGATGATTGAAACTGAGGCCTTGAATAAGTTTGTTGAGATTTCAATGAGTTGCATGCATGATAATGGCATCGAACGACCATCGATGAATGATGTTGTGAGGGGGCTTGAGTTTGCATTGCAGCTTCATCACAACTGCGTTGAAAGTAACACTAGTAGTGGTGAGCAAAGTTGTGTGACCGATGAATCCATTAAATGCATATCCGCCACCATCTTCTCTGAGATCAGGGATCCCAGTGGAAGATGATGATGATGATGATGATGATCAGGGACCTCCAGAATGAAAATTCCTGGAACCGCCACTATGAGCAACTATATTTTACTTGTACGCGTGAACCAATAATTGCATGCAAAATTAATATTGCAATGGCTCCTTAAATCATATTGAATTTCATTCCTCCTTAATTTGTAATTATGCATTGGCCAACTACATTAATTTTTTATGTAATCGTTTGTGATTAATTAAGCGGTCACTCAGAGCTTAGCCCTTGAAAGTATTAATGTAATAACCTATCCTAAATTAATATTTAATTATTAGAATATTCAAATAAAAGACAATTTTACTCCAGGAATATTTTAATGGGTTAAAAATTGACTCTTTTTTCAGTAAAGAATTTGGGGATTTTGGTAGTGCCGTTGCGTAGACCATGTCGAGATGAGTCTTTAGACACGTACTTAGCTCAAATCGGAGTTGTAACGAAAAAATTACGATCAGAAGAAGCCCAGTTGTAAAACCGTAAATATTTCAAGTTCGCTTTTTAAAAGTTGGAACTCTCTCTCTCTCAATATGCGACTAGACACCCATGTTCATGTAGCAGGTTTTGGGCCACCGTCGCCACCTCCGGCCGCCGTCGACGATAAGACCGGTCCTAAATAAACCGGCCCAACGTCCCCATCGGGCCTTACCCCTCCGCCACCCTAAACCCTAAATAAACCGGACCGGTCTCGAAAAGTTTAGCCAATTTTTCTCAAAATTTCTTGGAGTTCGTTCCGGTGATTTCGCCCACCAAATCTTGCGATCCAAGTATACTTTTTCATCATCTCAATGTAACACCCCGACTCCAAATTTAATCCATATTTTAATTAATTTGAGTGAAATTACGAATTTACCCTTGGGATAGGAGTATTTTGGTCATTTTCTTATTCGAACGGAATTTGGAAATTTCGGTTGTACCATTACATAGGTCGTACTGAAATGAGTCCGTAGACACGTATTGGACTCAAATCGGAGTTGTAACGAGAGAGTTACGATCGAATGAAACTCAGTGGCATAATCATAATTATTTGAAAAATAGATTTTTGATAAAAGTCAGAAATGCCCTCCTTCCTCTCTCTCTCTCTCTCCCCGGGTACGCGTCTCTCTCCCTCTCCCCAACTCCGATTCTCTCTCTCGATTCTCTTAGCTCCGCCACGAATGGCTGGTATCGGTCTCGTTGCTTCATCTCGACGCCCGGTCATGACCCACCTTCTCCCTACGGAAGCTCGAGAATTGCCGGCGGTTTCAATGCGGGTTTTTCCGTCGTTGTGCCGCCGCCTCCGCCGCCCAATCCGGTGAAACAGGTATGGTTCCTCACCTATTTTGCGAGCTCTAGCTGCCTGATTGGTAGGATTGGATTGATTTCTCGTCTAGGATTCCGATTTTGAAATATAGGTTTTGGCCGAATTTCGGGTTGAAATTCCGCCACTTGCCGTCTGAATTGGACGTTGCTGTAGTTGAATAAGTTGCTCCACTTGTCGAGTTGTAGCTATAGCTGGAAGGGTGGCTCTCGATTTGGAAGTTTTTCGGCGATGCGTAATCGCTTTGGACACCCACGCCGCCATCGCGATGGCGGCGCGTGGGCAATTAGCTGAGAGGCATTTTTGTCCTAATGCGATCCCCTTGATGTCACGAGGTCGTGGGTGTGCTCGGATAACAATTTGGATATCGTTTGAGTCTCGAACGGATATCGCCTATTATGCGTTATCCGGGTTCGATAGGTTCGGACCATTGGATTGACTCCAATTTAAGATATGTTGATCTAGGTATTCCTAGGATCGTGTAGGATTTAACGGATCTTAAAACGGAGTCCTGGATACTCCGAAAATGCCAACCCTAGGGCTAGGGTTTCAGAATCGTCCGATCGTGCGATCGTGAACGACCCGACGATCGATCCGGACCAAACTTGCGGGACGTGTGTCCTAGACCGTAGAATTCAGAATCAGAGGTCGTGGGCCCTGCGGGCCCGTGTGACCAAGTTTGGATAGTTTGACCCTAAGTTGACTGTGAGACTTTTGGGATAGTTCTACCTTCCCAGGAGGGTTAGAATGACCGTAGAGACATGTCTTGATTGTTAGTCGAGTTATAGGGATATTGTGGGTTTAGGATATTAATTGATGATTTTTAATGGGGGGTTTATCGGATGCTTTATTGGTTGAGGTATATATAATATTAGATTATATATATATATTTATGTGGATGTATAAAGGTATAAAAAGAGTTTAGAATGTCAGTTTGCAGTGTTATACGTACTACCCTATGTACCTCATTGGATATTGATTACCCTATGTAAGTACCGTCCTATGCTTGTGAGATCGCACGTATCGTAGGAGTAGCCGGCGTGTTGACAGACCTCATATGCGGCGCTGGTCGTTGTACCGGCATATGGGGAGTTACTATGTTATGCTTGTGAGGTAGCACGTGTCGTAGGAGTAGCCGGCGTGTTGACAGACCCCATATGTGGCGTTGGTCGTTGTACCGGCATATGAGGGGATATGTGATATACTTGTGAGGTTGCACGTGTCGTAGGAGTAGCCGGCGTGTTGACAGACCTCATATGTGGCGTTGGTCGTTGTATCAGCATATGAGGGGATATGTGATATGCTTGTGAGGTCGCATGTGTCGTAGGAATAGCCGGCATGTTGACAGACCCCATATGTGGCGTTGGTCGTTATACCGGCATATGAAGGGATATGTGATATGCTTGTGAGGTCGCACGTGTCGTAGAAGTAGCCGGTGTGTTGACAGACCCCATATGTGGCGTTGGTCATTGTATCGGCATATGAGGGCATATTGTGATATGATGATGATGTCCCACGTGTCGTAGGATTATCAGGTGTGCGGACAGGCCCCATACGTGACTTTGGATGTTTCGGCGTATGGGGAGATTTTGTGAGTATTGATGAGTTGTGATTTAAAGAAAAAGGGTTTTAGAGAAAGAACTACATGTAGCTTGATCCCTCAGCGAGGGTACGTTGGCAGCCTAGGAGAGTGCCTAGGTGCAGCCACGGGCTAAAATATATTTATATCTTTTCTTGAATGTGGTGCGGACCTTGTCGTTGGTCCTGAAACTTGGTTGAAACTGAGGTGCGATTGAATATTTGTTTGTACTCTCGTTTGGCTAGGGGAGGGTTGTGTAGGGTATGCTATTGAATAATGTATGTGGTTTAATGGGCTGAGGCCCTGGAATTATAGATGATAATTGATGCATGTTAAAGCTTGGAAGCTAATTTATGTTATGTGCAGTGGGCATATTAAAGTTTGAGTTTATTATTGTGATATAAGAACACTACTGGCGCTTCGGTTTCCAATATTATGTGAAGGCCGGAGGTCAATTTGTGAATTGCATGAATTATCTTATGCATGCTGCCGGTTGGGAAAATAAATGTGTTTTATGCATGTTGAAATTTTTGGGAATTGTTCAATTTATAGGGGAGACTGTCGAATTTCGCAGAAAGTCTCGTGCCCTTATTCCTTTTAAGGAAAAAGGATACAGCTTTAGAAGTGGGCCCGACATCGGGTGATGTCGGGATTCCACAGATTCGCTCGGGTTCCGAAAAATTCGGGGGTCCTGTCACTCAATGTGTTCTACCTGATGATTGGGTAGGATGTTTTTTGCGTTTTGTAACTCGATTTAACGATTGAAATTTGGCCGATTTTGGCTAGTAATTCCGGCCATCTCCGGCCGCTTTTTGGCCATGGTTCAAGAAGAAAAGTTGCTCCATTCATTGTTCTAATCATGTATGTATAGGTCATGATCGACAATTTGGAAATTTTCCGATCGTCGGAATCATTTTGAGGACCCACGCTCTAAGGGTTCGTGTGGCCGTGGGCTACTTTGTGGCAGGTCTTTGAGTTCTAAAATGATCCCCATGTCGTCCCGACCACTACGGTATGCTCAGATTTGAAATTGGTTATCATTTGATCGTCAATCAGATTACGCATATTAGACGTTGATCGAATTCGATGTGTTCAGACTGTTGGATCAACGTCATTTTCAAATATGTTAATCTAGGCACCTCTAAGATCATATAGAAATTCGCGGATTGAGAATCGGAGTCCCGAATACTCTGATTGAATAATTCAAAGTTTAGGTAAACAGTAACCATCCGATTGTGCTATCGCGAGCGATCCGACTGTTCAATTTGGACAAACTTGCAAGACATGTTTAGTAAACCTTGTTGAAGGCGTAGGAACTCTCGGATCGGAAATCGAAGGTCGTGGGCCTTGCGGGCCTCGTTGATCATATTTGGAAAGTTTGAACTCGACTGACTGAAAGTCTACATAGGTAGTTTCATACTTCGAGAAGTACTAGAATGATCTTTGTTTAGCCTAATTTGGCACAAAACGGGTGAACAATCTTATAAACGAAGTTTGATAGTTATGTGAAGTATTTTGATTATGTTATAGTATTTTATGGTATTATTTGGATATTTGAAGGTTATGCATTTTTGGAAGTTATGGGATCTCTAGGGGTTAGTATTTAACATTATCTATTATCTATTATTATTATTATTATTAAAGTATATGACTAAGTGATATCTGGTTATCTATGAAAGTCTATTGTTTTAATAATGGAATATAGTATTTTATGGAAATTATATGAAACAAGTGTTGATTATTATTTGAATTACTTTGGGGTTTTGACGGGTTTATAAGATTGTGGATGAGATTATCGGACTTTAATTTGATATTGAGGCTTGTGAATATTTTTGTATCTTATGAGCTTTATGCTTGAGAAGGGATTTTGGCTACCCATGTAAGAACTAATTTTGGGAAGTTGATAAAAGATTTGGAAAATAGGTTGTGAAAGCGGATTTGTGGAATAAGAGAAATTTTATTGTAAGTGTCGAAATATGGTTTTCAAACCCACCACATGAGTACCTCCCAGTTGCCTTTGAAATAGTTTTGTCATTTATGACAATGCTCCACGAGTTTCGGGGACGCCTGAATCGTGTGGTGCGAGGATATGCATTTCGGGCTGACTATATGTCCCATGAGTTCTGCGAGGATGTGCAGCTCAGGTTGACTATGTCACGACTCAATTCGAAGATAAAGAACATTCCAAAATCAAGGTGTGAGTCATACCATAGTCATAAGAATAAAATCCTACAACCATGATATTATGAGAAAAAAAAGCCACAAATGAATACAAATTTACTTAACAACACAGAATCAGAGTCGCAATAGCTCATTGTTAAATACATACTAAGATCATTATCAAACGGTTGACTACTTACAAATGTTAATTACACAAATCCACAACAAAAACCTAGTAGCTTGGTTGAAACCAACTTCTTCAAACTTCACCTTGAATCATGCACAATCTATTAGGATATGAGCATTTTAATACCCAGTAGAGTACCGTCAAACCCCTCAAGGTCAACTATCACAGCTAATGAAAGTGTCATGCATCAAACAACATAAAATACATAAATTATGCAATCATACAAGATAAATAAATTTCCATATGCAGTGATGTCATGAACTCACTCCCTTCTAATCCCGTTAATTCATACCTTAAGGCAACAAGCCTGAATGTCCTATACCATGCTTTTTACTACTGTGGCTCCGAATACCCTAAAATATGAACTAGCACCCATCCGTCTCTTAACCCATTTTCCTTGTTTACGATTTTCTCAACTTACACTTTTCATTAAAGGCCCTGCTCCCATCACCTCAATATATTCAAGCCCTGCTTCCGCCACTTGAATTTATTCCACATTTTTATTTACTCAGATATATCTAACGCCTTCTCCCACCCCTCAGATACACCTCAAATGACACACACACACACACCCCAAACACCATTGTCTTTATGATGCATATGTAATGCAGTGTAAACCTCATTTATCTCTGCATAATAATAATACAACTAATAACCATAATATATATCAGGCTTAATCACATGAATAATAATATTCATCCAACATAAAAAATAATATCCATGGAGAAACATCAATAATAATATTCACATAACATCAAATCATATTTATATTTATAGTATTATATATAAGCATCAATATTAAAAGTGACATAGGCAAATCATCTGGAAACCAAGAAACCCACCTCATGTCCAGCTAGCTTAACCTTGTGCGGGTTTGTCCTCGAAAGTACGCAGAGTAGAACACCTAATTAAGATAATTTACTTATTAAAATTCACTGAAAATAAGGTAACACGTTTGAGCGTCCTACTACCGCACTTAGATCTAAAGCCCCATAATAAACTTGACAAGTTGTTCGACCCAATTGTTACTCCCTTAACATCATGTCCAAACAAGAATAAAACCAAGAGTCAGGGAAAAACCAATCTATTCCCCTCCTATAATAGTTCTACTCTTTGGGATGTTTAAAATCAGGTGGTTCGGCTCTAGACTCATAAAGAAAATTTAAAACATCAATTTAAAACAAAAACTTCAGTTTTACAAAACATTTGGGTTAGAACATGTTTACTTCGAAAATTCACTAAATATTGAGTTTAAATCAAAATAATGTAAAACTTTCCAGATCATAACTAGACATAGAAACATTAAAAATGTCAAATTTTGATGAAAATAAGGGTTAAGGAAGTATTCAAAATAGAAACCAAAATAGACTAGGCTGCAGAATGTTCTTTTTGTCAGGTTTGTACACTTTATTTTGAAAACTCACAAAAATTTCAATTTACAACCAAACTGTATAAAACTTTCTAGATTTGAAGAAAATACGTGAAAGTAAAACATACTAAAATTTGATGAAAATCCAAGTTTAGGAAGTTTTCAAACACGAATTCAACACATGGCATGCGGTAGAATCAGAACAATTCCAACAACGTAGTCTCTACTTTGAAATTTCACAAAAAAAACTCAATTTAAATTCAAATGGCACAAAACCAACTTTGAAATGACCCTTGAGATATCAATTTTGATGTAACAAATCCCAAAATAAAATTGGTACAAAATCACATCGAAATAATCTAGAACTTCACCGAAACACACTTTGAAAGAGATATATGTCATTGAGGCATTCTAACCAACACTTAATTTATAACTAGTATTCAAAGAGACAATAAGAAGGTGAGCTTCATACCTTCAAAAAATCATTTACTGGAGATGAAAGTGGCTAATTTGATCAATTGAATGACAAGTAATAAGCCATTTGAGAGAAAGTACACATCTATAACAAGAAATTCAATATAATCAATGAACAAGTTCTACTCTAAACTTTCCCAAGGTGGCTATAGAAATATGATAAATCTAAATTTTTGATATGTTATAATAGACAGAATTTCGAACAATTTTGATGGAAGAACCAAAGTCATTTGAGTACAGAAAATCATAGAAATATATTGTAACCTAGCATACTACTGCGAAATTAGAAAATGTAAAACATACTGTGATAATACCAACTTTTCGGAGTCTATACTAATAGGATGGAGGTGAAAATGGAGCATTTTATAGGAATCACATAAATGAACAACTTTTATGAAGGACATTTTCTCATTTGAGCTTTCTATATTTGAGTTCTTGGCTGCTCAAAGGAAGTGACGAATTTTGGATTTTGAAGAGGAACAAAAGAAGAATGAGGATGAAAATATTGTGAATGAGGAAGAGAGTGGTGATACAATGAATGATAAGGAAGAGAATAAATTCAAGATTGAAGAATCTTATGCTAGGTGACTCACCAATTTAGACTAGGTTACTCACCACTTTAGACTAGGTGACTCATCCTTTCATAATGGCAAATTTGAAAGCTTCAGGCAAGAGGGGAAGAATGGGAAGAGGGTGGTTTGATGCCTTCCACGTTTCAGATTTTTATTTTTATTTATATTTATTTTTATTTATTTTTGCCTACAAGGGTATTTTGGTAATCTTCTACACATAGGGGTATTTTGGTCATGTTCGTCCAACTTCAAATTAAACACACTTAATTTAATAATCTCAATCCAAAATCACTTGATAAAATACTCATAATCATTCTCCACCATAATATTATTTTTCACTAAAAAATGAAAATCCACCTTGAATTTTTCGGAGTATTATAGACAAGGTGTCTCCTGAGTCTTGCGAGGAATGCGACTCTGGTTGACTTTGTTTTTTCGAGGCCTGCGAGGATGTGTCGCTTATGTGACACTTGAAATTGATGGAATATTATGGGAATTGACGGAATACTATTGGAATTGACAGAATATTAGTGAAATTGACGGATCATGAATGGGGGTACACCTAGGTAGAGAGTATTTAAGTTTTAAAATGTTTTAAACTAAAATATATGACTTTATTTTGGTACTTATTGGTGAAGGTAATAAATATATATTTTCCAACTTATGAGACCAGGATCTAAGTTTTAAGGATTTTATATCATTCACAATTATTTTCCTAAGTGATGAATTTGTTTTACACGTGAAAGAGGGAAACATATTTTATTTAAATTGTCGATATTGACATTAAGATTTCACGTGGTCAATGCTATCTAATAATTTTCTCATTTTCCTACTTATATATAATAAGTTAATTATATATATATATGCACATATGGGATGAGTAGAAGATTGTTCTAACCTCAATAGCTCTTGATTGAGTTTCAGTGGATTGATCTGATTATTTATGAAGGTTTCTCGATTTTATCTGATTAAGTTACCTTTGAATTGATTTAGTTGAAATCCGTTGTAATCGGGCAGATTTTGGACTATCATTATTTCTCGTTCATAACAAGGTGAATGTACGTGTTTTGATTGTGTTGTACGGGCCTGAGTTCCATTAGAATCACTGCTGAATTGCGTATGAATGAAATTCTTGTTTGCTGAACGATTGTGGATGTGAGTTGCATTTTGTACATGTGAAAATTTTGGGAAATGAGCTAATTATAAGGAAGACTCTACCGAATATTTTCAGAGGTCAAACCTTAAAAGAATTCTTGAGTTTTAGTAAAAATGGCAATTTGGTCAAGTGTGCCTGGCACTGCCAGTGTCGAACACACACAGGGTTCAGCGTAGATTTCAAAGTGGAATTTGGGTCGAGTCCTGTGAATTAATGCCTATTGACTTCTCAAGTACTAGATCAAGCTCAAATTTAAAATATTGAACCACCTAGGATTAAAACACACCTAACAATCTACCCATATTACAAAACATACCACTCTTGTTAATATCCTAAGATCATTCTCTCTTTTTTTTTTCTTTTTTTTTTTGGTTGATGAAAAATAATTCATTTGGTTGACTCACATAATAAACTGATTCTATGATTTAGTAATTTTTATTGAAGTCTGGTAAAAACATCAACTAATATTCCATAAAAGGAGAAATCCTAATAAATGCCTCTATTTCATAATAACAAGGATTTTCAGTCCTTTACTCCCCAGAACTATCACCCTAATCGAACTTACCCCGTTGAACTAAAAAATTTACCAATTTAGCACTTGAACTACATGAATTCTCTAATTCCACTCCTACCGTTAGATTTCAAATTATTTCATTCAAAGTTCCATCAAAATTCACACATGAACATCACTGGGACAAAGCAGGAGGGCAATATAGCAATATTAATGCGCACAAACACTTCCTCTTTCTCACGCACGCTCTCCTCTCTCCCTTTGCAGCTCTCTCTCTCTTCCCCTTCTTCCTCTCTCTGTTTTTTTTTTTTTTTTGCCTTCTTCCTTTCTCTGATTTTGGGGCTGATTAAGGTTAGAAGGAGGAGATTTGGGTACAAATTTATATACCTACATATGTGCCAAACCGGAATTAGAAAAAGAAAAGAATATCCTTCTGTACATGTTGGGGACCAAATCAATCGTCAAGTCCACTGTATGTGCATAAGGAAACTAATAGTAATTAATTGTCAAAGTCGATCATATTGACCGATCGACATTTGAACGGAAACTCTTTCAATAGTTTATTACCAAAAATTTAATAAGCAAGTCATTAATCATCAGACATCAAAAGTTATATCAAAGAGAAACGCGTACTAAGTGCAGAGCACAGAAAACCGGGCAAGAACCCAAGCACTTACATTCGTATCTGTAAGCAGCTTTCCCATTATCTCCATCAACACTTACCTTTCCTCAACCTTCTCTTTCTCTTGCTATATAGAA
The DNA here is from genome assembly GCF_029339155.1 of Prunus mume. Taxonomy (NCBI): domain Eukaryota; kingdom Viridiplantae; phylum Streptophyta; class Magnoliopsida; order Rosales; family Rosaceae; genus Prunus; species Prunus mume. The sequence goes on along the minus strand of NC_142701.1, from coordinate 20,102,867 downwards.
TTATCATGATCAACTTCTCAATCAGCAATTACCTTTCCTTGTTTCTGTCCACCATCGTCATCCTGCTCGTGGCGGCTGGAGATTCGCAACCTATCTACACTCCGGTGGAAGATATCACCGTCAAATGTGGCTATTCCGGCAACTCGTTCAACGAACATGATCGCCGAAATTGGATTGGAGATATCAACTCAAAATTTTCTCCCCTTGAACGCCAAGCAGTTGGTAACACATCCATATTCAAACAAGCACCTCATTCGAACACCGTCCAACAAGTGCCTTACACCACAGTGCGACTTTCTCTCTCTGAATTCACTTACAGTTTTAAACTCACTAGCGGCCCAAAGTTCATCCGCTTGTATTTCAACCCAGTTTCTTATGGCCCTGAATTTGACCGATCCAAAGCCATCTTCTCAGTCAAAGCCGGGGGCTTTAACCTTCTTCACGACTTCAATGCTTCGGTCGCTGCCGATGCGTCTAGGTTGGACAGAATATACAAAGAGTTCTGTTTGAACATGGATAAAGAAGAGAGCTTGAACATCACATTCACTCCGAGCATAACAATCCCAGATGCGTACGCGTTTATCAACGGAATTGAAATTGTGTCCATGCCCACCGATCTTTACTACGGTTTACCTAAAAGTGGCCGTCAGATTGAAATTATGGGCACCGGAAGCTACTTTTCCCTCGAAAACAGCACTGCTCTAGAGATGGTCTACAGAATAAACGTCGGTGGAAACTCAATCTCTTCCAATCAAGACACTGGCATGTACCGCAATTGGGATGGTTTCCCAGAGGAGCCAAATTACTTGGACAGCGTAAGTTTAAGAAGGAGCTTTCTAACACAAAACTTGAGTACACTCAACTTTTCTGAAATACCAGCGTACACAGCGCCAAAGCAAGTTTATCAAACCGCCCGGTCTCTCAACCAGAACTACAGTCTCACCTGGGAATTCCCTGTAGATTCCACGTTTTCTTACCTGGCTAGGCTTCATTTTTGTTATTTTCAATCCACGATAATAGATCCGTTTTTTGAACTTTACATAGCCAATCAAACCAGCAGATTGCCAATATGGGACCCATTAAATGGATTCTATGGGGGCTTTGGAAATGGGATTCCAATCTATGGGGACTACAGAGTGTTTATGTCTGACCCCGGACCCAAGAGCAAAGTTAATCTCTCTATCGCACTACAAGTGAATTCGTTCAACGAATATGCATTTCTGAATGGTCTCGAAATCTTCAAACTGATTTTCCCAAATGGTAATCTGGCCGATCCCGACCCACCAAAGGGTACGACGTCAAGCTCAAAAATACCCAAAAACAAGGCAAGGACAAGTATGCTTGCCATCGTCGCCGGTGTAGTTTCCGGCGTACTTGTGCTTTCTGTCTTCGCATTCTTTGTCTTCAGACAAAGATGGAAAGTCAAGTCCTCTGGCTCCACCCAAGGGACGACTAAGTCAACAAAGACCTACGAGTCATATTTACCGTCTGATTTGTGTCGTTGCTTTTCACTTACTGAGATCAAAGCTGCCACCCAAAACTTCAATAAAACTTTAATTATTGGAGTAGGAGGATTTGGTAACGTGTACAAAGGCTGTATTGATGGTGGCGCCACCCCTGTTGCAATCAAACGACTGAAACCAGAGTCATCACAAGGGGCTCATGAGTTTAAGACAGAAATCGAGCTGCTCTCTCAACTCCGTCACCGCCATTTGGTTTCACTCATTGGGTTCTGCACCGACAAAGGCGAGATGATCTTGGTCTATGATTACATGGCACGTGGGACTCTCGGTGGCCATCTCTACCGCTCCGATAACCCACCTCTTTCGTGGGAACAACGGCTTCAAATTTGTATTGGCGCAGCGCAAGGGTTGTGCTACCTTCACAGCGGTGCCAAGCGCTCTGTTATTCACCGCGATGTGAAGAGCACAAATATTTTATTGGATGAGAAATTGGTGGCAAAGGTTTCGGATTTCGGGTTGTCCAAAATGGGCACAACCACCATGTCCAAAACCCACATCAGCACGGCGGTGAAAGGTAGTTTCGGGTATTTGGACCCGGAATACTATCGATGTCAGCGGCTGACTGAGAAGTCTGATGTGTACTCCTTTGGTGTCGTGTTGTGCGAGGTGTTGTGTGGGAAGCCAGCTTTGATTCATACGGCGGAGGGGACTCGAATGAGCCTTCCTGAGTGGGCCAGGAGATGTCATCGCGATGGGGAACTTGATCAAATCATCGACCCAAGTTTGAGGGGTATGATTGGAGCGGAGTGCCTGAATAAGTTTGGTGAGATCGCTGTGAGCTGCATCCAGGATAATGGGGTTGACCGGCCTTCGATGAATGACGTTTTGAGGGAGCTTGAGCTTGCCTTGCAGCTTCATCAAAAGAGCATTGGAAGTAAGGGTGACAATGAGGTTGCCTTTTACAGTGACACTGCTGCCAAAGCTAGTAGCAGTGAGCTGACTTGTGCAACCGATCAATCTATTCAACGTATATCCGGGACAATCTTTTCTGAGATTAACGATCTGAATGGAAGATGATGAGCAATGTGGCTAGAAGCATAGGCACTTACGATCGAGGGGCCTGGACTATGATTTCAGTGAGATAGTAAATATGTTACATAAATGTTTCATATCAGTTGTATCTGAACCAAATTAATTGAATGAAAAATTAGGGGCGATGAGTCGTTTACTCAGGTTATGTTTATTGTAGTTGTTTGTCCCAAGATCATTCTAGAAGATTTAGTATTGTAAAATTTTAATAAATTGCAACTTTTAGGAATTGGGAATCAAATACAATTGTCCTATGTTGGAGAATAAGTTGTGCATAAAAGGATAAGGGGGAGCTCTCCTTAAATTGCACTGTTACCCTTTGAGATGAAACTCGAGTTAAGTTACATTCCTTACACAAGAACAATGCAAATAGGAACTAGTCATGAATAGTTGAATATTACGTTCAAAATCTCGCGGAAAGAACTAATCAAGAGTGAGTTGTATCCACTCTAAACATTTGCTATAGGGTGAAGAAAGATCATCTGGTAACTGCTCCTAGAAATATTCATCACATAAGAGAATTTTCATGCCAAATGCTCCTATCCTAGTACTAGGATTTTTCAATTCAAACGTCCACCCCTAGTGAGAGGGTTCATGATGTTTGTTTTTTGTCTTTCTTTAACTTTTTTTCCTGGCTGCATCCTGCACGTGAAATCATGAAACATTCAAACATGAAGAAGCAAGCAAGCATGCAAATGCGAGGGGGGTCGCAGCTTGTTTGGACGAGTCTAAAACTAAAAGTCTTTTGTTCCATTTCGCTGAAATCATGGAAAATATCAAATAAGACAGCCATTCCGCTGTCAAGTAACTCAATTCCCACGCACAACCAAGTTCCACAATAATATCTCGCCAAGATATTCCTCTGCCCCATCAATTTTATTTCAATTGATTGTAGTGTTTGTGGTCCTAGTTTATTTTCCTTTCACATCTCTAGTTAATCTTCGTACAAATTCTGTATAGTCAGTCTACTGTCTACCACACCCGTCCACTACTCCACGGGATGTTTTGTCATGTGGATGTGGATAATTTGTGGTCTTCATGGATAGAGAGCTGAGAGTACTTGACACAAAAAGCTTTTCCAAATTCGAGACCCGGGTAAGAATCCCAACATGCGTACGACCGACTCCCTTACAAATTATATATATACTAAAGCGCAATCCAACTAAACATTGTTCCTAAGCACAGTGAAATGACGGAAATGCCCCTCATTTAACTGTTGAAATACGTTCTATTTTCTCTTCAAGACAGTAAATTTCCAAAATGCCCTCCACTATACCTTTCTGCTCTTCCCTTTTACCCCTTCTCCTTCAAGTTCATTCCCAGCGAACGTATCGTTCGCTCAGAGACAGAGAGTTCATCGTTGATTTCGAACTAGCTGGTTGGGGGGCAGCGATGGAAGATTTTCGTTCCCTCTTGGAGATGCTTGGTGGCCATTGATTTTCGTTTGGGGAGTCGAGATGCGAATCCAGCGGCCCTTTCGGTTTATGAAATTGTGTCTGTTCGTTGTGATATTTTCCATTGTTTCTGCAACCTTCATCTCAGGCACCTTTCTACGAGTTCTTGCGTCCTTTGTCATCGGGTATGTATCTCCTCACCTTTTTAGCCTATTTTTTGGTCTTGATTTTATCAATTAACAGACATATGCTGAGAATTGGAATTTTTTGAGTTTAGCACAGTATTGAAATTCTTTGGTTTCTCTTTTGATCTTCCTTTTGAATCGTTTTGTTGATTGATATAGTGATGGTTTTCTTGGCAATTCTTTTATATATGTTTCTTGATGAAATACCATAGTTGATATGAAATGTTCAAACCAAACCTTCGTTTTAAGTTTTTAATACCTTTTGATTATTAGCCACCTTTAGAAAAGGGGCTTTTGCATCTGTTGCTTTGATTTCACAATCTCTCTGCAGCCAGTTCTGGCTACACTGAGGGTCTCATACTCCACTCATTGAATGCGTTGCTAATGATTTGTTCTTAGGGAAAACATTGACTACAGTTGGTTCAATTATTACTGCCATTGCTTCTGGTATATTGTAATATAAGTGAGGATGATAAGTTATAGTCAATTATTCGGTTAAGGATGCAGAATTTTGATGGCTAGAAGTATTCTTTTCAATCTATTTAATGATCATCTAAAAACTGGGGACTTGCCTTTTCAAATACCGATTGAATATTCGAGTGGGAAAAGTTAAGATGCAACAGCCTTTTTCAAAGTGCTGATGTGCCAGCCATGTGTTTATTCATACGGCTGTGTCTGCAATTTTGTTGGCTTGGCATTTCCCTTTTTTCTAATCATGCCTGTCAATTGATTGTTCTGATACGAAGATTAAGGGTGCAATAAATTCTTTTTTAAATACCACTGAAGTTGGGATTTTTGAAGAAAAAGAACTATATCTTTGTTTTGCAGTTTCAACCATTTTGGATTTCTAACTGTCTTTATGAAGATGTTGATTCTTTCTTATTTTCATGTCACAAATCAGTGGCATGCTCCTTGAGTTTTTTTTCATTATTATTTTACATGCTTATTCTCCTTGAATATTTAAGCTCAAAATAGTTGAACTGCCATCTGAAATTTTATTAATTTAGTTGTATGTCTTCTGGATATTGTTAGCAAAGCAAAATAAATTAACAAATTTCCTTTTCTCTCCATCTCAGTTTTCTCTTACCTAAATTGCATTTATTTTTATGGCATCTGCATATTGTTTCACTTTAGTTTATGATTTTTTAAAGCATGAACATGATGAATATGACTTGCAAGAAACCCTGCACTTCCTTTTTTTTTCTTTCTTAGGTAACGCTCTGATTTCAATTCTTGGTTTCATGAATGTCTAATCATGTTTTCCTTTGTACTTGGATTTCACTGTGCATTTCATATTAGTTTTTGGTTGTATGGATTCAATTTAAGTTTCATGCTTCGTGATGTGTAATGTTAGAATTCATTTGTAGTTACACTGTTAGAATCCTGAAATTTAAGTTTTTGCTTAAAGTTGGTTGGTTGGTTGTATTTTGAGGCTATGTAATTATGTGGTTGAAGTAATCAAGAAACTGATAGATAAGGAAAAGAGAGACAAAAGAATCAACATACACTGGATATCACCTGTTTTTTAAAGAATGATTGGTTGATCCATTTGTTTTCTCACCCCAAAAATGGCTGGGACCGCATACTAAATCGTATACTTCATAAGCAAGCCAAAGTAAATAATATCCAGCTTCCTATGCTTATTTTTCTATTTTGAACCCCACATAAAACAGAGCCACTAATTAAGCTTAACTACAATAACTTCATATGCACTTACTGAATGTCAAAGACCTTTGATTCTTTTTGGTGTAATTAGAGAAATATGGGCTGAGTCATCAAAATGGATAACACTTTTTAAAATTCTGTGGAAACCTCAGTGATGAGGCATGCTGTATACAAGTATGTGGCTCTGATGGACAAAGCTGGTCAAGTTGAAAGATCAGAAATTAGAACTGGAACTTTGGAGAATATATTTAACCATTCTTTAGTGTTTGTTTTATCAATTCTTTTGTGCATAAATCTCAAATATACAACCATGTTGGTGGTTTCTGTTGCAGGATGATTCAGAAATCGTTGCAATGATCAAAGAATTGTTGGAGACTCACATCCGACTAAAAATAGAAATTTTTTACGAGCGGGATCGAGAATCATTATTAATTCGACACAAGAAAGGGTTGTGGAAAATTCCAGCAGTGCAAGATGATGGTGGCGACATTGAGTATAGGGGATTTGATCCGTAAGTCCTTCATTAAATTTAGTCTTTTTAATTTAATATTGGAGAAGGCTGAAATTTTATTTCTGCTTCTTGGCTTTATCTCTTTGCTTCTTTTGTTTGTTGCATTCGAGTGTTGCCGTTCCAGCTGCCCTTCATCCTTCTTCTCATCGCATGGGTTTAGCTATTTCTAGGTTTCGTAAAAAAAGGTTGGTTTTAACGTTCATTTGGTTTTCTAGGTTGGTTTATTCATTTGTCATGTCGAAAATTGAGAAGTAAATCAGAAATTGAGTTTGGTTTGTTCTTACAGAGGAAGATCGAAGGAAAAAGAATTGGAGTAATCAAATGTCTAAGGAAATGGTATAATTGTTGTCCTGTGATTCTATATCTGGTTTTGTAAAAAAATTTATTTGTTCTTGATATTTATATTCCTTCCCATCTCTCAAGGTATGATCTACTAATTTCCCACAAAGAAGAGCTTGGACAACTCATTACCTTGGAGCAAGGGAAACCTCTAAAAGAAGCCATTGGTGAGGTATCCTATTTCAGACTTCTGTTTAAGGGATTTAAGCAATTAGCTGTAGCTTTGCATCTTACTTTCATCATGTGATTCAAATTTCAAACTCATATTACAGGTGAGTTACGGGGCTGGGTTTATTGAGTTGTATGCTGAGGAGGCAAAACGTGTATATGGTGATATCATACCACCAACTCTTTCTGATCGACGGTTGTTTGTTTTGAAGCAGGTGAACTTATATGTTTCTTTGAATTTTGTATGGCCTATATTAATCAAAGACTTGGGGAGAGAGTGAACAACTATAATTCTAAGAGCCATTTACTTAACCTAAAATGGCAAGAAAGAGTCCTAACACCCTAGCAGAGAAATGAGCTCAGTCAAGTATCTGCATCTATTTCACATCTATATAGGCAAGTAACGAGCTTTAAGGCTACATTTATGTTCCCTTCCTTTACAGTCAACAAGTTCTTAGTTTTAATTTTGTATGTTTTACTATTTTAAATTGCACCTCTTGGCACTTTCTGAAAAACTTATAAATTTATTGGGACAGAGAGAGAGTGAGAGTGAAGGTAGGCAACAACTATGAAGTAGAGATTAAATCAAGTTCGAAAAGAAATTGATTATAATGTAGAGCGTTGGTGTCATGCATCTTCCATCTTTGTGTCTCTCTCATTCTCTGTCTCGCTATCTCGCTTTGGGTATTTTTATTTTTGATTTATTTTTTTACAAATTTTGCTTCATTTATTTGGTTAATTTGATTTCAGGTTCTTGGGTAATCACTAATGCTATATAAGAGCTGAGGTATTTATAGCTAGATTACAACATATTGGTAAGCTTCAAATCAGGTTCAATTTTCTCTATTAATTTTAGTTTTTATTCTTTGAGTTTAGCACTGATTTTGAGTTTTTGGTGGTGTAGGGTTATGAGAGAGAATTTTCCAATCTTTGATGACAACGACAATGCAGAGATAGTTGTTTTGGGATTTTGATTGTTTTGGGATTTTGCATAGGTAACTTTTGATTGTTTAGGCCAGTAACTTTTGATCGTATACTCTTTGTTTCAAATGCATCTAGGATCATTTAAACAGCCGTCTCCTGTGCCTTTACAGTGTTTTTAAATGGCGCAATTGTTAAATAACTCGCCTTCTAGATCTTGTTCTTTGATGTAACCGACGGCAATAGACTAAACTAGCAAATATTAAAACACTTAGAAACACACAAGAATTATACTGGTTCGTAACTTTTGCCTTGTCAGTTGTGATTTCTCTAGGTAGAGAAATCACCGCTCCTTTGATTAATAATAGAGATTACAGAACTTTTGCAACCCTAGAACTAATCTCAAAACTCTTGGCTGTCTCTGGCTGTTTTTCCTCTCCTTAAAAATAAGCCTTGCCACACCCTATTTATAGATATAGAGTTGGCTTACATGTCCCAAGGCTGATAGACTTCTAGAAATCCCAACCTGAATTGAATAAGGAAAACTGAAATTCTTTCCTAATCCCTCTAGGACAAGAATTGGTGTACCTCTAATTTTCCTAAAACAATCCTAAACCAACTAGGACATATTTGACGAGCCAAAATCCTAACAGCAATTACATCTATTTGTGGACCTTGAAATAGAAACAAGGTTTGCATTTTTTCATCGCCTCCACTATATTTCAATTTCTTTCCCTTTTATTAATTTTGATTGTATTTCTCCCCTGTGATAGGATTGAACAGGCTTTTGAATTGGTAATGGGAGGTGACTCTTTGTGCTTGAACAAAGGCTTGCCATTGTCCTTACTCATTGTTGGGAATGAGCCAGCATATATATATATATATATATATATGCAGAAGTTACGGTATGCATTGTTCTATCTCCCTCTCTTTAATTTCAGTTTTTTTTTTCTTTAATAGAATTTCATCAAATATTTTGGTTCTGGATTTTTTTGTTGAAGAAATTTACAATAAAGGTGTTCTATGACATTCTGTGTTTGTAATATCTTTTGTAGAACAACACGGAATGTTGACTGACTTTGAAGGTGCTACAAAAAAAAACGTAGGGTTCCGCTTTTGGTCTAGCAAAGAGGTTTGTCAATCGTTCTCTCATCCTCCTTTTTTTTTTCCCTCAATAAGTCGATTACATCTCTGCCTTAAATTGGAACAAAATGTTGAAAATATCTTTTGTAGGCCAGGATATATACAATTAGGATTGAAAATGTTGATTTAACAATTGAAGTGTCTTGAAGATTGTTGTTGAATTTTGCAAGGGAGCCCAACTTGCTTTCAACCCTAAGTGCGAAATTGGCATCGAGAACTAAGGTATTGTAGGATTATCTCAGCCTTTGATTGATGCTTTTGATTGGACTGGTTGATGATTTTGCTCTAGATTTAGATTGTTTGAAGGATTTTTGTTGTTGTTTATTTATGGCTAGATTCTGGGCTTCAGTTACTTCAGTTTTTAAGGATTATTCCCTTCTATCATTATGTTCGATTTGGTGATGGCTGTGAACTGAGGATGTGTCCCTCCATCACATTGCCTCATTTCCCTTCTTTTCTTTTTCTTTCTTTTGGCCTTTTTAGGGCTGTTTCTGTGTTTTGTTTGTTTGGTTGTGGATGCCTTATCCACCTTTTCAATATATCGTTTCTCTTATAAAAAAAATAAAAATATTGAAGACAGTTTTGCTCCAAAATAATGTACGCATGCTTTCATTTTCATGACCTAAAATAAGAATTGAATTTGATTTATATCTCATGACCTAAACTCTCATATGGTTGTTGGCATATGAGATTTTATTTTCTGTTGAGTCTATATGTGCTATCTATTAAGGATGATTTCTGCTTCAGCCTTAATTGTAGGGATAAATAGATTGACATTAGCTTGAGATTATAGACTTCTTATGGTTTTTGCATCTGTGAGGGTTGTACACCATGTACTGAAAGAACATTTCTATTACTTTTGCCTTTATAATTACTTAGTAGTAATTGCACTTTTAGTATAAATTTCGTAACTGGTATAAAGTATGACAAGTTGTCTTGCCAATTCTTAAAGGTTCTGTCTAATTTCTCAAAAGTTTTTTTTGTCCCAATTCTACATGCAGCCTGTGACCATGAAAACCATTGTAACAATCGACAAATTGTTAAATTCTCTTTTTGATTTTCTAATATTATGAAACTGCTTCTATCCTTTTTGAAGGCTAAATGATATTTGCTTATGCTTTTGGAAGAGAGACTTTTGTCGACTGCAATCTCCTGATTTCCAGATTTTGTCAAACCTTTAGTAAAACTTAATGATTGCAGTTAATTATATCCCTTAATTATTTTGTTTCATTCACTTTGTTATGTTTCTATTTTGAAAGATGCTTATCCTATATATTTTTTGTATGGATTTTGAGTTTTGGCAGATGTTAACTGTGTACGAGAGAGTCAAGAAGAGGCTGTGAGTAGGAGAAGGTTGAAAATGGTATTTTTTCCCCTTTCTTTTTCTTGTTTTCGTCGAAACTTTTTGTTCACTTATTCTCCCTGAATTTTATGTTCAAAGTAGTTAAATTTTTGCCCAAAATGTTTTATTTGTGTTTCTTGATTTGAATGAAAGTTTGATATTTCATCGTTTTTTTTGGGTTTCTTTCATTTCATACTGCCTTCATATTTTCCTTTTCATGGTAAACTCTTATATCACGATTCCTGCATATATCAAAACCAACAAAGTTGTGGTGATTGAATTATAATTTCCAAGTATGACACATTTTGAATACCAATTCATGTACTAAAGACATGAAAAAATTTACTATTCAGTGGAATATTTGTTCTGAAATTTGTTTTACTCTGTGCTTTTTGCTCTTCCAATTACTTTTTTTTTAACTTAATGATCTATTTATACATGAAAATAACGTAGTAACATATTTAAATTCTTCGTAAGGGGTGTTTTGAATCAAGTGCTTGGTTCTATTCTTCAAGAAGACGTCTGTCTTGGTAAATTAAATTGAGTTTAAGCTTATGGGGTTAAATATTGTGCCATATTTTTGTTGCACTGTTTCTTTTCTTATTCTTATATGCAGGGATGATTTGTTTTCTTTTCTTTTCAGTTTAAAACAGATTTACAGTTCTTTTCTCATGCTTAAATTTTGTGAAATATATCTATATGGAGAGCCCAGATTAAGAAATAGCGGTTATGCATTATGTAGCCTTTTTCTTGGGTTTAACGATGGAGTACAATGTGTTCATTTGGTGTTTTTAGCTGAGATTGTGATGATTTTCATTTTGTAGATTTTCAGTTTTTGCAAGATGGTAGTAGTGTATGAGATAGTCAAGATGAGGCTGTGAATAGAAGGCGGTTCTTTGCATGCTAGACAAGGTGGTTATTTTATTTATTTTTCCTGTTTTTGTTAGACCCTTTTTGTTCACATATCCTCCCTGAATATTATGCCCAAAGTAGTAAAATAAATTATCACATATATGTAAAGACATGTCCAAACTCTTTTCAACAAGGAGCAACTCAAAACTGCTGATATTTTGATTGCTGCTTGGTTTTATTAAAATATGATCAATATTTTAACATGACAAGCGACATATAAAACATGCTATTAGTCTTTATTTTGCAATTTAAACTTGCTACATATTTTCATAACTTTGTACGCATTTCAGACGGTTTTAAAATCCGCAGCATGCGCGGGCACATTTGCTAGTTCATAACTATGCCTAAGAATGGTAGTTAGAATTTGACACCCAACCCCCACCCCAACAAAATTAAGCAAAGTGGGTGCGTAGACAAAATGCTCAAATTTGACATGCAAGTCTTTGATTCAAACATCAGAAAACAATGAGCAAATTACCAAGTAAATGCGGACTAAATTAACACAAAACAACAAACTTGCCCAGATCCCTCAGCCCAGTCGATGCAAGATACAAGAACCACAAAGAAAGAGACCCCACAAAACAGTGTTGACACTTAGTCTACAGCCTACCCTACAAAAGAAAATAACTAGTGATAGTCAAAGTCTGCTATCTTCTATTTGTGGAAAACCTTTCATTTGGATTAGTGCCAAATATTTAACATGCAATGAAAGTCTTTGATTTAGTCATCAGAAAATAATGGGAACTAAACCACGTAATCAGACAAAAAGTTAACTGGGTTGACCGAAAGCACTAAACTTGTGTATAGCATCCAGGCAATTTCTTTGCATTTACACTAAGCAGATTTCCCACTTCATTCAAACATTTGGCACTAGACCTCTCCCAATCATGATAGGCACAACCAACAGATTACAGCCACTTTTGTTTAATTATTTGACACAATATCATCGTATTTATTGCATCTAGATCTAATAGTTATTCGATGGGATAATACCCCAGTGATGCTAACGATGGATTCGGATGGATAGTAAGGTCATAGATCCAAATCTTGTGGAAAGAAACTAAAAACGAGTTTTCCTGTCCACTCCTAACAATTGAAAAATGAATCCTATCGGGGTCGAGAAAGATCACCTGTTAGGCTACAATTGCTCTCAGAAATATATCATTCATCATCAACATATTCGAATTTCAGAACAAGAGAGTTTTCCTGTCAAACGCAACAGAAGTTGCTGATGATATATAAGCAGTCATTCATCATTTACCGAGCGTATAATCATAAGATTTGTAAATAACAAGAGATCTTTTTCCTGTCAAAATTTCCAAAACATTTGGATCCAAAGTTCAAGTTCATAAGCACATACTTAACCAAGACGTGAAAGGAAAACCTTTAGAACCAGAAAGGTAAACCAATCTAACCTGAAGTGTATCTCTGATAAGACTGTAAGGAATTCGTCCAGATTCATCAGAGCCAAGATCCACCAAAGAAATCAACCTCATCTTTGTTATGCAGTCTTCATGGACAAGTCCTATAACATTTAATAAAGCATAATTTAGACGGCAATAAAAAATCTATTATAATGCTGAAGAAGACTTGGTCAGAAGAAACTAATATTTTACCGTAGCCTTTCAGTAAAGTAGAATTTGCAGCCTGAAACTCCAAGTAAGCATCCAGCCTCTGAGTCAGAAAGATCTTTAAAAGCTGATATGCCAACGCATGCTTAGCATCCTTCTCCAATTGCCCTACAGCAGGCATATCTAGCAAATCACACTGCAGAGCAATAACACCAACATATCAGCACCTAAACAACTATTGTTGGGGGGTATTTTGGTCATCAGTGACAAATGCCGAAAACCCAGCTGTTCGGGAGTTATGATCAGCACTCCAACTGGTCAATACAGACTAAAGTCCAAAAGCATAACAAATTTCATAAGTAACTTCAGAGGAAACTTATTGAATCCAAATGAATGTTAGAAGGAGCTTCTTCAAAATGCAAGAAAAACCTTAATATCAATAATTACTTTATACGAGCCAATTCAAACTACTAAATTGTCTCTGCACAATTAACTGGATCTACCTCATAAGAAGAGATTTTTTTAAAGGAAAGAAACATATATTTGTAAAGGATGTAACACAAGTAAACAAGGATGAGCATGCATCAAGAGAAATGTAGACCACTAAATTAGCATGCATAATCTTTGAAATTCCACAAGACCCTACAATACCTGAAACAAGTCAGGGGCCTTCACAAATTCCACAATTGTGCGCACAGCTTCCTCCTTGGCTTCACTCAATATATATGCATCTTCACCAGAAAAAGTAGCTAAGTACTTGCTGGAAACCCCATTTTGGGTTTGCCCCCCCTCCCCAACCCTCCCCTTGAGCTCTTTGCTGGAAATGCTCTAATGCCATTTTTAACCGTACTCTGTTGATTAGGCATCCACGTGTAGCCTTCCATTTGTGGGCCCAAAAGCATGGGCCAAAACCTTACCCGACCCATCAAACAGGCTCCCGTCTCCATGATCGCACCGTTGAAAACTGATCCTAATTAAGGTCAGCAGGTGGACCCCAGCCTCACTTCCTGAAAATTCAACACTCAAAAAAAGAATATTTCCCTGCTCCTGTCGTTTAATTATTGATACTACTGTCTTAGGAGACTACATGCATGCATGTATTGTACATCCCATTATTAATTGAAAAAAAAAAAAAAAAAGTTATCGTGCATGCATGCATGTATTGTACACAATCTCCACTACTTGTTGTTTGGAAAGTGAAGAAGTATGCATGGAGACTTCTGCAAACGACTGAATTCGTCAAGTCCACTGCCCTGCTGGCAGCTGCTACTGTTTTTGATCGAGAATCTTTAATTTAGAAAACGTGTGCAGACAAAAGTTGAAGACAAAGCTGATTGAATCATCAGAAATTTTGGGCCTTGTTGCATGGTTGAATCAGTCTCATGTTACACAGGACAGGTGCTTAAAAACAGGGAATTCCTCTAAAATCAGGAATTTAATTTTTAATTTTGTATGAGTACTATTTATTTTTTATTTTTTAATATAAAATAAACGCAAGAATTCTCAAATATGTAAAATTAAATTCCTGATAAGAATTTTAATGCCTAAACCTAATTAATAAACACCATCAATTCAAAAAAAATCACAAGGATGTTTTCAGAAATAGTTTTCTAATTCAGAGAAAAAGAAAAAACTTTGTAAAATAGCAGAAGATGACAAACTTCTTTAGCATTTCCAAGCAATTTCTTCACTCACCAAAGCTTTGAACTTTCCTCAGTAGGAAAAAAAAAAAAAAAAAAAAAAAAAAACACCTCTTATCTTTCAAACATCCACTCTCCAACCCCAAGATCTAAAACCCAGTTTTGCAAAGCTTATTCTCCTTGTGGCTAATTAGTATAGAACACAGCGTCATTAGGATTTCCATTTCCAATTAGAAATTAATTAAACAGGCAAGTTCTGTTATGCTTACAATAATAAACAGCAGCTTCCTTTGTTTCCCTTACAAACAATCATGAAGAATCCAAGCAGTAAACACCTTCATAAATCAATAACCATGAAACCTTTTCTCACTCCTCTGTTCCTTCCCCTGTTTCTGCACATCATCACCGTGCACGTGGCCGGTGATACTTCTCCTATCTACACTCCGGTGGAGGATATCACCCTTCAATGTGGCTTTTCCGGCGACCAATTCAATCCAGACGACACCAGAACTTGGACTGGAGATATCAACTCAAAGTTTTCCCCCTTTGAAAACCAAGCAGCTGGCAGCCCCTCCATATCCAGACAAGCACCTTCTTCCTCCTCTGTACCTTACAGCACCGCAAGGCTTTCTCGCTCTGAATTTACATACAGATTTCTAGTCGCCACCGGCCAAAAGTTCATCCGCTTGTATTTCAACCCAGCTTCATATGGCCCTGACTTCGACCGATCCAAAGCCCTCTTCTCAGTCAAAGCCGGTGGCTTCACGCTTCTCAAAGACTTCAACTCTTCAGTCACTGCCGATGCTTCTGAGTCCGATATAATATACAGAGAATTCTGTCTCAACGTTGAGTCAGAACAGAGCTTGAACATCGCTTTCATTCCAAGCAGAGCAACTGCAGATGCGTATGCGTTTATCAATGGAATTGAAATTGTGTCCATGCCCAACAATCTTTACTACACCTCTGCTCAAAATTCAGTTGGAGTTAATTATATAGGCAGCGAAAACACATTTCGGATCGATAACGGCACTGCGCTGGAAATGGTGTACCGATTCAACGTCGGTGGAAGTTCACTGTTTTTCAATCAGGACACTGGTATGTACCGAAACTGGGATGGCGAGCAAGAAGAGCACAAGTACTTAGACGATTTAAGCTCTGAGTTTAGTGTTTTACCACAAAACAGTAGTATCGAACTAAGCTTTACTGAAATAGCAGAGTACTCTGCTCCAGAAGAACTTTACCGAACTGGCCGGTCAATGGGCATGAACAAGACCATAAACAAGAGCTATAATCTCACCTGGGAGTTCCCTGTCGTTCCCAAGTTTTTGTACCTGCTTAGGCTTCATTTTTGTGAGTTTGTACCTGATGTTACCAAGTACGGTGACCGACGGTTTCTGATCTTCATCGCCAATCAAACAGCTGAAAAAGCCTGGGACATAATCGCGCGGAGTCGTGGAAAGGGAAGACCAATTTACAAGGACTACGTTGTGTTCATGCCTGCAGGCCCTGCAAGCCAGAAGAAAGTTAGTCTCTTTCTCGCACTGCAAGCAAACCCAAAAGATTATATGACCAATTTCAACGATGCAATCTTGAATGGGCTCGAGATCTTCAAACTCAGTGACACAAATCGGAATCTTGCCGGACCCAATCCCGACCCACCTCTTCTAATAACCCCACGAGTGATAGCTCCACCGCAAAGCGGTAAATTTTCGAATAAGAGTTCAACTTCTCTAATTGCTATCATTGCTGGTCTAGTTTCCGGCGTGCTTGTTTTAGGCTCTGTTCTCGGGTTTTTCTTGGTGTTCAGGCGAGGAAGAAAAAACAAGGACTCGAGCTCCAACCAGGGAATGAAGTGGGGTCCATTTTCTTTTCCAGTGACACACAGAACATATGGACTGTCTTATTTGTGTCGTTACTTTACACTGGCTGAGATCAAAGCCGCCACTCGAAACTTCGATGACAGTTTTATTATTGGAGTTGGAGGGTTTGGTAACGTGTACAAAGGATGCATTGATGATGGGGCCACTCTCGTTGCAATCAAACGGCTAAAATCTGAGTCATCACAAGGCGCCCACGAGTTCAAGACTGAAATTGAGCTGCTCTCTCAGTTCCGCCACCGCCATTTGGTGTCTCTCATCGGATATTGTAAGGACGGCAATGAGATGGTCTTGGTGTACGATTACATGTCACGTGGGACCCTTGCCAGCCATCTCTACCACACTGACAACCCCCCTCTTTCTTGGGATCAGCGTCTCCAAATTTGTATCGGCGCTGCAATAGGGTTGTGTTACCTTCACAGCGGCACCAAGGGCACTATCATCCACCGTGACGTGAAGAGCACAAACATTTTATTGAATGAGAAATGGGTGGCCAAAATTTCGGACTTTGGATTGTCAAAAATGAGCACAATCAACACGTCCAAGACCCACTTTAGTACGATGGTGAAAGGCAGCTTCGGGTATTTAGACCCCGAATACTACAAACGTCAACGGGTAACTGAGAAGTCAGACGTGTATTCATTTGGTGTAGTGTTGTGTGAGGTACTGTGTGCAAGGCCGGCTGTGATGCATAATGTGGAGCTGAGGCAAATAAATTTGGCTGAGTGGGCCAAGAGCTGTCATCGCGACGGGGAACTTGATCAAATTATTGATCCAAGAATTAGGGGTGAGATTGAAATCCAGTGTCTGAATAAGTTCGTTGAGATCGCTATGAGTTGCATGAATGAGAGTGGAATCGAACGACCGTCAATGAATGACGTTGTGAAGGGACTTGAACTTGCATTTCAGCTCCATCGCAACTGCGTTGAAAGGAGCAATGAGGTTGCCTTCAACAATGACAGTGCTGCAGAAATTAGAAGTGTTGAGCCAGGTTGCGCTACAAATGAATCCATTCAATGTATATCTGAGACGATCTTTTCTGAGATCAATGATCCAAATGGGAGATAATGGACAACACTTTTTAATTACCCAAAAAATGTATTAGTATTTGGAACCAATAATATTGAATGCAAATTAAGAAATTACGTGCAGTGACTCACGTTATTTGAAACATTTTTTAATCCATTCCTGCTGTTTTTTTTTTTTTTCTCCTTCTAAATCTTTTTTCTTGGCTGCATTATGGAAGCCTTATGTGCCATTTTGCTAAAATCATGAAAAATATCAAACGAGACAGCCGTTCCGCTGTCAAGTAACTAACTCAAGTCTCGATCTTATCACGATGGCTGCCTTATAAAAACCGAAGGAGAAGAAGATCCACCCTCCACTCCAAGATCCCAAGCCCAGTTTTAATTAAGAAAATAAGGTTCAAATCAAACGAAATAAGTGATAGAATACCCACGTGCTATTCACGTGTTAGTTTGTTAAGCTGTTAGTTACTTATATATAAGCTGAACTGTGCTTTGTAATATTCATTCAGTGAATAACAAAACAGAAAAATCTCAATACATTCTCTCTGGTTTTCGTCTCTTCTTCCTTTGTTTTTGCTAAATACCTCTTCTGTTATCATGGTATCAGCGCTATGGTGGTGATCCAGGATCTGCTATTCCGCTTCTCTCTCTCTGCTTCCTTCATCTCTCTTGTTCTTCTCTCTCGCAATTCCTAATT
This sequence comes from Prunus mume, assembly GCF_029339155.1. Lineage (NCBI taxonomy): Eukaryota > Viridiplantae > Streptophyta > Magnoliopsida > Rosales > Rosaceae > Prunus > Prunus mume. The sequence continues at coordinate 20,084,922 of NC_142701.1, read as the reverse complement.
TCTCATCTTTCTCAGATTTCTCAGATTTCTCAGATTTCTTCGAATCCAAAATTTCTTTTTCTAAACCCTAATTTCTTCATGGCTTCTTCTTTTCTCAAAATTGAGAGTCTTCTTGGCCTCCTTACGATTCGCCTTGCTGATGATAACTTCTTGAAGTGGAGTTATCGATCGAATCTGTGCTTCAAGGCTACGAGCTTTTGGGCATTTTGATGGTTCTTGGTTCCACCTCCTCAATTCGCCATTGTTGATGAGGAAGGCGATACTTCTGAGCTTACCACTGCTTATAAGGAGTGGATTAAATCTACTGATAAAGCACTTTTGAGTTTACTCATTGCTTCTCTGTCTGACGAGGCGCTTGAATACGTCATTGGATGCAAAACAGCTCGCGATGCTTGGCTCAACCTCTCGATCGTTATGCTTGCTTCTCGCCGGATTAACCATCTCAAACCGAAAGGTTGCAAACGCATGAAAGGTGGAGATTCCATCAACGCTTTCTTGCCGTCTCAAACATCTTGAGATCAACTGCGAATCTCTGGTATCAAGATTTCTGATGATGATTTCACTATTAATGCTTTGAATGGCTTACCTCCCGAATATGACATAATCAAGACTGTCTTGATTGCACGAGATACTCCATTGTCTCTCAAGGATTTGAGCACTTCTTGCCGTGAACAAACTGCTGAGGCTCGTATTGTTCATCATACTGCGTTATATGCGACTAATTCATCTTGTGCTCAAGGTTCCTCTGTGTCTTCAGGACAGGGTATTTTACGTACACCTTCTCAGCCTTTACCACATGTTCAGTCTTTTGGTGGTCAGCAGGTTCTTTTCTCGTGCCTCTGGTTCTCGAGGTTTTTCTGCACAAACCTCGGTCGTGGGAGGTTTAATGGTGGTCGCCATGTCTCTTCTCAGTTTCGGGGTGGTTCTCATTCCTATCGATCTCATGTGGTGCCTGAGTGTCAAATTTGCAACAAGCGTGGACATACAGCTGCTAATTGCTATTATCGTCATGCCGATTCCTCCTCTTCTACTTCCAGCGTTGTTGAATGCCAAATCTGTGGCAAACGTGGGCATGGCGCACTTGATTGTTTCCACAGGTCAAATTACTCATTTCAGGGCCAAGCACCTCCTTCATCTCAATGCTATGACTGCTCAGACTTCTTTCTCTCCTGAGCACGTCTGGATTGCAGATAGTGGTGCTTCTCATCATATGGTTGGCAATTCATCTCAATTGGATCATGTGACTCCTTGTAATGTTGATGAGAATGTTACTGTTGGCAATGGGGCAGGTTTGACTATTCAGAATCTTGGCACTGCTACTATCTCTTGTGCCCAATCTAATTCACTGCATCTTCCATCTGTTTTGCATGTTCCTAAGCTCACAGCAAATCTCTTATCCGTTCATCAATTGTGTAAAGACAATAATTGTTTTATCACATTTGATGTCTCTGGCTTTTATATACAGGACAAGATAACCAAGGCAATTCTTCTTCAAGGCAAGAGTAATCAAGGTTTATATCCCATTCCTCTTTCTGCTTCTCAGAGATCTCGAGGTGTTTCTTCTATTTCTTCCACTCCAGCTGCATATCTTGGACAACATGTCAACGTCTCTATCTGGCATCAAAGGTTAGGGCATCCAACAAATACCGTTGTGCAAAGAATGCTTCAAGATTCTGCTTTATCTTTCATGTTGATACTTCTCAAGCACTATGTACTGCTTGTTTACATGGAAAAATGCACAAGCTTTCTTTTCCTAAGGATCATATTAAGTCTAATGTTCCCTTTCAGAGGATACACAGTGATGTATGGGGTCCTTCCCGACATAAATCCATAGATGGTTTTCGATACTATGTTAGTTTCATTGATGAGTGTACTGGTTACTTGTGGCTTTATCCACTGTTTAATAAATCTGGAGTGTTTGAGGAATTTCTCAAGTTCTATGCTCTTGTCACTAATCAGTCTCAGGCTAATATTCAGTATTTTCAAAGTGATGGGGGTGGTGAGTTCATTAGTAAGCAATTTTCTTCTTTTTTGGATTCAAAGGGGATTATTCATCAGGTTTCTTGTCCATACACCCCTCAGCAAAATGGTTTGGCAGAGAGGAAGAATCGCCATATTATCGAAACTGCTCTTACTTTACTAGTTGCTTCTGCTCTTCCTGATCAGTTCTGGTTTCATTCAGTTGCTCATGCTACTTATCTCATCAATCTTATGCCTAGTTCAGTTTTAAGATATCAGTCTCCTTTTCAAAGCTTGTATGGCAAGGTTCCTGATATTAAATCTCTTAGGATTTTTGGTACTGCAGTTTACCCATATATCAGACCTTATAATGAACATAAGCTTCAGCCAAGAACAGCTCAATGTGTTTTTATGGGATATTCTCCAGGTTATAAAGGGGTCATTTGTTACAATAGATCCACCTCAAGGTTTGTTGTTTCCAGACATGTCATTCATGATGAAACTGTTTTTCCTTTTAAGTCTCGTTCCATCTCCGCAGATCTAGTTCCAATTTCATGCTCTTCTCAGACTCCGCCTGTACCAATTTGTGTTTCACTTCCTCAACATGTTTCTTCACAAAATCATAGTTCACAGAATGATTCTATTTCCTCTTTAGAATCTACTGAGAATCCTGCCTTGTCTTCTAGTGATTCAGTCTTCTCTGCAATTAATGATCAGCAACTACAAGTTCTCTTGCCTGCCTCCCCTTCATCTCTAGTTCTATGTCTCCTCTTGTTAACACTCATGCTATGCAGACTAGATCAAAGGCAGGTATCGTTAAGTCTAAACAGTTTGAAGATTATCAGTGTTATTATACCACTCTTCCTGTTATACATGATGCTACTGAACCAGCCACTTATAAGGTTGCTTCCCAATCTGTTCATTGGATACAAGCTATGAAGGACGAAATTGAGGCATTACATGCTCAGGGTACTTGGGAGTTAATTCCTAAGCCAGTTCATAAAAATATTGTTGGTTGTCGATGGGTATATCGAATTAAGAAAAACTCAGATGGTACTTTGGCTAGATATAAGGCCAGATTAGTTGCCCAAGGCTTCAGCCAAGCTCCTGGACTGGATTTGGTGAAACTTTTAGCCCTGTGGTCAGACACACCACAGTAAGGTTGATATTAAGTATCGCAGCGATGAATCGATGGTCACTTCGACAACTTGATGTTAAGAACGCATTTTTACATGGTGATCTTGAGGAAGAAGTCTATATGCGTCAACCACAAGGTTTTGAGGATCCAAACCATCTCAGTTATGTTTGCAAGTTACGGAAGTCTCTTTATGGTCTTAAGCAAGCTCCAAGGGCTTGGAATGCCAAATTCACAGGTTATCTTCCAGCCATTGGTTTTGAATCATCTCACTCTGACCCTAGCTTATTTGTGAAGCATCTAGGTTCAGATATTGTGATTCTTCTCTTATATGTGGATGATATAATATTGACTGGTTCAAAGGTGGCTTTGGTGCAAGAAGTTGTTGATGAATTAAGCTCAGTTTTTGATATGAAAGATATGGGGAAGTTGAAATATTTCTTAGGATTACAGATTTCATATAATACAGCAGGAGATATTTTTGTTAACCAGGCTAAATATGTCAAAGATTTGCTTGCTAAGGCTGGTTTGAGTTCATGCCGATCTTGTCCTACCCCTTGTAAACCACATGGTCAATTGTTAACGACTGAAGGTGATGCTTTGACTGATCCTACAATCTACAGAAGCATTGTTGGTGCATTACAGTATTTAACATTTACGGACTGAAATCTCTTATCTGTTAACACAGTATGTCAGTTCATGACTGCTCCTTCAGAGTTACATTTTCAGTTAGTTAAGAGGATTTTGCGCTATCTTCAAGGTACCTTGGATCATGGACTTACCTTTACTAGTGGTGCTTGGGAACTTAATGCTTACAGTGATGCAGACTGGGCAGCAGATATAAGTACTAGACGGTCTATCACTGGTTTTGTGGTTTTCTTAGGCCATAATCCTATCTCTTGGCAATCTAAGAAACAGAACTCAGTCTCGGAGTTCAACCGAAGCGAATCTGAGCATTGGCTCATACAGCAGCAGATTTGGCCTGGATCAGACAAGTTTTGCTTGATTTGAAGGTGTTTCTACCTCAGCCTCCTACTATACATTGTGACAACCTTTCTGCTCTAGCATTGAGTTCTAATCCTGTGTATCACTCACGAATCAAACATCTTGATATAGACTTTCACTTTGTTAGAGAAAGAGTACAAAGAAGAGATCTCTCCATGCAGTATATTCCAACAGATGAACAGGTTGCAGACATATTTACGAAAGGGTTACACAGTCCAATCTTCACAAAGCATTGTGGTAATTTACGGCTTAGGAACCCAGCTGGATTTGAGGGGGAATGATAGAATACCCACGTGCTATTCACGTGTTAGTTTGTTAAGCTGTTAGTTACTTATATATAAGCTGAACTGTGCTTTGTAATATTCATTCAGTGAATAACAAAACAGAAAAATCTCAATACATTCTCTCTGGTTTTCAGTCTCTTCTTCCTTTGTTTTTGCTAAATACCTCTTCTGTTATCAATAAGAAGGGTGTTTATATCAACATCATTTTATACTTTTCAATTCAAAAAAAATGAAAAACCTTGGAAAATAAAGAAAAATTACAGAAAACAAAATTTGTTATTAGGAAAATAATTGGCATCCCTAAACTTCAATTGTCTTTAACACTTGCCAAATTACATGCAAAGCAAAGGTAATTACCATATCGAAACCCAATTGTTGGAGATTTTTATTTGTTATGTTTAATTTTCTTTCACATCTCTAGTTAATCTCTACACAAATTCTGTATAGTCAGTCTACCACCCCGTCAACTACTCTCCAGGGGATGTTGGTCATGTGGATGTGGATGATTTGTGGTCTTCATGGATAGAGAGAGCTGAGAGTCACTTGACACAAAAAAATTTCCAGATTTGAGACCCCCGTAAGAATCCAAACACGCATAAGACCGACTCCCTTACAAATTCATAACTAGGCCTAAGAGCATTTCCACCAGTTAGCCCCTTGTCATGGCAAAGGGAGCCCTAGGGCAGTTACTATTCACGTGAATAGTGGCTGCCTTAGCTCCCAGAAATGTGTGTTTCAGAGTTAGCCCCTTGCCATGAGGGATCTCACTTTGTCACAATGGCCTAAATTTGAAGTGATAATGGTAAAATTCTTCCTTAAATTTATCATTGTTTTTTATAATTATTCCACAAACCATGAATTACCAGAATAATAAAGGCCTGTACTTCTTTCCAGGGTCAATTTCTGTATCTCTTTCTGATTTTCTTCTGCATAGGTTTTTCTTTGTTTCTTCTTCAACAACCCCTCTCTCTCTCTCTCTCTCTCTCTCTCTCTCTCAATAATTGTACGGAACATGGATTCCACCGTAAATTAATTACATTGCATAACATAATCATATATTATAGATCGTGTAAAACGAGCCAAGGAAGGGATAGTGGATGGACCAACCCATTGAATAATATTAAACCTTGGATTATAGACTATCACGTACCAAGTGTCGCTTTTGGCTTTAGCTTAGCTTCTTCTTAATAATTAAGAGTTAAGTTTAATTCCCGAATTTTGTGTTTTTGATCTAAGTCCTCTCATATTTATGTCGCATAGGATTACATTTCTTTTTTAATTTTAAGATGTAATTATATTTTTTTTGTTTAAAATTATTTTTTTTGTTCCAACTATGTCCCCTTATGATTTAAATGGGGTAAGATTGATTTGTATCTTAATAATTAGCAATTTACAATGTGTGCAATTGAATATAAACGGCAAATACAGCAGACGTATCCCAAGAATCATGCTCTTTTCAATGCAATCTTTGCTGATTTATTGCTTTTTCAGTGCAGAGTTGAAATTATTTCAAATTAGGGTTCAATATTATAGATATTACCTGAGCCCATGCCTTCCAGGTATTTTTATTATTTAGGTTTTCGATACTTTTTGCTTACTGGTTCCTTATGCTAATATGTGCAATGTTCTTTTGAGATCATAGTTTGTGATTATGTTTTGCAGGTTGCGTGGTAGTACCTGGACTGTAGATTGTTTGGTATTTGCGTGGTAGTACTTGTAATTTGGGTACCTTGGTGTGGTGGGTACAGGGTGCGATGTATACCTGATATATAGGTAAGGTGTTGGGGAAGGATACATGTGGTGAAGGTAGTCGCCATTTTACTTCTACGGGCAATGTTTCTGTCAAACTATTTTGTGGCACTCTTAACATTGAAAGAGTAATTTAAAGAACAGTAAATTTCCGTACACTCCCCTGGATTAGGACCACCATCAAACTTATCCCTCTGAATTAAAAAATCAATCAATTTAACATCCCAATTAATTAAAATGGCTAATTTAACCTTATCGTTAAGTTTTGTGAATTTCAACCAAATTTTCTGTTAACTATAAGAGTAAATTTGTAATTTCAAGTAAAATAAATAATCAATCAATCAAACAAAAAGAAAAATAGAATAACAATGGCGGCACATAGGAAAAGCTTCTTCACTAATCAACAATGCCGGACGACGATTACAACAAAATGGATGTGGGGTTCTAAACCCTGATATGCATTTGATACTCATAACTCAACAACTTATTGAGAACTTGTTGATGCAGATATAGGAACTAGGTTCGCCACTAGATTGAAATCCTCCACGACATCGGCAATCCCAACGTCGTCAAGTGCCACGGCATTTTCGACCACAACGGAGAGATCCAGGTGTTGTTCAAGTTCATGGATGGTGGCTCGTGGGAGTGCCAAAGGAGAGAAAGAGAAGGGTGGAGAGGGGAAGAGAGAAAGTCATGTTTTTTTTCTTCGTCTTTTATTTATTTTATAACTATTTTAGCTTTTTATAATAATAATGATAAAATCAAATAGTAATTCACGTGTCATCCATATGACTTTTGGACGGAAAAATATATGAAATTCTAAAAAATTAACTGCAAGGGTTAGATTAGCGATTTCAATTAATTCGGGTACTAGATTGGCTGACTTTTTATTTTAGGGGGTTAATTTCTACAAGGGTCACAGTTCATGTGTAAAATGGCTAAAAATCCTTTAAAGAATTTATATATATATATATATATATACATCCCCTTCTATTGAGGGATCCCTCAAATAATTTTATTTGAGGGACGCCCTTTAGGATACCCTACAATTTTTTTTCCAATGATCCAAACCGTATATTTTTTAGGTCTTCATTCATAGATCATCCTTACAAAAAATTAGACAAATCGGAAATCGTTTCGACATCCAATTGTGTCTTACAAAATCAATGAACACGGTGATTCAAGAAAGTACTAAAATTTCAATAACTCAATTGAGCGGTCAAATGATATCGGATTCAAGTGATTTTTTGTAGAGATGATCTTTGAATGAGTATCTACAAAATAGACGGTTTGGATTAGTGAAATACAATCCATAGTGGGGCCTACAAGGGGTGTCCCTCAAATAAGCTTATTTGAGGGATCCCTCAATGGAAGCTCTCTCTCTCTATATATATATATATAAAGGCTACAACCCGAGTAGTAATTGAGTCTATGATCAATATTGAGCCCAAGAAAACCCTTTGATGATTAGAAGACCCCTTAAGTAGGTGGGTTAGAATAACCCAACATCTATATATATTTTGTTGTTGTTGTTTGCAGGATCCTCATGGCTAGAGTTTGCAGAAACAATGTCTGGCTTCATTTTCAGAATCAAAGATGGCAAAAGCAAGTGGAAAAAAACCTGCAATATTTAAAAGCAAATGTAATTGATAATTATTTTACACTAGCCCCTTGGCACATGCTCACGTATGTGCCAATTGGTTTTCTTTTTTATTTTTTGTTTTTTGTTTTTTATTTTATTTTTAGAATTAAGAAAAGATAACATGGGTAGTTATGCTCCTTAAAAGTAGGACCTATTATCTGATTTTGTTTTTAATTTTAATTTTTTTAATATGAGAAAATGTGAATTTACTATGTTATCCTCATTTAATTAATAATTTCAATTTTTTAATATGAGAAAATGTGAATTTACTATATTATCCTCATTTAATTAATAATTTCAATTCTTAATGATTGAATTAACCAAGGGCATTTATTGGTATTTTAAATGTTTCACCATTCTTCGCCTTTTACTTTATATATATAGATAAACCATTACTGGAACACATAAACGTCTGGCATGTATACCTATTATACAGGTAAAGTTTGTAATACAAACTTATCTTTTCCACTACAACAGCAAGTTAACATCTTAAAAAATAAACCTTTTCTATGCCTAAGGTACATGTACGTCAACCAATTCCAATAAATGGGAAGAAAAAAATTAAATTAAATTTTAACTACAAACAACAAACAAGAAAAATTACAAAAAAAACCTTTCAGTTCAAAAAAGCTTGGAAAATTAAGTAAAATTACAAAAAACAAAATTTGTTATTAGGAAAATCATTGGCATCGCTAAACTTCAAAGTTTTAACACTTCCCAAATTACATGCAAAGCAAAGGTAATTACCCTATCGAAACCCAATTGTTGGGGATTTTTATTTGTTATATTAGTTTGAAACCAATTCCCACACACAACCAAGTTCCACAATAATATCTCTCAAAGATATTCCTCTACGCAATTAATTTTATTTCAATCGATTGTAGTGTTTGTGGTCCTAGTTTATTTTTCTTTCATATCTCTAGTTAATTTCTGTACAAATTCTATATAGTCAGTCTACCACCCCCGTCAACTACTCTCCAGGGGATATTGGTCATGTGGATGTGGATGATTTGTATTCTTCATGGATAGAGAGCTGAGAGTCACTTGACACAAAAAACTTTTCCAGATTCGAGGCAGGCATATCTAGCAAGTCACATTGAAAATTAATGTACCAACAAAGTAGATCAGTCATTATGTATGATAATGAGTCAATGACTCTGGTGTTTTATTCGCATAAATGAAAGACTTTACAAGTCATTAGCAGTATAATTACTTGGCTGCCACTGTCCAACAACTTTAGCTTCTTTGACACTGTCCAACTTGGCGTACTTGTGCTCTCTGTCCTTTTTGGATCCGGAGATTCATTGTCCTTGATCAAATGAAACCTTCACTTATGCAATTGACATGACGTCGACAACCAAAGCCTTACATACCATGCACGCACCTTCAACTGAACCTTTCTCAGTAGAAAAAACTAAGCACAAAAAAGCTTTGGACTTCCAAAGATCACCCTCCAATTCCAAGATCTGAAACCTAGTTTTGCAAAGCTTACTCTCCTTATGCTTACATTAATAAGTAGCAGTAACTTCCCCTGTTTCCGAGTTGACCCTCCTCTCAATCACCGTCCCCTCACCCTCCCTCTCATCTTTCTCTTCCAATCATGAAGAACCCAAGCAGGCAGCAAACGTCTTCGTAAGTCCATTACCATGAAACCCATTCTCACTCCTCTGTTCCTTCCCCTGTTTCTGCACATCATCACTGTACACGTGGCAGGTGACACTTCTCCTATCTACACTCCGGTCGACGACATCACCCTTCACTGTGGCTTTTCCGACAACCAACTCAATGACGATAACAGAATTTGGACTGGAGATATCAACTCAAATTTTTCCCCCTTAGAAAACCAAGCAGCTGGCAGCCCCTCCATATCCAGACAAGCACCTTTTTCCCCCTCTATAAGCCAAGTACCTTACAGCACCGCGAGGCTTTCTCGCTCTGAATTTACATACAGATTTAGAGTCACCACAGGCCAAAAGTTCGTCCGTTTGTATTTCTACCCAGCTTCATATGGCCCTGACTTCGACCGATCCGAAGCCCTCTTCTCAGTCAAAGCCGGTGGCTTCACCCTTCTCAAAGACTTCAACTCTTCAGTCAGTGCCCATGCTTCTGAGTCTGATACAATATACAGAGAATTCTGTCTCAACGTTGGGTCAGAACAGAGCTTGAACATCACTTTCATGCCAAGCAGAGCAACTGCAGATGCGTATGCGTTTATCAATGGAATTGAAATTGTGTCCATGCCCGACAATCTTTACTACACCTCTGCTCAAAATTCAGATGGAGTTAATTATATAGGCAGCGAAAACACATTTTGGATCGAAAACAGCACTGCGCTGGAGATGGTGTACCGATTCAACGTCGGTGGAAGATCACTGGTTTTCACTCAGGACACTGGTATGTACCGAAACTGGGATGGCGAGCAAAAAGAGCTCAAGTACTTAGACTATTTAAGCTCTAACTTTAGTGTTTTACCACAAAACAGTAGTATCGAACTCAGCTTTACTGAAATAGCAGAGTACTCTGCTCCAGAAGAACTTTACCAAACTGGCCGGTCAATGGGCATGAACAAGACCATAAACAAGAGCTATAATCTCACCTGGGAGTTCCCTGTCGATCCCAAGTTTTTGTACCTGGTTAGGCTTCATTTCTGCGAGTTTGAACCTGAAGTTACCAAGACCAGAGACCGAGAGTTTCAAATCTTCATCACCAATCAAACAGCTGAACAATTTGCGGACATAATCAAGTGGGGTGGTGGAAATGGAAGACCAATTTATAAGGACTACGTTGTGTTCATGCCTGCAGGCCCTGCAAGCCAGAAGAAAGTTAATCTCTTTCTCGCACTGGGAGCAGGCCCAATAGATGTTTTTACCAATTTCAACGATGCAATCTTGAATGGGCTCGAGATCTTCAAACTCAGTGACACAAATCGGAATCTTGCCGGACCCAATCCCGACCCACCTCTTCTAATAACCCCACGAGTGATAGCTCCACCGCAAAGCCGTAAATTTTCGAATAAGAGTTCAACTTCTCTAATTGCTATCATTGCTGGTCTAGTTTCCGGCGTGCTTGTTTTAGGCTCTGTTCTCGGGTTTTTCTTGGTGTTCAGGCGAGGAAGAAAAAACAAGGACTCGAGCTCCAACCAGGGAATGAAGTGGGGTCCATTTTCTTTTCCGGCGACACACAGAACATATGGACTGTCATATTTGTGTCGTTACTTTACACTGGCTGAGATCAAAGCCGCCACTCGAAACTTCGATGACAGTTTTATTATTGGAGTTGGAGGGTTTGGTAACGTGTACAAAGGATGCATTGATGATGGGGCCACTCTCGTTGCAATCAAACGGCTAAAATCTGAGTCATCACAAGGCGCCCACGAGTTCAAGACTGAAATTGAGCTGCTCTCTCAGTTCCGCCACCGCCATTTGGTGTCTCTCATCGGATATTGTAAGGACGGCAATGAGATGGTCTTGGTGTACGATTACATGTCACGTGGGACCCTTGCCAGCCATCTCTACCACACTGACAACCCCCCTCTTTCTTGGGATCAGCGTCTCCAAATTTGTATCGGCGCTGCAATAGGGTTGTGTTACCTTCACAGCGGCACCAAGGGCACTATCATCCACCGTGACGTGAAGAGCACAAACATTTTATTGAATGAGAAATGGGTGGCCAAAATTTCGGACTTTGGATTGTCAAAAATGAGCACAATCAACACGTCCAAGACCCACTTTAGTACGATGGTGAAAGGCAGCTTCGGGTATTTAGACCCCGAATACTACAAACGTCAACGGGTAACTGAGAAGTCAGACGTGTATTCATTTGGTGTAGTGTTGTGTGAGGTACTGTGTGCAAGGCCGGCTGTGATGCATAATGTGGAGCTGAGGCAAATAAATTTGGCTGAGTGGGCCAAGAGCTGTCATCGCGACGGGGAACTTGATCAAATTATTGATCCAAGAATTAGGGGTGAGATTGAAATCCAGTGTCTGAATAAGTTCGTTGAGATCGCTATGAGTTGCATGAATGAGAGTGGAATCGAACGACCGTCAATGAATGACGTTGTGAAGGGACTTGAACTTGCATTTCAGCTCCATCGCAACTGCGTTGAAAGGAGCAATGAGGTTGCCTTCAACAATGACAGTGCTGCAGAAATTAGAAGTGTTGAGCCAGGTTGCGCTACAAATGAATCCATTCAATGTATATCTGAGACGATCTTTTCTGAGATCAATGATCCAAATGGGAGATAATGGACAACACTTTTTAATTACCCAAAAAATGTATTAGTATTTGGAACCAATAATATTGAATGCAAATTAAGAAATTACGTGCAGTGACTCACGTTATTTGAAACATTTTTTAATCCATTCCTGCTGTTTTTTTTTTTTTTCTCCTTCTAAATCTTTTTTCTTGGCTGCATTATGGAAGCCTTATGTGCCATTTTGCTAAAATCATGAAAAATATCAAACGAGACAGCCGTTCCGCTGTCAAGTAACTAACTCAAGTCTCGATCTTATCACGATGGCTGCCTTATAAAAACCGAAGGAGAAGAAGATCCACCCTCCACTCCAAGATCCCAAGCCCAGTTTTAATTAAGAAAATAAGGTTCAAATCAAACGAAATAAGAAGGGTGTTTATATCAACATCATTTTATACTTTTCAATTCAAAGAAAATGAAAAACCTTGGAAAATAAAGAAAAATTACAGAAAACAAAATTTGTTATTAGGAAAATAATTGGCATCTCTAAACTTCAATTGTTTTTAACACTTGCCAAATTACATGCAAAGCAAAGGTAATTACCATATCGAAACCCAATTGTTGGAGATTTTTATTTGTTATGTTTAATTTTCTTTCACATCTCTAGTTAATCTCTACACAAATTCTGTATAGTCAGTCTACCACCCCCGTCAACTACTCTCCAGGGGATGTTGGTCATGTGGATGTGGATGATTTGTGGTCTTCATGGATAGAGAGAGCTGAGAGTCACTTGACACAAAAAAATTTCCAGATTCGAGACCCCCGTAAGAATCCAAACACGCATAAGACCGACTCCCTTACAAATTCATAACTACGCCTAAGAATGGTAGTTAGAATTTGACCCTCGAAAAAAGAAGAAGAAGAAAAAAGAATGGTAGTTAGAACAAGAACTTACAAATTTTGAAGAAAAAATCTTTAAATCATGATCAACTATGGTATATATTTTTACGTTTCATTTCTACCAGTAAGTAATATAACTAAGGATTAACTAACTCCTCAAGTCCACTGCGTCTACCCTAAAAGGAATTAAGCAAAGTGGGTGCTTAGACAAACTGCTCAAATTTGACCTGCAAGTCTTTGATTGAAACATCAGAAAACAATGAGCAAATTACCAAGTAAATGCTGACTAAATTAACACAAAACAACAAACTTGCCCAGATCCCTCAGCCCAGTCGATGCAAGATATAAGAACCACAAAGAAAGAGACCCCACAAAACAGTGTTGACACTTAGTCTACAGCCTACCCTACAAAAGAAAATAACCGGTGATAGTGAAAGTCTACTATCTTCTATTTGTGGAAAATCTTTCATTTAGATTAGTGCCAAATATGTAATATGCAATGAAAGTCTTTGATTTAGTCATCAGAAAGTAATGGGAACTAAACCACGTAATCAGACAAAAAGTCAATTTCTTTGCCTTTACACCATACAGCTTTCCCACTTCATTCAAACATCTGGCACTAGACCTCCTCTCCCAATCATGATAGGCACAACCAACAGATTACAGCCACTTTAGTTTAATTATCTGACACAATATCTTCGTATTTATTGCATCTAGATCTAATAGTTATCCCAGTGATGCTATCGATGGATTCGATAGCAATTGCAAAATGAATCCTATCGGGGTCTAGAAAGATCACCTGTTAGGCTGCAATTGCTCTCAGAAATATATTATTCATCACCAACATATTCGAATTTCAGAACAAGAGAGTTTTCCTGTCAAACGCAACAGAAGTTGCTGATGATATATAAGCAGTCATTCATCATTTACCAAGCGTATAATCATAAGATTTGTAAATAACAAGAAACCTTTTTCCTGTCAAAATTTCCAAAACATTTGGATCCAAAGTCCAAAGGGAAAATAATTGGGAATCATAAATACTACTTCAAGCTTTCATAAGTCAGCCATGAACTACATAACCAAGAATTTTCTAACGAATAACTAAGCCTTGCACTGCCTGCGAGCCATCTTCAGCTATCCTGTTAGCTCGAATTGTGCTGATGACATTTGCAACATTACCCTGTCATACAGTACAATGAATCAATTCTCGTTTCTTTGGCAATTATTAAACAAGAATGAAAAATAAAGCATGAAGCAATAGATGTAGGCAGTTACTTACCCTCCAAGTTGCTAACTTTGATCTAAGTGTAAGCCATTGTTGCTGCCCAAATACTCTCTCAGTACAGCGGCTGCAGATCAAGGGCTAAATCAGTTCAAGAACAAAGAAGCATGAAAGAACGAATAAAAAAATATATGTTTGTTTGTGTGTGCGCACAAGGTATGAAACACAAACTTACCTCACAATCACCAATTGATTCATCTGGTCCATTTTACAGTCCATTAACTTAGCAGTTATCGCTTTGACCACCCAAAGTTCGACGCCCTCATCATTAATCTGCCAAAAACAAGTTCATAAGCACATACTTAACCAAGACGTGAAAGGAAAACCTTTAGAACCAGAAAGGTAAACCAATCTAACCTGAAGTGTATCTCTGATAAGACTGTAAGGAATTCGTCCAGATTCATCAGAGCCAAGATCCACCAAAGAAATCAACCTCATCTTTGTTATGCAGTCTTCATGGACAAGTCCTATAACATTTAATAAAGCATAATTTAGACGGCAATAAAAAATCTATTATAATGCTGAAGAAGACTTGGTCAGAAGAAACTAATATTTTACCGTAGCCTTTCAGTAAAGTAGAATTTGCAGCTTGAAACTCCAAGTAAGCATCCAGCCTCTGAGTCAGAAAGATCTTTAAAAGCTGATATGCCAACGCATGCTTAGCATCCTTCTCCAATTGCCCTACAGCAGGCATATCTAGCAAATCACACTGCAGAGCAATAACACCAACATATCAGCACCTAAACAACTATTGTTGGGGGGTATTTTGGTCATCAGTGACAAATGCCGAAAACCCAGCTGTTCGGGAGTTATGATCAGCACTCCAACTGGTCAATACAGACTAAAGTCCAAAAGCATAACAAATTTCATAAGTAACTTCAGAGGAAACTTATTGAATCCAAATGAATGTTAGAAGGAGCTTCTTCAAAATGCAAGAAAAACCTTAATATCAATAATTACTTTATACGAGCCAATTCAAACTACTAAATTGTCTCTGCACAATTAACTGGATCTACCTCATAAGAAGAGATTTTTTTAAAGGAAAGAAACATATATTTGTAAAGGATGTAACACAAGTAAACAAGGATGAGCATGCATCAAGAGAAATGTAGACCACTAAATTAGCATGCATAATCTTTGAAATTCCACAAGACCCTACAATACCTGAAACAAGTCAGGGGCCTTCACAAACTCCACAATTGTGCGCACAGCTTCCTCCTTGGCTTCACTCAATATATATGCATCTTCACCAGAAAAAGTAGCTAAGTACTTGCTCAGGAATTTGAAAGACTCCTTTGCCAAGCTGAAAATACAACACACAAAAGTAATCAATTATTCCTAAAACCGATTGAGCAGGGGCATGTACACATAAAAAAGTTTACAACTTCTACATAGCATACCTTTTGTGTTCTCTTAAAACATTTGAGATGGTAAGAAATAGTTGCCTCTGGTCCGAGACCCCAATATTCCACTCTTTCAAGAAACTTTCTATCTTCTTGAATGAAGGGATGACATGTTCAGTGACCTTTCCATTGATTGCCAAATTTAGAGCACTCAAGTAGACAAAGAACCGGCTATATGGATTCTCCAGTAGGTTGTACAGATTGAACAAGCTGTAAAGAAAAGTATAAGTGTCGGAAGTACATTCAAAAGCATGCAAGATGGGGTCACAATCACAATGGTATCTTACATCTTTAAGCGCAAAGCAGGCTTATCACTTGGTTGCTGAGTAATCTTTGCGGATATAAGTTTTGCCATCTCGAGAGCTTCATCTGGACTTTCAGACTTTGTAACAACATTGCAGATAACAGTGAATATGCACTCAAGATCTGAAGAGGAAAACAACAGGAATTATTGTGTATGTGGACAAAAGTTTGACGAACATAGACATTAAGAAAACAAACAATGTGATACCGTTAAGCTAGCAATTAATTATCATTGTGCGTTGAATGAAGTGATTACTAATGTCCATATTGTCCGACAATGATTATGAAACATTTTAATGAACATTAGCAATGCCTACAATAATATGCATCCCACTCACTGACCAAAAACATTTGCACTATTTTGAAGTAATTTGCTAAAGAACTTGCAGTAAACATTGATATAATAGTCAGACAATAAGGATTGCAGGAAAAAACTCTGCACCATCAACAACATGTTCTTCGCATCAACTAGTAAATGGTAAATGCGTGACAATACAGAGTCATGCATTTCTAAGCCTCTTTATCCATTTAACTTCTGAAAAAAAGAGTACATAAAGATTCACAATAAGATTTTACCTTTCTCAGAGACCTTTGATAATATGACATCGGCTGAAGTTAGCATAAGTGACACCAAATCGAACCACCTGGCCATCACCATGCATTCTTGGGCTTCCGTGCATAATCTACTGACTTGTGGCTCAGCAACCTGGCAGATAATCATGGCAAAGATAAATTTCTCCAAGGAATTCACCAACTTCCGTGCATACAAGTGATATACATATGCACACTATTGATATACAAATTACATAAGCTGCTTTAGGATTAAGCAAATAACATAACATATCTAACGAGAGGAAGCCACATTCTTATCCCCTTGATTTACTCAATACCACATTCCCAGCACCATGGACGGAAATACAAATTTTAATAATAAAAATCATCCAGTTTCTAATCACAGATTTATATACTAGTAACCCTAAAATTTGGTTCAACTACTCGATCTAAGACGCTAAGCAAAAACCACTAGACCACCGAATTGGAGATAAAAGAGATTAATTTGTGACCGAAGAGAACTCGAGCAGGCATATTGAGATAATTACAGAGAGAACATGGAGCGGAGAAGGAGAGAGGAGTACCTCAGGGCCAGCGTCGGCCCAGGAGAGCTCTGAGGTGAATCGGACAACGGAGAGAGCGGGATCTTCCTCCGAGGTGGGCAAAATAGTCGTCATTGTTCAAGCTCTCTGCAGCTGCAACTAGTTTTTCTTTTGCAGCAAAGACAGAGCAGAGAGAGAGGGAGAGACGAAAACCCTAGCTGAGGCTTAATGTGGTTAAGTCTATCGGACCGTGACCAAGTGCGTTGGGGTTTCATGCGCTACAATAGACGGCTATTATCATCTATGAGTTGAATTTATATTCTGGATCCTTTTTTTCTTCTTCTCTATTTTTCTTTTAATAGGAAAGGTTTAGCAAAAGTAATTTAGAATTCTTTTTTGGATTTGTGGACATTTACAAATTTTGGAGAAACTAAATGTGATTAAAATGAATTTTATTTGCTGAACTTAATGCATTATTGTTATATTTGTAAACCATATACTCTCTTTTTTTCTTGAAAGTTGAAAAATAAATCATACTAATAATATACAAACTATAGTTTAAATAAAATTAATCTAATTTACGAGAATGAGAATTCGAATTTGAGTGCAAGGTATTGACTTATTGCCATGTCCAACGGACCTAACGCACGTCTACCTCCTCTTGTTTAATTCCATTATTAGTTTATTTGTATTTGACTTCACTTTTGTTTTTTTTGGCCTTCACTTGTTTTTAAAGCAGGGTCTTGTATATAAATTGGGTTTCAAAAAAACATATGCATCTGCATCCAACCAAAGACTATATGGAGTAAAATTAGTATAGAATAGAACCAATAGCGCAATCTGACACGTGGAACAGTGGACGGCTGGGATCAATCGACGGTTGAAACAAGTAATTCTCGTTGGATTCCACTCTGTTCCAAACGAACCTTGTTTGCAGCCTCGGAGGCCGGAAGAAGGCAAAGACACACACTCTAAACTACAAAGTGTTACAACTTCAATCTCAACTTGCCAGTAGAAAATACTAGAACTCAACTTAAGATACTTAACGAGTTTAATCGTTCCGATTATATTGCTAGGTTGTGAATTCGGGTAGGTTATTATAACTTTAATTTGATCAAACCTATAATCATAACTAACTTTGATCAAATTTACCTTAGTTTGTTCGAACCTGCAATCATAACCGACTTTGGTGACATCAGAAGGAATCAAAATCCTGAACTTTGCTTAATCCTAACTCATCATCAACTGAGCTAATCCATCCGTTTAGCCTTAAAATTTGAGCATGTCCAAGTTAGACCTAAAAGAAAGCCTATATAATTGAAGCTTGGGAACTCTTGTGTGAAGTTTCCACTATATAAAACAAACAACACAGATCATATCACTTAATGAAGGCCACAGTTTTTGGAATATATATAGACATGGATATTTCTGAATTATATTACAGATAAATATATATATTATCATAAAAGTATGTAACATCCGTGCTTAATATTCAGCTGCTGATGCATTAATTCCATAGAATAGAAGCAAGACTACTCAGTTCCCACTGCCAAACAAGTAACCAAGCGATGATCCGCCACCAGGAGCAGAGTGAACCTTGGTAGATGGACGATCCTGCATGCAAAAAACATTATATCCCTCCTGAGCTTTTGATGCATTATTATATACATTGACAAAAACTACAAGCCAAGTGGAGCAATTAAGATTAAGAAGGATTTTATACCGTGATGAAGTTGCCGCAGTTCTGGCCCTCAGCTCGGTGGTAATTGTTTGTAGGCTTGCCATGGAGGCCTGCTGCTATCTGCTGCTTATCAATCGGTGACGAAGCTGAAGCTGGAGCAGGAGCAGGAGCAGTCTCATTCTGAGGAGGAGCCTCCCCTGCTGCCTTCACTGGGTTTTGAGATCTTTTTGATGGGGTCTTGTTAACATTAGCAGTCTCTCCACCTCCAAACAAATAGCCCAAAGAACTTTGTCCACCACCACAGCTGACTCCACGTCCACGCCCCATTTTTATTTCTCTTCCTATTTTTTCAGCAACGAATCCAAATCCCACATGTTATTTCAAGGAGGCAAGGGAACATTTACGCTCGAATATTCATTGAAAACAAAAACATGTAAGAGTTCATTACAAGAAAACCTGTAGTTGAAAATTAAAACGGGGTAATTTACAATTGGGTTAATGATGAAGCATATATACAAAACCCAGCTAAAATATATATAACAAGGGTTAATTTACCACAATGTTTGCTGGTCCAATTTTCTTTAAGAAAAAGGACTAGATGGCAACAGATTACGGGGACATTAGAAGAAAGTACACCAGGACCAGCTTAAGAAATCACATGGACGATAATTACAACATTACATGAATAATTTGGCCAATGTAACCAGGAAATATACATGAAATTGCAGAAACAGAAACGAAGACTTCAGAATTTGAAGGAACAACATGTATAGAAAAAAGCATCAGATCGTGACCAATAAAACATTTTAAGATCCCTATTCTTTTGATCCCCAAAAGAATAAAGATATATAACAAAATGGATCTGAAATTGAAGCGTAAATGAGAGAGAGAGAGAGAGAGAGAGAGAGAGATTTATTTAGATAAACGTACTTTGTTCTCGCTTCGTCTTGGGGCCTAACTTTTGGAGCCAACTGCCAAAGAAACAAGGAGGCGAGGGGGTAAATTTCTTTTTTCTTTCGAAGTCGAAGAAAGAGAGAGTACGTGTTTGTGTATTTAGATTTTGTTTTTAAGAGACGTGGTCAATTTTCTGAGGTGGCATGCCAATATTGGTTGGAGATCACACGTGGCGTGGGTTGGGATCAATGATTTAGTGTTGCGCCCCCATGGTAGTGAGGGTGGACATGTCCAACTCACTTTACCTAAAAGGATTTGTCTCATTGCTTTCAAGCACGTCTTCATGGTTGAATTCTGGAAATTTTGAAGTGATTTGTTAATGCCTCTCCAGAACCTTCTCTTATACGCAAAGGTATTGGCTTGAAAGTTAATACATGTTATGTTGATTTGCTGCATGTTCACTCAAAGTAAACATCTAACAATGATTCTCTCATGCGATAAAAGTGCATCAAACCTTGAAAATTACCTCAAAAATACATCTTATGTGAACATAACTCTCATGTGCAATAAAACGAGCACCGATAACACATAACTTTAATCCTATCTGCATTTACATGCTTACTTGCCATCCTATCTAATGCAACTGCATGAATTACTGATGATTCCGGTGGCATTTCTATCGTGTCGCTGGATAATCAGAACAAAACGTTCTCTAGAAGCCATCTAGCCAGAAAAGAAAAGGTGTTTCTAAGTAGAAAAATCTTTGAGATCTCCACCAATAACTTGTGCAGGGCTTGGGGCTTTGAGAAAAAAGGTGAATGATCGGCACCCTTCAAGCGTAGGACTTGTTCAGGAGGGCTTTCTTTTGTCATGCTCTCCTGGACTGTGATGGGTATGGCATTGTCTTCTGATGTTTCTATATAAAACCGCCTCACCGATCCATATTTCAAATCCGAAAGTGAAAGCTTCTCCAGAACTGGGGCAAAGGGAATTGGCCTCATCGAAACAGATGCCAATGCGACATCCTAGACCAAGAGAAGCAAAAAGAAATAAGCCAAACTGATCTGGAAAAATGGAAAATCATCATTTGTAGTTTAGCATATTAAAAGAAGAGAAACATACCTTGGCAGGACTTTGGTTGAATAACAAATCCTTTAACATTGATTTATCTAAATCAATAGCAGTTGGAGGCTGATTATTCCCATTTGCATACAAAAATATCTGAGCCTGTCGCATAAGATCATCTGAAGTGGCCTGCAATAATTTTAAGCCTTAGTCACTCAATCAACTTGTACAAAGCTTATAGAATTATGGTACTCATGACTCGGACTTCAGCACTCACAGAAGCCCATCCCTCTAAGACCCTCAGAGCCGTGAATTCACAAAAAGTAGACTAATACAATGCTAATCACATCCATCCAAGCATATTTAAGGTTCCTAATTCTAGTAAGATTATATTTCTATTTAATATTCTTTATAAGCGATAAGAAATACATTATCAAATTTCAGTTTTTGAAATTCATTCACATTAGTGCAAATTATAGATTATCAAATTAAAAGATAAAAGGCTGAGGGAAAACCTGTTGGGAGAACATTTCAAGAGTACTTTGTCCATTTTTCAACATTGCTGCAGCAATAAAAATGGCCTTTGAAACTTTATGTGGAAACAACTCCATTGCGTATGATATACATGCACCACCAAAATCATGACCCACCAAGATTACCTGCATAATACAAAAAGAACAAAAGATAGAAACAGAGAGGAAGTTATATACTCAATAATTATATTAGTCTATGTACCAATCAATAAATTTAGCTCAAGTATGAATCCAAAATACTTGAAAGGCAAAATCAAATAATTCTCCTAAGCTACACACACACACACACCCCCACCCCACCAATACGCTAACAGCTACATGAACATTATCTGTTGACATTTCATCAAGTAACTATTACCACATACAGCTCTATAAAATACATTTCCGAAAGTAAATAATACATTCCATATGTGTAGATAATTTGACCTGTGCATGAGGTTTATCTTATCATTGTGCAGCATTATCATATTTTTGAAGTGCAAGCAAAGATGATTTAGTTTTGTTTATATAAATAACATTAAAAAATTAGCTAGTTATACAGTCTGAAAGGAGTGCAAAGTCACAAACTTGACAACAACAAAACTATTGTGATCAACAATGCAATTGATCTATGTGAAATTTGGCAGTGAACTATTGATAAGATGCCATTCAAGCTAAAACAGCAGCACAAATAAGATTAGGTATTAGCAAAATAATTGGAAAGCAATTGAATATACCTTATTTCCCTCGGGAAGGTTTTCAAGAAAATCAGTAAGAGGCTTCACATATTGAGAAAGACTTGTGACACTGTTTGCATCAGATGAATGAATTCCAGAGCCAGTCAAGTCTATGGCAGTAACTTTAAAACCAACCTCCTCCAGAAGTGCTATGGTTTTATACCAACACCAAGCACCAAAGCCACCTCCATGTACAAGGACAAAATGGTTGGTTTCCAGATCATCAAGCTTTACATCCTATCCAAACAAAAACTTGTTAGGAACCAAAAGAATTCATCAACGATTCAATACAACAATTGAAAAAATATGGGAATTTTGTTTTTGTTCTTTTACAAATTCCCTCTATATCTTGTGGCTGTCTATCAATTGTCAGTGAAAAAATGGAGCATATATGAGCAATCACAACAAAGTAATTTCATAGAACAACATGGTAAACATCACCATCATTCTCTTTGATAATTTTATCTTTATTTAAATGCGTAGTCATGACGTCCAGTTCTCGACATGATGTATAAACATCGGCATGCATTAAAATGTAAATTTCATCCAAACAGAAAAAACAAATTTCCAAATATATGAAATTTAGTTAAAACAGAAGTCCAATATCCTTAACAAAAAATACGTCCAGACAAATAGAGGCATACACCTATGCAGATACAAACATGCATGTGTTTGTCAGTTTGTGCACGTGTGAGAAGAGAAGAGATGATACAAACAAGGTAGAACAACAAATATTTACAGCCCAATATTACCGCCTCAGGATGAAGAAAAAAATTAACCCAAGAAACCAGTTAGTATGAACAAAATGGAAGTCCACCCTAAAACCAAGTCTAGACCTTTCAGTCATTATTTCCTTTCCAAAAACAAAACAAGAAAAACTCGAAAAAAAATTCAATCATCATAATCACAAAATTAGAATCTCATTAATTTCCACAATCAAATGCTATATTGCAAAATACCCACAAGAGGAAACAGCAAATTAACTCCACAACCACTCCAAGTTCCAACCTTTAAATCCAAATTAACAAAATTTAGCCAAAACCAATTAACACAAACCTGGTTAACAAGCTGGTGAGGCTGGAGAAGAGGGTCGGTGAGGGAGCGAGCCCGAGAGCTGGAGCTACGGGGCAAGGCGTTGCTGCTCTTCTTGGAGCTCGAATTCGGGTACCGCAGCGAAGCAGAGCGATCAAAGGGCAAAGAACCGTTCTGCTGGTGCTGCTGGAACAGAATCGCGGCGGCGAGAGCTTGTTCTTGGAGCAAAGCGTCGTCGAGCTTCTCTTTTCTGGAGGATCGGATCCGGGTCCACCGGTTGCTGGTATTGGATTGCGGTGGCGGGTTGGGGAGGCGCTTTATGGGTTTTTTCTTCACGGGTTGGGTTGCGAGGCAGGCGCAGAGGTTGCCCATTTGGTTTGGTAAAGCATGTAGAGACAGAAAGCGATGGAAAAGGGAGAGAAGCTGCCCTGTGAAGAGTTAAAAGAGCCAAAAGAGGAGGGTGGTGAAGTGAAGAGTGAAGGTGGTGGCAAATGGCAAATGGCAAATGGCTGAGAAGGTGTGGGCTCGGTTGGACGAGAGTGAGAGACTTGTGATGAGAAGGTTTAAAATTTAAATATGTATTTATAGACTTGTTGAGTTGAGAGTTTGGAATTTGGTAACAACTTTGGGCTTTCCCATTTGGGTTAAACTTTTAATTAATTCAACTAATAGTCACTCATTAGTCTGATTTTGACTATTATAGATCTCAATTTTCTTTTTTAAATTATCAGCAAGTATGCTTTAATTAATCTTTTGCAATCAAATTAACATTGCATTTTTTTTAATCATTATGCGTTTGTATTTGTGCATAGTTGATACAATCATACAAGCATATAACGTTATTTATAACGATAACTGCTCTTAATCACTTACCTTGCAATGAATAATGAATATTATTAACACAAAATGAAGAAAAAAAGAATTTGATGGAAATTGACCAGGGAAAGGGCAAATGTCAACTTCTTCCAAGGAAGTAGGAAGGTGGCTCACAACCCATTCAAGTTCAAATCCAATGATCATCCTCCTCACCTTAATTAACGTGGGAGGCACTAGCTTGAAGCACAATTTAAGTGGATACAAAATTTCAATTTTCTTGTTCATTGGGATATTTTCTTGTTCAAGAAGAAGAAGAAGAAAAGACCTAGTTAGCCATGTGGTTGTGAGACTGTTAGCTTTGATAATAATGGTTGGGAGATTGGAAGGTTGCCGGCATCTATAAAACTCTGAAGAATATTATGATACTTAATTTAAGCAATCGTATTCATACATGACTCTTCAAAACTTAACGGCTTGCATATGCTGCAACACTTTGAGTTTATGGTGTGTCGGCGTTGGAATCATCCATGATGGCGACGTTTTAGGAATGAGACTAATCTTAGCATTTGCGGTGAGCATTTATATATATTGCCTTGCTTGTCAAGGCATATGATTGTATATGCTATGCTGTTAATTGTTAGTTAGTTGCTTTGCATTTGTTTGGACATGCAATTAATGAGACAATTTCTCGAAGCCTACGTGTAATCCTTTTTTAACATGATAAATATTAAAACTTTATGCATCATATGGGTCTTATTTGTTTTTTAATATAATAAAATAATATTATATTTGGCATTTTAGGTGGAGTTAAATTTTTTTCAAGATATCAAATTGCCACATAAGCCATCAAATTCAAATTTAACATTTTGCATTTGACATCTCCCTTGGAGATGCTACAAGAGAAGCTACTTGTAATCTCTTCATCTGATAAATATTCAAAAAGAAATTGTTGATTTATGTGACAAGGTTGAATGGAAAATGGGATGCATTGGATTCATAGAACGACTTTTTGGACTTGTCATGAGAATCATAGAAAAGACTTGCCTAAATGTCACAAATTTCATGACAAATTTCAAGGGAAAGATGCCATGCCAAGAATGTCATAAATAATGTTACAACTTTTCTAACTTAGCACAAGAAGAAAAATTAAAATATTTACAACTTTAATAAATTCTAGTCCTTTACCAAAAAATTTAGTGTCAGGGATGGCTTTTACGTTTCTCAAGCCAACCATTGAGGGTAAGAAGGAAGTTCTCAACAACCACAGCACGGAGAGGGTTGTGTAAAAGATGAATGCAATATCCCAAAGATTTGCTACAATAAAGAAGCAGGAATTGAAAATGGTGTGTTCTTTTCTTTTTTGATCAGTAGGTAGATGAGCAGCATGATTGCTTTGGTTATAACTTACATGTTATAAATAAAGTCGGTTGGTTTCTGAATTAATTTCGAGATCTTTCCTTCCCGCAGTGCTTGTGCTAGCCTGCTTTGACATTTCTATCTTTCCTATTTATGCAAGGCAGGCAAGGCAATTGCAGGGGGTGGTGGAGAAAGTAGTGGTTAGGTTACAGAGATTTGGTATATTAATATGCCCATCCAACATCACCCACCAACTGTACCCGTATCTAATACAACTCAATGCAATACGAATGAATCATAGCTTAGCTGTAGCATGCATTAACAATGGCAAAACACAGAAGGTAAATATAATTTGACTTCATATATATGTAAGACAATATTTTGCTTCAAAGGAAATTACCAAATGGGTAAGTTTTAATGACAGTACAGTCTTCAGATATGTATATATACATATATCACTTTCTGAAATGGACATCTGATGGGCACAAGTCATATAGATTTAGGACCACTTGTGCTTTTGATTCCATTTGGGAATTTTGGCATCATAGCAAAGCATATGTTAGATTAGGTTCAGTGAGGGAGGAGGAGGAGGAGATGGGTGAGCAATATGTATGTAGGGGTAGGGCAGAGTAGGCTAATCATGCTGTGCATGATATGCACATGATCCTAGTGATCCTCCGTGCAAAGCAACAAGCAAACACGTGGAAAAAGACCCAATTGGCAGTGCACGCTCTCTCTCTGGACTTTGAAAAAGATTTGAGCACATGATCATGAAACCCAGCTGATCATTTGAGTTGAGGCCATGGCGATTGACCAGAACACAAAGTATGTACTACAGGCAGGGTAAAACATATCTAAAACTTAAGAGATTTGTTCATCCAATCAAAATCTTTGCTTTCTCTGAAAGAGTTTTTCCCAAACATCATGACATGTGTTTGACCTGTGGTCCAACATTTTGCTTCGAGATTGACATTCTCATTTTGAAAAGTTGGATCATACAATTTGATCTCGAGGCATCAATCATCATAGTCCGTGGTGCATATCTCAAGAAGTGGGCTAGCAATGGACATAAGCATACAAGTCTCAAGCACTTTTAATCATTGAACATTTGAAGGCAAATATGTAATCGGGCAAGGAGAATACTAGGGTTAGGTTTAGTGAAACGTAATTGATTCATAGCCATTAATTGATGCGTCATGTTGGCATAATAAAGGGATCTATAGACATCTACAATTATGAATTACATGTGTACGACGACTAACGGTAAAGGCAAAGTAAAAAACCTTTTATGGAAGGTCCAAGAAGTGTCCAAATATCTTAATTGTATGGCCTAAGTTAAGATTTTACTTGGAGTATTGATTGGGCTGGACTCCTATGAGTTATTTGGTACATCACATTAAAGCCGCACTAGATTGGACCCAATTTTGAGAAACCCAAGTTGCTTAGGGCCCGTCTGTAACGTTTTGAAGAATGTTTTCTTAGAATATTTTCAGAGAATGAAAACAAGAAAACGAATTTGCATTTTCAGGAAATGAAAATGCGTATGATAGATTAATTAGAAAACATCTTCAAAAAACAAAAACAATGAAAACGTGTCTGGTAGTACAATTTGAAATAATAATATGTGAGTTCTTTTTATAAAAATGTTTCCCATGAGAATGAAAACAACTTTTTCTGTTTTCTACAAGTACACATGAACTTGTTTTCATTTTATGAAAACATTCTCAGTGTTTTTGTTTTTTGGCTACCGAACGTGTTTTTGCCTCATTTTTGTTTTCTGAAAATGAAAACACCCCTTAAAACGTCACTGAACGGGTAGCTTTTAAGCACTTCAACAAGAACCGTCTCTTTCTTTCCTTGCAAGTTGTCTCCCTAGAAGCTCGAACCTCAGTTTCAACCACCTCCTTCATTTTCAACTCCTCATCGATTTTTAATGCAAACTCATATTCCCTTCCTCTAAGAGAAGCTTCAAGCTTGTGAATTTCATCGTGAAGAGAGTCTCTTTCGCTGAGAATTTATCCGATGACTTTGACTAGGTCGGCGTTGTGATTTAGGGCCTCGTCTATCTGCTTTATGGATGAGGTTGAAGTCTTCCTCCATTGCCGCTGCCTTTGATAGAAGGCTCAACTGGCAAAGGGACTCAAACTTGGTGTGAAGATCATAATGGGAGAGTTTTGTGGAGTTGGGCGAATTTTGGTTTCGAAAAGTGTCTTTGAAACCCATTGCTCCACTTAGGTTTATAAAACCATCGTCAGATGGATTAGTATCCACAATAGGGTATGAGTCTAAACTAGTCCGAAGTGCATTTTAGACTCATTAAACAACAGAAAAGACTATAATTCATTTTCATTAGAGAAGTCTCATTCAGTCCAGCCCACTAAACAAAACCTAGAGGAGTACATAGTGATGCAAGTTTTGGGGATAAAGGTCATCTCAAACCTACATGTGGCTTCACAACTAACGGTAACAATTTGACCCCGAAAAAAACACTAACGGTAACATCCCTAGGTTTTATAAGGAAAAGAAGAAAAGAAAAAAGGGCAAGCACAAGGCCTAAAATTTGTTTGCATATCAAAGCCTCATTGGGCTATAAGTAATGAACCATATCATATTTGTCATGGGTTATGGGCCTAGTCTTACATGGTAGTACCAAGTCGGGCCAAGACCTAACATTTGAGGTTGTGGGTTGTCTTCGATTGATCAGTGAAACGTGGTCGTTAGTTCTTTGAAATCTTCTTAAAAACATACCCGATAAATCCGCCCCCACTCCTCTCCCTCGCTTTGTCTCTCTCTCTCTCTCGCGAACTCGGAGGACTTCGACATTCGCAGCGACGCTGGATACACCAAAGGTCAAAACTTTATCTATCTCTTTCCCTCTCTCTCTTTCGCGCTGTAATCTGAGAATTTGTATATGCATAATGAATTCGACGTCGTTTGGTTCATATAACATTTTAACGCAGTACCTTTGATGCTTACGATTTGCTCTGTTTCAAAGTATTGTTATTTGTTGGATTTCTATTTCTCTTCATGAATCTTTCTTCATTGCTTTGAAGCTCTGTTTGTTTGCCTAGAAAAGAACGTGGCAAAAATACCAAGTTTTAGCTTCTTCATATTCATAATGAGGTTTAACTTAGCTCAGTCCAATAAGCCCGTTTAACTTAGCTCAGTCCAATAAGCCCATTTGGTTCTTGGTTTGGTGGATTCAGTTACCATTCTATTATTACATAGGAAGAAAATTTGGCCCTAAATAGATGGAGGTTGAGTTTCTTCTTGGAGCTTGTAGGTTGGGAGAAGCTGAAGCTTGTTTTAGACCCTTCTCTAAAACTATGTTCAGCCTAGCTCACATAGAAACTCTGTAGTTTAAATGCTAACCATGTGAAGAGTTCTATAAAAATAAATGCATAAGAGATGATTTAGCCTTGAAGAATTCCAACAGTTTGTGGTGATGTAATTCTTCATTGAAGTTCCAATCTCAGATGGTTATTTGTTTCTTTTATATTCTTAAATCCTTTTTGCAAGTTCACTTGAACAACAATAGAGTAAATCCTTCCTCTGGTAGTGACTAATTGGATTTAAAAAAAATATGCACTGACACCAAGTTGAAATCCTAAATGAAAAAACAAAAACAAAAATTTGATGTGGTTCTGCGATGTGTGCCTGCATCCATGGGAAGGGGAAAGTTTCATGTATATTGGCTCATGGAAGAGCTCTGGAAATTATTAGAGATCCAGCCACCTATATATGGAATGATAAAATTACAATTTATCAACCATAATCAAGGAAATAATATGGATGGATCATAATATAAATCAGCCACAATTTGAATTTCTTTCCTTTTCTTTTATTATTCACGTTAACAGTTTCCATGTGAATTATATGATTCTTGTGTGTATATTATTTATTGAGAAAGATGAGATTTCCTCATCTTGTTAAAAGCTCATTGTTGGTCCCTGCTGCCCGCAACTTGCAGGCGTGTAGAGAAAGGGAATGATTGAAGATTCTGCAAAACGTGGGGAAACAGACCTACTTAGGCAAATAGTGGAAAACGATCAGTCCAAGAAAATAATAGCTTATGATCAAGAGTACGAGTTCCTTTTCAATGACCAAGGGCGAAGTGCAAGTTAATCTCTTAGTAAATTCAGCACCTCGGCCTTCCTTTGTTAGAATTCAGGAAATGGGTATGGAAACTACCAAAAATAACGTGAAATCGAATCGAGTGTTGAAAAAGAAAACAAGAAGGAGACGTAGGACGAAGAAATCAAATCTACTGCAAGATATTAGTCTATCTGATAACCTGCGTCAGGAATATGGTCAGAGTGACACTAATCATATGCATAGATTGTCAACTTTAAGTCTAGTTGATGAAAGAAGTGATGACATAGTAGTTATTTCATCAGGAGCTGTTAAAACTATGAATGAAGTGGACCACATCTCAGGGATTTCAAATAGGTCAATTGTGAGAGCACCTGTTTGTGATATAGAGAAAAAGCTTCTTATTCTTGATATTAATGGACTACTTGCGGATATAGTCTCTCCTCCTCCAAAGGGACTTGCATCTGACAAACGAATTGCAGGCCGGGCAAGTGAGAAATTCTTTGTACTATTGTTTCACTTATAAAACTTCTAATGCTCTATTTGTTCTTTGTCTTTAATTGCATCTTTACTTTCTTTGTTCAGTTTTCAAGAGGCCCTTCTATCTTGATTTTCTTAAGTTCTGCTTTGAGCATTTCGAAGTGGGTGTGTGGTCTTCAAGATCCAAGTAACCTATAGTCTGCTATCATTTCTTTCTTTATTTCGTTTATGTTGAATTGATTTTTTTTTCCTTCATATTTTGGAAGAACTTTTTTCTTGTCCTCCTTTTACTTTAGCAATATGTTGGTTGTTATAAATTGGTATTATTAGTAACAGCAATACCTATTTATTTGTTGAAGGAGAATTGTGGAACGAGTGCTTGATTATCTGATGGGTGATATGAAGCACAAGTTGCTGTTTTGTTGGGTAAGCACTTCTATTCCTGTTCCTTTTGCGCATCATCTAGCTCCTTGTGTGTAGAAATTGTAATAACATTCTCGAGTTGACCTTTCTTGCTTGCTCATATCCTCAATTAGATGATCTTGCAATGAATTTAAATTATAAAATCTCCTGATTTGTAACTCCGATTCGATCCGGCCCCCACCCCCCCGGGGCTGGGAGGCATCTACCTCATCCCGATCACAAGGAGAGGGAAGGCATGCAAGACTTTGGCCATTTTGGTCGAAGGAAGTCCCCGAAATATATTGGTTTTGATTTTTTACTATGTGTATTGGTTAAATCCTGGTAGAAAAATAGTTTCCTAAATTCAGAATCACTTAATAGGGTGTAGTATCAGCCTAACAACAATTAAAGCAATTAAAGCAATCACGCATCTCTACCAGTCTACAACTAGCTTTCTTGTGCTTTTCTGATGACTTATCATAGATTCTTTAAAATTATCATCTAATATTCACTTAAAATAGCTCAAGCATTGATTTCCTTGCATCTTAATTGTGGAAATCTTGATGGATTTTATGATGGCTTTGCAGGATCTATCCCATTGCACTGCAACAGGTTTCAGGACTCTAGAAAATAGGCATAAGACCTTGGTTTTTAAGGAACTGAGGAGAATATGGGAAAAACACGACCCTAGTCTTCCATGGGAGAAGGGCGTTTATAATGAATCAAATACATTGTTGTTGGATGATTCCCCCTACAAAGCCTTGCTTAATCCTGTGAGCTTCATTTTAATTTATCTTTTCCCTTCTTTTGGGCTACTCATATAAGTTACGTAAATCTTTTTTTGGATTTGTATTGAACTCTCATTTTATAGGCACATACTGCAGTCTTTCCTCATCCATACACGTTCCAACGAGGGAGCGACACTTCGTTAGGTAATTAAAAAAATTGATTCCTAACTGCTTTATTTTCAGAAAATGTACATGTACCCTACAAGGCTGCAAATACACTGAAAGTATTGCATTCTGGCTTCCATCGCTTAACCGTAATTATTTATATTTTTCTTTGAAAGTTTTTAGGCAATGTAATTTTGAGAAATGTTTAGAGGGCACCTCATGGGATCTCCCCAGTTGAGCGGTCCTTCAGTATTCAGTATGAATCCTCTGATTCATTTAATTATACTTATGTACACGCAACAAATATAACCAAATGTTAGACTGAAGAGAAAAATATATATATATATATATATATATATCCAAAAGTTTTATTCAAATTGATTTGGCAGCTACTCCAATATGGAATATGGAAGATGGAGTTGTACATTATATGTGAAGAGAACCTTCGTATTTTCTGGGTTTCAATAACTTGTTGGTAAAGATGTAAAAGGCCAATGTTACGGGAGAGGAGGAACTGAAATTAGCAGGACACCTTTTTGTTGAAATAAGGCATCCATCCCTAGCTCCTTTTCTCCATGATGACAATATCTTTACTGTGTACTTGGTTTGCTTTGTTTTGAAGGTTTGAATGGTATTATGTGTCAAATTTTTAACAAGTTAAGAGGCAAATGATAAATAAACTGACTGCAACATATGGCAGGTCCTGGAGGTGATCTTCGGGTCTATCTGGAAGGGTTGGCTGCTGCTGAAAATATACAGGAGTTTATAGAGCAAGAGCCATTTGGCCAAAGTCCTATTAATGAAAGTAGCGCATCTTGGCCCTTCTACCTCAGGGTTCTTAGTACGGTGTATTCTGTAGATACCACCAACGTGACCAACATGACCTGTAATTCTTCCGTTCTGCGTTAGGTATGAGTTTTGCATATCTTATATTTTGCTCTTGCCATCCTTCGTGCCTTATGTGGAGCTTTGCTCTTATCCCTTAAAGGCGTATAGTTCCAAAGCTTTGTCAAACAACTGGAGCTGGTGACTTGCCACAACAGCCATAGGTTATAGAAAAATTGACCCCACAAAAACTTTTAATTGAAGTGTTTATTGAAACAAACATTGGAAATTTACTTTCTGCTCCATCCATATTGGAGAATCTCTTATGTCATCCTTATTTTTTGGTCAAGGAATGGAACAGTTGATTTCATTTCCGGATATCAGATATTTAGCGAGCAAACTTATCAGAGTTGTGTGATTGGCATTTTAATCTTTGGTTTTTGTTTTGCTGGAACATTTTTGTGCTCACCATCCTATATTTGTGCATGACTCTCAGAGGGTCATGGCTTCTCTTGATTCTTGGGCTCCATCTGTCTGTGATTGGACATGTTTTTGGGCTCAAACTATAAGGCCTTTCTTTTTACTGACAGAACCAGTTCAGTGGTGAAGCATATGCTTCAAATAAAGGCTCCCTTAACCAAGCTTATTTCAGAAAATGCAATTTAACCATGTAAGTTTAGGGCCATCGATATTATTATATAGGCAAGGTTTTCATGCCTACATAATTTTTTGCATCACCCTTCCATGTTTTTGTTGTTGCCAAAGTTAGGAAGGGGACAAGGGAAATTCATATACACAACACAAGTACCTAAAGGGTTTGAATTCAAGACCACTTGTAACCACACCAAACGCTTTGACCAATCCAACCAACACCCCATTGTTGCATCGCCCTTCCATGTTATAAAAAAGTGATATATCTCCTCTGCCATACAAAACAAACGTTACCAACTACCAAGAAGAAAAAAAAAGTGACAGAGATATTACATGGATGTGAATCTCTCTACCCATGAGTGCCATTGACTCGTGGTAATGGCATTGGATGGGCTTCGCATGTACTAGTGTCACTATCTCCTGCAATTTCATAAAAACAAATTGTACTATGGCCCTGTTTTCTTCTGTACCATACCACTGCGCAGTCCACAAGTTGTGCACCAAAAACACTCATTAACTTTGGGATGCCATAATGTTCTCTGTTCCTCATCATCTTAGAAACCTAGAAGGATTTGGTGTTTGACACTTCGACCTTATGGTCCAGTGCCCATCCCTCTTGGATCTTGAAAAAAAAAACCAGAAGGTACAATACAATAGAGCAATTATGCAAAAGGTCCTTTGTGTACTATGAGTTTGAAATGTAAGAAATGTAACCCAATTTCAAATGGACTGGGGCATGAGCCATCATGGAGCTGCATGGTTCACAAAGATCGTTACGGCAATTCTGAGCTTTCACATCATGACAAAAGGGACTTGTAACAAACATATGGCCCCATGCACCCACTCACAAATACAAAAAAACAAAACAGAGTAGGTTTGGTTTGTGTGGAGTTCATGAAACGTAGCCAGCCTCCCTTGAGTATTTTTCTCTGAAATTGTATTGGGGTTTTAGGTTTGGTTGAACCAGTTGAAATTGTCGCATCAGAGTTTTTGTTTATTTATTCTGGAAGTATATTCAAACTTCTCATCAGGCTTGGCATGTGATGCAGGCGACTTTTAGATCCCACTTACCTGGCAAACTGATTGGACATGTTTTGTGCTTGACTTTTTGCTATTGCTGCTATCTCCAATCTCATATAAAAACAGCAAAGAATTTAATCTCACTAATGTCCCTCTTCTTAGTACACGTGACACTTGCTAATAATTTGGTTTTCCTCTTAAAAAAAGAATTAGCAAAAATGCAAACTTGAAATGAAAGCAGAAAATTAGAGAAAGTTATCCAATAATTGGTGTGTTTTAAAAATAAATAAATAAATAAAGTTTTCTTACACCCCAAGTTTAGACGTGTGAGATAGCTAGGATGAAAGAGGCTCTCATTCTCACGTAGAATAAGATGCATGGCATATTGACTTCTTCATTACCCAACATTGAACAAACCCTCTAACGTGGAACAATCCCATATATCCATACACACCTTGTTTAATGGGCACACAATTTTGGGCCCTCCCATGAAATTCCTAAGAATGTGTATAGGAACCTACCCTACTCCTTCTCCTCGTGATTCTGTGCACATATAATTCTTTATTTGTACATTTAAATTCGATAAATAATTGGGACATCTATGGATATTATCCCATTTTTGTTGACTTTCACAAAGCTAGCCCCTTAGTTTTCTTTATTCATGTGGTGACTTGAAGTTAATTGGGTGATGAGAATTTGTGGGGATGTGGAGATCATGTGGCAATCATGTTGGGTTGATGCTGCAATGCTTCTTCTTGGAACCTAGTTTAGGATATTATGATGGAGATGCTTAGTTGGTCCCCTTCAAATGAAGCTAAGCTAAAAGGCAGATAGGCAATCCCCTCATCATGTGATAGTTTCACTTTTCCCATGTGGCCCTGCACCCTCCCTCCCTCTTCAATTTCATCAATTATAAGTCCCTCATCTCTATCACGATGGATCACTCCCTCTCTATCATATAAGAGAGATTGCATCAGCTATACGAAATAATAATTAAGTAGCTTTAGCAGATGTGAATTAGACCAGTTAGTTATAGTAACGAATCCGTTGTGTCGCACAACTATAGTGCACTCAGAAATTCCTCCATGTGTAATAATAATAGTTTAATTAAAGCAAGCTAGCTAACATTCCTATGCAAGCAAAACTCTAGCTAACTTATTTCACAAGTACCAATATTAAACTAACTCATATTTTATTATTTAGTAGCTAGCAGGGTAGTGTTTGAAAATGATGATGCATACCACCATCACACCATATACTAAACAAATCTGAGCATATAACTATATACTTTTGAAAAGGGTTTTAGGATCTTCACTCCATTGGCATATGATCAATATAATAATATTAATATGGGTATGTTAGTATGTTACGTACGTCTCAATCTCATAAAAAGCCAACGAAAGAACCATTTCAGTATGTTCATCATGTTCATATATAAGATTTTAGTAATATTCTCTGTGTACAAATTAGAATATTTACAGGTCTGTATATGCGAAAATGTCGAATTGCTTCCACAACGTGCTTTCCATAAACATAATAGGTAGATAGAAAGCTTGGCACTTACGCGCTTGCATTTTGGGTGGCACCTAACATGGGAGGGGAGATTGGATTCAACACCTACATCTTAAAAGGTTAAAACTTTTCTCTTTTTGGTCCAAGATAAACTCCAAAAAGGTCTCATATTTTAATCATCTTGTAATAGAATTTATGCTCATTGTAATCCCACTACCCTTTTAAATTTGGCGACAAAAAGAAAATGTAAAGGTGTAATTGTTAATAATTAATGTTCCTCACAAACTATAGCTTGTTGGGTCAATCCTAGCTTTTAAGGACTAATATATCCGTACTCCATGTTGAACCAAAGCACGTGCCACTCCTACCCTAATTCTATATATACATATATTTATCGAATTAATGGAGATGATCATGAATGCAACTTTCTTAATCATATATAAAATTTCTGAGTACGAGAGTGATTATAGCCCAGATAATGCTATAGCTGAAAAAGGAGGCACCATTTATAGCTAGTGGGGTGTGCGTCATTTTCTTTATCTTACTGCAACTTCAAAATCGTAGCAATTAATCAAATGAAAGAACAAAGACATCACAATGGAATTGATAAGAACAATGTCCTTAACTCAAGGAAGAATCGTTAATAATGAAAAGTAAATTTGACCACTCTTTGCTTCACTGTCTTCACCAAAATTACAATGTGGTATGTGGTGGTGTGGATGTGGCAATTAATTTGCAAGGCTCAATTGTCTTTAACAAAACACAATGCTTGGTGGGCTCGTTTAGGAGTGATTCTGGGAGGGCCAGAATCACTTATGAAGAGAAATACCTCTCACGTGCTTATTCATATAATCACTTAGAGTGATTTTAAGTAATTATGAGAAAAAACACATCTTATGTGCTTCTCATAAAATCATAAAATCACTTGAAATGATTTTCCATAGAAATGATTATTTACTTATTTAGAATCACTCCCAAACAAGGGTGCTTTCGAACCACATCAATATTTACTTAAAATTTGTACCATATTTACAGATCTATTTCTGTAAAGTGATTTAAAATTTTGTTGGGGTTTAGATAATTTATCAAAGCAACACAAGGAATGTATTCTGGGAATTAAGGTGTATATCTTGTGCACAATTTTGGGAACCCTAGATGCCTAAATACTTGTTGGACGTCTACTAAGGACGACATACTTACACACAAAATTTAAGTGTTGGGCCACCCCATTTTTGCTGATATGTACAAAACTTATAAACAAAATGCCAGACCATGCTGCTTGTTGGCATTATATTGACAGAGGACATTTCTTGTGGAAGCACTTAGACACATGTTTTTCCAATTAGCCACAAACTATAAAAAAAATTTGTACACATTTCAAATCAGACGTACGGTAATTATTATGTTGAACAAAACGTGAGTGATAAGCTCCTCAGTCGATTTTAAATTTGTGTCTAAATTTAACAGATCCTATTAATGGTGTGTATTAATATTTGTACTTGGTTTCAAGACATAGCAAAGAAACAAAGAAGTGCACTTCATGCATCAAAGCTTAAACCCTAACCCTAGCTAGTTTCCAAAACTAGAGGTTACATGGACAAATAGTGTACATTCTCTGGTCTAGGCATAATGGATCATGCCGACATTATGATTTTTAGGGGTGACATTTTAAACCGAAAAACTGAAAAACCGTAAAAACCAACCGACAATTTACCGCAATGAAACCGCAATCAGTAAACCGAACCGCATTTGCGGTTGCGGTTCTATTTGATTTTAAAATTTGCGGTTACATAAACCGCAAAGTATAGCAGCACGAATGATGAGGTTGAATTCTACAAAGAAATGGAACATATGACAACTTGTAAGTAATTAGTTTATTTATGCTAATGTTATTTATGCTTCTTCTTATAATAAAATGTATTAAACTATGTTGTTTTATTTGTAGATAACATTGGTGTTCAAACAATACAACGGAGTTCTTCAAATCCACTCACCACCAACACTTAAGTTTGTAACTTTAGTTTGTAACGTTGATGCATTGCATTTTCCTTTTAGTTTGTAACTTTAATTCACTTTGAATTGGATTTTTCTTTCTGGTTGTAACTTTAATT
The DNA here is from genome assembly GCF_029339155.1 of Prunus mume. Taxonomy (NCBI): domain Eukaryota; kingdom Viridiplantae; phylum Streptophyta; class Magnoliopsida; order Rosales; family Rosaceae; genus Prunus; species Prunus mume. Next base: position 20,047,895 of record NC_142701.1, on the reverse strand, counting down.
CATTTTGCTTTGCATTTTCTTTTGATTTGTAACTTTAAAGGATTTGGAATTGGAATGCTTGAGAAGTTTAACTTTAATTGGAATGCATGGAATTGTAACTTTAATTTTCTTAGGTTGCGAATTCTTGAGAAGTTGAGGAGATTGTGAATTTATATATGCTTGAGAAATTGAGGTTGTGTATTTATTTATTTAGGTTGTGAATTTATATTTTTGTGAATGCTTGAGAACTTGCGGTTTAAAACCGCTAATTCGTAACCGCGTTTTGCGGTTTCAAAATCACCAAACCGCAAAATAGTCGGTCGGTTTGCGGTTTGAGAAAAAATTCGCGGTTACCGAACCGCAACCACCCCTAATGATTTTATTAGAAGTTAATGTGAGAATGTGAAAGTGAAATTGTCTTACATTGGAAAACTAACAAATCTTAAAATGACTTATAAAGAGTTAGATTACTCTCCTATTGCTAATTAATTTTGGATTGAAATCTCAACTTTCTTGTATGACCGATGAGCACATTGGTGCGATAAAGTTAGGTCCATACCCAGTAACATAATAGATGATATATAAGGCTAATATTAGGAACACGTTCTTAAGTAAAAAAACATTTCTGCAACTGTTCCCATTTTATTTCTTTTATCTTTTACGAATGAATTTTCACCAAAAAGAAAAAAAAGGAAAAGAAGAAACAGACACAAATAGACAGAGAATATGCAATTTTCCAAGGGGCTCAAAATGACTCAAATGAAGCATAAAGCAGTGCTGTAAACGTGTGTCTTTTCTACACAAATAATATTGGGAAAACTATGGTGGTCCAAACGACTTCAGGATCTGCAATATTCTGTGTCCTGCTGCTGTACATCAAAGAAATTATTTAACTTGTAACAAAATATTGCGACCAATCTTCAGCTTAAATACTTATATAAAGCCTGCTTTGCAGTGGCAGAGTCTGATCCTTGCCAGCAAATTCAGCATAAAGAGTTTAAAGAATTGTGTTTACCTGACCACCGACGTGCATCTTTTTTCCCATCTTTACTATAACTTTATAATACTTGAATTTAGTAGTAATTTGAAAGACTCAAAATTTACCACAATCATATAGAAACAAAGCAAAGAAAATGATTCTTATGTAGTTGTTTAATGTTTATAAGTCGCCTTTGAAAGATGAAAAATACTCCATTCTTTCATTCGTAAGGAAGAGCCTTGACATTGACATATACGTGTAGAAGTTTTTCTTTTTATATTTTTGATGAATTATTTTTGCACGTGCATTAAATTGTGATTTGGATGAAGGACATTGACATGTGCGTGTATAAATTTTTCTTTTTATATTTTTGATGAATTATTTTTATACATGCGTTAAACCGTGATTTGCATGAAGAAAGAATATCTCCTATCGGAGAAGTCAGATTATCTAGAGGAGGGTAGGTTAGTAATTTGGCTAGGATGGTTGGAGAAAAGGCTTTATAGGCTGTGCGAAGAAAGGTTGCCAGTACACAAATCCACTTTCTTATTTCTTACACCCTCTGACAAATCCACATGCTCATGTAAAGAGAGAGGCCCTGCCTGCCTCCAGACCCACCCATAATTTTGTCCACATGGAAATGTAGAGAAACATATGAACAAACCACATCTGTGATCTGACCCACCCACCCATTCACATCTCCCCACCTCTCTCCACCTTTCTTTCTTCCTCCTCATCTTAGCCTCTAATTCTCTTTGGGAATTTTATATATGACACTTGTTTCTTTTTCAAAACTTATGGTTTTCTAATTGGTTTTTAATAGAGGAAGACCAAATTGCAAGATTAATTAAGAGTGTTGGGATCCCAACTCTCTGATATAATATATATGATTTTGAAAAATGCAATAATCTTAGCTACTAAAACTCCTTCTCTCTCATATGCAATTATAATATAGAAGGTTATCACCAATTCTCATTCTTTGCCAATCTGGTATTGAGCACTGCATACATAATAAATACACCACAAACCTTCTTATGTGCTTGCCTTTCCTAGAGGGAGCCAAAGGACAAAGTATTCTTTTGTGCTGTGAGAGTGAGAAAACCCAAAAGAAAGAAAAAGAAAGGGGAAAAAAAAAGGACATTTCTTCTTGGGTCTGCAGAACTTAACCCTCTGGTGCAGTTGTATTTTGGTAGTCCTACTTTACTCCTTAGAAGGTGGGGCTGGTGGTGACTGTTGAGTGTTGGGGCCCTTCCCATATGTCTCTTTTGTTCCTTTTGGTTTTGCAGGGAGATATTGTCTGCCTTCTTCTGAAACCCAAAAACAATTTATTTTTTTATATATACACCGTAAGGTATGGGACTTATTCTGGGCAACTAGTATGTTTTTTTCTTATTTCTTGTCCTCTCATTCTCTTTTGTTGTTCTAGACAATTTTTTTTTTAGGAGCTCCAAAATAAACAAGTAATTCTTGAAGAAACTTCATTTTTTCTCAAGTTTTATTTTTATTTTTTCTGCCAGGAGATTATTAATATAGAGAAACCTCAATGCAGTCCTTTAAAGTCTTTTAACTAGCTACAAGAATAGTGACTTGAGAAAAAAAAAAACTCAGACAAGCTCTGTTCTTTCTGGCTAGACATAAAACTCCTCATTGTTCTTGAAACCATATGGTTTTTGAGTCTTCTAACATTCTTCAAACCCAATTATTTACAAACCTTTGGCTACCTGGAATTACAGAAATGGAAGCTCAAAGCTTGTAAGCTGTTAGATTGTGAAACTGAGGAAGAACAGGTGAAGTGAAGATGTCTGCAAAGATTTTGCACTCTCTAACAGATGAAAGTCCAGATTTCCATAAGCAAATTGGGTGCATGAGCGGAATTTTTCAGCTCTTTGATCGCCACCATTTCCCCGCCGGCCGGCGTATCAATGGCAACAGCCACAAGAGACTTCCTCCAGGTATTTATTCCCTCTGCCATTTTTAAAAGTTCAGCATATATAGCTCAAAGAAGTTTAATAAACTGGTTCCTCAAAAACCATTGGCTTTGTAATGAGAAGTTGGATTTTTGCAAAATTTAGCTCAGAACTTGTAAGAGTTTCGAATTTGATCAGTTTTCAGCAATATTTTTACACAACCATCTGCAAATTGTTAAATAAGACGTATGCATATTTCATTAGTGTTTATGGTTTCATAATGCATAATTTATGAACTGTTAATCGCATTCGCTTGTGTTTTTCATGCCATTCTCTCAACGACCAACATGTTAATATATATATAATTATTTTTTTTCCAGGTGAGAATGGCAACCACGCAGTAGAGTTATCCAAGAACACATTGCAGAAAGCTACAGTAAGAATTCAGCACCTAATCACATTAGTGGATTTAACTTTTAAATAGAAGCCTTAATCTTTTGATCAGATTGAAAGAGATGGATTCATTATATGCAATTTGCAATTGCAGGATAAAAATCGAAAAAAGGTGGTGAAAGAAAACACAGAAACTCCACAGAATCATCAAGAACTACTGTTTCTTCTTCTTCTTGTTCATCTAGCTTCTCATCCCTTGAATATAAAAAAGCAGCTGAGCAAGAACCATCTTTGTCCAGCCAAACCATTTCAAATGAGGAACACACTCGGGACCTATCCATGAACCAACCAAATGCTTCAATGCACCTGCGCCGGCAATCCTTTGATATGCAAGATCTTGTCAAAGACTCGACCTACAGAGAAGCCCGAGGCATTTCAGTTAAACCTGCCGGTAAAGATGCAGTTGGTCATACGTTGAAATACATAGACTCTCCCAGGCCTTCATCACAACCAAAATTTGTAAAGCCAAGGGTTTCTGGCGTTAATGACTCATTTCAAGCTCCTGCTAAGCTTCGGCAAGCACCTTGGAGTTCCAATGAAGAGAAGGATGGTTGCATGCGCTTGGTACCAAAAGATGCTAGGAGGTTCTCTTATGATGGAAGAGAAACGCGAGATACATCAAAATCCACCATAAAACTGAAAGAACTCCCAAGGCTTTCTTTGGACAGCAAAGAACGTTCCATAAGGAGGGGTTGTAATCCAGAAATAAAATCAAACTACTTCTGCAAGGATCTGCAGAGGGAGGATGGGAACTGCAATAAAGTGCATGACCTGCAGCTTGAACCTGGAAGTTCGAACAGACCATCTAATGTTGTTGCAAAGTTGATGGGACTGGATCTGGCAGATTCATTGTCAACCACTGTTAGTCCATTAAGGTTGATTAATACCTGCATATCTGATAGATCAGACCCCTTCTCCAGATCTTCAAGAGCAACCAACGAAAACAAGCCAGATCTTTTGTCTGGGGTATTCCTTGGGAAAACACAGAAAGACTTCACCTCCCCCAACAGGAGAAGTACTGATTCAGTCATGAAGCCGGCCTCAAATTCTAAGTTTCCAATAGAAACAGCTCCTTGGAGGCAGCCCCATGGAAGCAAAGGTTCTCAGCGATCAGCTTCCAAGTATCAAGAAGAACCTATAAAAACCCCAAAATCAGCATCTTCAGTATATGGTGAAATGGAGAAAATGCTAGCAAATCTTGAGTTTAAAAAATCAGGAAAGGATCTCAGAGCTCTGAAGCAAATACTTGAAGCAATGCAGAAAACTAAAGAAATGTTAGATGACAGAAAGGATCAAGCTTCAAATGTTGCATCTCAAATAAGCAACAAAAGCATTTTTTCTGACAGCAGAGAATCAGCAAGCCGGAGAAATCTACAAAGCAACATGTCAGTTCCTGCCAAAGCCAAGGGTTCCCAATCTCCAAAGAGTCATAAGTCACCGATCATCATGAAACCAGCTAAACTCATCGAGAAAACCCACAGCTCTGCTTCCACAGTGAATTCCATGGACGACACATTAGGTCTTCGGAGGCTTCGAACTAGTGACCCTGGTGATAATGGAAAAGGATTGGTTGACAAAAAACGAGCCAAAGATCTGACTCCAAAGACCAATCATATCAAAGATCCTTTCAATCGACGCCTTCGTTCCACTGATAATAATTCTAACACAAGAACTGTGAAATCCCTACAGAAACCAAAGGTGTCCCAAAATATGAGGGAAGCGATCCCCACCAGCTCAAGTAGGAGTTCAGGAATCACAAGCCCAAGACTGCAACAGAGAAAACTTGGATTGGAGAAGCAATCTCCTCCAAGCACTCCATCATCAAATTCAAGCATGACCAGAAGGGAACACACTAGGCAGTCATTTGAAGCAAACACCCCAGTTAAAAAACTTGAGCAAAAGTCTCCCAGTTTGAGTCAAAGTAATGCGCAGTTGAGGGAGACTAGCACCAACACGAGAGATATGAGTCATCGAGATGATGCCACTTCTCAGCAATCTGAGAGTAACATCAGCTTGGCCTCACATACAGACACAGAAGTCACAATCATTCATCAATCAGATAGGACAAAACACATGCACTTCAACCAGCATAGCCAAAAACAGAAGGTATGGTTGTCCCGGTTCTCATTCATACATGTAGTTATTTGCTTATCTGGGTTGACAGGTTTCTTTTTACTTTCACAGAGCCCAGCAGTGGGGTTGAGTGATGATAGGTCAATGGGAGAACCAGGGAAAGCTTCCTCTGAACAACCAAGTCCTGTCTCTGTTCTTGATTCTACATTCTACCGGGATGACTCGCCATCTCCAGTGAAGAAGATATCAAATTCCTTTAAAGGTAAAGTTCTTGTGCAATTGAGACCTTATGTAGCATAAAACATGCAAGACTCCTTTAAATTAAATTTCCTCAAATTTCATGCTACAGACGATGAAGCACAAAATCTTTATGTAGTGGAGTATGACCCCATGGACATAGCTCTGTTATCACACAACATGATGCCCAATCTTGAGGTCGAAATTGATCATTCAATGTTAGAGAACCTGAAGCACCTGATTCAGAATCATGGATGCATGAGCAGCACACATGGGGAGTCCATCCTGGGTCCTCTCTGTGACAGCACAAATCCAGACCACATGTACATTTCAGATATATTGCTGGCATCAGGTATTCTAAGGTATCTTGAATCTGCCTGGACAACCATTGAGCTTGACACATTTGACCACCTGATCAACCCTCATTTGTTCCTTGCACTGGAAGAAATCAGGACAAATACAAAGCCTTTTGATGATGGAAAAATATGCAAAGCGATTCTCCAATCCAAACCTGACGACAAAATTCAAAGAAAACTAGTATTTGAAGTGGTTAATGAATTTCTAATTCAAAAACTAGTGGTGGAAGACTCTTCAAGCAGTGGTTCTCACCACACAAGCTTGCAGAAGGGAAACCAAGAGGCCAGCAGCTTTTCAGAGAAATATGTTCAGAGGTTGACCAGCTACAAAGAAACAATTTGAATGGCAGCCTAGATGACGAGGATGATAGTTTGAGAAACATCTTGTTGGAGGATTTCATGGATCAGGCAAAGAATTGGACAGAGTGTGACAGTGAAATTCCAGGTGTAGTGTTGGATGTTGAGCGGTTGATATTTAAGGATTTGATAACTGAAATTGTGAGTGATGATGCAGTTGGCCTGCATGGTTGGTCTGGTGGGCATTGCAGGCAACTGTTCTCTGAGAGGGGGCTTTGGTAGCGTTGATTCAAAAACTCAAATGGTAGCCTAGATGATGAGGATGACAGTTTGTGAAACACCTTGTGGGAAGATTTCATGCATCAATCAAGGCATTGGATGGTTAAATTCCAGGTTTGGTGTTGGATGTCAAGTGGTTGATCTCTAAAGACTGACTGAAGTTGTGAGTGGGGATGAAGCTTGAGCTGCATGGTTGGTCTGGTAGGCACTGCAAGCTTGCCAAGAAGGGGATCTGATAGCATTGATTTTCTTTAATAAATAATTCTTATGCAATCTTACTCATTCCCTCATAGTCTTTTTCTTTTATAAATTTTTTTTCTTCCAGATTTTGTTTGGAAAAAAGGAGGGGAGGTGGATTTTATTTTAGCTTATCTTCTGTAAAGTCATAATAACTATTGGGTAGAAATTCAGCTATTCTCAAACATGTAAATCTTTGATAGGAGCTAATGACACACATGTAAACATACAATCATAGTGTATGCATCTTTCCCTTCCAAATTTCTCATGCACGATTTATTCAGAAAGGAAAAGACATTTAACCGTTCATTACTCTGCCCGTAGGATACTGAGTAAATGAACCAAAATATTACACCAAACATAGATTTTGACTTTTTTGGAGACGCCTATATAAAGCAACAAAGTATACAAACGGTTAGGAGTAATATTTCTGCACTCATTCAGACAAATATCATAAAAGAACAAACAAAAAAGGGAGAAAAGAATTTCAATTAGAAAGAATCATTAACTGGGTCTATAGCAACTGGCACTAACATACCTCAGAAACTTGTTAAAGTGGGAAAATTCCCTCCAGAACTTTGTGATATCCATTCTATAATGCCCATATGCAGACAACACTATGCGAGCCAGCTTCCATTGCCAGTCTCCTAAACAAGTGTACAAATTCTATAAAAAAAACAACCTAATTTACAACTGAGCAAGCTCCTGTGAGTTTTCCATGGAATTCTTCAGAATTTTCTCAGTCCTCTTTTTCTTTTCCTCCTCTCATTTTCTCTTCCAAACCAGGGATAATTTTTCTGAAAACCCTTGTTATGTGGGCTTGAATGTAACATAGTACTAAAGGACGTCTTTGCACTTCCAATCTTAAATTGAACAGTTGGTCTCCTGCTCAAAAGAATCTCTTTATGTTCCTCCTGTGATTCACACGAGCTGCTCTTCATTGCTTCAATAGCCGGAGCAAAGGTCTCCAACACTGAAGAACACTTCTCTGCGACACGGTTCTCAGCAACAAGTTTTTCCACTGTTGTTTCACTTGAAAGTTTAGCTGGAAGAGCAACATGAGATACTTCTGTCTCCCCATATTGCAAAGGTGCAGCAAGAAAAGGGTTACTTTCTCTTGCTTGTTTTGCCTTATCAGCATCTCCGGGGTCAATAGATGGTCCCTCCAACCCATTGCATACCAGCCTCTGCTGCAAATTGAATAGAGACCGCTCCACATTTCTCTGTTTTTTTCTCTGCTCAATCATATCAGTGTGAAGTTCTCTAGCTCTCTCATTGGATATTGGTGATTGAACATATGTATGGGGTTCAGGAAATGCAGGCAACCAAATAGGTATATGCTCTCCAGGTGTCTCTACCCCACTTTGCAAAAAACTTGGAGTGAGCTTCCGGTCCTTAACAACTGGGAATTGAGGAATAGAGTAGGAAAATGGAATATGCTCAGTTTCACCAACATACTGAGCAATTTCCCTAACCGTCCCTGAACTTGCAAGACAATGATCAACATCTGAAGCACCTGCAAACCCCTGCGCCAAGCCCAAATCTTCCAACCCTTGAATGATATCAAAAACATTACAATCCATTCTGCCAGATAAATTAGCATAGAAATGTGCCGTCTTTCCAATGTTGTGAATGTAGTGAACAGCAACATCCGACAGTGTTTCAATAGCAGACAACTGGAAAGTCTGAAACCCCACTATTTCACATACTTGTGCTACTGCAATCTTGGCAATAGCTCGGGCAAAATCATCACCGCTCGATTTTCTCTGTGTTCTATTGTGTTGTTCATGCTCTCTTCCACTCTCCCGACCTCCATCGCTCATATTCAACCCCTCATATCAGGCCACCCGACGTGGTATATTTAAAACCAACATTCTAGGTGAAAACCCAGCAAACCCCAAATTATTTACCCATAAAGCTTCATCAACCACTCACTTATGCCTCTGTTTCTTTCCTAAGAAAATGCAAGAAAAACCAACATAAGATTAAAACTCATATCCGAACACAGCCAAAACAACCCAAAAAGAAAAGAACGAAAATGGAAATGGAACTTTACTGAGCTAGTTGGGTTCGCTACAAAGATTTGATTTGTTCTTTCTTTTACAAACCTTGTCTCAGTAAAGGGAGCATACAATTAACGAATGAAACTGCTTAGCCGTTATAAATTATAGAAGAGGGCCCCCAAAAAAAAAACTTACAAACATAAATCGAAAATTAAATTTTTCTGAGTTTGCTCAGCGACCAAACTGGAAGAACGAATCAAACCCTAAAAATTATCACTTGGAACTGAATCAACCAATTGAACCGATAAAAAAGAAAGAAGACGGGAATGATAAAGAAAGAAACTTTGGGATGGAGGCTTACCGGCGAAGTCTAGGGCTTTGCAATCTAATTGAGACGCATTGGCCACGTAGAGGTCGAGCTCAGAGATGCAGTGGCGCTCCAAACGCCATTCGCTCCGAATTGAAAACGAGCGAAGAAACCGTTTCTTTTCTAGAAACGTTCGAGAAGAAAAGATTTGAGTTTGGATTGGGCTTAAACCCTAGAAAAACCTCTGGATCGAGAGAGAGAGAGAGAGAGAGAGAGAGAGAGAGAGAGAGGGACAAGGTTTGAGTTGAACGGGAGTTGGGAGTTGGGAGCTGGAGTTGTAGGAAAGGAAATGATTGTTTCTAACAACCTACGAACGGGAAGAAGGGAATAGAATAGAAGAGAGACTTGAAAACCGTTGCTCTTGGTTGACACCTGTCACGCAAGGCATTGGTCTGGTGGTGGTACCTACCTAAGTTGCACGACTTGTCGTTTTTAGTGATATTAGTACCCAAGAACTTGACGACAAGTAGTATATCAGGTCTAATCTTTCATTCGTATATGAATTATTGGACTTGCACATTTTGGAAGCCTCTCTCACGTTTTACTAAATAAATGGTTTCGTTATAGTCTAATGGTTTCAAGATAACAGCAATGATATCTACCATGACACATTCACCAGCTTCTTACCATGTGATGTTAAGGTGTGATTATTTGCAGGAGTTATGATAAGTGATGTGTGTGATTTCTATTGTTGATTGAATACTCTCACGCACATGAACGATTGACTTACTTTAACACAACTTTTGTGTGAAGTAATGCGTGGAACAATATATGGCTTGTAATTAGTAACATTGTGTTGGTCAAGTCAAGATGAGTTCGTGCCATTCATGTATACAACTAATATTATTAGACAATTTCGACAATTTTTTTTAATAATATTATTAGAAAAAATTAAGTCTATATCAATATTAATTGTTGGTTCCATAATAAGCTATATCAAAATTCCCTTATAATGAAATGTTCAAATAAATCAAAATGGTCCTCACTTGAGAAAAAAAAAAATCCAAAACAAAACTACTACTTTCTTTTTTTAAGGGGACAAATGTGTAAAAAAATGGACGAACTTTCCTATTGAGGTAGGCGAGATAACATACTAAATCCACACACATTATACGGATGCTACTCGAACCCAAAACTTTTCCTCGGGGGAGCAATTACTCCAATATATATACTCTAGGGTAGAATTTGAAAACTTGGGTGCGTGTGTTTGGATTTTGTGTTAGGGATTTTTTGAATTCACTGTCACTATATATATACATATGCCATATGCATATTTCAACCAGCAATAGTAACATCTGCAGATAGTATAAGTTACTTTGACAGAAATATGGATGAGGATTCACCTCTTTCTCTTTGCTCGATTATTATTGCCCCAACTGCGTGCAACAACTTCCTGCGGTTCCCTGTAAAGTGATGTATGCATCTGTGCATATATATGTAAAACAAATTCAGCAGACAGCACTTGCAGTACTTACTATAGTACCACTGCTGTTCAATCATCTTGGCCTTATTGTAGCTTAAAATGCATTGCTCAGTTTCAAGGCCACAAATTAGAATCAACTATATCAGATTCAAACTATTCTGATTCTAATGAATTATTTTAGTTAATGATCTTTACTATTCCTTAATTCATCAAGGACCGAATTCCCTGCAGATAACTACAAATGAATTCTCCAAGTCCTAAGGTATACAGAAGCAGGCATCCATTGGACACAACACATATGAGAAGACAACAAACTCTCAAAACCCTGATACCAGCAAAGCAATTGCACATAAGTTCTTCATTTTCTTTTTCCTTTTCCCTCTACATATCCAAACCAGCGTGAGATTCCTTCCATATATATTTATGTAATATTGATGCTGTTGGATCTTGTGTACGTGATGTTGACAGTACTGTTCTCAAACATCTCTCTCATACGTCTCACTCTAGGTCGTTAATTAAATAAAGCCTGTGCCTCTCTTCTTCCCTTTACCTTCTTCTCCATCAGAAGAAGCTTCAACTCTGACGTTCCAGACTCCATCCTTTAATTTCATGTTTGCGTGATATCTAGCTAGCGGAAAGAAAAAGAAAACAATTTGTTTCTCTTTGTTGCTCTCATTATTTCTAGGGTTTTAAATCTTTGTTTGCAGCTGCTAGCTAGATAGAACAATGCATCATATAATCTCATGAGTGTTTAATAATCATCCCCGAACATAGAAAAAGAAGATAATAATCCCAAACTATAACTTTTTTAATTCTCACTTCAATGAACATAGCACGCACAGAGATTTAAATAAAATAATCTACTGAAAATGAGTTATGAACAGAAGGGTAGCGTCTCACCATACCAAATTCCATTCATATATATAGCAGCCAATGCTTCGAATTTACGGCCGAAACCTCTTTTTTTTTTTTTTTAATTTTTAATATAATTTAATTGCAGATTTGAATGTCATATAACACTACAAAGAAAAATTAAGTAGGAAATCAAAACATTTATCTTTAATCTGAAATGAACATTTAGAAGACTGACTGAAATCCGACAAGCATCGTAGGATGTGTTCCTGTACCTTTGCCTGCGCTTCCTAGCTATAGCTAGCCTAGCTCCCAATTTCAAAAGAATCTGAGCCATATGCTTTGTTTCTTATAAAAGGAAAGCTGCTTTTCACGACTTCTGGAATTAATTGCATCATGTGCATCATCTAGAAGGGGACTCCTGGTCTGTATTTGGCTGATGATGATCACTTCCAGTAGTGTTGTTTGAAGAACGCACAAGCTTAGTCATCATGCTCAAATGGGGTGCTCTCAGGGTCTGGCTATTAGGGTATAGAGTTGGTGAAAGAGAATTTGGCAAGAGGTTCTGAGAAGTACTGCTTGAGCTTAACATATGCATGTGGTTGAATTGTCTCGGATCGATCTCTGCTGCAGCCGCAGCATTATGTGAAGGGAAATGAGATTGTGTTGTAGATAAAGACAATGTGGAGGGCAACGAGACGACGTTAATGAAGTTGTGGAGATCTGCAGTTTGGGATGGGAATCCATGGCTTCCTAATTGAGATAGTGGGAAATTTGAAGGCTGATTATGATCCCAATTATGGTAAGCATAAGGCATGGCATTATTGACAAGACCTGGAAAGAATGGATGGTTGGTGCTAATTCTGGTTAAGAAGTTGTTTGATGATGAATTACCATCAACAGTTCCTTCTTCCTTTTGGTCTGATCCAGTGCTTATATCTTTCTGATTTTCTTCTTCCTCCTCATTTGTTGTGTCTCTTGCAATTTCTTTTGATTTTCCTCTCCAAATAGCATCCGAATTTGTGCTCCAAAAATGTGATCTGGCCGGTGCAATTCCACCACTAGGACCTTCTGCATTATCATGAGATAATTGGGCATGAGCATGGGTTTGGACACCATGAGATGAAGTGAGGACTAATGATGGGTGATTTAGGCCGAAATTCCCAGATGGTGGCAGCGGCAGCGGAGGAAGTTCATCAATTTCATGCTTCGCGGCGTCAAGCAACCAATCGACAACTTTGCTCGGCTGGTTAAGACCAAGCCTTTCTTGAAGGTCATACAACTGTATAGCAGTGGGTACGGAAAGCCTCACCCGCCGATCTCGAAGCCCTTTCACGGTGCAAACCTTGCTGTGCCTGTCCTTTCCTCCAAAAGCTCTGGACACACGCACAATCCTTGGATCCTTCAACCTTAGCCATGGTGTCGATGGACGCGACAAATCATTAGCTTTTGTTGAGAATTTATTGGCTTGATCATCACGGCTTGAATTGCCTGCTGCTTCTTGTAAATCTGCTTCATTGTGACTCTTAATCATCTTATGTACTCTCTCGTCATTGGTCAACTACTGGAAGATTTCATCTTTTCAGGTCAAGATAATATGATGAGATTTCTATTCTCTCTCTCTCTTATCAACTTTGCTTCATGATATGCTTCTCCTCTTCTCCAAGTACATGTTCTGGTCATAATCTGCTTCACCATGAATCGCCAAAGAAAAAAATTAAAAAGAAGTGTAGAATTGTTTCATCTACGAAATCCAAAGAAGCTTAAGAGAAGAAAAGATCCAGAAGCCATGGAAATGTTTATTCAAGTTCTCCCAAACAAAGTAACATTAATATCTCACAAATTAATCGAATTGGGTAATTATCAAGTGACAAATATATGCAGCTAGGTATGTGATGTTTATATATATATAATTATGAAAGTAAAATTTACCCAACTTACATGAAAGTAAACATTTTCTGCTTCTTGTTTTGCAGACCAGTTTTGGTGCTTGAGCACTAGACAGATGACCAAGAAAGGCGTAGTGGTTTTGATTTGCTCTATCTCTGACTGTCTTGTTCAAGCTATAAATTGCCTTGTAAATTTGGTAGAGCGCACAACTAATAACTCAACCAAGCGGCCGCCTACAACATTGAAGACTAAAATATTCTACAGCTGTGTGGAGAATGAGAATAAAAACTTGTTGAAGAAGAAGTAGAGAGAGAGAGAGAGAGCCCCGGAGAAGAAGAAGAAGAAAAAAGGAGGGCGCCGGAATTCCACCGACCTTGCTCTAAGGAAAGATAAAGCAGTGGCGCATACAGTGCCACGTGGCACACTAGCCCTCACCTCGAATGAAATGTGGGTGCAACTAGCTACTAGTCGATATCCCATCATTTTCTCATCACGCATGCACAATGTTAAGCAATCAATCATTGTGACAAAGTAACGATTATTAATTTGGTGTAATATTAAATTCTCTAGCTAGATGCTAAAACCACGTTATATATATGACACGTTTTTAGGCGACACATAGAGAGTATTACACATTAAAATCAAAATTAGAAAATTCAATTGGGGACCATGCTGCACATTCGAAAGTGGTGAGTCGAGCTTTATCTTCAAGTAATAAAAGGCTTAGATATATCCCTTTCACATGCACGCCTATGGTACTAAGAAAGATGAACATGTTCATGTGGGCAAACCTTTACTAGATTGAAGATTTCTTCCCATATCCAAATAATATGTGTGGTCCAATTTTTTCGATCCATAACATATGTCACATGTCGAACAGTCTGACTATATGTTATGATGCGTGAGTATTCCCAATCATACATAATCAAATATGGCATAATTAAGTGAGTAGATTAGTGAGAGAGGAGCAAATGGACAAGAAGATTTCATATGGGTTAAGAAGATTAAGTTTGGATTAAATTAGAAAGGTATATAGCATAGGCTACCAAAAGTTGTGGTGTATATAGTGTTAAGCATTAACATGTGTATGATAAGGTACTTAAGACAGTGAGAAGCTACCTTATAGGTGAGGGACCAATGCATGCATTTGCTTTTAAAAGACCCACTGAGTGAGTAATGAGAAGAAGGAATAGGACCACACAACTTTTTTCTTGCAGAGAGATATGCACGGAGTAATTCAAGTTTTGAGGACCTTGCAGCTGACACTCTATCTACCAGCCGTAATATAATCAAATGGAATTCATTCATTTCTCTTTTCAAAACCCTCAATTCAACCGTTGGATTTAATGATCTCCATCATTCATCCTTTTCCTTTATTATGAATTATTTAGTTTCCTACACTACATGTGATATATGTGTATATATATATATATATATATATATATATATATATCAGAACTTCAAAACCCTAGTTGCAGCCGTCCATCAGAAAGTGACCTAGGAAAAGCAAGCAAGACTATATAAATTGAACTGGCTAGAAACCATAATTAATTACATATTCCCGAAAGTTAAACTGGGAACACTAACTAACAAGAAAGTAGTAACCTTTAAAAGTTGTCCATATATATACAACTAGTTCTGAATTCTCAGCTGAAGAGTTTCTGTTGAGAGGAGAAAATTAAACAGAGAGAGGCACTGCTGCTTCTTTTGCAGGGGAAGAAAGAGACGGGACAGAAAAATTTAGGGTTTTCGTCTGTCTGTGTGGAAAGAGCCCTAATCAAACAGGCAGTGGCGGGGATCTCAAGGTCGGGCACAGTAGACAGTACTGCCTCTACTGAGAGAGCTTCACAAACTGACTATATAAAGAGCGTTGGCCCCAATAAATGGTCCCCGGATTCCAGACACAAGTCTTCTGTCACCTCCCGACTCATCACCCTCAACCCTTCTCAATACTTAATCTACCAGCAATATGTTAATTATATGCGCATCTCACTAACTATATTCCTTAATCCAAATATTCTAATCTGTCCATATATGTATGATTAATTAAGATATTAATTTAACAATTAATATTAACAAGAGTATATCAATCATCGATACTTAAGTGCTTTACCACTAAAGTATAACGAGCGACCGAATGTGAGCATTAGTTACAACCATTATATCCAATAATCCTACTATGTTATTAAGATTAACTTCTTTAAGGTTGGAGTGTAATTATATTTTTTTTCTTCACTTCCTTCCTGATTTGACAATACAGAATAATTTTTACGAAGGTACAAATAGGACTCTCTTTAATGTTAGGGACATTCCAACAATGTGGTTACATAATAAAAGGCATCTATTTCCTATTTTTTGTATTTTTGTAGTGAATAAGAGTATCCCTTTGATTACGCATTTGTTCATGTCTCTTATGTTTGGGTTTTGGATAATATTTATTGTTTCCAGTGTTATTTTTTATACACTCTTATAATTCTTATTATTTTTAATAAAGCATCTATTCTAACCCAAAAATAAGAATTTAAAAAAAAAAGTACACCTTCAATTCAAATGAGTTAACTTAGAGCGTCCACAATCGTACTCTCTATTTTTTAGTTAAATTTTAGCTAAAAACATATAAAAGTTAGTTTAGGAGCTCTTTATAAAATTTAAACTATAATCATGCTCTCTAGTTTAAGGAGTCATAAATGCTATAACTCTTTTTTAATTGGTCCATATCTATTTAAAAATAATATAAAAAATAGTTAGCATTATTTATAAATTTGTATTGTATTTTTTCAATTCCTCCTTAGAATGTAGTTTAAAGAGTCCATTGTGAATGCTCTTAATTATAGACTAGTAACTAATTAATTTACAGAAATTATAAAAAAACCCAAGCACTATTTAAACATATAAACACACCCAAAACTCATCATTACACACACTCAAAACTCATTTATAAACACACCCAAAAAGTTGACTTTGCATGTTTAATAGTGCTTGGGTTTTTTTATAAATATATGTAATGCTTAGCAGTCCTAATTAAAAGCCCAAATATCTACTAAGAGGGCTGTTGAGAGTAGGAAACCAGGCCTGATACAAATCCAACAGGCCACTTGAGACCTGAGGGGTTTTTGACTTGAACCACAAATCCAACAGGCTACTTGAGACCAGGCCTGATACAAACTTCAACGTATTAAAATTTGTACTGTTCATATCAACAATTCCCATACAAAGCACGGACAACTCTCCCTCCACTACGACGATTTAGAGTCTATTATTGCAATATCAAGGCATTCATTGCACATTTGAATAAGGTATTCATTGAATCAGGATTGTTTATAGCTTATGCCTATTTAGAAATATTTGCTTGACATGAAGCTATATGTAATGCAGGATTCACATTCAAATGGTTATGAGCAACAACGTAATCCACAAAAGTAATGTCTTCTTACAGAACAATATAATTTGTAGTAACAGCTTTAAAAATATTGCTTATCAAATATAGAGCTACTTTACTTTACAACTAATTATTTTCAAAACACAATAGAAATAACTTTTTAACAAGTGACAGCAATCTCAAACTAACACTAAGTTGATTTTAAAAAATTTATAGGTTGTAGGCATGCACACACATATATTATTGCTCAAAAATCTTTAAATGCCAATTTGAACATCCAATGTTTGAGTGATTAATTAACTTTCTTAATTCATCATTGCTACAATCAATTGACTTCTTTAATTGACTCAATCATCTTCAGTTGTGTTTGGATGAGGAAATTTAAAAGTACTAAAAAATTCTTAAAGGATGAAATTTAAAATTATGAAAAGTAATGTTGTAGAATTTGTAACGTTCATTGTTGGCTATAACGAAATTAAACACGTAATTTAAAGTTTTGACAAAAAAAATACATGCAATTTAACATTTATCATCTTGTGATAGTGGTGGTGCCATCACATGTGATATTTGTTGTGGGATTGCTAGTGGTAGGGGAATGGCAACGTAGGGGCGTGGGTGCCTATACATAAAATAATTGTATAAAAAAAAAAATTAGTATATGCATCTGATCACCTTCTTTTTTTTCCTTTTTTTTTTTTTTTGTGGTAACAAGATGTGATCACCTTCATCTCCATGGTACGCACGTTGTCTGCCCAAACTTGCCCGATTCCCTAAAGCTCCAGGCTTAACGTCAAAAGTTATACAGGTTTGTGATTCCCCTTCCAAAAGAATTATTAATTAATTTCTATTCAAAGATATGGAATGAAGGGAATTCTATTGTCGATAATTAAATAATATTTGAAGTGTAACATATGTATTTAAATTTAATCATCGTGCTTGTGAACACAAAGTGATGAATGGTTGATGATGAGATGAGATCTGCCCATTCTTCAAGTCGATATGCACATGTCTATTGCCCATTAGTCAATTCGATATGGACTGACACAAGTTAACAAATAGCCGGCATTTTTCTCCCTCCATCAGTTATATTAAACCCTTGTTTGAACTTTGCTTCCATAATCCATCCCCAATGGCAGCGCCGAACTCAGTCAAAGTGGTTGAGGTTTGCAAGGTTGCTCCACCACCAAGCTCACCAGCTTGCTCAGCCACACCACCACCTGAGGCCCTTCCTCTAACCGTGTTTGATTTGCTCTGGCTCAGATTTGCACCCGTCCAACGCCTTTTCTTCTATCAAATCTCTTCTAATTCCTTTGACACCACCACACTCGTTTCAAAACTCAAAGCCTCGCTCTCTATCGCCCTCCAACAATTCCTACCACTAGCAGGGAACCTCACATGGCCCCAAGACTCCCCAAAGCCCACTCTCAGCTATGTCCAAGGCGACGCCGTTTCGCTCACCATATCCACATCCCAGTCTGCCGATCATTTCGACCATATTTCAAGCAACAACCTCGATGTTGAAGCCAAAGAATACCACCCTCTTATACCCCAGTTGGCTTTCTCGCAGGAAAAAGCCGCAGCCATGGCTTTGCAAGTCACTACATTTCCTAACCGCGGATTCTCTATTGGCATTGCAACTCACCATGCAATCCTAGACGGCAAGACCTCAACCATGTTCATGAAATCATGGGCTCACATTTGCAAACATGTTGATGATGATCCATCCAGTTTAGTGTTACCGGATCAGCTGAAACCATTTTTTGACAGAAGGGTCATCGGAGACCCGGCCGGGCTAGAGGCGATTTACTACGACGAATTTCTAAGTATGGACGGACGTTCCAACAATAGAAGCTTGATGCCTTCTAAATTTAGAGCTCCAGCTCCAGATTCGATTCGAGGCACCTTTGTGTTCACACGCCCAAAGATCGAAGCACTGAGGCTTTTGGTGAAAGAGAAGAACCATCAACATGAATATCAATCGGTTCAAAAATATTTGTCCACGTTTTGCATAACATGTGCCTACACCTGGGTTTGCTTAGTGAAGGCAGAAGAAATACAAGGCGGAAAAGCATTTATGGGGTTTACCGTGGACTGCAGGTCTCGCTTAGATCCTCCTATCTCTTCAAATTACTTTGGGAACTGCTTAGTGATTCGTTTGGTGGTTGCAGAAACAAAAGCGCTTTTAGGTGAAGATGGGTTGACTGTGGCAGTCAACGCAATTTGTGAGGCTGTGAAAAGCTTGGACAATGGCGTTTTGAGTGGGGCAGAGAACTGGATCAAGCCTTTGTACTCTGTGGGTGGTGATGAGAAAATGCTTTCAGTTGCTGGCTCACCCCGCTTTGAGGTTTATGAAACTGATTTTGGATGGGGAAGGCCAAACAAGGTTGAGATCGTTTCCATTGAAGGCACAGGAGCCATGTCAATGTCTGAATCTAAGGATGGTGCTGGTGGTGTGGATGTTGGCTTGGTTTTGGAAAAAAATTCCATGCAAGTTTTTGCTACTCTGTTTGCTGAAGGTCTTGCCAACCTTTGAAAGCTAAATTGTTGAGCATTGTTTCGTAATTTCCACATTCAATTTATTTAGTCGTCTATCCAATATATTTTTTTCTTGTCACAATTTTTTTTTCTTATCACAGTGGTTGTGGCCCTCCCCCTTCCCCCTTGCTTTCTTTCCTCCCAATCTAACAAAAAAAGAAAGAAAGAAAAGATGTATGTCATTATGACACACTTCAAAATCCTATGTGTTAATCTTAAATCAAAATTATTTTATGGGTCATTTTACATGTCAAATTAAACTACAATTAGAAATTCATGCCTTGCATATTAAACAGCAGAAACTGTCAAATATTTGACATATGCGTCTGATCATTATAATATTACTTGTGATCAACTATGCCCTACTCCCTAAATTGTGGATGTGGTTACAATTTCTTCCAAACAAGTTGAAAAGGAAAATTAAAATAGTTGAACTAATTGTTCCACTTTGAAATTTAAAAATTGGTGCTTGTAAAAGAAAGTGATGAATGATGACAAATTAGTTGAGATTCAACGAGCTGCTCCATAGTAAAGAAAAGGAAGGGGGAGCACCTAGATCAATCAGGCAAATGCTAGCTTTCCGACAAGCCATTTCTGATTGCGCACAGGAGGATATGGGGTTTGAAGGGGCCGAGTTCACCTGGTACAACACCAGAGTTGGTGGCATCAAAGAGAGGCCTGATCGAGTTCTTGCTAATTTCTCTGTCATGATATGTTTGAATTTTACTCCCCATGTACCACTTTAAAAGAGTAATTAAAACTACAATCAGATTAGAAATTCATTGTCTTGCATATTAAACAACAGAAATGGTCAAATATTTGACATATGCGTCTGACCTTTATACTTGTGATCAACTTTGTCCCACTCCCTAAATTGTGGGCTACAAACTAGGGGTGGTTGCGGTTCGGTAACCACGAATTTTTACTCAAACCGCAAACCGATCGACTATTTACTGTTTGGTGACCGCGAATTAGAGGTTTGGTGACCTCGAATTAGCGGTTACCACGAATTAGCGGTTCAAAACCGCAAGCTCTCAAGCATTCACAAAAATATAAATTCACAATCTAAATAAATAAATACACAACCTCAATTTCTTAAGCATATATAAATTCACAATCTCCTCAACTTCTCAAGCATTCGCAACCTAAGAAAATTAAAGTTACAATTCCAAGCATTCCAATTAAAGTTAAACTTCTCAAGCATTCCAATTCCAAATCCTTTAAAGTTACAAACCAAAATGAAAATGCAAAGCAAAATGAATTAAAGTTACAACCAAAAAGAAAAATCATATTCAAAGTGAATTAAAGTTACAAACTAAAAGGAAAATGCAATGCACCAATGTTACAAACTAAAGTTACAAACTCAAGTGTTTGTGGTGAGTGGATTTGAAGAACCCCGTTGTGTTGTTTGAGCATCAATGTTATCTACAAGTAAAACAACATAGTTTAGTACATTTTATTATAAGAAGAAGCGTAAATAACATTAGCATAAATAAACTAATTACTTACAAGTTGTCATATGTTCTATTTCCTTATAGAATTCAACCTCATTATCCATGCGGCTATACTTTGCGGTTTGCAGTAACCGCAAGTTTTGAAAATCATACCGCAACCGCAATCGCAAATGCGGTTCGGTTTACCGCGATTGCGGTTTCATTACAGTAAATTGTCGGTTGATTTTTGCGGTTTTTTGGTTGTTCGGTTTAAAATGCCACCCCTACTACAAACAGTCAAACGTACATGTGGTTACATTTTCTTCCAAGCAAGATGAAAAGGAAAATTAAAATAGTTGAACTAATTGTTCCACTTCGAAATTTAAAATTTAAAAGTCGGTGCTTGTAAAAGAAAGTGATGAACGATGACAAATTAGCTTAGATTCGCAATCTGATTGATTAATTAATTAATTGGATACGCACATGCTAGAACCCACCACCTTGGTCCCAAAGAAAAAGAGAAAGCAAAGGACATCACCACACCAACCACTCACTAGGCTGGCAGCCATTAAAAGAAGAATTAACCTCAACATTTCAACGGGTGACTGGGTTGGTGGGAGTGTGGGAGGAGGCCTCGTGCTGGGTGGGGATAGGAAGAGAGGGAGGGAGAGAGAATTTTCTTTTGAGTATTTAATATCAAACATTTTTTAATTAAGCATATTGACAGAATTGAGGAATATTGGATTGTATTTGTTAACAGCTGTAAATGCGGTGTTGAAATAGATCTGTCAAAAGAAGAGTAGATCGACATAGATCCTCAAAAATCAAAGTACACTAAAGATCCGACCGAATCAAGAGAAAACCCCCATATATGAAGCTTTCTCTCTCTTAACAACTAGGGCTTTTTATATCTAAGATTTGGAAATTATTTAGTTGGATATGCACATTGCACTGCCAACTATCACTAGGTCTAATTGGTTAAATATTGCCACTGAGTATCTTGAGGGATCAAATATTATATTGATGAGTAAAGTAAAAGCATCTACTTTGGGCTTCCATCAATCATATTCTTAGATCAATTTTATGGAGGAAGTTAAAAAAACACAATTCCAACTCTCCCATTTAACCTCTTAAAATAAGCATTTTCATTAAACTTGTTTCTATCTTCAATGGCAGATCAAAACACAGTTAAAGTAATTGAGATTTGCAGGGTAGCTCCACAACCACAGGCCCAACAAGTTCCATCACATACAGACACACAAGAGTTCCTTCATGAGCTAACGTTCTTTGACCTATTATGGGTAAGATTTCGACCTTCTCAACGCATATTCTTCTATGAATTGCCTCCTTCCTCTCACTCCACACCACTCTTCTTTGATTCCATACTTCCAAAACTCAAAGCCTCGCTCTCTCTCACCCTCCAACACTTCCTTCCTCTAGCAGGAAACCTCACTTGGCCTCAAAGTTCCCACAAACCCATTCTCAATTATGTCCAAGGCGACACCGTTTCACTCACAATAGCCCAGTGCTCCAATCATCATGCTGATTATTTCAACCATCTATCAAGTGGTAGTGAATTTGTTGAGGCCAGAGAATACCATCATTTTGTGCCCAAATTGGCAATATCTCATGAAAAAGCCGCAGCAATGGCAGTGCAAATCACCCACTTTCCTAACCGTGGATTTTCAATCGGAACATCCATGCACCATGCAGTCCTAGATGGAAAAAGTTTAACCCTGTTTTTTAAATCATGGGCTCACCTCTGTAAACATGGAGGATTTTTAGCATCTTCATCGAACCAGTTGCCGGATCAGCTAAAACCATTTTATGGGAAAATGGTTATAAACGACAGAGCTGGGCTCGAGCCAATTTTCTTGAACCAATTTCTGAATTCGGACCGACCCAACAACAGAAGCTTGATGTGCACCATTTTCAGAGCTCCACTGCCACCAGACTTTGTCAGAGGCACTTTTGAATTTACAAGCACAAAGATAGAAGCATTAAGGCACTTGGTGATGAAGAAGAAACAACAACAATATCAATCGCTTCATTTGTCAACGTTTTCTCTCACATGTGCCTATGCATGGGTTTGTTTAGCCAAGACAGAGGAAATAGAAGGTGACAAAATAGTTATGATCTTTAGCGTTGACTGTAGGTCCCGCTTGGACCCTCCTCTACCTTCAAACTATTTTGGGAACTGCCTAGCGGGCCGTGCAGTAGTTGCAGAGAGAAAAGGCCTATTAGGAGAAGATGGGTTGGTTTTGGCTGTAAATGCAATCACTGAAGTCATAAAAGGTTTGGATAAGGGGCTGTTGAATGGTGCAGAGAATTGGATTTCAACTTTGTACCGTGATATGCAAAGCACAGATGTTAGAGTGCTTACCATTGTTGGCTCAAATCGGTTTCAGCTTTATGATACTGATTTTGGATGGGGAAGACCAAAGAGAACAGAAGTCGCGTCTATAGATAAATCGGGGCCGATCTCTTTATCAGATAGCAAGAATGGTGGTGGAGGTGTTGAGATTGGGTTGGTTTTGAAAAAACAATATATGGATGCTTTTGCTGCTCTGCTTGCTAAAGACCTGTGAAACCTTTGCAACAATCCCTTTAGAGCTCATATACTCCCAACTCTCGAATGACATTTCTGTAATTTAAATGAAATTAAAATAAAATATCGATTATATAAAATAAAAAATCCATTGTTCTCCTATGGATTTTGTTGTGTTGGTTTACAGTGGCTCCTTGTCTCCTTTTTTTTTTGGTTGAGAAAATGGCTCTTTGTTTTTTGTTTTTATATATAAAAAAGTATGAATGATAATTTAAATGACTCAAAATTAATCTAATTTATAAAAAAGGGATTCGAATATCGGTGTAAAAAGGGAGGGCTGTCGTAATGAATTGGGGCGGGTGAGACCGACTGATCGCACCCTTTGACCATGCTATGCTGGCCAGAACTTCGTGATCCATGCCACTTGTGATCGGGTCGGTGCTCCTGATCATGTTCGTGTTGGCCACATGGCATCTTATCATGACACCTGAAATACTATTGAATTGTGTTGCAGCCATATAACATTACAGTTGTTTATTGGTTATAAATTGATGAGATTCGACCGATAAGAGGCTAAAAGTATCATACTTGTAGGTCATGCATGTGAAATACAACCCAAGTTATGCTCATACAAACAGAAAGTCAAACGTACATGTGGATGTGGTTACGGATCGGTGGAAGAAAGTGTAGACAGAACCCACCACTAGCACCATCTTAGTCCAAAGGAATACATCGTACATCGTACACTTGAAATACTATGTATGATGTATTTCTGATCATATGGTCAACACGAACATGTGACCAACACGATTATGTTCGTGTTGGCCATGTGGCATCTTATATATCATGACACTTGAAATACTGTTGAATTGTGTTGCTTCTAATAAGCTATAACATTATACGTAGTTGCTCAATAGGGTCTCTCGATTTATAAGAATTTTCATATAACTTGGTTCCATCTGCAATGGCAGAGCCAAACTCAGTAGTGAAAGTAATTGAGATTTGCAGGGTGGCTCCAGAACCACAAGAAGTTCCATTGCCCCCAGCCACACCGTGGTTCCTTCCTGAGCTAACTTTCTTTGACCTATTCTGGCTAAGATTTCCACCTTTTCAACGCATATTCTTCTACAAATTGCCTCCTTCCTCTGACCCAACACCACTCTTCTTTGATTCCATACTTCCAAAACTCAAAGCCTCGCCCTCCAACACTTTCTACCTCTAGCAGGAAGCCTCACTTGGCCTCAAACTTCCCACAAACCCCTTCTCAATTATGTCCAAGGCGACGCCGTTTCACTCACAATAGCCCACTACTCTGGTGATCATCGTTCTGATTATTTCGACCATCTTTCAAGTTGCAATGAATTTGTTGAAGCCATAAAATACCATCCTCTCGTGCCCAAGTTGGCAATATCTCATGAAAAAGCCGCAGCAATGGCCTTGCAAATCACCCTCTTTCCTAGCCGTGGATTTTCAATGGGAACATGCATGCACCATGCAATCCTAGATGGAAAAAGTTCAACCCTGTTTCTTAAATAATGGGCTCACCTCTGTAAACATGGAGGATTATTGTTACCGGATAAGCTAAAACCATTTTATGGCGTAGTCATCAAGGACCCTGCTGGGCTGGAATCCATCTACTTGAACCACTTTCTGAATTTGGACGGACCCGAAAATCGAAGCTTGATGTGTGCGCTTTGGGAAGCTCCAGTGCCACCAGACTCGGTTCGAGGCACCTTTGAATTCACAAGCACAAATATACAAGCGTTAAGGCACTTGGTGATGAAGAAGCAACAACAACAACAACAACATCAATCGGTTCACTTTTCAACGTTTTCTCTCACATGTGCCTATGCATGGGTTTGCTTGGCCAAGTCAAAGGCAAAGGAAATCAGAGGCGATAAAATAGCCATGATCTTTAGCATTGACTGCAGGTCCCCCCTGGACCCTCCTCTCCCCGCCAACTATTTTGGCAACTGCATAGCGGGCGGTAGAGTAGTTGCAGAGACAAAAGGCCTGTTTGGAGAAGATGGGTTGGTTTTGGCTGTACATGCAATTAGGGAAGCCATAAAAGGTTTGGATAATAAGGGGATTTTGAATGGAGCAGAGAATTGGGTTTCAACTTTGTACAGCAGTGATGCGCAGACCAATTATTTTATATTGACTTCCGTTGCTGGTTCAAATCGGTTTCAGATTTATGACACTGATTTTGGATGGGGAAGACCAAGGAGAACAGAAGTGGTTTCTATAGATAAAACGGGGCGATCTCGTTGTCAGATAGCAAGAATGGTGGTGGAGGTGTTGAGATTGGGTTGGTTTTGAAGAAACAATATATGGATGCTTTTGCTGCTCTGTTTGCTCATGGTCTTCTGTGAAACCTTCATATATGGCATGGCACACTCACTACTGAATTTCCCAATTATTTTCTTTTTTTTCGATGATGGGCTTTTGGAAGGGGCAGAGTTTTGGGTTTCTAAATTCTTGGACTTCTCACTGTTTGAGGCTGGTGATACTCATTTTGGATAACCACAAAACAGAAAGAGATTTCAAGACTGTCCCACAGACACTAGATTGGCCACATTGCTTCTTATCTTTACAACCGTTTGCGGCATGGCCTCTGAAGAATTAAGGAATATTAATTAGGCGTATCCTAGGATGATATTTATTTCACACACTACTAGGATTCGAACATAATATCACCATCTACAAGTCAATGTCGGTTTCTACTCGGCACCCACGTCCGCACACTTATATCAAACCTTTCATTCAACTTTGCTTCCATTCATTCCGATCAACCAAATAAAAAATTAAAAAATTTGCTTCCGTGATCCATCCCCAATGGCAGAGCTAAACTCAGTCAGAGTGCTTGAGGTTTGCAATGTTGCTCCACAGCCAAGCTCACCTGCTGGCTCAGCCACACCTCCGCCTGAGGCCCTTCCTCTAACCTTGTTTGATTTGCTCTGGCTCAGATTTGCACCCGTCCAACGCCTTTTCTTCTATGAAATCTCCAACTCCTTTGACACCACCATACTCGTTTCAAAACTCAAAGCCTCCCTCTCTGTCGCCCTCCAACAATTCCTACCACTAGCAGGGAACCTCAAATGGCCCCAAGACTCCCCCAAGCCCATTCTCAGTTATGTCCAAGGCGACGCCGTTTCACTCACCATAGCCGAGTCTGATGCCGATTTCCACCATCTTTCAAGCCGTAGCAACTTTGTTGAGGCCAAAGAGTACCATTCTCTCGTACCCCAATTGACAACCTCTCACGAAAAGGCCGCAGCCGTGGCGTTCCAAGTCACCATCTTTCCCAACGGCAATGGCTTCTCCATTGGAACATCCATGCACCATGCCATCCTGGACGGCAAGTCTTCAACCATGTTTGTGAAATCATGGGCTCACATTTGCAAACATCTTGGTGATGATCTATCTGGTTCAGCTCTACCAGATCAGCTGAAACCATTTTTTGACAGAAGGGTCGTCCAAGACCAGGCCGGGCTCGAACCAATCTTCTTGAACCAGCTTCAGAATCTGGACGGACCCAACAACAGGAGCTTGATGGTTACCCAGTTTAAATCTCCACCACCAGAAGCGGTTCGTGGCATCTTTGTAATCACACGACCCGAAATAGAAGCAATGAAGCAATGGGTTTCGACCAAAATGGCAGAGATGATCAAGAATGAAAAACAATCTGATCGTCCTCATTTGTCAACATTTTCTGTAACATGTGCTTATACATGGGTTTGCTTACTCAAGGCAGAGGAAAAACAGACCGATAAGCCAGTTATGATGGGCTTCACTCTGGACTGCAGGCCTCGCTTTGACCCTCCGATACCTGCAAACTATTTTGGGAACTGCATAGCAGGCCGTGTAATAGTTGCAGAGAGAAAAGGGCTTCTTGGAGAAGATGGATTGACCGTGGCGGTCAACGAAATCAGTGAAGCTATAAAAAGTGCGGACAATGATGGGATTTTGAAAGGGGCAGAGACTTTGGTTCCAATAGTTTATTCTTCTGTGAGGAGTGAAAAGAGATTTATGGGTGTTGCTGGTTCACCAAGGTTTGGGATTTATGATACAGATTTTGGATGGGGAAGGCCAAACAAGGTGGAGGTGGTTTCGATCGAAGTGACAGGAGCCATGTCCCTGGCAGAGTCTAGGGATGGTATTGCTGGAGATGTTGAGGTTGGTTTGGTTTTGGAAAAACATCATATGCAAGCTTTTGCTTCTGTGTTTGCTAAAGGGCTTCAAGACCTTTGAATCCACGCATGAAATTGGTGTTAATTTGTTGCAGAGTTTTAATGTTTTCGCTTTGTTTTGGGGGAGATGAATAATTTGATCGATGTTCATTTTTTTTGTTCTTCTGGTTATGTTCGTTTGCAATCGTCCTCTGCTTCTCTCATTTTGTTAGGCCAAATTACAAGAATCATTTGTGCATATTAAAGAGTCTTAAAACAACTGCTTCTCATTTATTTTTTATATACAAATAATAATTTAAATTATTAGAAATTAATCTAATTTATGGAAAGAGAACTCGAACTCGGGTCCAACTCAATTCAGTAGACCGGGGGGGAACCATGATTAGAGAGGGAGGAGGCTATGGGACCATCTAAAATGACTGCACCCTTTCTTTTTTGAGGTGGGGTTCGAACCCCAGACGTCTGCCCAAACATCGCACTATGACTGCACTCTTGATTTGACTAAAGCTGCACGGCTGCAATAACAAGAGCCCTACTCGGATTCACTTGTCTCCATATCCAATTCACAATTAACAAAGGACTAGTTGACAACCCATTATGTGGGACGCATTCATAAAACTACTTTGACAACTCATTATGCCAACTTTTATTACAAACCGACGTCGCACCATTTGCCCATAATGTTCAAGTTTATTATTTTTAACTAAAGAAGTTGTGAGTAAGAGTAACTCAATTTTGTGTCTCCACGTGAAGGCCTTTGATATGTTAATATTTATATATATAATTAATGATATTTCTCTTAAATTTGTGTGATTAGAATGGTTAAGTGCACTACAATTCATTGTTTTTACTTTTAGGTAATTAAATTACGAAAAATGAGAAGAATCAAATAATAGAGGTTGTTTGACAATTATCAATCAGGTAGTCAGTTTTCGCAAATTAGAATGACAATAATTCATGTTTGCCAATTGCTAAACGTAACGTGGTTGTGCTGTAGCAAAATAAGGAAATTTTGTGTGAGCTTGGTGACATGAGGCATGGGATGAGTTGAAGATGCAAGTGATGTGTAGGGAAAGTGGCTTTGGGAGTTTTAATTAATTTTTTTTTAAAGGACTTGTAGTCCAGGTAGGATTAGAATTCCTTTCCCTTTTTGAACTTGCTCACTGTGAGTTACATAAGAGTGCTTTGCTGTTTTTTTTTGGGGGGAGGAGGGAAGATAAAGAAGAGGACGGCAAGAGAAGGGGAAGATAAATTAGAGGTTTTCTAAACTTATGCTATTTTTTATCGTGATTTCAAATATGATTATGAGGAAAAAAAAATATTTGTTAGGGTTAGTTAATATTAATTTCAAGTTTATTTTTTTATTAATTTTTTAAGTATCTTTTGCTGCACTTAATGTTTAATTTGGTTTGGATGTTTAGCCACCATCTAAGTTGAATTAGTGGTTAGAGTAGATGCTAAACCTAACTTGAGTTTTGTTTCTTGCAATTGATATCATGAATGACTAATTGTAGATGCCATGCAATTAGGGTTTGTGTGATTGTTACATAATTTTCATAGAGCTTATGTGTTGAATTCATTTAGATGCCAAAGTGGATTACATGTAAAGATACTTTTGATGTAACCAGATGCTAGTTATTGAATAGTTTAGGGAAATTGATCATCAATAAGGGAACTTACTTGGAATTGGTATACGTAATAAGGGATTGGGTAGGATTGGTTACTGTGAAATCAGATGCTCTAGTGTCTCTCTCTTGGTTTTCTTACTCTCGTGTCATGCATTTTTTGTCTTTAATTTGTGCTTTCTTTAATTTTAGTTTTTCAATTACAAATTCAAATTAATTTCATCCATTAAATTTTCTCAAATTAAAATTAGTTTCAGTTTAATTGGTAGAAATATTAAAAATTAAATATATCTATGTGGGACAATATATGTACTTAGCTATACTATTTTCTGATTTGTATACTTGTGAGCACTAAAATTTGATTAATTTGATAAACCTGAATTTCACAACATCGCCCTCATTGTTGGAATATGGTGTCACCCATATATGGTCATTCAATGGTTTAGCTTCTGGTCATGGGCGGCTTTGGGGTGTGCAAGATCGGCCCTTGCATGTGGCCCCAATTTTAAGAAGGCTCCCAATTTTTTTTTAGTAAATTTAGGTTTTAGCCACAAAAAAAATTTCACTTTTGGAAAAAGCTAAAATTTTTCTGAAAAATACAGAAAAATCCCTCAACTTTCAAACAAAAGACATGCAAATGTAAAGGATTCCTTAGAAAATCCAAAAATAAATAAGGGCATTTTTGTCCATTTTAGTTTCTTTTAAAAATATTTCTCTCTCCTTTGGCCTTTTCCAAAATATCCTTATTTTTTTTTCCTTGTTTCAACATATATATATATATATTATGTGTCATATATTGACTCTAACATAATATATTAATACATTAAAATTTCATATAATATGAGCTCTTGATCAATATTAAACCCCGTCATAGGGTTTTGATTTTATGAAACTTGTTGAATTATTTGTTTAATAATCCTTTATAATATTTTAAAAAATATTTATGAGTATTTTTAAATATATATGGTCCAATTCCTTTTATAGTTTTTTTGTTGAAGACTTCATTTTAGGAGATCTTATTACTCATTTTGTTTGTCCCTAAAATCTCTGAGTCTCCTTTTGGTGCAAAACATTTCGATTTGAGTATAATAATTTCTCTGGATGTAGTGGACGACTTGAAACTCCAAAAAGTAGCCATCGTTACAAATTGATTGCTTGAAAAGTAATGTCAGCTCAGATTGGATGCATTTGTCAATGCCCCAGATATATGGATGCTTTTGCTGCTCTGTTTGCTCAGGGTCTTCTGTGAAACCTTCATATATGGCGTGGCGCACTCATTACAGAATTTCACAAATTTTTTTATATAGTAAATTTAGCTTACATCCTTTAAATTCAACTTATCTTACCTGTAACCCTTCACTTTTTGTTCCTATAAATATTACCCAATTTTTATAAGTAAAAACTCATGACTAGGATCCAACTCATTAAGTTATCTTATTAAACTCAATATCTGATTTATTATAATTTTTTGATTGCCAAAATACCCCTATTTATTTTTCAATGTGTAATGGGGTGATGTTTTCATTTTTGGTTCCCCAATTTATTGTGGTGATTCCCTCTAAAATTTTTGTCTGCAATTAATTATCCGTTTTATTATTAAAATTCATTAATATAGTCAACAATTTGTTGGCCAAAATAATCTTCATTTATTGTACCTACTTTTTTCATGGATAATAATCTACCTATTTTTTTATTATAAATTATTGTGTACCTATTTTTCTGTAATAATCTACCTATTTTTTTATATAAATTATTGTGCACCTATTTTTCTATAATTTAGTTTTTTCATGGATAATAATCTACCTATTATTTTTTTATTACAAATTATTGTGTATCTATGTTTTCTATAAATTATTATGTACCTATTTTTCTGTAATAATCTACCTATTATTTTCAATAAATTATTGTGTATCTATATTTTCTATAAATTATCATGTACTTATTTTTCTGTAAATTTTTTTTGGTAAATAATATACCTATATTTTTATACGTATATATTTATATTTATATTTTTCATAGGTACATTATTGGATATGTAATTTACATATATATATTTTTGGTTTGCAATGGGCGATATGTTAGAGAGAATAGTAACCAAAAGAAATGGGGTGATTGATATGCTATTAATAATTACAATTATGGTAGTTAATAAAATGCTTGAAATAAATTATAAATAAAATATGAAGTTTAGTGGCAATGATGTAAAAACGTAGGAATACTATGACCTCTTATATCATACTGGTCATTTAAATTTGAAATTGGATTTTACATATAGATTTATAAAATGATGGGTATATGTCTAAGAAATAAAAAATGTAGGGACTTATATTGGACAAGTTTTTTTTTTTTTTTGGATGATGGGCTTTTGGAAGGGGCAGAGTTTTGGGTTTCTAAATTCTTGGACTTCTCACTGTTTGAGGCTGGTGATACTCATTTTGGATAACCACAAAACAGAGAGAGATTTCAAGACTGTCCCACAGACACAAATTACAACCAGACACTAGATTGGCCACATTGCTTCTTATCTTTACAACCGTTTGCGGCATGGCCTCTGAAGAATTAAGGAATATTAATCATGTCCAAGTCAAAGTCGGTTTCTACGCGGCACCCACGTCCACACACTTATATCAAACCTTTCATTCAACTTTGCTTCCATCCATTTCGATCAACCAAAAAAAAAATTTGCTTCCGTTATCCATCCCCAATGGCAGAGCTAAACTCAGTCAGAGTGCTTGAGGTTTGCAATGTTGCTCCACAGCCAAGCTCACCTGCTGGCTCAGCCACACCTACTCCTGAGGCCCTTCCTCTAACCTTGTTTGATTTGCCCTGGCTCAGATTTGCACCCGTCCAACGCCTTTTCTTCTATGAAATCTCCAACTCCTTTGAAACCACCACACTCCTTTCAAAACTCAAAGCCTCGCTCTCCGTCACCCTCCAACGCTTCCGGCCTCTAGCAGGAAACATCACTTGGCCCCAACACTCCCCCAAACCCGTTCTCAATTATGTCCAAGGGGACGCCGTTTCGCTCACCATTGCCGAGTCTCATGCTGATTTCCACCATCTTTCAAGTCGTAGCAACTTTGTTGAGGCCAAAGAGTACCATCCTCTCGTACCCCAATTGCCAATATCTCACGAAAAGGCCGCAGCCATGGCGTTCCAAGTCACCGTCTTCCCCAACGGCAACGGCTTCTCCATTGGAACATCCATGCACCATGCCATCCTAGACGGCAAGTCTTCAACCATGTTTGTGAAATCATGGGCTCACATTTGCAAACATCTTGGTGATGATCCATCTGGTTCAGCTCTACCAGATCAGCTGAAACCATTTTTTGACAGAAGAGTCGTCCAAGACCCGGCCGGGCTCGAACCAATCTTCTTGAACCAGCTTCAGAATCTGGACGGACCCAACAACAGGAGCTTGATGGTTACGCAGTTTAAATCTCCACCACCAGACGCGGTTCGTGGCATCTTTGTAATCACACGACCGGAAATAGAAGCAATGAAGCAATGGGTTTCGACCAAAATGGCAGAGATGATCAAGAATGAAAAACAATCTGATCGTCCTCATTTGTCAACATTTTCTGTAACATGTGCTTATACATGGGTTTGCTTACTCAAGGCAGAGGAAAAACAGACCGATAAGCCAGATATGATGGGCTTCACTCTGGACTGCAGGCCTCGCTTCGACCCTCCGATACCTGCAAACTATTTTGGGAACTGCATAGCCGGCCGTGTAATAGTTGCAGAGAGAAAAGGGCTTCTTGGAGAAGATGGGTTGACCGTGGTGGTCAACGAAATCAGTGAAGCTATAAAAAGCGCGGATGGTGATGGGATTTTGAAAGGGGCAGAGACTTTGCTTCCAATACTTTATTCTGCTGTGAGGAGTGAAAAGAGATCTATGGGTGTTGCTGGTTCACCAAGGTTTGGTATTTATGATACAGATTTTGGATGGGGAAGGCCAAGCAAGGTGGAGGTGGTTTCAATCGAAGAGACAGGAGCCATGTCCCTGGCAGAGTCTAGGGATGGTATTGCTGGAGATGTTGAGGTTGGTTTGGTTTTGGAAAAACATCATATGCAAGCTTTTGCTTCTCTGTTTGCTAAAGGGCTTCAAGACCTTTGAATCCACGCATGAAATTGGTGTTAATTTGTTGCAGAGTTCTAATGTTTTCGCGTTGTTTTTGGGGGATGAATAATTTGATCAATGTTCATTTTTTTTTCTGTTTCTCTCATTAGAACAACTGTTTCTCATTTTTTATTTCTTGGGTTTGTTCAATATAGGTCCCTACATTTTCTATTTCTTAGGCATATACCCATCATTCTATAAATCTATATGTAAAACCCAATTTCAAATTTAAATGACCAGTAGGATATAAGAGGTCATAGTATTCCTACGTTTTTACATCATTGCCACTAAACTTCATATTTTATTTATAATTTATTTCAAGCATTTTATTAACTACCATAATTGTAATTATTAATAGCATATCAATCACCCCATTTCTTTTGGTTACTATTCTCTCTAACATATCGCCCATTGCAAACCAAAAATATATATATGTAAATTACATATCCAATAATGTACCTATGAAAAATATAAATATAAATATATACGTATAAAAATATAGGTATATTATTTACCAAAAAAAATTTACAGAAAAATAAGTACATGATAATTTATAGAAAATATAGATACACAATAATTTATTGAAAATAATAGGTAGATTATTACAGAAAATAGGTACATAATAATTTATAGAAAACATAGATACACAATAATTTGTAATAAAAAAATAATAGGTAGATTATTATCCATGAAAAAACTAAATTATAGAAAAATAGGTGCACAATAATTTATATAAAAAAATAGGTAGATTATTACAGAAAAATAGGTACACAATAATTTATAATAAAAAAATAGGTAGATTATTATCCATGAAAAAAGTAGGTACAATAAATGAAGATTATTTTGGCCAACAAATTATTGACTATATTAATGAATTTTAATAATAAAACGGATAATTAATTGCCAACAAAAAGTGAAGGGTTACAGGTAAGCCAAATTTACTATTATTTCTTTGATACAGACAATAGTATAAAATAAATGATGAATTAATTTCAAGTTTTCCCTTTTTTTTAAAGTATCTTTTGATGCACTTAATGTTTAAATTGGTTTGGATGTTTGGTCACCATCTAAGTTGAATTAGTGGTTAGAGTAGATGCTAGACCTAACTTGAGTTTTGTTTCTTGCAATTGATATCATGAATGACTAATTGTAGATGCCATGCAATTAGGGTTTGTGTGATTGTTACATAATTTTCATAGAGCTTATGTGTTGAATTCATCTAGATGCCAAAGAGGATTCCATATAAAGATACTTTTGATGTAGCCATATGCTAGTTATTGAATAGTTTAAGGAAATTACTTGGAATTGGTATACGTACTAAGGGATTGGGTAGGATTGATTACTATGAAATCAGATGCTCTAGTGTCTTTCTCTCTTGGTTTTCTTACTCTCTTGTGTCGTGCGTTTTCTGTCTTTAATTTTTGCTTTCTTTAATTTAAGTTTTTCAATTACAAATTCAAATTAATTTCATCCATTAAATTTTATCAATTTAAAATTAGTTTCAATTTAATTGATAGGAATATTAAATTAAATAAATCTATGTGGGACAATATATGTGCCTTTTTTTTTCTTTTTTTCTTTTTCCCGGAGGACAATATATGTACTTAGCTATACTATTTTCTGATTTGTATACTTGCGAGAACTAAAATTTGATTAATTTAATAAAGCTGAATTTCGCAACATAGCCTCATTGCTGGAATATGGTGTCACCCATATATGGTCATTCAATGTTTTAGCTTCTGGTCATGGGCGGCTTTGGGGTGTGCAAGATCGGCCCTTGCATAGGCCCCAATTTTAAGAAGGCCCCCAATTTTTTTTTCCTTGTTTCAACATATATATATATGGAGAGAGAGAGAGAGAGAGAGAGAGAGAGAGAGTCTTTCTC
The DNA here is from genome assembly GCF_029339155.1 of Prunus mume. NCBI lineage: Eukaryota > Viridiplantae > Streptophyta > Magnoliopsida > Rosales > Rosaceae > Prunus > Prunus mume. Next base: position 20,012,845 of record NC_142701.1, on the reverse strand, counting down.
TAATGAGGACGTCCGCATGCTTTGAAAATCCAGTCGTCCCTTTCACAGCTTATTTTTTTAGGTGGATTGAATTCCTGAAATTTCAAGTAGTCTACAATTTGCCAATATAAATAATTTATATAAAAGCAATCATGGGTTTGGGAACGTGCAGATGCAAAAGAAGAAAGCACATAAAGCACATGTGGGAAAGTGGAATTGCAGAAGAAGAAAACACTCCAATTGGTTCCATATAATATGAGCTCTTGATCAATATTAAACCCCGTCATAGGGTTTTGATTTTATGAAACTTGTTGAATTATTTTCTTAATAATCCTTTATAATATTTATGAGTATTTTTAAATTTGCAATAAATATATATGGTCCAATTCCTTTTATAGGTTTTTTTGTTGAAGACTTCATTTTAGGAGATCTTATTACTCATTTTGTAGGTCCATAAAATCTCTGTGTCGCCTTTTGGTGTAAAACGTTTTGATTTGAGTATAATAATTTCTATTTTTTAATTGAAAAAGAAAAGAAAAGAAGAGGATATGATGACATCAATCAGAACTAAAAAGTTTGAAAGAGATAAATATGGGAACTTGACTTCTCATCTTGAAAAGGAAAAGAACTTTGATAAGTTCATAAATATACTCATTTATGTACTCTTTTTACTTAGGTTTTGTGGGAGAATTAAATTTAAAAGGGGCTTATTACTTTACTTTTCTAATTTTCAGCTTTTCTGCGTTCTTAGAAGGTTTTTAAGGGAAAATCAACTTTTCGGAGGAATTTTAGCACGAGGCCAATTGGAGATGAAAGCTAACATCTTGAAGTTCAATCTGTGATTTTTGTAGAATTTTCTACCAAGCCAATTGGTACAGTATTACAAGTAAAGTTAGCCCACGTGCAGACAGGACAGTTTCGTACATGTTAAGTGAACATGAAAAAACGGAAGCCTTCTCGAATTTTTCAAGTTACGTCTATATATGGTTGGAAAGATAAGACATTTATCTTTCTAAAATATATTTTTAATGATTTTTCTAGAAGGCTGAAGATCCCCAAATCGTGTGACAATTAGGCTAAGCTGTATTTCCCTATGGAGTTAGGAATTGTGATTTTTACTTTCCTATTTGGATTCCTTGTTTACCAAGACTTCTTGGACGACTTTTCAGTCAATCTTAGGGTTTAGAACTCTGATATAAGTGATATAAAAGGCCAGCCAAGGCCCCCATACAAAGGATTCACGTCCTAAGGAGATCAATCGTGTAAGAGGAGAAAACTGCCAACGAGTTCTTTTTTTTCCTTCCTTCTTTTACTTTTCAGTTCTTATGTATTTATTTTTGAGACCATCCAAGAACATGAGTAGCTAATTTCTTGTTAGTTAGGGCTTAATCTTGAAGCCCTAAACATGATTTCAATTCTATAAACAAGTTTGAATGGATTTTCAGTTTCTACAAGCGTGATGATTTCGGTTTCTCTATGTTATGTGAATTCTGATATTTTGTTTCTTTGAGTAGCTAACTTTGAAGCATGTATTGGAATTAAATTGTTGGAGAACGTAGGTCAATTGCCATATTGAATGTGTTCTTGTTTCTAACGAATAATTGGGTTAAGAACTAATTATGAGAAATTGATTCTTGAATTCCTAATAACAAATGTCATGTTTTAGGGTTTTTGTGACACTCATATTCTCTTTGATCTTAATGAATTCTTGATTGTTAATTTGAGTAAATGTCACACTAGATTTCAATTAAGAATACATGTATTGATGTAAATGCCATACACTTTACATACACTTAAGAGAGAATCATACAACTCAAGTCAAATGTCATGATCTTGTTCTGAGTGTCGTCATCATATACTTGCTAGAAATTGATTATCTATTGTTGTTTATGGATTGATTGATTGTTTGGAGGTGGATAGTGAGTCCTAACTATTGTTCTTGACTAATTTTAAACAAATTTCTCTTAAACTCTAATTTAAATTCTGTTTTGTTTTGTTTTCCTTGTTTTGTTTTATTTACAAAATCAAATCAAAACACTACTTGTTATTGGTGTGTGTGTGGAAGTACTTGTGTTTTAATTTTCATTGCGTGACATTGATAAACATCTCTTTAGATCACAATCTCTGTGGGATCAACCCTTGCTTGCTTACTATACTATCATTTGATTTGTGCACTTGCAAGGTTTTAATATTGTTGTTAAAAATTACTAACAAACTTGCATACACGAAGTGTATTTTTTTATTTTTTATTTAGTCAACTTGAATTTCATTAGATAAAGAAATTATGGCAGAAAGTCCAATGAAAAAGGATCAAAAACACAATCCCTTTGCAAGGAGCCTATAATAGACAAGATCCAACAAAAAAACAAAAAATAAAAGCTCCTATAAAGAGTGCTATAATAGATCTCGAGCCTCAGCATCCGTGTATTTACACGCATTTAAAAGAATATCTAATGGTTAATATTCTTTTATGCGTGTAAATGCATGAATGTTCCTTGCAAATGCGTGTAAATGCATGAATGCTAAAAGAAGAGGCTCGGGATCTGACCTATGGATAAAACATACATGGTATCAAAGCGGGTTGATTGATTGGGCCTGAATTGGGCCTTTACCCTTACCTAATATATGGTGTTCACATGTTGGACTTAAATGTTTACTCTACCCTTACCCAATACGCGGTGTTCATGTGTTGAGTTTGAATAAGTGACTTCGATGTGGACTTGACTCCACGTGTGACCCATTATGTGATGGTCCCACATGAGGCATGTTGAAGAATATAAGTCCCACATCGAAAACTTGACTAAATAAAATAAAATATATAATAAATGGTTCCACCACTAATATCTCTGAGGTCTTTTGTGTTAAAACCCCACACTTATTGGGCTTTATAGGTGGTTAAGTTTGGGACAATATTAGTGTTGTTAATAGTGGGTCGTTGACCTATCTCTCTGAAATTTAAGAAACGCAAGTGTTTGCTGTAAATAAGAGGGAGGCTCAATAAATTTTAAAAGAAAATTAATCTACTAATATTGAAGCTTTATGTATACTCATGAGCTTTGACTTTTTATTGATTAAACGGGTCATGGCTTGAGATAATTGTTTGCAGTATTGAAGAAATGGGGGTGAACGTGAACCCGGAAGAAAAGAAAGCTTTGGATAATGGGCTTTTGAATGGGGCATGAAAGGTTTTGATTTAACACGAGCTATAAACTATTTAGCAGACGACACGGGAGTAATTTTCAGTGGAGGAGTTGTAACTTGTAATGTGGCCTCACATCACAGCTCTCTAATGCTATTTAAACAAAAAGTAATCTTCGTCCAAAAAATATAAAAATCAAAAACAAAAAGTAATCTAATTCTAAATATATAATGTTCTCAAGCTTCTAACTTCCATCTCTATTTGGCAATGGCAGACCCAACAAGCTTAGTTAAAGTAGTTGAAGTTTGCAAGGTGGCTCTTCCTCCTCCACCCTCACCTAGGTCATTCGCATCCCCAAGTTCCTTTCCTCTTACCGTCTTCGACATCCGTTGGTTAAGGTTTGCGCCGGTCCAGTGCATTTATTTCTACGAAATGCCTACTTCCTCTGCAACACAACTCTTCTTTGATACTGTACTGGCCCCAAAACTCAAAACCTCACTCTTTAACACCCTCCAAGACTATCTACCTCTAGCAGGACACCTGACTTGGCCTCAAAACTCCCAAAAACCCGTTCTTAGCTATGTCCAAGGCGACACCTTTTCGCTCACAATAGCAGAGTCTGGTGTTGACTTCTACCAGCTTTCAGGTGATGGCTTTATTGAAGCCACAGAGTACCATCCTCTTGTACCCTAGTTGGAACCGTCTCATGAACAAGCTGCAGTGATGGCATTGTAGATCACTGTCTTTCCCAACTGTGGCCTTTCGATTGGGACCTCCATGCACCGCGCAATCCTATATGGCAAGACTTCAACGTTGTTTTGGGCTCACATTTGCAAACATGGTGATCAATCTAATTCAGTGCTACTTGATCATTTGAAACAATTTTATGATATAAGAGTTATTTAGGATCCAGCTGAGTTGAGAGCAATCTACTTGAACCTGTATCGAACTAAGGACGGTCCCAACAATAGAAGCTTAATGTTTTGGGAGAGGAAAGCCCCACCAGGCTCCATCAGAGGCACCTTTCAAATCACAGCAGCAGATATTGAAACACTGAGGCAATTGTTGAAGGCTAAATTGGCAGAGCAGAAACAACAAGATATTCGTTTAGTTCATGTGCCTACACATGGGTTTGCATAGAATTGGGTTTTGGATGGGGCAGAGAATTGGGTTTCAAGAGTGTTCGCTGTGAGCAGTGAGAAAATGCTTGTGCTTGCCGGTTCACATCGGTTTGGGGTTTATGAGTCTGATTTTGGACGGGGAAGACCAAAGAAGGTTGAGATTGTTTCCATAGATAGAGCCAGAGCTATCTCCTTTTCAGATCCCCAAACTGATGCTGGGGTTGTTGATGTTGGTTTGGTCTTAGACAAACATAACATGCAGGTTTCTGCTTCTCTATTTGCTAAAGGTCTTCAAAACCCTTGACGCTTGAAGCCTTCTCACTGTACTAGTATACTTGGTTTCAACAGCATTTTCTTTTTCCACTTTATATTTTGGGGAATAATAATGTCTGAGTTCATTGATCCATAGGAAACTAAACCTTGTATGCTCTAAATAATTTACTTTGTGAACATGTTCTTCCATGGACCATGTAACTCTGTTTTTTTTTTTTCTCCTCTGTGCTGCATCTAGTATTTGAATCACAATTATCTAGTTTGTTTTCATGGATTCTGTTGTTAAATGCTGGCATGCCAGATTAAAGACACAAGATTTGGTGATCCAACTAAAGACATTTTGTTACCGCAAGGTGTTGACTTGGGAGGCTATTGTGCCACATTTTGCTAATTATGAGGTTAATAATCCAACTAAAGACATTTGATGTTTAATTATTATTGATGCTGGCAAAATGGGTGATCACTATACCCAACTTAGACGTGTGATGTCTTCGGTCTTGTGGGACCTAGTGGTGTGTACCAGTCGAAGCACACAGTGAGTAATGAATTGGAATTTCATAAGACTGCAGCACAGCCTATGACATCCTTTTTTGTAAATTTTTAGAATCTTTTTTTGTTAGACCTGCATTGGGAGAAATTCTCTCTGAAATTCATAACAGCGACATCTGTTCAAACTTATCCGGCGCAGCATAAATTAAATGACATGAGAAATTATAGAATACTTAACCACTTGGCCGTTTAAAATAAGAATTAAGGAGCATTCATTAGGTCTGTTCATCAATTATATTAAACCCTTCATTCAACTTTGCTTCCATGATCCATCCCCAATGGCAGACCTAAACTCAGTCAGAGTGGTTGAGGTTTGCAAGGTTGCTCCACAGCCAAGCTCACCAGAAGATCACTCAGCCACACCTGACGCCCTTCCTCTAACCTTGTTTGATATACTCTGGCTCAGATTTGCACCCGTCCAACGCCTTTTCTTCTATCAAATCTCAAACTCCTTCGAAACCACCACACTCGTTTCAAAACTCAAAGCCTCGCTCTCCATCGCCCTCCAACACTTCCGACCTCTAGCAGGAAACATCACTTGGCCCCAGCACTTCCCCAAACCAGTTCTCACTTATGTCCAAGGGGACGCCGTTTCGCTCTCCATTGCTGAGTCTCATGCTGATTTCCATCATCTTTCAAGTCGTAGCAACTTTGTTGAGGCCAAAGAGTACCATCCTCTCGTACCCCAATTGCCAATATCTCACGAAAAGGCCGCAGCCGTGGCGTTCCAAGTCACCGTCTTCCCCAACGGCAACGGCTTCTCCATTGGAACATCCATGCACCATGCCATCCTAGACGGCAAGTCTTCAACCATGTTTGTGAAATCATGGGCTCACATTTGCAAACATCTTGGTGATGATCCATCTGGTTCAGCTCTACCAGATCAGCTGAAACCATTTTTTGACAGAAGGGTGGTCCAAGACCCGGCCGGGCTCGAACCAATCTTCTTGAACCAACTTCAGAATCTGGACGGACCCAACAACAGGAGCTTGATGGTTACCCAGTTTAAATCTCCACCATCAGACGCTGTTCGCGGCATCTTTGTAATCACACGACCCGAAATAGAAGCAATGAAGCAATGGGTTTCGACCAAAATGGCAGAGACGATCAAGAATGAAAAACAGTCTGATCGTCCTCATTTGTCAACATTTTCTATAACATATGCTTACACATGTGTTTGCTTAGCCAAGGCAGAGGAAAAGCAGAGCGATAAGCCAGTTTTGATGGCCTTCACTCTGGACTGCAGGTCTCGCCTTGACCCTCCCCTACCTGCAAACTACTTTGGGAACTGCATAGCGGGCCGTTCAGTAGTTGCAGATAGAAAAGGGCTTCTAGGAGAAGATGGGTTGACCGTGGCGGTCAACGAGATCAGTGAAGCTATAAAAAGTGTGGACAGCGATGGGATTTTGAATGGGGCAGAGACTTGGGTTCAAATACTTTACCCTGCTGTGAGCAGTGAAGAGAGATTTATGGGTGTTGCTGGTTCACCAAGGTTTGGGATTTATGATACAGATTTTGGATGGGGAAGGCCAAGCAAGGTTGAGGTGGTTTCGATCGAAGAGACAGGAGCCATGTCCCTGGCAGAGTCTAGGGATGGTATTGCTGGAGATGTTGAGGTTGGTTTGGTTTTGGAAAAACATCATATGCAAGCTTTTGCTTCTGTGTTTGCTGAAGGGCTTCAAGACCTTTGAATCCACGCATGAAATTGGTGTTAATTTGTTGCAGAGTTTTAATGTTTTCGCTTTGTTTTTGGGGGATGAATAATTTGACCAATGTTATTATTATTATTATTATTTTTTGTTGTTGTTATTTTGGTATGTTTGTTTGCAATGGTCCTCTGTTTCTCTCATTTACAAAAGGAAGAGCCAAGTTTTATTACAAACAAATGTCGCAAGCATTGTTCAGGTTTTTATTATTTTGAACAGAAGAAGTGATTCTCATGCCTTGTGATAATTGTTTGTAGTATTGAAGAGATGGAGGAGAAACCGGAACGAAAGGAAGAGAGAGAAGATGGGCTGCCATGAAAACTTTGGATAACACTTGAGATTCAAGTAGCAACCAACTATAAATAATTAACTATTTAGCAGATGAGGACGGGAATCATTTTCAGTGGAGGAGTTGGTAGCATGTCGCGTGCGTGACCGCTCTGTATTGCTATTTAAACAATCTTGATTTAAATACGAAGTCGCTTTCGGCAGCTTTACTTTATATTTGGTTGATTGCCAGATAAAGTGCAAGGGAAATTGGCACCGCCACGTGGGGTACAAAGGCTAGCAAAGATGGCTGGTCTTCTGACTTGTTCGGATGCCTCCACCCGTTGTCTATTTTTTTAACACAAAAGAATTTAGACCACTATTGATTGATAGTTAACCATGCTCGGAGGATGATTCTTTTGCACTAAAACAGTTAAACTTGTCCAATGGCGGAAGCTGGACATGTGATGTTTACATAGCCATTGTCAATGACCAATGAGAGTAGGGAAATTACCTCCTTTTACTTTTTTGAGGTTCTTTAATTTAGGTCCAAGATGATTAGCTGATATTGGATTTATAGTCCACGCGTTTTTAGTTTTAAATGTAGGTCTTTTGACTTTATTTACTTTTTTTATTGTGTCAATTTTACCCTTTGAGGTAAATAAGAAAAACATATTTAAAATCTAAATTTAATGCATAATTTCCTTGTAATTGAATTTTGAATTCTTTCCTTAATAATATTTACCTAATATATTCCATTTAATCAATAAATGTAAGACCCACGTATCATACCTATGCGATGGACAATAGGACAATATATCTATACCATGAGATAACATATCTACATCATAGGCTGAACAAACCACAAAACATCTTACCTATAAGTAAGGTGGAAAAATAAACAAGCAAAATATTAAATGAGGTTTTCTATTTAAACATGACTTCTTTGTTCACCCCAATACTTAAATCATTAATTTTGTAAGTTTTATTATTATGTAAAAAGACAGAAAAGGTCATCCAACTTAATAATTAACCCTAGTACATCTATACACACACCCCACAGACCCCACCACTATTCATATTAAATTTTAGAAACCTCCTTCCAACTCTCTCTCTCTCTCTCTCTCTCTCTCAAGTTCTCAACTCAACAATACCCAAGTGTTAGAATTCCAGTTACAATTCTTGGAGAGAGGTAAAACTGTTCTCTTTCTCTAGAAAGTATTAAATTTCAGATTTGGGGTTTCATTTGTTTGTGTTTTTTTTTGTTGGGAACAAAGAAAATTGTGGGGTTTGAATAGAAAATATCTTTTAGTTCTTATTTTTTCAGTTTGGGGTGTATTTAAGGGTAGTTTGGGAAGATAGTGGGGTTTTCTTAGAAATTGTAAAAATTTAAACTAAAAATTGGGGTGAACTTAGAACATGGGGTGAACTAAGAGAACTGTGGGGTTTAAATAGAAAATCTCTATTAAATTACCTATAACTTAGGTGCATAAAAACATAAGTCGGACAAGATATGCCACCTATATCTCTGGTACATAAAAAAGATAAGTGGTAAAGCGTATGTTACCTATAACTTAGATTCATAAACAAAATGGCAAAAAAGTGTGGTACCTATATCTCATGTATGTAAAAACACAAGTCAATTAATAACTTTTTTTTTTTTGGTTAAAAGAATATGTTACCTATAATTTAGATATATATATAATATCAGTCCCGATCTCTTGGATCACAGGAGTCCAAGAGATTGTGGTCACTCATCATTAGATATTAATCCAAAAGTTTCTTAAAAGGAATGCAAGAGTGAGTGAACCATTGAATATATCAAAAAAAATGTATAGAAAAGTTGATATAGATCTAAATTTTCATTGAGAAGTTGGGTTTAATCCTCAAATTTGATGACTTTGATACAAGTCCTTTGACTTTTGTGACATATAAGATTACATTCCTTTTTTAATATTTTATGATGTGATATTTATATTTTTAATTTTTTAAAATAATTTTTTGTTCCAATGTTGCTCCTTATGTTTTGAATTGGGTAATAGTAATTTATGTGATAATAATTAGCCATTTATAACGTTTGTCATTGAATAGAAAAGGAAAAAAAAAGAGGCAAACATATCCCAAAAATCACATTGTTACAAACTATTATACTTGTCGACCAAAGCATTTGATTGTGGAACTTTCAGTACGTCTATATACATCACACACAAGAGCAGATCAAAGAGAGGTAGTGATGGATGATGACATTCATTTGCTAAATTTATAATGTAAGACATAAAGGGTTCAACTTGAGAGAGAGAACTTGATCTTCTTGCAGCTAGAAGGATCAATAATGATCCAAAATGACATTTCCCTCTAAAACAACTACCTACGCATTTCTACGGTTTCCAATTGAACCATGCAAGGAAAAACAAGATCAGTTTGCAAACAGAAATCCATGACTACTTCAAATCCCTGACTACTTCAACATGCAAGGAAAAATCAGATCATTTGAAGCATGCAAGGAAAAACCAGATCAGTTTGCAACACACATCGTTTAGTACAGGAGTTATACTTATAGGTAACAATTTTTATTTTTGTTCACCCTATGGTAGAGGTACTCTTGTAGATATATATAGTAGAAATCCTATGGTATAAGTATATTGTTCTATTGCCTATTGCATAGATATATATATATATATATATATGTTTTTTCATATTTTCGACAATGTTTTTTTATAGGTAACATACAATTTTTATTTGTTTATTTTTGTGTCTAATTTATAGGTAGTCTTCTAATTTATGTTCCTAACTTATATGCAGTCTTTTAATTTAGGTTCCTAACTTATAGGTAACATTATTTATCACTTAGTTTTTTCCGTTGCTAATAATAACACTATTTACATGTATGTCCAGTTCATAATTTCATGTGGGTGCTTGTATGTCGATTGGTATAATATGTGGGTCTTTACTTTTCATTGATTAAATTGTATTTTATCCATATATTAGGTAAATATTATCAAGGAAAGAATTCAAAATTTAAATTAAGAAACTCAATCATAATAAAATAATGCATTAAATTTAGATTTTAAACGTGTTTTTCTTATTCACCTCAAAAGGTAAAAATAAAAAACGTGTGAACTAAACACAATAACAGCTAATCATTTGGGAATCATTTTGGACATAGATCTAAGAAACCCATTATATTAAATCCTTCATTCAACTTTGTATGTCGATTGGTATAATATGTGGGTCTTTACTTTTCATTGATTAAATTGTATTTTATCTATATATTAGGTAAATATTATCAAGGAAAGAATTCAAAATTTAAATTAAGAAATTCAATCACAATAAAATAATGCATTAAATTTAGATTTTAAATGTGTTTTTCTTATTTACCTCAAAATGTAAAAATAAAAAACGTGTGGACTAAACACAATAGCAGCTAATTGTTTTGGAATCGTTTTGGACCTAGATTTAAGAAACTCATTATATTAAGGAAGTTTCACTAAAACACCCAAAATGGGAGCTGAAATTATAAAAAAACCCAACACCCAAAACACTTTATAAACACACCCAAAATTCATCATTACACACACTCAAAACTCATTTATAAACACACCCAAAACATATACAATTGTTGACTTTGGGGTTGATTTTGGGTGTGTTTCTATGTTTAAATAGTGTTTGGGTTTTTTTATAAATACATGTCTATGATTGGGTTTATTTATAAATTTGTATTATATTAAACCCTTCATTCAACTTTGTATGTCGAGTGGTATAATATGTGGGTCTTTACTTTTCATTGATTAAATTGTATTTTATCCATATATTAGGTCAATATTATCAAGGAAAGAATTCAAAAGTAAAATTAGGAAATTCAATCACAATAAAATAATGCATTAAATTTAGATTTTAAATGTGTTTTTCTTATTTACCTCAAAAGGTAAAAATAAAAAACGTGTGGATTAAACACAATAATAGCTAATCGTTCTAGACCTAGATCTAAGAAACCCATCATATTAAAGCCTTCATTCAACTTTGCTTCCATGATCCATCCCCAATGTCAGACCTAAACTCAGTCAGAGTGGTTGAGGTTTGCAAGGTTGCTCCACAGCCAAGCTCACCAGAAGATTACTCAGCCACACCTGAAGCCCTTCCTCTAACCTTGTTTGATTTACTCTGGCTCAGATTTTCACCCGTCGAACGCCTTTTCTTCTATCAAATCTCAAACTCTGAAACCACCACACTCTTTTCAAAACTCAAAGCCTCGCTCTCCATCGCCCTCCAACACTTCCGACCTTTAGCAGGAAACATCACTTGGCCCCAACACTCCCCTAAACCAGTTCTCACTTATGTCCAAGGGGACGCCGTTTCGCTCACCATTGCCGAGTCTGATGCTGATTTCCATCATCTTTCAAGTCGTAGCAACTTTGTTGAGGCCAAAGAGTACCATCCTCTCGTACCCCAATTGCCAACATCTCACGAAAAGGCCGCAGCCGTGGCGTTCCAAGTCACCGTCTTCCCCAACGGCAACGGCTTCTCCATTGGAACATCCATGCACCATGCCATCCTAGACGGCAAGTCTTCAACCATGTTTGTGAAATCATGGGCTCACATTTGCAAACATCTTGGTGATGATCCATCTCGTTCAGCTCTACCAGATCAGCTGCAACCATTTTTTGACAGAAGGGTGGTCCAAGACCCGACCGGGCTCGAACCAATCTTCTTGAACCAACTTCAGAATCTGGACGGACCCAACAACAGGAGCTTGATGGTTACCCAGTTTAAATCTCCACCATCAGATGCGGTTCGCAGCATCTTTGTAATCACACGACCGGAAATAGAAGCAATGAAGCAATGGGTTTCGACCAAAATGGCAGAGATGATCAAGAATGAAAAACAATCTGATCGTCATCCTCATTTGTCAACATTTTCTGTAACATGTTCTTATACATGGGTTTGCTTAGCCAAGGCAGTGGAAAAGCAGAGCGATAAGCCAGATTTGATGGCCTTCAGTCTGGACTGCAGGTCTCGGTTTGACCCTCCCCTACCTGCAAACTACTTTGGGAACTGCATAGCGGGCCGTGCAGTAGTTGCAGATAGAAAAGGGCTTCTAGGAGAAGATGGGTTGACCGTGGCGGTCAACGAAATCAGTGAAGCTATAAAAAGTGCGGACAGTGATGGGATTTTGAATGGGGCAGAGACTTGGGTTCCAAAACTTTACACTGCTGTGGGCAGTGAAGAGAGATTTATGGGTGTTGCTGGTTCACCAAGGTTTGGGATTTATGATACAGATTTTGGATGGGGAAGGCCAAGCAAGGTGGAGGTGGTTTCGATCGAAGTGACAGGAGCCATGTCCCTGGCAGAGTCTAGGGATGGTATTGCTGGAGATGTTGAGGTTGGTTTGGTTTTGGAAAAACATCATATGCAAGCTTTTGCTTCTGTGTTTGCTAAAGGGCTTCAAGACCTTTGAATCCACGCATGAAATTGGTGTTAATTTGTTGCAGAGTTTTAATGTTTTCTCGTTGTTTTTGGGGGATGAATAATTTGATCAATGTCCATTTTTCTCTCTCATTTTGTTGGGCCAAATTACAACTACAAAAGGAAAAGCACGAGAACAACTCTCTCATTTTGTTGAGCGAATCCGAGTTGCACGTATTGTTCAGGTTTATTATTTTGAGCAAAAGAAGTTGCGTGCGTGAGGCCATCCCCAATGGTTGGGGCTCTAAAAATGATTTATAGAGCCCCATTTAGAGTTCCGATGGAATCTTTGGGGCTCTAAAGGAATCTCTCTCACAATGGAGAGATCTATATTCATGTCGGGCTCTATATTTTTTTATGATGTAATTTGATTTACTTTAATATTTATTCATGTTATTTTATTTTTTGTGTGTGAACATTTCAACAAAAAAAAAAATCAAAATTTGGACAAGATTTGGAAATCATGGTGATGTCCTTCTCCTGTGCCTTTTACTTTTGTCAGATGTCAGATAATAATAGTGGTAGGCATGGTGATGTCCCCTTCGTTATGGCCTTCTCCTATGCCTTTTACTTTTGTCAGATAATAATAATGGTAGATGGATGTAGGTCTCATTAGTTATGGCTTCATATAAAAAATTTAATCTCTTCAGATTACATCTTACAATAACCATTGAATCAAATAATCTCATATGATTCTCATCCGTATATTTCTTATCTCTTAAACCATCACATCCTCTATAAATGAACAACCATCTTATTTTCATAACACACCACTTCCCAACTCTTGTATTCTCAATATTCATTCTTCTACCACCGCACTAGAATGGCCAACAATGGATATGATAGCTCTTCTAGTGATGAGACAGGTGCCAACATAATGTTTTTGGAACGGGGGTTTCCTGGCATGCTAGGAAGTCTTGACTGTATGCATTAGGAATGGAAAAACTGCCCAATGTCACACCATGGGACATACACGGGCCACTATGGTCGTCCAACCATAATCCTTGAAGCGATTGCTTCTTACGACACATGGATCTGGCACGCCAATTTCAGAATGCCGGGAGCATACAATGACCTTAATATATTATACAAGTCACCACTTTTTGATGACGTCATTCAAGGACAAGCTCCGCAGGTCCAATATTATCTGAATGGGAAACAATACAAGTAAGGTTACTATTTTGCATATGGAATATATCCAAAGTGGAACACAACATTCCAATAGTGGTCAAGGAGGAATGCTTTCTTAGTCATCTCATAAAAAAGTCATTTTGCATCAATAATCTACACATATTATAAGCAATAATTTAAATTAGTTGACAAAATATTAAGTTGGCAAAATAAAATTAAAAATTAAAAAAACTCACATTGTCATTTTCATTTTGGCCACTTTTGTTCAACCTTGCCACTTGGGTAAGACACTCGGAGAATTTGTTGCACATTTGGGAGATGTTAGTTTAACGCGATTTCAAGCTCTTTGATGATCTAACTTCTTCGGCATCGGAATGAAATTGTATAAATTGATCTCTTATTCGATTCCACATCGTGCCATTTGATTGACAATTCCTGATAATTGGATCTTCACTAATGATTATCCAAGCTCGGCATAGAGCAATATCATCGATTGAGTAATTTGCACCTTTTTGTTTCGAATTTTCGGCCATTAGTGGAAAAGAGATGAACAAAAAAATTACAAAAAATTAAATAATCTAGTGAGTGAAAAAATTTGACAAATTGAGCAAGAGTGATAAAGATGTTGTGGTGTGTAAAAATTATGAGAGATATGATGGATATTTATAGGGAGAATTGAGTTGTAAATCTATTTCTTTTATATAAAAAAAATAAAAAATAAAAAAAGACACAATGGCTATTTATTGCCGTTGTACAACAATTTGGAATATAGTCGTTGGACAAGAAGTTGCCCGTTTATTGCCGTTGGAATGGAACTGTTGCATTGGGAGTGGAATTTTGGTTCATGCATGTTAACTATTGGAATAGAGCTGTTGAAAACAGCTTTGCAATTTTGGTTCATGCATGCGGCCAACATGCAAATGAACAGCCAAGTTTTTGGCAAGTTGATCATGTACAGTCGCAAGCAAGGGGGAAATGTGGGCTGCAGCTTTTTCATTTAGAGCATCTCCATCCACAAGGGCTAAGTCTAAGGCAAGGGTAAGCAAGGGCTGCCACTATTCACGTGAATAATGTCAGCATTTGCATTTGTAGTTCCACCCATGAGGGCAAAGTCTAGAGCAAGTCTAAGGCAATTACTATTTATTGTACTTTATTTCCTATTTGTTTATACTTTAAACCATTAATTTTGATAAGTTTTTTAGATTATATTTTGGGTTGTCACGTGTCACTATTTATTATAAAATTTTCATTTAAAATTTAAGATAACATTTTTCAAATAAAATTTTCAAATAAAATTTTTGGATAAAATTTTCGGTTACCACGTGTCCATATTTATTATAAAATTCACATCTCACTCATCATACAATTGAAATACCTACTCACTCATCATACAATTGAAATATTCTTGGTCCTCATAGTCCGACACAATGAAATATAAGGACAACTCCATCATTGGTGGAGGCGGTTCCACCGGATCACGACGTGGGGGAGTATTTTTCTTTGGAGAACGTAATAGTGTCATTATTTCGATACGAAACGCACCACTAGAACTGACTGCGGGCATTGTTCACTTGAGGAGCCATGTGTAATGGTTTTTCTCTTTTTGGTTTTGCCTTGACTAATCTATTAAAAAAAAAGAAATTGGAAATGCAAGAAATATATATATATATATATAATGACATTAAATTGAATAAAACGGATTTTTTTTTTTTTTTACCTCGTTGCCAAGATTTTGACCTCTTCGAACGTTTGTCCACGATCCTCCGGCTTCGATGGAAGATGACATTTGTATTTTTGCACAAATGAAATTTTGTAGTACAAAATTTGGTGTGGAAAGTGAAAAATATTGGAAGGAGATGAGTTTTTATGAAGATTTGGTGTAGAAAGTGAATAAAATGGTTAGGTATTTATAAGGAAAAAATACATAATTTTTTGGTATTTTAAAAAAAAAAATTCAGAATTTTTCAGAATTTTTTCGAATTTTTCAAATCGATTGGAAAAAATGATCGAAGCGTCCCTGTCGCGACACGTGGCACTTTACCGTTGGATTCTACCAGCGCACGTCAGCGAGAAATCAAATTTTTACCATTGGCGCGTGTAATTCACGCCAACAAAAAAATCTGTTTATTGTCTTGACGTCGGTTTGACGCGTCACAAAACTCGAGGCTTCACCCAGGCAGAAGTTGCCCTTGGGCTTGCTCGGGCTGGTGGGACCCACCACGAAACCGGGCTGCTTCTCTTGCGCTGGAGCCATCTCGGGCTCGCCAGGGGGCCCTTTCCCCCAGTTTGGGTCCTACGCTGGACCTGCTCTTAGTGGGTCTCACTCAGTTTCAAGGGTTTCAACTAAACTCACACATTTGAGTACTACTCCGGTTGGACTTTAAGTTTTAGAGTTCCAAATTTGTACAATTAAAAATACCTTTTTAAATAAAATTTATATAAATTAGAGCCTTGTGGTGGTTGAGCCCCATTTAAAGCCCCCATTGGGGATGGTCTGAAAGCTCTTTAATGCTATTTAAACAATCTCTCTGTTGACTATTTGACTCCATAATGCACCCCCATGCATAGTTGCTGTCGGCAGCTTTATATACAGTTGATTGGCAGATAAATTGCAACGATTGGATGCCTCCATCCGTTGGCTTCTTTGAACAACAACTCATCCTTTGGCTTTGAAAAGAGTAACAGTCTAGCAAAATAAAAAAATGAGAATTGGGAGAGAAACTAGCAAGAAGTCATTCAGCTAGAGAGAAGAAAATTCTCTAAAATTGTTCATTAGCTTTGTTTTTTGTTTTTCTCTTATTGTGTGTGAGCTTAGGTTATTTGCCTATTGAGGAATGTTAACAACTTTCTCTCTAACATTTTTGTGTGTGGATATTTTTCTTTTTTCTCATGACATATGTCGATTTCCTTACACTTAACAATGTTATTAATGCATCACGCTAGCTACTTTTTGTTTTTCAAATTTACCTTTATTAAATGTATTGACTTTTTTGTTTCCTTCATTTATCTTTCTTTTTTTTGGTAACTATTATACCACCTTGTTAAAAAATTAAATAAGAACAAACGTCAATTTTTTTATTTTAAAATGTATGTTTTTCTTTTCAAAGAGAGAACGTCTGTTTTTTAGAGCAAGTCCACCCTTGCTTCAAAACCAGGCAAAAGGCAGCTCAGGGGAGAAGGAAGCAGCTCCAGCGCGCAAGGGCCAGCCCTGCAAGAGTTGGGTCCCACGAGCCCAAGCAAGCCCACGGGCAAATTCAGCCCGAGCTACTGCCAGGGCAAACTAATGCAATCGACGTCGAACCCAAAAAATGAAAAAAATAGAAAAAAAAGGAAAAAAACCAAAATTTCAGAATTTTTTAAATAAATACCTAGGCATATTCTTTACTTCCCACACCAAAAACTATATACAAATTCATCTCCTCATATCTCATATGAATAGTATTTGCCTTAGACTTGCCCTAGATTTAGCTTTCTCATGGATGGAACAAAATCTGGTGACACTATTCACGTGAATAGTGGCAACCCTTACTTGCCATTGCCTTAGACTTAGTCCTTGTGGGTGGAAGTGCTCTTAAACACAAAAGAATTTAGACCACTATTGATTGATAATTAACCATGCTTGAAGGATGATTATTTTGCACTAAAACAGTCAAACTTGTCTAAAGGCGGAAGCTGCACATGTGATGTTTACATAGCCATTGTCAATGACCAATAGAAACAAAGAGAAAATAGAAGTTTAATTTCTCTAGAGGAAAAAAAAAAGACCTTTTTTTTAAACCAAAAAATACTGACGTATTTATTTATTTAATTTTTTAACAAGGTTGTTGTAAAAAAAATTATAAAAAGACTAGCTTGTTGTAAATTAAAACAAAAAAAGTTAGGGTACGCTGTGGAATACCCCCTAAACTATTTCAATTATCAAACTTAACACCTTAAATTATTTTTTCAACCAATTTAACTTTCATATTATTTTAAATGGTCAATTTAGCCTCAGTCGTTAGTTTTCATCTATTTTCTTTCTAAATGTCACATGTAAAGCATGTGATTTACTGTTTAATTTTTTTTTTTTTTAAGTTTAAAATAATTAAATTGTTAAAACTAAAAAAAAATGAAAAGAAAAAAAAAATAGGGAACGCAATCAACGTTTTCCCCAGCCCCTTCCTCCCAAGACTCTCTGTCTGCAATCCCACATCCACAAGGGTTTTCGAGTGAATGTCAATGGTTCGTCCGTGTAAAGAATTAAGATATGTTTTCACCTTCATCGCCACCTACTTGTTCTTGTTTGGGTCAATGGGGTTTAGGGATTGCATTCACAGTGTTTGGGTATTCGGAGACTGGATGATTTTTATGGGTGATTGGGTTGTTTTTATTTGACCCTGGGTGTTTGCTAAGTGTCCATTGATTTGGTTTGGCTATCAATTTCTTTTGCTGATTTTTATTACCTGCGAACGAGGAAGGGGAGGGAGGCGGTATTAGAATGGACTTTCATGTCTGTGCATCTGTGTTGCATAGAAGGCGTTGTGCACTTGGGGAAGAAGACAACGCCTAATTTGAAGGAAATATGAGAGAGAGAAGAATATGAAGGAAATATGAGAGAGAGAGAGAGAGAGAGAGAGAGAGAGAGAGAGCAGTCAGGGAGAGAAGAAAGAAGAGAGAGAGAGAGAGGAAGAGGACGGAAAAAGAAAAAGAATAAAGAAAGATAAATATCTGTTTTCTCTGTTTTCGCGACTTTTTTTATGAACCTTTAAGCGACAAGACTCACAATCTCTACTTTTCAGGGTTTTATCAAGCTGCAACGACATATGGGACTCGGATTCGCTCGTCTCTGTATCCAATTCTCAATGAATAGAGTAGTTGACGACTTTTTTATTTTATTTTATTCTGGTTCAATTGACTTTCATAGAAACCTCATAAACAGAGGCATAGAAAAACAAAGGGAAAGTAAACACCATAAACTAAACCGAGGTGGAAACAGGGCCACAGAGAACACACTAAGAACTCAGACAAAAAATAAAAAAGTTGGAGGCCAATGCAGGCCGTCAGACACCAACACACCAACTACAGAGGGTGGCGGTCTCTCGACCCAATACTCAAGTTCCACTGCTCGCCATTAGTGCATAGGAGGATTGAAGACAAATCGTATGTACCCACTTTTAAAACTTGAAAATGATATACCAAACCAAGTGTTCACTTTTACCCATGTGGTTTTGTGGCTTCTAAGAGGCTACCTGACTATTGTGTGGTGCGGCCTGATATCAGCCACATTCTTAAAGAGAGAATAAATTCTCTCTTCTTGGTATGCTTCTATGGTGCTGCATATAACAACTTTAGTTTTATCTCTCCTATTGGGTGTATTTGGGTTTGTGGATAGGCTACAAAGTCCAACTAGTATAAATCTCAGTGAATTATCGGTTTGTTTATATTTGTGATTTGTCAAATTTTTCCTCTGCTTGATATAGGTCACATATCTACTACGCCTCCGTACAACACTACTCCATCTGCACTGTCTAGTAGTGTGATAAAAAGGGGCAAAAAGATCAGAATAACTCAAGCTTCTAACTTCCATCTCCAATTGGCAATGGCAAACCCAAGCTCAGTTAAAGTAGTTGAAGTTTGCAAGGTGGCTCCTCCTCCTCCACCATCACCCGGGGCATTCTCTTCCCTGAGCTCCCTTCCCTTTACCTTCTTCGACATCCGTTGGTTAAGGTTTGGGCCGGTCCAGCGCCTTTATTTCTACCAAATGCCTACTTCCTCTGCAACACCACTCTTCTTTGATTCCGTACTTATCCCCAAACTCAAAACCTCACTCTCTAACGCCCTCCAGCACTTTCTACCTCTAGCAGGAAACCTCACTTGGCCTCAAGACTCCCAAAAGCCCGTTCTTAGCTATGTCCAAGGCGACGCCATTTCACTCACGATAGCAGAGTCTAATGCTGACTTCTACCATCTTTCAATTGATGGCTTCGTTGAAGCCACAGAGTACCATCCTCTTGTACCCCAGTTGGGAGCTTCTCACTAACAAGCTGCAGTGGTGGCATTGCAAATCACTGTCTTTCCCAACTGTGGCTTTTCCATTGGAACTTCCATGCACAGCGCAATTCTAGATGGCAAGACTTCAACTTTGTTTGTGAAATCTTGGGCTCACATTTGCAAACATGATGATCAATCTAATTCAGTGCTACCTGATCAGCTGAAACAATTCTATGACAGAAGGGCCATTCAGGATCCAGCTCAGCTCGGAGTACTCTACTCGAACTCCTATCGAAATAAGGACGGTCCCAACAATAGAAGCTTAATGTTTTGGGAGAGGAAACCCCCACCGGGCTCTATCCGAGGCACCTTTGAATTCACAAGAGCAGATATAGAAACACTGAGGCAATTGT
This sequence comes from Prunus mume, assembly GCF_029339155.1. Lineage (NCBI taxonomy): Eukaryota > Viridiplantae > Streptophyta > Magnoliopsida > Rosales > Rosaceae > Prunus > Prunus mume. Next base: position 19,992,834 of record NC_142701.1, on the reverse strand, counting down.
TGAAGGCTAAATTGGCAGAGCAGAAACAACAAGATATTCGTTCAGTTCATGTGTCAACTTTCACTCTAGCATGTGCCTATACATGGGTTTGCATAGTCAAGGCAGAGGAAATAAACAGTGACCAAACAGGTCTGGCTTTTAACGTGGACTGCAGGTCTCACTTGGATCCTCCTGTATCTCCAAACTATTTTGGGAACTGCATAGCGGGACGTACAGCAGTTGCCGAAACAAAAGCCTTGTTTGGAGAAGATGGGTTGGTTGTGGCTGTGAATGCAATCAGTGAAGCTATAAAAAGTTTGGAGAAGGGGGTGTTGGATGGGGCAGAGAATTGAATTTCAAGAATGTTTGCTGTGACTAGCCAGAGAATGCTTACGCTTGCCGGTTCACATCGGTTTGGTGTTTATGAGACTGATTTTGGATGGGGAAGACCAAAGAAGGTTGAGATTGTTTCCATAGATAGAACCAGAGCTATCTCCTTTTCAGATGCCAAGACTGATGCTGGGGTTGTTGATGTTGGGTTGGTCTTAGACAAACATAGCATGCAAGTTTTTGCTTCTCTATTTGCTAAAGGTCTTCAAAATCCTTGAAGCTTGAAGCCTTATCAATATTCTAGTATGCTTGGTTTCAACAGCATTTTCTTTCTCCACTTTATATTTTGGGGAGTAATAACTTCGGAGTTCACTTTGTGAAAATCATATGCAAGCTTTTGCTTCTGTGTTTGCTAAAGGGCTTCAAGACCTTTGAATCCACGCATGAAATTGGTGTTAATTGGTTGCAGAGTTTTAATGTTTTCGCGTTGTTTTTGGGGGATGAATAATTTGATCATTGTTTTTGTTTTTTTTTTTTTCCTCTCATTAGAACAACTGTTTCTCATTTTTTATTTCTTTGATACAGACGATAGTATAAATGAGTGCAAGTCAATTTAGCGAAGAACAAGCTGCAACGACATGTGCAACTCGGATTCGCTCGTCTCCGCATCCAATTCTCAATGAATGAAGGAGTAGTTGACGACCCATTATGCCAAGCTTTATTACAAAGCAATGTCGCACGTATTGTTGAGGTCTATTATTTTGAGCAAAAGAAGTTGTGATTCTCATGCCTTGAGATAATTGTTTCTAGTATTGAAGAAATGGAGGAGAAGCCGGAACAAAAGGAATAGAGAGAAAAGATGGGCTGCCATGAAAACTTTGGATAACACTTGAGATTCAATCAGTTCAGCACCAACTATAAATAATAAACTACTTAGCAGATGAGGACGGGAATCATTTTCAGTGGAGGAGTTGGTAGCATGTGGCGTGCGTGACCGCTCTTTAAGGCTATTTAAACAATCTTGATTTAAATATTCTCTGTTGGAGTATTTGACTCAATAATGCACCCACATGCAAAGTTGCTGTCGGCAGCTTTATATTTGGTTGATTGGCAGATAAATTGCAAGGTAAATTGGCACCATCGCGTTGGGTACAAGGGCTAGCAAAGATGGCTGGTCTTCTGACTCGTTCGGATGCCTCCACCCGTTGGCTTCTTTGAAGAGCCACTTATCCTTTGGCTTTGAAAGGAGTAACAACTCAGCAAAATAAAAATAAAAAAAGGAGAATTAGGAGAGAAAATAGCAAGAAGTCATTCAAATCTTATTGTGTGTGAGCTTAGGTTATTTGCGTCTTGGAAAATACTAGCAACGTTCTTTTTTAATTTTCTTCTTTCTTCTTATGACATGTTCGATTTTCTTACACTTAAAACAATGTCATTAATGCATCACACTAGCTACTTTTTGTTTTTCAAATTTACCCTTATGTATTAGCTTTTTTATTTCCGTCATTTATCTTTTTTTTTTTTTGGTAACTATTATACCACCTTGTTAAAAAATTAATAAGAGCAAACGTCAGTTTTTTACATATAAAAAAGGTATGTTTTTCTTTTCAACTATTTTTTAAACACAAAAGAATTTATACCACCATTGATTGATAGTTAACCATGCTCGAAGGATGATTCTTTTGCACTAAAACAGTTATACTTGTCTAAAGGGCGGAAGCTGGATATGTGATGTTTACATAGCCATTGTCAATGACCAATAGAAACAAAGAGAAATTAGGAGTTTCATTTCTCTAGAGAAAAAAAAAAGACGTTTTCTTTCAACCAAAAGAACTGACGTATTTTATTTATTTAATTTTTTAACAAGGTTGTTGTAAAAAAAAATTATAAAAGACTAGCTTGTTGTAAATTAAAGTAAAAAAAGTTAGGGTAAAGTGTTGAATATCAACTCTGAACTATTTTAACTGTCAAACTTAGCACTCTGAATTATTTTTTAGCCAATTTAGCCCTCATATTATTTTAAATGGTCAATTTAGCTCCTGTCGTTAGTTTTCATCTAATTTTCCGTCTAAATGTCACATTAGGCATGTGATCCATTGTTTAATTAAAATTAATTAATTTTTTTTAAGTTGAAAATTATTAAATTGTTAAAACTACAAAACTTGAAGAAAAAAAAAGAAAAAAAAAGGAAGGCAATCAACGTCTTCCCAGACTCCTTCCTCTTAAGATTCTCTGTCTGCAATCCCACATCCACAAGGGTTTTCTAGTGAATGCCAATGGATGATCCGTGTAAATAAACATATAATCAAAATCAAGATATGTTTTCATCTTCATTGCCACTTACTTGTTCTTGATTTGGTTAATGGGATTTAGGGTTGCATTCACAGTGTTTGGGTATTCGGAGACTGGATGATTTTTATGGGTGATTGGGTTGTTTATTTTACCGTTGGTGTTGGCTAAGTGTCCATTGATTTGGTTTGGCTATCAATTTCTTTTGCTAATTTTGCTACCAAAGCGAGGAAATGGAGAGAGGCGGTGTGAGAATGGATTTTCATATATGTGCAATTGTACTTGTTGCAGGTAAGGCATTGTGCACTTTGGGAAGAAGACAACGCCTTCTTTGAATCGGATTCTTGAAAGAAAGAGAGAGGGAGAGAAGAACAAGAAGGAAATATGAGAGAGAGAGAGAGAGAGAGAGATATATATATATATATATATATATATATAGAATAATGCTACTGTTTGGGCCAAAATTGACACACCATTTCAGTGAAAAGATGGAGGCCCAAAACCAGAAGAGACCAGCCCAAGGCTCATCATAGCAAACAAAGCTAATCTGGGCCTCACGGACCCAATATAAAGAGGGAGCCCAGAAATACCAACAATCCCACGTGGCAACCTCTGGGATAAAAAAGTCAGCAATGGCAACCTCTGGGACAAAGAAAGTCAGCAATGGCGGAAGTCAACAATGGCAACTTCCATAGAAGAAGTGATTGAAGGGTTCATGACATCAAGTTGATTCTAAAGAACTGAAGATTAAATCCCTCTTATATATGTATATTCAGAGATTTTTTCTTCTGTCCTTTCGAGAAGGTAATTCTCCCAAGGAGATAGGCAAGTTACAATCTCGAGAGAGGATAAGCAGGAAAGCAGGAGCTGTCCAGAAAAGGAATCAAACTAACCATCACGGGTAAAATATCACAAGGGGCAGTAGAAATTGGGAAAGAGATTAGGTTCCTTTTCAAGAAAATCAGGGAAGTGATTGCCTATCCGAGAGCTTATCTGCCAAAACTGAAGAAGAAGAGGAAAAGGAAATATCTTTGCCACCTAATAAATAAACACAATCACCCTACTCCAGAGAAGAAACAGTTTACTATAAATACAAGAAGGGGTGAACAGGGTAAAGGACACTCAAAAAACAACCAAAAAATCAATCAAAAACAAAAACTCAAAATGATCACTTGATCTCAAAAAACCTTCAAAACACTGAAGCAACCAAAGCTCATTGAGCCAAGACACCAACACAAACACACAAAAACCTCAACAAATTTCACAATGCAAGTCTCTAGCCCACTGAAGTCCTCGAGAACAGCCACTTCGCCCTTTCAGATTGAAGAAGCGCGATTACGCCCACTCGAAGCTTCACAAAAGCTTAAGGTACATTGAAGCTCTGCCAGAATCAACCTTTGGTATCGATTTATAGTTGAAGCTTAGCAATCGAGTTGTCAACGGTCCGATCCACCCCAGACATTCCCAATCCAGGCCCAAGCATCTCCAGTCCGGCCGGGCATTTCCACCGAGCAGAACCTTCCATCTCGTGAAATGGAGTTCCAATGTATCTTCATCTCTCTAGCATGAATATTTACTGTTATAGTTTTGTAAAAGGCGATTACGCCTAAAAGCATTTAAATTCCATCAACCATTACGGCGAACAACCTCTTTATCTTGAGATAAATTGTTAAAGTCCTCACCAGATCGAGGCAAGAAAAGAACTTACTTGGGAGATATTTCTCACCCAAATTCACAATCGTTTGTTTGCAAAATCGTAACTTAGGGGCGCAAGTTATCCATTCCAAACTAATTCGCTAGAATTTTTATTACTAGCAAGTGGCACGCTCGCACACCAAAGAAAGGCGACTTGTTGACCGGTCTATGGTTCTCAAGGCGGTGAGGAACTTTGCCCTTCCATCACGGAGTAAACGCACAACGGGCAAACAATTTGGCACGCCCAGTGAGACTTCTCAGTATACATTTTCTCATTGAGTTCTTTACCAGTCCATGAATACTGGAAGCTCTAGCCAGAACCCACACCACGACATGGAAATAAACCAAGTGGCCCTCGGGAAGGACTGAATCGAAAGAAAGTGATGCGGCCCATTCAAGACATGGCAAAGACGGGAGCGGGAGGTCCAGGACCGGCTCGGAAGGATGAACTCGATACAGGAATCGTATTACGACAAGAGGTCACAACACAAAGGAGCCAAGATACCTAAATAATATGACGACCATGATGCAATGGCGGTCAACGAGCAATCGGGAAGGATCGGAGGCGCCATTGCGAATTCCCAATCCGATGAGGTGGTCCACAACTAGACCTTCCTATGGTCCCCACGGATTGGCATGGCCATATCAAGAGAATCCTCTCGGTGTCAGGTGGCCGGGATACCGGGAAATCCAGGTGGACACGAAGTGGTTGTTCTGTCCAAGCGTGTGGCCCCGATACGGCCGAAGCTCTGCGCGGGACAAGTCCCGAGAATCGGCCAGAACCTCGGCTTGTTCGCGCAAGCGGCCCCACAAGATCTCCCTATGGAAATTCTGCTGAATAGGCAGGCAATATTACCCTACAGGCCCGAAGGATGGACCCTAATCCATTCCCTCCACTGCTGCAAGAGGAAGGAGAGGCGGATGGGAAACTATCCTTATGCTAATAACGCAGCAGGCGGGGCAAGCGGAGGAACCACCAGGGTGGAAGAGCGGGAGGAGCACAGGGGAAGAAGTTCGCCTAGACCATATAGGCGAGAACCACGATTTGCTCGGCAGCAGATTTGCTCGGTCGAGCAGGGACAAAACCTCTTCCCGTTAATGCTCTAAATGGCGTGGGGGCATTGCAGAGGATGATCGGGAAATGATGGAGCTGAAGCGGGAGGGGAAAGGCCCACCTATAGGAAGCCATATCCACCTTACATCGATCGATACCCTTGTCCCCAGGTTTTAAAGTACCAAACTTCACTTTATTCAACGGAGAGGATCCTCATGCTTCATCGATTGAGCACGTAGGCGATTTTCCACCCAATGCATAGCCATAGAGAGTAACCCACTTTAAAGCTAAGACTTTTTGGGAACTCTCTCTCTGGATAAGCTTTCACTTGGTACACTAACCTGCCAGAAATTCTATTCAGGACTTGGGAGCAAATGGAGAGCGTCTTCCATGACTACTATTACAGGATTCAGCCAGAAGTCACCATCGGTGACCTTGCCGCTCTCAAGCAGTGAAGATGAACCTGCTCAAGACTTTATAAACAGGTTCAGGAAGCTCAAAATGAAGTGCCGAATCCCCATCGAAGAAAGACACTTCATCCAAATGGCTCAGGCTGCCCTAGAAATTTCTTTGAGGAAAAGATTTGATGGGATGTTGTTTGGAGATCTGGCAGAACTGGCGATAAAGCAGCCAAGTACGAGGAATTGCTCGAGAGGAACAGCAGAAGAGAAATTCTTCCAAAGGGCGTATTACAAATCCCCTTCTTCCTCAATACATATGATTGAAGTGGAGTCAGAAGAAGATGCAGAGGAATCGGAGGAGAGAGAGGTTGCAGTTGCGGAAATGACAAAATTAAAGCATCCCATCAGTTGTAAAACCCTTACAAAGCCTCCAAGGGATCAAAAGCCGCCACCATTCACAGGAGGGTTCGTTCCAAACAAACCCATGCAGAACAAAGTATATTCTTTCGATCTGACCAAAGTAGATGCTTTGTTTGATGAAATGTTGCTACAGAAAGCAATAGAGACGCCTCACAAAATGCCCAAACCAGAAGAACTCAAGGGCAGACAGTATTGCAGATGGCACAATTCTTGGAATCATTCTACCAATAGTTGTGTTGTTTTCAGAGATGTTATACAGGAAGGGATAACAGCAGGAAGGCATTTCCAGTCCAGCCCAGAGCAGAACCTTCCATCTCGATGAAACACGTCTGGCGAAGGGTCATTCAAGATCCAGCTCAGCTCGGAGCACTCTACTCAAATTCCTATCGAAATAAGGACGGTCCCAACAATAGAAGCTTAATGTTTTGGGAGAGGAAACCCCCACCGGGCTCTATCCGAGGCACCTTTGAATTCACAAAAGCAGATATAGAAACACTGAGGCAATTGTTAAAGGCTAAATTGGCAGAGCAGAAACAACAAGATATTCTTTCAGTTCATGTGTCAACTTTCACTCTAGCTTGTGCCTATACATGGGTTTGCATAGTCAAGGCAGAGGAAATAAACAGTGACCAAACACGTCTGGCTTTTAACGTGGACTGCAGGTCTCGCTTGGATCCTCCTATATCTCCAAACTATTTTGGGAACTGCATAGCGGGACGTATTTTACACCACTATTAATTGATAGTTAACCACGCTCGAAGGATGATTCTTTTGCACTAAAACAGTTAAACTTGTCTAAAGGCAGAAGCTGGACATGTGATGTTTACATAGCCATTGTCAATGACCAATGGAAGTGGGGAAATCAGCTCCTTTTACTTTTTATTGATTGAACGGGTCATGGCTTGAGATAATTGTTTGTAGTATTGAAGAAATAGGGGTGAACGTGAACCCGGAAGAAAAGAAAGAAAAGATGGGCTGGTTTGAATGGGGCATGAAAGGTTTTGATATAACAAGAGCTATAAACTATTTAGCAAACGACACGGGAGTAATTTTCAGTGGAGGAGTTGTAACTTGTAATGTGGCCTCACATCACTGCTGTCTAATGCTATTTAAACAAAAAGTAATCTTCGTCCAAACAAAAAAAAAAGTAATCTAATTCTAAATATATAATGTTCTCAAACTTCTATTTTCCATCTCTATTTGGCAATAGCAGACCCAACAAGCTTAGTTAAAGTAGTTGAAGTTTGCAAGGTGGCTCTTCCTCCCCCACCCTCACCTAGGTCATTCGCATCCCCAAGTTCCTTTCCTCTTACCTTCTTCGACATCCGTTGGTTAAGGTTTGCTCCGGTCCGGTGCCTTTATTTCTACGAAATGCCTACTTCCTCTGCAACACAACTCTTCTTTGATACTGTACTGGCCCCAAAACTCAAAACCTCACTCTTTAACACCCTCCAACACTATCTACTTCTAGCAGGACACCTGACTTGGCCTCAAAACTCCCAAAAACCCGTTCTTAGCTATGTCCAAGGCGACACCTTTTCGCTCACAATAGCAGAGTCTGGTGTTGACTTCTACCAGCTTTCAGGTGATGGCTTTATTGAAGGCATAGAGTACCATCCTCTTGTACCCTAGTTGGAACCGTCTCATGAACAAGCTGCAGTGATGGCATTGTAGATCACTGTCTTTCCAACTGTGGCCTTTCGATTGTGACCTCCATGCACCACGCAATCCTATATGGCAAGACTTCAACGTTGTTTGCGAAGTCTTGGGCTCACATTTGCAAACATGGTGATCACTCTAATTCAGTGCTACTTGATCATTTGAAACAATTTTATGATGTAAGAGTTATTTAGGATCCAGCTGAGCTGAGAGCAATCTACTCGAACCTGTATCGAAATAAGGACGGTCCCAACAATAGAAGCTTAATGTTTTGGGAGAGGAAAGCCCCACCAGGCTCCATCAGAGGCACCTTTCAAATCACAACAACAGATATAGAAACACTGAGGCAATTGTTGAAGGCTAAATTGGCAGAGTAGAAACAACAAGATATTCGTTTAGTTCATGTGTCAACTTTCACTCTATAGCATGTGCCTATACATGGGTTTGCATAGACAAGGCAGAGGAAATAAACAGCGACCAAACACGTCTTGCTTTTAACATGGACTGCAGGTCTCGCTTGGATCCTCCTGTAAGCTGTAACTCAAAAACTATTTTGGGAACTGCATAGTGGGACATACATCAGTTGCCGAAACAAAAGCCTTGTTTGGAGATGATGGGTTGGTTGTGTGTGGCTGTGAATGCAATTAGTGAAGCTACAAAAAGTTTGGAGAAGGGGGTTTTGGATGGGGCAGAGAATTGGGTTTCAAGAGTGTTAGCTGTGAGCAGTGAGAAAATGCTTGTGCTTGCCGGTTCACATCGGTTTGGGGTTTATGAGTCTGATTTTGGACGGGGAAGACCAAAGAAGGTTGAGATTGTTTCCATAGATAGAGCCAGAGCTATCTCCTTTTCAGATCCCCAAACTGATGCTGGGGTTGTTGATGTTGGTTTGGTCTTAGACAACCATAGCATGCAGGTTTCTGCTTCTCTATTTGCTAAAGGTCTTCAAAACCCTTGACGCTTGAAGCCTTCTCACTATACTAGTATACTTGGTTTCAACAGCATTTTCTTTTTCCACTTTATATTTTGGGGAATAATAATGTCTGAGTTCATTGATCCATAGGAAACCAAACCTTGTATGCTCTAAATAATTAACTTTGTGAACATGTTTTTCCATGGACCATGTAGCTCTGTTTTTTTCTCCTCCTCTGTGCTGCATCTAGTATTTGAATCACAATTATCTAGTTTGTTTTCGTTTGTTTTCATTGATTCTGTTGTTAAATGCTGGCATGCCAGATTAAAGACACAAGATTTGGTGATCCCCCACTTTTTGGAACTTGAAAATGACTACCGCCAAGTGTTGACTTGGGAGGCTACGAGACTGATGTATTGTGCCACATTTTGTTAATTATGAGGTTAATAAATCCAACTAAAGACATTTGATGTTTAATTATTATTGTTAATAGCTCATATTATCTATATGAGCCGAGCCCACCAAAAGACGCCATGTGGCCATGACAGACCAGGTTGCTTGCACACCGACCAGTCAGAATACGATGAACCAGAGATTGGACCAGTGGTTGGGTGCTTACCCGATCACCAGGGTGCTCTATTCCAACCAGAAGTGCATGGATGATCGGCAAGCCTGACCTGACCCTTGCCAAATTGATCACTACCGCCCTTGAGATTGATAGACCTGACAACCAAGAAGGGTCAGTTAATGCACATCCCATCCCCAAGCATGTGTTGCTTTACCTTTCAAATCTCTGAGAAAACAAGTTGGTGATAGAAAGGGAACATTTAATACACCTCCCATCCTTGTTTACCTATCACTTTGCCACCTGACCCTTGTCACAAAGTAGGGTGATCAGAAATAGAGCATTAAATGTGATCCAAACTTAGGGGGATAAAGAAAGAGATTTTCTATTTAAACTCCGCACTTCTCTTTGTTCACCCCAATACTTAAATCATTAAGCTGTATGTTTTATTATTGTGTAAAAAGACAAAAAAATGTCATTCAACTTAATACTTAAACTTAATACATCTATACACACACCCCACACACTCCACCACTCTTTATATTAAGTTTTAGAGAAATACAAAATCCTCTAGCGTAGTAAAAACATGGGTACTTAACCCCAAACCTTAAATCCTAAACCCTTTATTGGAAAGAAAGGTATGCTTTGTGTCTAAATTATTGCAACGATTTTATTAAGAGTTATGTCTTGGAGTTAGTTTATTTTTGTTTCTTTGGAGTTATGCATATGAGGGCTGATTTTTGCAGGTAAATTTGTGTTTTTTCCTTTTTCTGTTTTTTCCCCATCTAAAACCATATTTGGGCTCTCAAGGTTTTGGTGACCTTCTTGCCTGCATAAGAGACAAGAATATTCCACTTCAAAATATTCATTTTATGGTACAAAACATATGCACTTTAAATTTGTAAACAGTAGAAGATTATTGTACCTTCGTGTAAGTAAATAGTAGATGATTACTGTATCTTCGTGTAAGTGAAATTTGCTCTTATCAAGGTAAGTTGCACCTTCTTATCTACAATGCAAATAAATATCTTCTTATTTAATTTCTAATTTAGAAATCTTTATTTAGTCTAGGACCTTCATCTTCTTCTCAAAAAACAAGGGCCTTCTTCATCTTTTCCCCCACTATTTAGTTTAGATATGTGTTTTTTTTCTATAGTTTGTAGTAGGAAGATAGTGGGGTTTAAATAGAAAGACTCTTTTATTTTTTATTTTTTCAACTTGGGGTTTATTTAAGGGTAGTTTGGGAAGATAATGGGGTTTTCTTAGAAATTGTGAAAATTTAAATTAGAAGTTTGGGTGAACTTAGACGATGGGGTAAACAAAGAGAAGTATGAGGTTTAAATAGAAAATCTCTAAAGAAAAGATCTATCCCATAAAATATTTGGGTCTCTCCTTTCTTCCCCCTATAAACATCCCTCACCTATCTCTGGACAAAGATAAATAAATCATCTCATAGTAAAAACCCTACATCCATTTTCTCTCCAGCTGAAGTTAGTTTCTGACTTAACCATCGGAGAGGTTAGATTGGATCGATCAGTCTACCCTTATTCGATATCGCTCAAAGTGTGCAGATCTTCCCTTAGAGATTATCCATACTTAAAAGGTCCAATACGGACCCTAGCCTGCGAATAAGACCAAAGTGATCTATACGAGAAGGATACGCAGTTTACGATTATTGATGCAGAAAAATGGATGATCACTATACCCAACTTAGAAGTGTGATGCCTTCAGTCTTGTGGGACCTAGTGGTGTGTACCAGTCGAAGCACACAGTGAGTAATGAATTGGAATTTTGTATGACTGCAGCACAGCCTATGACATCCTTTTTTGTAAATTTTTAGAATCTTTTTTTGTTAGACTTGCATTGGGAGAAATTATCTCTGAAATTCATAACAGCGACATTTGTTCAAACTTATCGGGCGCAGCATAAATTAAATGACATGAGAAATTATAGAATACTTACCACTCATTTGGTCTGTTCATCAATTATATTAAACCCTTCATTCAACTTTGCTTCCATGATCCATCTCCAATGGCAGACCTAAACTCAGTCAGAGTGGTTGAGGTTTGCAAGGTTGCTCCACAGCCAACCTCACCAGAAGATCACTCAGCCACACCTGACGCCCTTCCTCTAACCTTGTTTGATTTACTCTGGCTCAGATTTGCACCCGTCCAACGCCTTTTCTTCTATCAAATCTCAAACTCCTTTGAAACCACCACATTCGTTTCAAAACTCAAAGCCTCGCTCTCCATCGCCCTCCAACACTTCCGACCTCTAGCAGGAAACGTCACTTGGCCCCAACACTCCCCCAAACCAGTTCTCAGTTATGTCCAAGGGGACGCCGTTTCGCTCACCATTGCCGAGTCTCATGCTGATTTCCACCATCTTTCAAGTCGTAGCAACTTTGTTGAGGCCAAAGAGTACCATCCTCTCGTACCCCAATTGCCAATATCTCACGAAAAGGCCGCAGCCGTGGCGTTCCAAGTCACCGTCTTCCCAAACGGCAACGGCTTCTCCATTGGAACATCCATGCACCATGCCATCCTAGACGGCAAGTCTTCAACCATGTTTGTGAAATCATGGGCTCACATTTGCAAACATCTTGGTGATGATCCATCTGGTTCAGCTCTACTACCAGATCAGCTGAAACCATTTTTTGACAGAAGGGTCGTCCAAGACCCGGCCGGGCTCGAACCAATCTTCTTGAACCAGCTTCAGAATCTGGACGGACCCAACAACAGGAGCTTGATGGTTACCCAGTTTAAATCTCCACCATCAGACGCTGTTCGCGGCATCTTTGTAATCACACGACCCGAAATAGAAGCAATGAAGCAATGGGTTTCGACCAAAATGGCAGAGATGATCAAGAATGAAAAACAATCTGATCGTCCTCATTTGTCAACATTTTCTGTAACATGTGCTTACACATGGGTTTGCTTACTCAAGGCAGAGGAAAAACAGACCGATAAGCCAGTTAGGATGGCCTTCAGTCTGGACTGCAGGCCTCGCTTTGACCCTCCGATACCTGCAAACTATTTTGGGAACTGCATAGCGGGCCGTGCGGTTGTTGCAGATAGAAAAGGGCTTCTAGGAGAAGATGGGTTGACCATGGCGGTCAACAAAATCAGTGAAGCTATAAAAATTGTGAGCAGTGATGGGATTTTGAATGGGGCAGAGACTTGGGTTCCAAAACTTTACACTGCTGTGAGGAGTGAAGAGAGATTTATGGGTGTTGCTGGTTCACCAAGGTTTGGGATTTATGATACAGATTTTGGATGGGGAAGGCCAAGCAAGGTGGAGGTGGTTTCGATCGAAGAGACAGGAGCCATGTCCCTGGCAGAGTCTAGGAATGGTATTGCTGGAGATGTTGAGGTCGGTTTGGTTTTGGAAAAACATCATATGCAAGCTTTTGCTTCTGTGTTTGCTAAAGGGCTTCAAGACCTTTGAATCCACGCATGAAATTGGTGTTAATTTGTTGCAGAGTTTTAATGTTTTCGCTTTGTTTTTGGGGGATGAATAATTTGATCGATGTTCAATTTTTTTGTTCTTTTGGGATGTTTGTTTGCAATGGTCCTCTGTTTCTCTCATTTTGTTGGGCCAAATTACAACTACAAAAGGAAGATCCAAGTTTTATTACAAACCAATGTCGCACGCATTGTTCAGGTTTATTATTTTGAACAAAAGAAGTTGTGATTCTCATGCCTTGAGATAATTGTTTCTGGAATTGAAGAAATGGAGGAGAAGCCGGAACAAAAGGAAGAGAAAGAGCGATGGGCTGCCATTAAAACTTTGGATAACACTTAAGATTCAATTAGCACCGACTATAAATAATAAACTATTTAGCAGATGAGGACGGGAATACTTTTCAGTGGAGGAGTTTGTCAGCATGTGGCCTGCGTGACCGCTCTTTAATGCTATTTAAACAATCTTGCTCTGTTGACGATTTGACTCAATAATGCACCCCCACGCATAGTTGCTTTTGGTTGATTGGCAGATAAATTGCAAGGGAAATTGGCACCGTCGTGTGGGGTACAACGGCTAGCAAAGATGGCTGGTCTTCTGACTTGATTGGATGCCTCCTCCACCCGTTGGATTCTTTGAAGGGCCACTCATTCTTTGACTTTGAAAGGAGTAGCGGCCCAGCAAAATGAAAAAAGGAGAATTGGGAGAGAAAATAGCAAGAAACCAGAAAGAAGAAAATTCTCTGAAATTGTTCATTTGCTTTGTTTTTTTTTTTCTCTCTTATTGTGTGAGCTTAGGTTATTTACGTCTTGGAGAATACTAACAATCTTCTTTTTTGAATTTTCTTCTTTCTTCTCATGACATGTGTCGATTTCCTTACACTTAAAACAATGTCATTAATGCATCATGCTAGCTATTTTTTTATTTTCAAATTTATCCTTATTAAATATATTGGCTTTTTTGTTTCCTTCATTTATCTTTTTTTTTTTGGGTAACTATTATACCACCTTGTTAAAAAATTAAATAAGAACAAACGTCAGTTTTTTATATATAAAAAATGTATGTTTTTCTTTTCAAAGAGAGAACGTCTATTTTTTTGAACACAAAAGAATTTAGATTGATTGATAGTTAACCATGCTCGAAGGATGATTCTTTTGCACTAAAACAGTTAAACTTGTCTAAAGGGCGGAAGCTGGACATGTGATGTTTACATAGCCATTATCAATGACCAATAGAAACAAAGAGAAAATAGGAGTTTCATTTCTCTAGAGAAAAAAAAAAGACGTTTTCTTTCAACCAAAAAACTGACGTATTTAATTTTTTAACAAGGTTGTTGTAAAAAAAATTATAAAAGACTAGCTTGTTGTAAATTAAAATAAAAAAAGTTAGGGTAAAGTGTCAAATACCAACTCTGAACTATTTTAACTGTCGAACTTAGCACTCTGAATTAATTTTTAGCCAATTTAGCCCTCATATTATTTTAAATGGTCAATTTAGCTCCTGTCGTTAGTTTTCATCTAATTTTCCGTCTAAATGTCACATTAGGCATGTGATCCATTGTTTAATTAAAATTCTTTTTTTTTTTAAGTTTAAAGTTATTAAATTGTTAAAACTACAAAACTTGAAGAAAAAAAAAAGAAAGAAAAAGGAAGGCAATCAACGTCTTCCCCAGCTCCTTCCTCTTAAGATTCTCTGTCTGCAATCCCACATCCACAAGGGTTTTCTAGTGAATGCCAATGGATGATCCGTGTAAATAAACATATAATCAAAATCAAGATATGTTTTCATCTTCATTGCCACCTACTTGTTCTTGATTTGGTTAATGGGATTTAGGGTTGCATTCACAGTGTTTGGGTATTCGGAGACTGGATGATTTTTATGGGTGATTGTTGTTTTTATTTTACCGTTGGTGTTGGCTAAGTGTCCATTGATTTGGTTTGGCTATAAATTTCTTTTGCTAATTTTTGCTACCTGCAAACGAGGAAATGGAGAGAGGCGGTGTGAGAATGGATTTTCATATATGTGCAATTGTACTTGTTGCAGATAAGGCATTGTGCACTTTGGGAAGAAGACAACGCCTTCTTTGAATCAGATTCTTGAAAGAAAGAGAGAGGGAGAGAAGAACAAGAAGGAAATATGAGAGAGAGAGAGAGATATATATATATATATATATATATATATTGGAGCAGATGGGGAGAGAAGAAAGAAAAGAGAAAGAGATGAAGAAGACGAAAAGTGAAAAAAGAATAAAGAAAGAGAAAGAGAGAAGAAATCATGATTTTACATTTTCTTTATTATTTTTAGATGTTGTCTTTGTAAAATGACAAATTTACCCTTATAATTAACAGAAAATTGGATGGAAGTCTAAAAACTTAACGACATGTGCTAAATTGACCATTTAAAATAGTTCAAGGTCTAAATCGGCTGAAAAAATAATTTAAGGTGTTAAGTTCGACAATTGAAATAGTGCAAGAGGGTTTTTGGTCGTTTACTCAAAAAGTTAATACATTTAATAAGGGTAAACTTAGAAAAAGATAAGTATCTTCTATAATGCATTAATGACATTGTTTTAAGTGTAAGAAAATTGACACATGTCATGAAGAAAAAGAAAAATATCCAAAAGAGAATGTTAGAAAGAAGATAACATTCCCCTTGGGTCTTTAGAAAATTAAATGATAAATACTACTTATATGTTCTCATTGATTATAGTGAAATATTCCGTTTTCTTTAAACTGCATGTAGCATAGTGGAATATTCTCATCCTAAATATATAATGTTCCCACGCATATCATGAAGCTTTTATTTTATGTCATTTAATTACAAGAAGAAAAGTCATATTAATTGAGGATGCAAGATTTGGTGATCGCACACATTTTGAAATATGAAAATAATTTAAAACTAGGCACTTGGACAAACTCCATATCAACTAGCAGTGACAAAAGAATCACAACAGCCTCAACCTTCTAACTTCCATCTCCGATTGGCAATGGCAAACCCAAGCTCAGTTAAACTAGTTGAAGTTTGCAGGGTGGCTCCTCCTCCTCCGCCCTCACCTGGGGCATCTGCTTCCCCGAGCTCCCTTCCCCTTACCTTCTTCGACATCCGTTGGTTAAGGTTTGGGCCGGTCCAGCGCCTGTATTTCTACCAAATGCCTACTTACTCTGCAACACCGCTCTTCTTTGATTCCATACTTGTCCCAAAACTCAAAGCCTCACTATCTAACACCCTCCAGCACTTTCTACCTTTGGCAGGAA
The DNA here is from genome assembly GCF_029339155.1 of Prunus mume. Classification (NCBI taxonomy): domain Eukaryota; kingdom Viridiplantae; phylum Streptophyta; class Magnoliopsida; order Rosales; family Rosaceae; genus Prunus; species Prunus mume. The sequence continues at coordinate 19,976,816 of NC_142701.1, read as the reverse complement.
ACCTCACTTGGCCTCAAGACTCCAAAAAGCCCGTTCTTAGCTATGTCCAAGGTGACGCCGTTTCACTCACGATAGCAGAGTCTAATGCTGACTTCTACCATCTTTCAAGTGGTGACTTTGTTGAAGCCACAGAGTACCATCCTCTTGTACCCCAGTTGGGAGCTTCTCATGAACAAGCTGCAGTGGTGGCATTGCAAATCACTGTCTTTCCCAACTGTGGCTTTTCCATTGGAACTTCCATGCACCACGCAATCCTAGATGGCAAGACTTCAACTTCGTTTGTGAAATCTTGGGCTCACATTTGCAAACATGATGATCAATCTAATTCAGTGCTACCTGATGAGCTGAAACAATTCTATGACAGAAGGGTCATTCAAGATCCAGCTCAGCTCGGAGCACTATACTCAAACTCCTATCGAAATAAGGACGGTCCCAACAATAGAAGCTTAATGTTTTGGGAGAGGAAACCCCCACCGGGCTCTATCCGAGGCACCTTTGAATTCACAAAAGCAGATATAGAAACACTGAGGCAATTGTTAAAGGCTAAATTGGCAGAGCAGAAACAACAAGATATTCTTTCAGTTCATGTGTCAACTTTCACTCTAGCTTGTGCCTATACATGGGTTTGCATAGTCAAGGCAGAGGAAATAAACAGTGACCAAACACGTCTGGCTTTTAACGTGGACTGCAGGTCTCGCTTGGATCCTCCTATATCTCCAAACTATTTTGGGAACTGCATAGCGGGACGTATAGCAGTTGCCGAAACAAAAGCCTTGTTTGGAGAAGATGGGTTGGTTGTGGCTGTGAACGCAATCAGTGAAGCTATAAAGAGTTTGGAGAAGGGGGTGTTGGATGGGGCAGAGAATTGGGTTTCAAGGTTGTTTGCTGTGACTAGTGAGAGAATGCTTACGCTTGCCGGTTCACATCGGTTTGGTGTTTATGAGACTGATTTTGGATGGGGAAGACCAAAGAAGGTAGAGATTGTTTCCATAGATAGAACCAGAGCTATCTCCTTTTCAGATGCCAAGACTGATGCTGGGGTTGTTGATGTTGGGTTGGTCTTAGACAAACATAGCATGCAGGTGTTTGCTTCTCTATTTGCTAAAGGTCTTCAAAACCCTTGAAGCTTGAAGCCTCCTCATCTGTACAATTCTGGGGAATAATAATTTGGGGCTTCATTGCTTCTCTTAATAATTAACTTTTTGAACGTCGCCTTTTCTTCTAGAAAGATTTAGGCAATCAGTGATGACTTCGATGGCAAAGAAGAAGAAACAAGATCACTCAGTTCATTTGTCAACGTTTTCTGTAACATGTGCTTATACATGGGTTTGCTTAGTCAAGAGGCAGATGAAATAAAAGCAGACAAAATGCTTCTGGTTTTTCATCCTAATTTTTTCATTGTAATTATATTTGTCAAGGCAACATTTTTTATTATTTAAATATGGGTCGCCTTACATCACTTTGATTTAACTATTAAGACTCAATTAGGTGAGATGGAATAATTCTGAGTGGAGTGGTAAGCATGTGGCGTCGAAGAATTTTGATTTAATAATCACATTCTAAATTTATTTTATTTTTTTGGTCGATTCTAAATATATAATGTTCCCACGCATATCATGCAAGGTTTTACTTTATATCAGTATTTAATAACTAGAAGAAATCATGTCCCGTTACGCATATGAATTTTTATAGAAGAAGTACGCAAGATTTGGTTATCATGGTGTTAGAAAAATAAGGGGTTTAATTGCTATATTTAAAGAAGAAGAAAAAAGAATTTAATTCATGCAAATAAATACCAAATTAAATGCATAAAATAATTAGAACAATATAAGAGAAGTTTTAGAAAAATCTGAGTATTGTCGAGTCTAGAACTTGATTCTATTTCTTTAAGATGAAATTGCTCCTCACTGGTGCTTCAAGGTTCCAATAGCAAACATCTCCCAAAATACAATTACTTCCTTCTTGTGATAGTAGCATTCGAGGCCACAAGAACAACGAATGCTGACTTGTGCTTGAACTATGTCTCAATATAAGACTCTATTTTACTGACAAAGACTCATGTATGCAGTGAATGAAAAACTCTCTATCGCCCTGGGGTGCCAGCTTTTCTTGTGAATTGTTTGGCTACGGATGCTGTTGGGGTGTCTAGGTCCCGTGTTGTTTGTGCTTAGTCTTGTTGTTCTGGGCTCTTAGCCCCTCTTGTTACCCAAAAAAAAAAAAGGAACTCTTTATTAAATTCTCAATGTGTTGCAGTATTTATAATACTAAAAAAACTTGTTTAGAGGGGTTGTGTCTCATAATGAAAAGTCAAAGTGTACAAACTCTTGCTTATATAAATTTTCATTTAAAACCCATTCACTGTAACTTAATTTTATACATCCTATAATAAGAAATCTTTTAATATTAAAATATTAAAATTTTCCAACAATCCCCACATGGATGTAAAAAATTAATCAACAAAATGAAAATAAAAATGCAGACACTTAAGAGAGTTCAATTGGAAATGCAATGAAGATATTTACTCTTAAGATATCCTTACTTCTTAAGCTATTCTTCTTAGAACCTTACGAAAGTATGTCATTCAGTAATCAAGTCTATAATTTGAACACAACAGGAAGTCAAATTGATTAGACTAATCAAGTCTATAATGCTATGGTTTGGTGATAAGTAGTAATCGTACCGCGTTGGACGAATTGAAAACCAATCGGTGACATTTACTTATATGTACTAACACTTAGGTGTTGTTTGTTACACAGGCTTGGCTTGGCCTGATTTGAACTAAATTTAATATCATGTTTGTTTCATCTAATCTTAGTTTTAGATGGGATTACCAATAACGGGCCCACCAAAAACACCTCCTTAGGAGGGGACTACTAAACTCATATAGAAAAGGAGGATTAACTAGTCTCATAATCACCAATGTATAAAATGCATATATTATATTGCACTACTAATAACATATATTACTATTATTATTATTATTATTATTATTATTATCATTATTATTATTATTATTATTATTATTATACTTACATACACATATACTATAATGTACATATATACATGTATATACACATATATAATATATGTATATATGTATATATACATACATATATATATATATATATGTATACACACACACACACACATATACATATATAATTTTATATATAATATACATATACTGTTATACATATATACACATATATTATTATTATTATATACCCATATACACATATACATATACATATTATAATAATAGCATACATGTATATATGTAATATATATATTATATTATAATACATATATATTATCCATATATATATAGATGTATTATATATATATATACACATATACATTATATGTAAAATATATGTATATATATGTTATAATATACATATATATATACATATATATATATGTATATGTATTATATCCATGTATGTATTATAATATACATATATACAGCTATGTACACATATATTATATATTATAATATACATTCATATATATATATATGTATATATGTATTATACCTATGTATATTATAATATACATATATACACTTATATACACACACATACATATATATATATATGTGTGTGTGTGTGTGTGTTTATATTATTTATAATATTGTGTGTGTGTTTATATTATTTATAATATATAATATTATCATAATATACATGTATACACACACATATATGTATATTATAAAATACGTACATACACATACATAATATATGTATTTATACATATATACACATATATAGCTAGTTTTGAAAAAATACAAAAATCTAGTCCTAGTCCAAGCCTACACCAAACACATGATAAGTGTTATCCAACTTAGACTAAGCCAAGACAAGACATCCCTAAGCATAGTCCATGCTAAGACAATCATGTGTAACAAACGAGCCCTTAGTACATAAGCCTTGACTGAATTGATTACCAATCCAGTGGTGACATCTTATAAAACTTGAAAATGATGATATACCAAACGAAGTGTGGTTTTGTGGCTTCTATTGTGTGGCGTGGCCTGATATCAGCCCCATTTTGTATTTCACCAAATACACGTCTGTTTGCTCTTAAAGAGAGAGAATAAATTCTCCTTTTTCGTATGCTTCTACGGTGCTGCATGCAACAACTTTAGTTTTATCTTGCCTCTTTTGATCATTCGGTGTTTGCCTTATATTTGTCTCCATTTCTTATTGGGTGTGCTAGCAACTTTGTGAACGACAAGAAGAGTTCGTGAGTTTCTCTTCTCTTCTTGTTGTTTCCTCTTTTTGTTTATGAGTTGCTTGGTATATTTGTTTTAGATCTCTTTTGATAATTGTTTGCGAGCAAGAATCTGAGTACTGTTATTGGCTCAAATGTTTGAGAGTGTATTGGGTGTATTGGCGCAAATGATAGGCTACAAAGTCGAACTAGTATAAATCATGTGTATTATTGGTTTATTTATATTTGTCAAATTTTGCATAGGTAACATATATACTACGCCTCCGTACAACACTAAGCACTTGGACAGATTCCACCTGACCTGTCTAGTAGTAGTGATAAAAAGAGGGCAAAAGGATCCATCTCCATTTGGCAATGGCAGAACCAACAAGCTCGGTTAAAGTAGTTGAAGTTTGCAGGGTGGCTCCTCCTCCTCCACCCTCACCCGGTGCATTCGCGTCCCCGAGCTCCCTTCCCCTTACCTTCTTCGACATCCGTTGGTTAAGGTTTGGGCCGGTCCAGAACCTTTATTTCTACCAAATGCCTACTTCCTCTACAACACCGCTCTTCTTTGATTCCATACTTGTCCCAAAACTCAAAGCCTCACTCTCTAACACCCTCCAGCACTTTCTACCTCTGGCAGGAAACCTCACTTGGCCTCAAGACTCCCAAAAACCCGTCCTTAACTATGTCCAAGGCGACACCGTTTCGCTCACAATAGCAGAGTCTGGTGCTGACTTCTACCATCTTTCAAGTGGTGACTTTGTTGAAGCCACAGAGTACCATCCTCTCGTACCCCAGTTGGGAGCTTCTCATGAACGAGCTGCAGTGGTGGCATTGCAAATCACTGTCTTTCCCAACTGTGGCTTTTCGATTGGAACTTCCATACACCATGCAGTCCTAGATGGCAAGAGTATAACTTTATTTGTAAAATCATGGGCTCACATTTGCAAACATGATGATCAATCTAATTCAATGCTACCTGATGAGCTGAAACAATTTTATGACAGAGTGATTCAGGATCCAGCTGAGCTTGGAACAATCTACTCGAACGACTATCGAAATAAGGACGGTCCCAACAATAGGAGCTTAATGTTTTGGGAGATGAAACCACCACCAGACTCAATCCGAGGCACCTTTGAATTCACACGAGCAGATATAGAAACACTGAGGCAATCGTTCAAGGCTAAAATGGCAGAGCAGAAACCAGTTCATGTGTCAACTTTCACTCTAGCTTGTGCCTATACATGGGTTTGCGTAGTCAAAGCGGAGGACATAAAAGCTGACAAAACACGTCTGATCTTTAGCATGGACTGCAGGTCTCGCTTGGACCCTCCTATACCTGCAAACTATTTCGGAAACTGCATAGCAGGATGTATACCAGTTGCCGAAACGAAAGGCTTGCTTGGAGAAGATGGGTTGGTTGTCGCCGTGAATGCAATTAGTGAAGCTATAGAAAGATTGAAGAAGGGGGTTTTGGATGGGGCAGAGAATTGGGTTTCAAGGTTGTTTGCTTTGGGAAGTGAGGGAAGAATGCTCAGCATTGCTGGTTCAAATCGGTTCGGAAATTATGATACTGATTTTGGATGGGGAAGACCAAAGAAATTTGAGAATGTTTCCATAGATAGAACCAGAGCTTTCTCCCTTTCAGATTCCAAGACTGGTGCTGGGGCTATTGAAGTTGGGTTGGCTTTAGACAAACATGACATGCACGTTTTTGCTTCTCTATTTGCCAAAGGTCTTCGAAACCTTTGAAGCGCATGAAGCCTCCGCAACAACATTTTCTTTTTGCACTTTATATTTTCTGGAATAATAATTTGGGATTCTTTGGTCAATAGTACACCAACCTTGTATGCTCTCAACAATCAGCTTTGTGATGATGTTTTTCTTTGGACCAGGTGCAGGTGGCTCTGTCCGTCTTTTTCCTATGTACTGCATCAAATAAACTTCTTAGTTTTTTTTTTCTCTGGTCAACTATAAAAGTTAACAAACTTTGTATGCTCTCAGTAATTACCTTAGTGAACATGTTGTTCTTTGGACCAGGTAGCTAGCTCTGTTTCTTTTCCTATGTACTGTCTCTAATATCTGTTTATTTTCCTCTCTATTATATCCAGTCAAATACAATGTGCTTACTTTACTTTCCTTCTCTTTCAAAACACTATTTTAATGTATGGTATTCAACCAAAGTTGAAATATATATGTGAAATCGTATTTTAAATATATATATATATATATTAATATTTTGGGAATTTATATGATTTGTTATCTATTTAGTTTATAATTTAAATTATATTTAATTGATTATATATGTACATGAGAGTTTTTATTGAGGGATCTCTCAAATAAGCTTATTTGAGGGACACCCTTATAAGACTCACTCAACATTGTATTTCTCTAATTCAGACAGTTAATTTTTTTAAAAAAATAAAAACAACATTGAAAAGTAAAACAACATTACAAGTTGTCCACGACAAGCTTTCATATTATGATAACTTAGCAACTATTGTTGATTTTAAAGGACTTTGAAATGGTCATGGGGCTGTCAAAAGAAATAATGAACTTACCTTCAGGATAGGTAATATGCCAAATGCAATGGATGTGGTCTCCCTATAGTCGTAGAGTGACATGTCATGCAAGCAATAAAACTAATTACACTTTTCCCATTTATACTGATTTCTAAGTATTTCTCTTCAATTTATATTATTATTTCTAACTTCAATGTGAAAAGGAAGGAGCATTAAATGAAACCATGTCTAATTATTTTTTACCAAAAGCAAAAAAAAAAAAAAAGTTTTTCTATTTAAACCTTACACCTTCTTTTTTTTTTCACCTTAATACTTAAATAATTAATCTCTTAAGTTTTATTATTGTGTAAAAAGACAAAAAAAAGTGATCCAACTTAATACTTAACCCTAGTACATCTATACACACACCTCACCACTCTTCATATTAAGTTTTAGAAAAACACAAACTCCTATACACCCTATTACTGCCAGATTACTCATCTCTTCTAATCCAAAAAACCTACTTACACTCTCATCTTCTTTTTACAAAACCTAAATACGGTATGCAAATAGTGGCTTGTGGGTCGTCAATTGAGGTATGTAATGTGAAAAGTCATTATCAGGAAGACCACCTGCTAATTTCCCCAAGCAAACTTCTGAATTTTGTGCAAGAATTTGATCATGGCTTCTTAAGGAAGGTAAAGATTGTGAGTCTCTATGTTTTACAATAAGTAATGATAACTAAAATTAGCTGTTAATCACTAAGCTTCAAAGTAGAGTGGTGAGCGGCAAAATAGGGGGGTGTGGGGTTGATGAGTTTTTTATTTTATTTTACGCTGGGTATGTATTTATGGGTAGTTTGGAAAGATAGTGGAGTTTTTTTAAAACTTGTAAATTTTTAAAAAATATGTGGTACCCAAAGGGAAGTGCATAAATGGAAAAACTCAACAAAAAAAACTTCCAGTTAGTTGCTTTTTTAAACAACATAGCGCATCCCTAACTTGGTGCCCAATGCCCATGCGTTTTTCAAAGAAAGGGGCAGCAGTTGTTATGGGTGAAGGGTGAAGTTTCGTCGGGAAGTTTCGTCGGGAAGTTTCGTCGAACACTTGGTGGGCATATTGGAGTCGCCCACCAATCTTCCAAGGGGTCGCCGGAGCACCTTCCCAGCCACTTTTCCGGCTTCCAAGGGGTCCGCTGGTCAATAGTTTCTAATTCCAATAGTCCAATGGCAGAGCTAAGCTCAACCTCAGTGAAACTAGTTGAGGTCTGCAGGGTAGCTCCACAACCACAACCAGATGTTGCAGAGTTTTCTCTTCCCCAAACCTTCTTCGACCTCCTATGGCTAAGGTTTCCACACTTCCACCGCCTTTTCTTCTACGAAATATTGGCTTCCTCTGCCTCAGCTGACACAAAACCCTTCTTTGATTCTCTACTCTTTCAAAAACTCAAAGCCTCACTCTCTGTCACCCTCCAACACTTTCTACCTCTGGCAGGAAACATCATTTGGCCCCAAGACTCCCACAAACCCGTTCTCAGTTATGTCCAAGGCGACGCCGTTTCGCTCACCACAGCCCATTCTGATGCTGATTTCCACCGTCTTTCAAGCAACGACTTCAACATTGAAGCCAAAGAATACCATCCTCTTGTACCCCAATTGGCAATATCTCGTGAAAAAGCTGCTGTGATGGCTTTTCAAATCACTCTCTTTACCAACAGCAGCGGCTTCTCCATTGGAATTTCCATGCACCATGCAGCTCTTGATGGCAAAACTTTGTTCATGTTTCTGAAATCATGGGCCCACTTATGCAAACATGAACCTGATACTTTGTTGCCTGATCAGCTGAAACCATTTTATGACAGAAGGGTCTTCATCCAGGACCCAGCTGGGCTCGAGCTCGAAGCAATCTACTTGAACCAGTTTCTGAATATGGACCAACGACCCAACAACCGAAGCTTGATGGTTGCCACCCGCTATAAATCTCTAGCGCTACCGGATTCGATTCGAGGCACGTTCGAATTCACTAGCACAAAAATTGAAGCACTAAGGCAATCTGTCATGATCAAGAAACATCAACAATATCATCAATCTGTTCTAAATTTGTCAACGTTTTGTCTAACATGTGCCTACACATGGGTTTGCTTAGTCAAAGCAGAAGAAGAAGAAGAAGAAGAAGATAAAAGACGACCAAATACTTATGGTGCTTAGCGTGGACTGTCGGTCTCGCTTGGACCCTCCTATACCTGCAACCTATTTTGGCAACTGCATAACGGGCCATGGAGCATTTGCAGAAAGAAAAGGACTTTTGGGAGAAGATGGGTTCTTTGTGGCTGTAAATGCGATCAGTGAAGCCATAAAAGGTTTGAATAACGGGGTCTTGAATGGGGCAGAGAACTTAGTTTCAAGTTTGTACCTTTCTGAATCTGATCTTCAGGCTACTACTGATCATTCAAGAGTGTTTACCACCGCTGGATCACATCAGTTTAAGATGTACGATACTGATTTCGGGTGGGGAAGACCAAAGAGTACCGAAGTGGTTCCTATAGGTAGAAGAGGAGCCATCACTTTTTCAGATGGCAAGAATGGAGGTGGAGCTGTTGACATTGGCTTGGTTCTGAAGAAACATCACATGGAGGTTTTTGCTTCTCTATTTCCTAAAGGTCTTCAAAACCTTTGATTCCCCTTAGCTGGTTTCAATACAAATTTATATTTCACTTTATCTTTTAGGGAATAATTGGGAGTTCATTGGTCATTGGGGCAACTCTTATGCTCTCAATTATTAATCTTGTTAAGATGTTGCTGTTTGAAGCAGGCCGCTCTGTATTTTGGCTTAGTATGCTTATATATCTCTGTATATTTTGTTTGGGACAAACTGGTGTATAAATTGCATGGAGTTTTACTGCTCTAAGATTTGAATCACAACTCATTTTCATGTATATAGTTACTATATTCCATTTACACTTTGATTTGGATCACAACTCATTTTTCAATCATGAACTAAATGATTGTTTGGATCAATAAAGTAGGACAGAATTGTTCCACAATCCACATGTTGAACAATTCTATGAGTTGTTTGGATCAATGATTTCTTAATGCTTGATACTAATATTCATACGTATTGACTTTGATAATTTAATTGCTTTTATGTGGGTGTCATCCTAGTGTGCCAGGCTGTTGAGTTCGTCTTTTGGGGCACCAAATATATATTCTAAGGGTGTGAACTTAGAATATCAAAGCTTCTATCTCCAATGGCACAACCAAGCTCAATGAAAGTAGTTGAGGTTTGCTGGGTAGCTCCCAAACCAAGCTCACCAGACTCAGCCTCCCCAGATGATCAGTCTCTTCCTCTGACTTTCTTTGACCTTCTCTGGCTAAGGTTTCCTCCCATTCAACGCGTTTTCTTCTATGAAATATCTTCATTCAACACACCCCTCTTCTTCGATTCCATACTTCCAAAACTCAAAGCCTCACTCTCTCTCACCCTCCAGCACTTTCTGCCTCTTGCAGGAAACCTCACTTGGCCCCAAGACTCCCAAAAACCCTTTCTCAGTTATGTCAAAGGTGACACCCTTTCGCTTACAATAGCTGAATCTGATGCTGATTTCTACCATCTAGTTTCAACCAACAACTTCAATATTGAAGCCAAAGAATACCATCCTCTTATACCCCAATTGGCAGTGTCTCATGACCAAGCCGCAGTGATGGCGTTGCAGATCACAATTTTCCCCAACTGTGGTTTTTCCATTGGATCAGCCGTGCACCATGCTGCCCTTGATGGCAAAACTTCAACATCTTTTTTGAAACTATGGGCTCACCTGTGCAAACATGAAGGACTGTCCTCATCTTTGTTACCAGAGCCACCAAAACCATGTTATGACAAGAGGGCCGTCAAGGACCCTGCCGGCATTGAAGCAATCTACTTGAAGGAATGGTTAAATGCAGGAGGGCCCAATAATACAAGCTTGATGTCTTTGGGGGTTAAAGAATTTCCACTAGACTCGATTCGAGGTACGTTTGAATTCACACGAGCAAAAATAGAAGCATTAAGACAATCAGTGATGACTATGATGGCAAAGAAGAAACAACAAGATCATTCAGTGCTTCATTTGTCAACGTTTTCTCTAACATGCGCTTATACATGGGTTTGCTTAGTCAAGGCAGAGGAAATAAAAGCGGAGAAAGTACTTTTGGTCTTTAGCGCAGACTGCAGGTCTCGCTTAGACCCTCCTCCTGCCTGCAACCTATTTTGGGAATTGCATCTCAGGCCGTGGGGTAGTTGCAGAAACAAAGGGCCTATTGGGAGAAGATGGGTTGTTTGTGGCCTTAAATGCAATTAGTGAATCTATAAAAAGTTTGGACAAGACCGTTTTGGATGGGGTAGAGACTTGGGTTTCAAGAATGCTCAATGCACTGCAGACTACAGATAGAGTTCATTCCATTGCTGGGTCACATACTTTTGGGATTTATGAGGCAACTGATTTTGGATGGGGAAGACCAATGAAGATCGACTTCGTTTCGATAGACAGGACAGGGGCTATCTCCTTTTCAGATAGCAAGAATGGTGCTGGTGGTGTTGAGGTTGGGCTGGTTTTGAAAAAACATTATATGGAGGCTTTTGCTTCTCTATTTGCGAGAGGTCTTGAAGACCTTTGAAGCCATCTTTGGTATTCTGCAACAGTTGGTTTGAACAAAAGTACCTTACTTCTTTCTCTGTGTTTATGATGCATCTTTATTTTTCTTCTTGCAATTGAAATTACAGATTCTGTATGAATTTCATGAATCACAGCTCATGTTCATTTGAGTATTTCATATATTCCATTTTATCATAAAAAATTGCTAGGAGCTGCAAAGGTTATATGTGACTGAAGTCTGAATTAAGGCTCCATAATTTTAATTTATGATGAAAATAGATAGGGGAAGCCATTGCAATGAGCTCCACAGGAGCATTACATTGGATCAGTGTTCTTGATCTGAAATATTCAACCATTATCATGAAGTCATGTGCTTACATCTGCAGAGAAAACCTGCGGGCTCCCATGCTGCAGACAAAAGATCCAAGTAATGGGGCTTGATATATATCACATTGACAGATTTACACATTGTTACAAAATCCCTGGAGCTTATTTTTTATTTTTATGAAGATATCTTTTGTCAGCAAAATGTCGTATACACGTGATTTTGGTTGGTCACCAAACATAAAAAAAGCCTGGGATTTTAATGATATAAGCATGTCCCACAACACATGATTGGTCAATCACCTAAATTAACTTGAAAGCTAAAGACTATTAGTATAGAGCCCTATTCTTATTATAACTAAGCGCCAAACTTTTATTTTCTCCAATAATATATTTGTCTACATGACTTTTCCTGCCATTCAGTAGACTTCAACATCAAATAATAATGTAAAATATATTGGATGTTTATATTTGTTATTGGTACTCTGAACTCTGAAGGGTTATTTAGTACTCCTCTTCTCTAAATATATAAGAAGCAAATTACGTTTAGAATGGTGCGTGATGACTGTTTCAGATTGACAATAACGATATTAAATTAAATTTGAAAGTGGAGATAATTTGCAAAAACCCTTTATATATGTTTGTAATATTAATTTTAGAATTGCAAATGGTGAACTACTAGCTCAACAAGCAGACATGGGCTTAATCAAATTGACTAGAGCGGATGTACTCCTTACTATGTACCCAAGTTCAAATTCTCCTTCGTTTAGATTAAACTAAAGTAGAATATCGTTTTTTTATATAAAATAATAAAAACCACTAGCTCAACAAAACATCCAAAATTCAATTTTTGTAAAACAAAAAAGCAAAAGAAAAAAACTTTTAAAATTTCACCAAAAACCCTAAAAGAGAAAAGAAGAAAAACTTGACCAGGTGTTAAAAAAAATAGGTTACTTGACCCAATCTGTGCACCCCTTGGTGTGAATTGCATCAGAGTTCGCTGTTAGCTTTCTTTCTCAGACGCTTCTTTATTTCGTGCGCCAACTGTTCGTCTTTCCCTCTCTCTCGCTCTCAGTCTCTCACTTACTCTTCTTTGGTGAAGCACAAGGTACCCTACCATCTCATCGTTCCCAATCTCTGTCTCTAGCAAAGCTATAGCATTTCATAAAGGGTACTTTTTTGGCATTCATTTCTTTGATTTTTTCCATGTACTATTCATTTAATGGGTTCTTTAGCACCCTTATTGTTGATTTTTTTAGGTTGTATTTTGGTCTGTCTTTTGAAAGCTATTTTCTTCTTTATTATTAGTGTTCAAATGTTTACTTTTGTTTGTGTGATCAAGCATTATACAGGTCGTAGAATTAATTTAATGAATTTTGTAACTTTAAGCTCGCCGGCTCTGAATGTTGGGCTGATTATGTATTGATTTATCATTCTATCTAATTTTCTGAGATGGGTTTTGTTTATTTTGTGGTATGAGGTTGGTTTAGGGTTTAGGTCTTGAGCTTTGTTTGGTCTGAATCCAAATAATGTGGTGCTGTTGCTTCGAGGATCTAAGTTTTTGCAAGTTATTGTGCCAACTTTTTTGAATTTACCTAAATATTCAGTACTCACTAAAGCAGATTATGTGGTTCCCAGTTTTATGGAATATCATTTTAATTTATTGTGCTTCTAGGGTTTTTCTCAAAATGTGGTTGTTTCATTTAACCAGCTCTCTCTCTCTCCCTTGTCTCTGAGGTTTTCTTTAGAAGAAAATGTAGCAGTATTTCATATCGCTAATTCCTCCATGTTCTGTTTCCATGCAATGTAATCGAAATTGGTACATAGTTTTGTGGTGCTAGTTTCCTACTCTCTTTTGCAGTTGTTACTTTACTTTTGGGATAATTCTTTCCCTGATCTAGGGATGAAGGGCTAGTTTTAAGCATGGGTTCTTTGTGTCTTCAATTTTGTAAAGTCAAATACATTATATGTGCCTAGAGCTATATTGCTAACTCACTGCACCTTGGTGTTTTGAATTAATTATCTTCCATTTATTGGTTTAAAGAAATATTGAGGAATTGTTTAGTAGTGTTTCATTTCTCAGTCTTTTGGCAGAATGGCCTTGCAGACATCAATTCCTCCACCGACTCCCAGTGCCCAACTTGTTGGAAATGCTTTCATTGAGCAGTATTACCATATTCTTCACAATAATCCGGGCCTGGTCCATAGATTTTATCAGGATTCAAGTGTTCTAAGCCGGCCTGATTCCAATGGTGTGATGACATCAGTGACCACTATGGAAGTAAGTTTTCTTTTGGGTGTCATTTCCCATGGTCGATTACTTGGTTCTACTTTTCGTGAAGCAATAACGTTTAGACAAATATGCTATAATCATCAAGGAGTACATTAAATAAACAAATGTATGTTGGTGATTCATATAGGCAGTTCTATTGTTAGATGTTTAGGATTCTCTATGGTCCACAGGTTGTTTACCTCATTATTCACACATGATATTTTTTAGTTTGAATTTATCTGTTGCATTTTTGGTTTTTTTTTTTAATACTTATTTGAGTGTATAGTCCTGTATGATTCTGCCATGCTCTTAAATCCTCAGAGATATGGTAATTTTAGGTCTCAGTTATGCTCTGAATCATATAGTCACTACAATTTCAGGTGATTTCCTCCTTATGTTCTTTGTTTATCGAGTACCCTAGATAGCGAATACATAGATTAGATGGTCGATGTCAGAATACTGGTATTACTGGCACTTCTTGAATATGCGACTGCTTGGCACTTGAACATACTGGATATATTGTTTTTTAAAGTGTTTTTGGACTCAATATCCATAAGTGGTTGTGCTCAAGTAGCCAAATTCACATAAATGGAAATCTGTACACAAATTTTTCTTCTTTTACCATTTTTGTTTTATTTGATAACGATGATATTATCTTGAAGGTTTCAAGATCACTAATTAACATATTTTGAATATTAATTATTATGAGCATTACCTGCTGCAAGGACATCACAATTTTTTTTTTTGCCCCTCAATTTTTTGTTCGAGTAGGGAATCAATGAGAAGATCCTTTCCTTAAATTACAACGAATATAAGGCTGAAATAAAGACCGCTGATGCTCAGAAGTCTTATAAGGAAGGGGTGACTGTGTTAGTTACTGGATGTTTAACGAGCAAGGATAACTTGAAAAGGAAATTCGCCCAATCATTTTTTCTTGCCCCTCAAGACAATGGGTTCTTTGTATTGAACGATGTCTTTAGGTTCGTAGAAGATGGAGAACTGTTTGAAAACCATTCAGTTAATGGAGTTAATGATGCCACAACAGTCCTTTCAAACCAAGATCCTGGTAACCTATCTTACCTTTTTCTTGTTCTTTTTTGTTAGTCTAGTCTTTATATTGCACCAGGATCTTGTTGCACTTCTTATTGTTTGTTTACAGAGCCAAATCATGTTCCTGATCCTCCTGCACCCGATCTGGAAACTACTCAAGTTGAAGAGAATCAAATTGGTATTGAGAAAGCTTATGACACATCAGACCATGAGAGACAATCAGCTAATGAGAAGGAGTCTGATGCTGAACCCCCATCTTATTCAAATGGGAACGATGTCCCTGTGGCAGTCGAGCCCACGTCTACTACAGCCCAAGAGGATGCTCCAAAAAAGTCATATGCATCAATTGTGAGTTAACGGACACAAATTTCTCCTTAGCCAGAATTGTTGTTGAAATAGTAATAGAAGTTCATGGAATGTTTTGTAGGTAAAAGTTCCCAAAGGGAGTCCAGGACCAAATAAGGTTTATGTGCCTACTAATACTGTAAGAGTGGCTCCTAAGAAAGCAGAGAATAATTTACCTGCATCGGCTCCACCTGCTTCTGTGCCTGAAGCATCAGCGCCAACTAGCACTAGTACCCAAGAGAGTAATGATACTAATGAGGAAGGTATGCTTGGCTTTTCTGAATTTTCTCCCTTTTTATTCTCTTTATATTTGCAAGTTTCCATTTGAAAATCTACATATAACTGAAATATAATCTGTAAATTTGCATTTATTTGAATTTAGTCATCTAATTGCTTTTCTATAATGACAAAATTGCATTTATTGTAGTTGAGGGTTATTCTGTTTACATAAGGAATTTGCCCTTAAATGTGACGGCTGATCAGCTTGAGGAAGAATTCAAGAAATTTGGACCAATAAAGCAAGGAGGTATCCAAGTTCGAAATAAGAAGGTTAGTCTCTAATGTGAGATGTCTTCCGTGCCAGAAGTGTCTCCTGCTCAGATATAGATTTTCTGACATATTTGTGTGTGCAGCTGCAGGGATACTGTTTTGGATTTGTTGAGTTTCTGTCTGCAAGTTCCATGAATAGTGCCATTCAGGTAGGTCTTTAACGTCTATTTCCTATGTTCTGTATTCAAGTTCCATGAATAGTGCCATTCATGAATAGTGCTATAGGATGTGGATGCTGCTGTATTAATAATTTCCATTATTCTATCTGCCTCGTCAAAATCAAGTCATTCTGATTTGAACAATGTGAATAGGATATGGCAATTCTTTCTTCCATGGTCCTCTGCCTTGTCCTGTGGTACACTGTTGAGCCAAATTTTAGAGGTTCTTTTATCTTATCTGATGGGTAAATAATCTTCATAGCATGTTAGTCTAAGGCTCTAAACACGTGTATTGAGTTGTCATAGTTTCTTACTTTAAAATAAATTTCATAACTAAAGTTTCTAGAGTGCCTGTAGAACTTCCAGTCGTAATTTGTTTATATATTATTTCTGATATTTGATTGGGATTTCTTGTGTATCTAATAAGAAAGACTTAATGTTTCAGGCTTCACCCATCAGTTTTGGTGGCCGTCAAGCTGTCATCGAGATAAAGAGAACGACCACTCGAGGTAAGGCAAAAGTGTACGATTTATGCAGTTCTCCTTCATTAATTTAATAAATGTGTTATTTTGAAGATATTTAAAAAGCTCATGCAAGGAGAATCCTCTCCCAAAAAATGTAAAAAAAAAGCTCATGCAAGGAAATGCTCCTAAATTTCTAAACATTTGATGACACTGCTTAAGTTTGGATTACTAAGCTTCATAAGTATTATTTTAAGGATATTTTTTCCATGATGCTGGTTTTTCCAGTTGGTAGCAGTGGAAGAGGTAGGTTTCCTCCTCCTGGAAGGGGAGGGTTTCGGAGTGACAGCTTTAGAGGCCGTGGTAATTATGTTGGTGGCCGGAGCTTTGGAAGAAACGAGTATGGGAACAGGGGTGAATTCTCAAGCCGAGGCAGGGGTCCAGCTGGGCGTGGTGGAGATGGTTATCAGCACGGGAGAGGGAGAGGTGGCCGTCCAAGTGGAGGACCAAAACAGAATGCTGTTTCTGCGTAGAGCTAATAGAATGCGTAGTGAGATTTCTTTTTTGTGGGAATATTTTAACAAAATTGATTTCATGATTGGTGCACTTGGAAGTGTTGGTAAGTACTTTAATCATAACTTATGAGAGAGAGAGGGGGAGAGGGAGAGGGAGAGAGAGAGTTGAATTGGATTAACTTTGAGATGAAGAGGCGTTTGCTGTAGGTTAGGATTTATTTTACCATTACAGAATTTTGTCTCAATTGGGTATCATGTAATTGTTCAGAAACTTCAGGCCATCCTCATGTTTTAACAGAAACTTCTGAGATTACTATGATGGAGTTTGCACAGTCGTAGTGTCTTTTCTTCTTTCTTTTTTTGGGTTCTCTTTTCTGATCAGAATAGCTGTAGTGTCTAGTAGCTGTAATCCGAAGATCCTAACACTTTAATAGATGGTAGTTTTGGGGTTATACTTGAATTTTGAATGCATTCTCCATTTGGTTGTTTGGTTTGAAATTTTGAATTTCTTCATCTTCATTTATCCTTGTGCTATAATACGAGCAAACAACAATTAGGTTTTATCAATAATTTGTGTTGGGCCAAAATTAAAAATTTCTTGCCAACCACAGTTGTGGTGGCTTCCCCCTCCCCCCATGGCACCGATGGCACCCAAGATCGAAACCCTAGAGTGGGTTGTCTTTCCTCCCAATGTAATAAAAAAAAAATTTAAAACTTTGTTTATCTGCAAAGGATTCACTAGTATAGTAGTTTGAAGTTATTATTCCCTCAGGTTTCCTGGATTCGAGTCCTAACATCCTCGTTGTGTAAATTTAATATATTATTGTCCATGTTAATAGGAAAGATTCTATTTTTTAAAAAAAAAATTAAAATTATTTTATCTAATTTGATGCTTTTGAAAGATAACTAGGTATCCCCCAAAAAGAAAAGGATATTATTAAAAATATTTACAAAATAATATCTCCTAATCATCCAATCTTTATCATATCATTATTTTTAATCAATCGCTCTGACAGGACGCGTGCGTACGACACGCGAAGTGTCATCTTTACTTTTCCCCATGGGCCCGAATCCACTGTGATATCTTCTCCCTGTACACGTTGTCCCGCAACTTGGCTTCGCTGTCTCCATCCATTCCTATATGAACACGCCCCCCCTCCTAACTGCATGTCGACACGTGGCGTGTACTATGATGCCTTACAGTCTTCATCTGATAAAAAGAGGAAAAAGAAATGTGCAAGTTGGCCCTCTTGCTTTCTCTGTTCGGGGTCCACACCTGACACCTCATCCCCCTTTTGTGTTTCATCACCTCCCTCAAGTCTTCCGGGGATGCTTCTGCCTTGTCTACCTTAATTCACATGCATTATTGTCACATTTTTTTTTTAATTAATTAACTTGTTTATCATTTTTGCTTTTGCCAAAAAATTTGATTGTCTTACTTAATTTCATACTAGCCATGCCCGCACAAGGGGATATAATTGTAATTGCAAATTTTGTACAAGTGGGTTTATAACTTATTCTATTTGGATCTCAACTGCATGAACGATTATTAATTGTTAATGTTAACGATTTGTTATTGTCCGTTGTTAATGGTTTAGTAACTCTCCTCCCCATAATTCAAGATGGTCCCTAAAAACATTTGATTGAGAGAACTCATCCAAATAAGATTTTAATGAATTAGGTTAATTCTGCTTAAATTAGCAACCGTGCTCCTTACAGAGCGAGTAGCATTCCAATCCACACTCGCGACGACAATATTCTCCTCTCGGAAACGAAAGGAAAAGACTCTGACCCGGATCCCCAGGCGTCATCCACGTGGCGCACTCTGGGAGCGTCAGTTTTCCTCGTTCTGGAATCCAGCTCGTTTAGAGATGTGATAGATATTACGGAAGTGGATAGAGCGAATTGCGGCTCTACTCTCTTCGCTACGACGACGAGGAGATATTTGGGCGACGTGGCAACCTGTCAGATCCCGCATCTCCCGTGTGACACGTGTTCTCTGGGAACCCAATCCAAAGAACCAAAGAGTTGGCGACGCCTGTTCGGCGTGTCCTTCAGATCTGCGTCTCTATAAACCACGTGCTTGTCGGGGCTCTTCATGTCCGCCACGTGTCGGGTGTCTACGACTTCCAGGGGCTTTTTCGGTATTGCACTTTTCTGTCTTCTGCAGCCAAAAAACTCATTTATTATTTTTTTTTTTCTTCCCCTGTATTTTTTTTTTCGCTCCTAGTCTATATGGTTTTTCCTCTTCTGCGAAAATGCTTCTCATGGGGTCATTGACGTGCGTTTCAATTTTCTTCTGCTTTATGTTCTTCGTTGTTTGGTACAACTGATGGCTCTTCTCTCTGTTTCTCTGAGAAGTTCATGGCGAGAAAGTGGAAGAAAATGTAGGCTTTATGCTGCAGTATTTGGTTGGAACAAGCTTGGAATTACTATTCAGAGAAAAACATAGGATAAAGTTACCAATTTCTCAGCTTCCTTGGATTTTCTGCTGAATTCTACTTCCTGGTTTTAAAAAAGATTATTATTTTTTCATCTGGGTACCTCTTAATTTGAGCAATCTGGTTTGGATTCTGGCGTTCTGCAATTTTTTTTTTCGATGGCGCAAACAGAGGAAGGTGGAAACAGAGCAACCCAACAGGTGTTCTCAATGCAAGTGAGTAATTTTCCGGGAGATCTGCTGAGGAAAATAGTTTCCGGGAATGATTTTCCTGGAAAATTCGAGGAGCCAACCCAAGATTCTGAGGAGATTGAGCTAAGCCTCGGGCTTTCATTGAACGGTCGATTTGGGGTGGACCCAAGAGCCAAGTTACTGCCACTCAAACGCTCGTCGTCAATCCCTGACTTCGCGTCGACCCCAGCAAGAGACGAGGACACGACGTGTCGTGTATCTGCGCCGTGCATGGTGCCTCTGATGAGGACTTGTTCTCTGCCTACGGAAACAGAGGAGGAGTGGAGGAAGAGGAAGGAGTTGCAGAGCTTGAGGAGAATGGAGGCGAAGAGAAAGAGGTCGGAGAAGCAGCAGAGGAATTTGAAGGTGCCCAGAGATCGGAGCAGAGAGAACTTTGAGGAAGATAGGAGAGGAGGAGAAGCCATGAATGGGGCTCAAAGTTATAGACAAGAGCAGTTTGTGAAGGTGGTGGATGAGTTTAGAGCTATGGGGATCCCCACTTGGGTATCTGGTGATAAGGGTAATTGTCCGGTTCCTCCACCGCCAGCATCTCAGAGCACAATTGGGTCTCAAGGAAGTGGCTCATCTGGGATTTCAGAATCTGAGAGCCATGCTGCTGCTGCTGCTCAAGGTATTTTCATTTCAATTTGAGATTATTGGTTTCAGCTGTTTTCTCTGTGTGTGTGTGTTTTATTTTGTTGTTGAACATTAATTTTCTATGATTTGTGTGAATCAAATCTCACCTTGAAATTGGAAAAATTGGATGCTTTAGGCAGGTTTTCTAGTAGGATTTTGATTCATGTTATGTAGTTTGTAAATGATTGTGTGGTGAATGCCATATAAGTAGACCGGATGGCTCAATTCGAAAACACGGTCTTTAGATTTGGAACTGGCCAAGAATATTATCTTTATAACCTATAGATTTTGCGTTTGTAGGAGAATGTCAGTCTCATCGTGCTTTGAGAATTCCCCTTCTATGTTTTTGACGTTTTTAAATGAAACAGAAACGGCAAGCCACTCTTGAGAGTTCTGAATTGCCTCCCCCAATGAACCAATTTAGTGCGTGCTTCTAGCCATGTTGTAAGGGGTTCATGTGTAACCAAGCGAGTACACGCTGGTCCAGTAATTGATGTGCCCCAAACATGTGTTCAAGTGTTCTGTTGAGTAAGAACTGATCTAACTTTAAATACTCTGTAGCCTAAATTTTCAATGGGTACCTCATGATAATGATAATGTTTCTTTTATGTGGAATTCTAGATTAGGTGTGTCGTGTGAGTGACACTGTTTAGGGGCCTTTGACATTTGATAGAGGGCAGTTCAACCATGCTCTCCCAGATCCATCTGTATTGCTTTACTGCCCCCAACACCAATGCTCCTTATCATCGATGATGTAATAGACTCACTTGATGTTTTGTCTCCCAGTTTTCTCATGCCATGCCACTGGACTCGCGTATCATTTTATGGAAACATAGAATCTGTTAAAAGCTATTTTATGTTCTAGTGTCAAAGCTCTTGTGCCCCTCTGACATTTTACCTTTTGATGTGCAGGAGTGCACAAATGCACTGAACCAAGAAGCCATGCCAATGCTCAGTCTTCTCCAAAGACTGATAATAAGGAACTGCTAGTGACCCCTCGAATGATAACCACTGAAAGATCAGGTCAGTTCAACGGAGTCCAAATGGAAATTAACTGTGATAAACCCACAGTTCCAGAAAAAGGAGCCAACGACATTGTGAGGAATGTGTTGGAAAATATGCCTTGTGTGTCTACAAAAGGAGATGGCCCCAATGGGAAAAGAATAGAAGGGTTTCTTTACAGGTACAAGAAGGGTGAGGAAGTGAGGATAGTATGTGTTTGTCATGGCAGCTTTCTCTCTCCCGCGGAGTTTGTGAAGCATGCCGGCGGTGGTGATGTAGCACACCCTTTGAAGCATATAGTAGTCAATCCATCTCCGTTTTTGTAGTTGTAGTGCCCTTGTAGATCATGTCAAAACCTTTTATCTAAGGACGAGGGAGAAAGTGGAGAAGATCCATCAATGTTCCTTCCTTTTACCTTTTTCCTTTTCCTTTTCTTTTGTTTATTTAAATTTGTCTTTCAATGGGACTGATGGGCACTTGTATTGAATTCGGTACATGAAGCCTTGTGTTGGAAGGTTATAATGATTATAACTAGAGGAGACAGGTCGTTGCATGTTAATTTTTGTTGAGTCATTTATTTTGTTTAATTCGTGGCAATGATGCGAGGAAGTGGAATATAAGGTAACCGAGAGTTTCGAAAGTAAGGGATTTATCTCTGTGGAGCAAAGAAGGTTGGTTGCCTACTGTTCTGGTTTTGTCTACCTACCAGTTAGGTTATCTGCAGACGCCGATTGAGGAGATGAAAACAATGACCTTGTTTGCATTACTCTAAGGTTGATGGAGTTGCTTGTTAACTACCCAAATAAACTTGACGTGGACGGCGAAACCACCAACAATTATTGTAATCGAAAGGGGAAAAAATAAGTTCAATACAGTTGTACATGGAAGAAATTGTGGAGGCCAGACTGAAATTATAGGATGGGATAGCATCTTTCTTTGGTAGGAAGCTCACATAGGTAGGAATTTCAACTCATCACATAACAGATATCAATAAGTTGGCCTCACCAAACACTTCAGAGCTTACTTTACAGAAAACCTAATTTGCTCTTTTTATTGAACAAATAAGGCATTCATATACACACGTATAAAACAAGGAACATAAATATCTGTATGATGCAGCAGGTTCATCTGCGAGGCCCCTGAAACAATTGATGGCGCTTCTCTTTCTACAGATTACTAATGTTGACCAATATATGACAAGGCTCACGAAGCACCTAACAAGACGGGGGCAGAAGTTGCTTAACCCGTAGTTCGATCTGCTTCACTTACAGGTCTTTTCAGGCGAGAGTCGACCGTACACACAACTAACAAGACTAGAACTTCCTTAAAAATCATCAAGGGGACCTGCATCATCTCACAACGCAGCAGTAAATAAATTTATTTGCACGGCCTTGTTGAAGAAGAATCTACAGTTGATGAAGCTGCCATCTGTTCGTCTGGCCTGGAAGCAAAGGTTGAAATGGTATCATAAGCAAAGTCCAAATCTCTCCATGCAAAGTCAAGAAACATCTATTATGACCATACTTCAAACTTGGAAGTTCAAACATAGTTTATCCAATCTCATTAATCAAAACATGGTAATAACAAAGAGAAAAAGAATGAGGACTTTACCTCTAATATCATCCCCTCCTATATAAACTGCTAGCACCTGTATGATAACTATCCTCCACTAAGTTCTTGAGGCCAGAATGATTGCAGAATGACAAGCAGATATCGAATTGGATATCATTTCCTTTGACAGGAAGTTCACATGGCTAATCATATAACAGATATGAATAAGTTGGCCACAGTAAACACTTTAGCCAATACTTTCCAGAAAATATATCTACTCTGCTTTATTGAACAACAAATGAAGCTGAATATACACGTATAAGACAAGGAAATGAAACATCTGCATTCTTCTGCAGACTCATTGGCAAGGCCCCTAATAAGAGAAACAACATCAAAAAAAATTGGGGGCAGAACTATTTTACAATGTACAAGTGGGATCAATAAGGTTTAGAAATCAACCTAAGGCCAGTCCCAAAAGAGGACTGAGTGCACAAGCACATATTACAATGGCGCTTCTCTTTCTACAAACTACTAATGTTAACCAATACAAGCCTCATAAGGCAGCTAACAAGATGGAGGCTGAAGCTGCTTAAGTCTTCGTACAACTTGCCTCATCGTAGGCCTGGTCGAGAGAGAGTCAACCGTACACACAACTGCCAAGTGTAAAACTTCTACCAAATCATCATGGGGACCTGCATCCCATAGCCCAGCAGTAAAGAATTCCTTTGCACGGCCTTGTCGAAGAAGCATACATGACCACTGAACAATGTTGAATCCATTTCCATATGAAGAAAATGAGGGATCCAGAGCTTTCTTGTCAGAGAGCAACTCCAGAAGCACAACACCATAACTATACACATCAGCCTTGTCTGAAACGCGGCAAGTCATCGCATATTCTGGGGCAACATATCCAAAAGTTCCAGCTACACCAGTAGTAGCATGGGTTTCTGAAGTTCCAAGAAGTCTGGCCAAACCAAAGTCAGAGAGATAAGCATTGAAATCATCATCCAACAAAATATTACTGGGCTTGACATCGCGATGAAGGACACGTGGTACACACTGATCATGTAGGTAGGCAAGTGCACGAGCTATGTCCAAAGCAATCTTGTGAAGTATCCTCCAATCCACAGCCCTTGTAGACCTTTCCTTAATAAATTTTTCCAGATTACCACCCGCCAAATAGTTATATATTAGGAACATCTCTGTATCACTGGCATGATAACCAAGCAAAGTGACAAGATTTGGATGGCGAAGCCTTCCAAGAGTCTTAATTTCTGCATGAAATTGTTGAACTCCTTGAAACCTTCCAACTGAAAGTCGTTTTATTGCCACCAGGATTCCAGGAGATATCTCTGCCTTGTAAGTTGCCCCAAAACCTCCATTCCCAATGCAGTTGCTAGCATTGAAACTGCCCGTGGCTCGCACAACACTCTCAAAGGTCAATGGAACCCCAATGTTTGTGAAAACTGTAACTTCCTTCCTGGTAGACCCTAGAGCTCCAGACTTTGCATTCCACTTTCGTGTATACAAGAACAGAACAACCAGAGCAAGAAGCACTGAAACTATGGCTGATGCAGATGTAATGGAAGCTATCTCAATTGAATTGAAATTCCCACTCCTTGAAGCTGGAACTCCCACTGGTGAAGCAGCATAAGGTTGTGAATCACCATCTCTTCCTTGAGAATCTGAAGATGGTTGTGTCAGAGAAAACATGGGGCAAGAATGTATATATGGGTTTCCAATAGCAGCATTGCATTTCATCAGGTTATTATTTGAAGGCAATGAACCGGAAAAGTTATTGAAAGACACATTGAAAGAAGAGAGTGCAGTCACATTTGCCAAACCAGATGGAATCTGACCAGAAAGATTATTTTTGTCCAGCAGAAGAACAGTCAGATTTCCCAAGTTCACAAGATCCTTCGGTATCTCACCGGTGAGATAGTTTGAAGAAAGCTCCAGCACTTCTAAAGAGTAAAGCTGCCCCAAACTAGATGGAATGGTACCTGTAAGGTTATTACCAGATAAGGACAGATACCTCAGATCCCTTATCTGGCCAAGACTGGTGGGGATCTGACCCTGCAACATGTTCCAACTCAAGTTAAGGGCAACAAGGGACACCAATTTCCCAAAAGTAGGGGGAATGGGACCAATAATCTGATTCCGAGATGCATCTAAAAATTTAAGAGACTTGCACATTGTGCCAACTTCAGCAGGAATCTGACCATATAGCTTGTTGTTACTCACATTAACAACCAATGAATCCAATCCCTCACACTTCCCAAACAAACTACCTGGAAATGTTCCAGTAAGCTTGTTTTCTCCAACAAGGAATGCATAAAGAGTTTGCTTCCCTAATCTTTCATGCGCAATAGGCAGTGACGGCAAAGTGCCAGTAAAATTATTGTGCCCAAAGTTGTGCAGTACTGTAAGACCATCATCTTCTCCATACAGTTGCAACGGGTTTCCAACTTGGGTTTTCGATGCAAAAAATGCTACATAGGGTGAGGAAGGATCATCATCTTTGAAAGAAAAATCTTTCAAGGGATAAACTGGAGCACAAGGGCTGTTAAAATATTCAGGTATTGAACCTGACAAGAGGTTTCCACTGACATCAAACATAACCATACAAGGAACCTGAAGATCCTGAACAAGCTCCCCACTAAGCCTGTTAGAGCTTACATCAAAAAATTGAAGCTTCCTGCAGCGACTAAGCCCACTAGGAATTTCCCCAGTAAAAAAGTTCTGAGCCAAATTGATCATTTCTAAGTACTCACAACCACCCCAATTGCCCGGGAAGTTGCCCTCAATACTTGCCCTTGGTGCCCACAAGATCCTTAGCTTTGGAAGGGTCGTAATTTCCACAGGCATTGCACCTTGAAAGTAATTGAAGTCGTCATTCATAGAATTCAACTGCTCCAATAAAGAGTCCACTACTGTATCATTGACTCGTGGTAGCGGATTAAACATAGACGACAAAACAAGGACAGACAACTCAGAACAATTCCCCAACTCTCGTGGTAATGAACTACTTAGGCTATTCCTTGACACATCCAACACTTCCAGCGCCTGAAGCCGGCCGAGTTCTGCTGGAATACCCTCTTCCAACATATTTGAATACAACATCAGCGTCCTCAACTGACTGCAATTTCCTAAACTGCTTGGAATTTTATCAACCAAGAAATTACCCGCCAATTCAAGATGCTCCAGCTTCCCACAATTGTCTCCAATCTCGCTGGGAATATCCCCACTAAGTGAATTGTACGACAAATACACAGCCTTTAACCTACCAATGAAACCCGGAATGGTCCCATTCACAAGATTCCCAGCTACATTCAAGATCTCTAAGCTCACAGATTTTGACCACGAGGTCGGTATCCCACCTTCAATCATATTGAACCCAAGATTAAAAACCCTCAGATTTGGATTAAGCTGAAACGGCAGAGACCCAGTTATCGAGTTGCCCTCAAGATCAAGAACCTCCAAATTTTCCAAGCCCAAAACTTCACTAGGAATTTCACCATCCAAATCATTGAAGGGAAGCGACAAGACCCTAAGCTCAGTGAGCTTCCCAATTACAGAGGGGAGCTTCCCAGACAACCTTCCTCTACTACCCGAACAGCTCCTCCGAATTCCAAACCCATAAAGCGGAAACTGAGCAAAATCTAAGCACGCAATAGATTTTGATCCACCTTCGCCTCCTCCACTATTCCCAGTAATGTTGAGCGCAACCACCTGAGAATTTGAATTGCAGAAGACGCCGAACCATGAGCAGTGACCAGAATTGACCGAATGATTCCAGCTGGAAAGCAAGCCTGACGGGTCTGAGACCGAGTTCTTGAGCTGGAGGAGCACCGATGCGTCAGTATCAGCATCAGCGAAAACGACGCCGTTCAGAGAGGCGCAGAAGACCCATAAGAGCAACACGAGCTTCAGAACAAGCCCTGGCGAAGTGGATTTGCGAAAAAACTGCTCTTTGGTGACTGAAGAGGACGAAGGGGAAACACCCATCTCTTGAAACTATGACAGCTAAGTGGGTCTCTACGAAAATTACATGAACAACGCACAATGTCAGCATAAAGCTCGAAAAGAAGGAAATAGCTTAAGAATATAATCATTTGGAATGAATTAAATTCTTACCCCTTCAGCTAGACTATCTACAACTGTCAGTAGTTTGACCCCTTCTCGCTCTTACATGAATGTTGGACTTGGGTGGCTTTATCCAATCGACAGGGCCATTTTCATTCCCATTACCTTCGTTTCGCTTGCACCCGCTTGCAGTTCAGTCACCTGTACGGACACAAAGATCGCTCTTTAACTAATGCTGTACTGTGTACTCAACAATTTAGAAGCTGAACTAAATCGAAATCGGAAATTGGGTAAATTTGACATTTTGTATGTACCTTTGTAGCAGTAGGAGATGGGGATGGTGCCAAATTCCGTTGCCTTTTCCTTTGGGAACTGTTTTTCTTATCTTGAAATTGAAATCGAATAAAAGGAAGCTAACAGCCCGGTTTCCCTATTTGGATTTCGCTCAAAGACTCTGGATTCCTCTCGGAAATTGGGCAATTCATTTCGATCCTGCAGCAGAGAAAAGGGTTTTCGAAACCCAAGAGATCAAAACCCCAAAACCCCTTTCTTCGAGCTGCAGCACAGAAAGAGTAAAAGGGGTTTATGAAAACCCTAACCCTAATTTCGTTGGTACTACTGATGAGAGAGAGAGAGAGAGAGAGAGAGAGAGATAAAGGAGACGGAGGAAGAGAGAGAAGACTCAAGTCATTCAACTGTGTTCTTTTGAGAAGAAAACGCGTTCTTCTTTTCTTTTTTCTATTGCATGTTTCTTCCTCTTCTTCTTTGCTTTTCCTTTTTTTTTTTTCCAATTTAAAAAAAAAAAGAAATTCTTTACATTTTAAGGGTTTTGTCGTATATGGTGGGTGCTGGGGTCCACAAGACATACATTTTTAGGGGGGTGGGCTCCACAGCCGGTCAATAAATGCATCAGACCCTTAAGTCAATTGAGAGGGAGGGAGAAGCTCTTGGGCTTAGTTGAGTGTGAGAGAAAGAGACAGAAGGGTTAAAAGAAGGAAAAAAGATTCCTCAAAGCTTCTGTACACGCGGCTGCAGAGAAAGGAATCCACGTGGGATGTCCTTCCAGAAGGGGTGAAGTGGGGCCCACCGGCCTTATGATGGTGTTGGTTGGGTCTACTCTAGTGTTCATGAGGTCCAGATAAGAATAGGGACCTGTACTGTTCTCCACTGGGATTTGGCTGCCGGCTGCCCCTCTCACTCAGAGTCTATGAATGATTAATGGGATTTAATTTGGATACTTCTAGCTCGGAATGCGATTGATGCCTACTACTTTCACTAGATAATATGGAAAATTGGGAACTTTGGACTTCATTTACTAGGAAGACAAACACAGATAATCATTTTGTTAAATTCATTTGTATGGATAATTAAGAATCACTCGCGTAAAATGAAGAGTTATTAACACAAATAATCATTTTGTTAAATTCTTTTGTATGGACGGTTATGAATCACTCGCATCTACGCCAGTTATTGTATTTCAAAATAATGTGTGTTTTAAGTTCAAAAGAGAAGTGTATGATGCGTTCCATCTAATTGGTAAACTAGGGGCATTTGCATCATCACCTGTTAACTTGTGTGTGTCTTTTAGGGTTACATAAGAATTTATGCTGAGGCACACATGATGTTCTTGTACTCGGCAAACTGCAAAAGTGACGTATATATATATGCTGTGCAGAAGGAATATATGCTATACTTACGAGAATCAAAACAATTTAACCCTAAGCAAATAAATTTTTTTGATCACTTACTGTGTGGTAGAGATTGATGCTGCTTATTTATTACAAGAATAATTAAGATACTCAATCGTAATCAAATCCCATACTTAAAGGATTATGGATAGTTTGCTGATATTGTGTCCCTTATAGCGTGAGTAATATTATATACGGGTTTTATTAGTTGTTTGAGAAGATCCATTGCCTGATTTGTAAGTTTTTATGAATAGTATGAAACTTGGAGCAATTAAGAGTGCTATATTTCGTGGACGTGACGTGAGTTAGAACAGTTAATCAAGATAATATGTTCGTCTTCTTCACTAAGTTTGATTCTCCTCTCTTGTAAATTATAACAATTTAGACTATTACTAGTATAAAATGAAAATTACAAAAAATGCTACATTTCAATTATCATAGTGGGCATGGCATGGATGCACGCATAGCTTTAGCCTATTGAAAAGCAACTAATTATAAAAATCTAGCCTTTCCGGCATCCAGACAGGATGCTTTAGCTCTCTCTCTTTTGTCACATACCTAAACAGAAAGTTCTCATCTCACCTCACCTCATTGCTCATAAGAAAAGCCAACTTGACAAATTGAACATGTTGTAGTTTACATAATCCTGACGTAAGAGTGACGTTTTCTAATTAACATGCATAGTTAAACTATGGTTAGCTAGCTTACTATAGGTTTTGCTGTGCTGGTGTGCCCCTTAGCTTTTGCTTATATTTGCAGATCATTTCTTAGAGATAGGATAGGATCCAGATTTGAATCAATTCAAGGCTCAGATCAACCAACCAGCAGCTTTTACTTTGGGGAACCAAAGGCATGAGCTTTTGCTCCTTACCAAACTGGCTGCCTAAACAGGAATAAAGCAACTTAAAAACTTAATAGGTTGGCTGTTAGATACCCAATTTTTGTATAGTTTACCACATTCTGAATTCTGATTTCTAGACCTTGTTTCAATTGCCATCATCAAATTATTGTATTTCAAGCAGATTCAGGTGATGTGTCAGATGCAACAAATAGGCACCAAACCAAAGAAATGGCTAACAAGAGTCAGATTTTGCAATATTGAAGATACATATTAAGCAGAATTAGTGTTGAGTGCAAACCAATTTCTCCAACATATACATATACCGTATACGTATGTCTGTACATCAGTTTTGAAACCAAATCTACCATTTAACACCATTTAGATCTGTCATCATCTATGTGCATCAATTTCCAATTGTTCACTCTCTTGGTTCATCATTTCTATGGCTTCTCTTTTATTGAAGAGATCACGGCATGATCATTAGAAAGAAAATCTATCCTTCTCTCAACGACAGACCATGCAACAGTAAAACCAAGAAAACCAACTGGATGATGGAGCTGTAGCCTTTAGGGGTGTTTCAGGTGTATCAGGCGTTTCAGGCCCTTCCTCCTGCTTATGCATCTCCTGCTGTGTGTGATGCTCTGGCTGCTGCTTTACTGAGGTCATCTGTGCAGGGCTATGTCTTCCAGCCTCATGACCTGCCAACCTGAAAATACCAACTGCTATCAGTGCAATGCTTCAGCTGACCAGTGTATGTAGTAGATAGCAAATTACCCTGCAATAATCATATTTGATAGTTTTCCATATTAAAATTGCATGGTGCATGGCTTGACTGAAACATTGATACTATATGTTTTGTTTAAGTTTGTGAGGAACTGCCTTCCCTATCAGAAGGCTCAATGTGCATCCAAGTATATGTGTTAGCCCTGCATTTGCAGATAATTGAAATTATAAACATTGCTATGATCCTATCTACTATGTGATGAAAGTCACGTCGCTTACAGTGGAAATTGGAATGACTTGGTGCTGTGATTGCTGTCATCAGAACGGTAAGAGGTTGCAGAACCCCTGATTTCCACAATAAGAGGCGCCTTATTTCTACCATGATCACCAGGAATATCACTTAAATCTGTCCTTTCAGATTCATCTGCAGCTTCTTCTGTTTCTACCGAGTCCATTTCCACCTTTACACTCGTGCTTTCAACCTTCTCTTTATCCACATTTGCACTCGTATTTTCAACACTCCTCTTCTCCACGTTTGGATCTTTATTTTCAACAGTCTCATTCTCCACATTGTGAATCTTCATTTCAACAGTTTCTGCTTCAGTAACTGTGGGAAGTGGAGTTGGAATGTAAAACAACTCATCAGGGTAGGTCAGTTCTCCAGATTTATACAGCATAGAAAATTGCTCTCTTGAGAAACTGTTGTTCCCCACATGAAGGCTAAACAATGATTCATTTGAAGCAACACTCCAATCCATGCCTGTTGAAGGTTTACTGGCGAAAATAGACGTTGGGATTCGACTTGAATCATATCCTGCAGGCCGCCCCATCGTCTGAAGTTGAGAGGATTGTCCTGATGATCCACTTTGCAGGCTCCAAGTAAGAGTCTGAGAAGAAGAAGCCTCTGGTAATGGCGGAGGCCCCTGAGACTCCTGGCCCGGTTGTGTAGTTTCGAAAGAGCCATTAACATCTGCTTTGTCAGTAACATCTGATTCCAGTGATGAACGTGGTGACGATGAAGTTGAAGATGATGATGAAGAAGAAGATGATGGGAAGCTTGAATTTCGGCGGTAATTAACCATATCAGATTCGAAGTGCACCTTTAGATGCTTACTGTCATCATTCTTCTGTACATCATCCATGACTTTATTTAATATTTGCAACACCTGATAATCCTCAAAATCTCCTGTGCCTGTCTCTAACTGGTTTTCAACTGCAGGGGAAAAAGAAAAATGGGGCTTAATCTAAATTTTATTCTAAGATAGGAAAGAATAAAAATGTTGGTTATGCAAATAGCTAAAGGACTAAAAACAGCATTTCAATAATCATCAGATGCATATAAACTCAACTGATACTTTCATATAGGCAGCACTTTAAACATCAAAATCATACAATCATAGAGAATGAATCTTCAAACTTTCAAACAGAACCCTGAGATCAAATTAAATCATGCCACTGTAACATCAAGTTTTAATCCCTAAAGATTCAGTATCAAATCAAATCCTTAAGAGACGCATATCTTTAATTCTGGAAACTGGGTTTTGAGCAGAAGATTTACCACTAAATGGAACACCAAAATAATCAGCATAAGTTAACAAAAAGGTAATTACTTGAATCTGCAAGAACCCTTTAGAAAATCAATCCTCAGCTTCAATCAAAACATCGCTCTCAAGAATCAAATGAAGCCCAGAAGCTCTTTAAGATTCTTGACAGAATCAAAGAAAAAGGTTGGATCTCGATAAGCACAAGGGTAACAAAAGAAAAATGAAGTGCAATGCAATGGTAGGAAAAATAGGATGTTTAGGGTTGGGGTTGGGGATTGGGATTAGGAAGAAAACCGCAAACAACTAGGGTTTGGATGAGTCAGAGATAAATGAAGGAGCTAAAAAGGACAGGAAAGGAGACAACCTCGGAAGGTTTCGTACTTTGTTATGCGAAACAACGTAACCGACTTTGATCAAAGTCATCTAGCGCCATTTCTACTAACTGACTAACTGACTGGACCTCTTGTGAACAAAAACCGATAGAAACGAACTAACAGGTCGCGCGGGAAAATGATGTTCTGGAACTTGGGCCACCCACCTTGGCCCAAATAAAAATTGGTCCGAAGGATGGATGGAGGGTAGAATTGTAAATACGGTGAAATATGAGGTTGAGAAGTTTAAGCTACAAGAGGCTCAGTTTTAGCATGTTATCTGTAAATATTGTTTGCATACAATCTTTACACCAAGATGCTGAAATTTGGAGGCCAAATTGCTCCAATGGAAGGAGCTTTGAAGAAACAGTTATTCCATTTCCATGGTGGAGTTGTGTCTTTTAACTGTAAGCTCTGCTGCTCTTTTTTCACATCTAGACCTTTTGACAATTTGAAAATTGATAGTGCAGGGGATGAACTAATCACTCAATTTGCATTAATAACTTTTTATGTTCATCACATGAGCATATGGCCATTCAAATTATGCAGGCAAACAAGCAACAAAACACCATATTCGAACTCCATCGATTCGACTGATGTCGTCGACAGGCATAACTGAGAACTTGAGTTCTTCAGTCCATCTGAAACTGTTTAAAACAAGAAGTGAACAAAGAGATGCTGTCAAGGTAATATTAAAGAATTAACAAGTACAATCATGGTTTCATGTAACATATCAGAGTCAGCATGAAATTCTGTTGTTTCAGAAAAATAATTCTTGGAATTTTTGCCAGGTTTGTGCAGTTAGGAGGAGAAGGATATATCACAATAGTGAAACTTATGTATTGCTGGAACCAGGAGAGGATGAGAAGTTTGTTTCAGAGGAAGAGTTGAGGGCTAAGTTAAAAGGTCGGCTGGAAAACTGGCCAGCCAAGAACCTTCCCCCCGACCTTGCAAGATTTGAAAGCATTGATGATGCTGTTTCCTATCTAGTGAGGTCTGTTTGTGAACTTGAAATCCATGGAGATGTTGGCTCAGTCCAATGGTATGAAGTTCGATTGGAGTGAGAAAAGCGTTCGAGCCAATATTGTTATGCACACCCATTAGAAGCACGAAATGAGGCTGTGTTTCCATGATGGCATTGCCAATATGCTTTGTAAGAAGCTCAGCAACTTGGAGAAGTGGTTAGTGTGCCTCAAAGAAATTGAAAGTTTTTGGCTCAAGAAATTGAGAATGTGACCACAAATTGTAAGAATTTGTATCCTCTTGGGTAGCTTGTTTTGCTTGTTGGTTTTAAAATTTTGTTTGAAAAAAAATTTTATGTCCCAAATGAATGAGTGTCATTAGAGGCATTTTGTTCTTTCTTGTCCATGGTTTCAACCAGCACAATGCCTTGAGTAGTCAAAAGACAAACGAGGGTTACGGCATGCTGAAGAATCTCATTATTTCATTCACAATTCTATCCAAATATATTAAAATACAGACAAAAATCACACAATACCAAATGTCATTAACCCTGAAACAGTTAAAACTCAGAGAGAGAAAGAAAGAAAGAAAAATCTGTTGGAGAAGTCCCAAAAGGTTGCCTCAACAGTCTTCATTTATTGGACCCAAAATTCAATTCTGAAGCAGGACCACATCCCACAGCTGCAAATCCTGAATCTGCAGCAATGACAACAGAAAAGAAAGGAAGAGAAATCCAATTGTTATTAATTACACCAAAACATTGCTACCCAAATGAACTTTCTGCATCAGGATTTGTTACTTCAACAAT
The DNA here is from genome assembly GCF_029339155.1 of Prunus mume. Lineage (NCBI taxonomy): Eukaryota > Viridiplantae > Streptophyta > Magnoliopsida > Rosales > Rosaceae > Prunus > Prunus mume. The sequence continues at coordinate 19,942,913 of NC_142701.1, read as the reverse complement.
TCTGTTGAGTGATTAATTATTAATTCAATACCTTGGGGCTTGAGTAGATTTTTGCTAGGTGGCAAGAGGGCACCACCCTTTCTGTTTCTGGCAAGAAGGCCTTTTGTTACAGGGGACATCATCAAATCAGTTGGGCTTGTGTACCTACAAAATTGAGAAACAACTTTTTTAAATAGGAAAAAGTTTAGACAAACAATGATCTTATATAACTAAAATATTTTGTGTGGAAGATTTGATACCTTTCTGGGTACTTGAATGCCTTGGGGACTTTAAGGCGATCTGGGGTGGTGGGTTTGCGTAAATCGTTGCCGGAGTTTTGAGAATTTTCATCCTTGTGTTGGAGTGGAGGTGGCGGTGTTATGCACTCGGAGAAGTTCATCATCTCTGATGATTGAATTGGGCTTTTAGGAGGCGGCATTTCTGGCACGTTCTCCATTGAACACTAACGTATCAGTTTACTTGTGTCAAGAATGAAGAAAGAGGAAAATTGGACCACAGTTTTGATGTATGAGAGAGAGACAGAGAGAGTTGAAATGAAAATTTGAATAAATTGGTGTCAGAGGTTACCGTTTGGGATGAGGATAGAAAATTTGCAACGGTCGAATTTAGGCCTTGTCAAGCTTGGGTTCGTTGAACTCGAGATTCAAAATAAAGTCAATTTTTAGTAGGCTTTTTTATCACAAATGGTCATTTAGGTTTGCGAAATTATCACCTTCCATACCTAAGATTTTTTGTGACACTAATGGTCCTTAAAGTTATCCTCCACACATCAAAATGGTCTTTGCCGTTAGCTTGTCAAATTTTCTGTTGTGGCACATATGTAGAACTCATACAACCAATGGTACAGAACCATGTGACTTTAAATAAAATATAAAATATATTTTAAATATTTTAAAACTTAAAATCCATATAAAAAATTAAAAAAGAAAATTAAGTGTTTTTATAAATAAAAAACTAAAAAACCTGCAGCCATCCTCTGTGTTCTCCCTCTCCCAGCGCCCCTCCCCACATCGCAGACCCACTCCAAGCAAATTAAAATCTTTTATTTTCGATTCAGATGCATTCGAGTACTCCAGCACTAATTTCTGAATCGAACCAAGTTTCTGCTCGTTGGACTTCATCTCTCTGTCATATTCTTCAATCAATGTCTGTTTGTTTGGCTCAACCTCCTGTACAATGCCTTGCAATTCCTTGACTTTAGTTCCCATCACCAAGTTAAAGTTCAACTCTTCGGCTTCAAAATCTGCCAATCGAGAGGCCATTTCCTTCTTGAACACTTGTAGCTCTTGGAATTCCTTGGCTTTAGGGGCTCGATGAGTGGGTCTGCGATGAGGGGATGGCTGCAGGATTTTTAGTTTTTTAGTTTTAATATATATATATATTTTTTTTATAAAAAGACTTAATTTTCTTTTTAAATTTGGCTTAAATGCTAAAATGGTCCCTGTGTTTTAACCCGTTGACCAATTTAGTCCATGTGTTTTTAATTTGGCTAATTTGGTGCCTGTGTTTCGGACCGTTAGCTAATATAATCCAATCTATTAAACTTCTATTAAAATCTTAATGAAAATATAAATATTTGAATTCAATCTATAAAATAAATAATTATGAAATAAAAATAAGATTTAAAAGCTAAAAACAATTAAAAACCGAAGGACAACACCATTATTTCAGCAACGCCCTTTCTCCCTAGCAACAACTCACCCACACGCAAAAACCCCTCCCCTCTCTCTCTCTCTCTCTCTCTCTCTCTCTCTCTCTCTCTCTCTCTCTCTCAAGAACAATCCCTAACTCCTGACCATCTCCCAGTAGAATCTTCACCATGCAGTCATCGCCCCACTCCCCCCAACCACATCGCTGAGCAGCCCCGCACCCATCATGTTTTTTTTAATCTTTTTTCTAATGCTATGTTTTAGTTCTAATGAAGTTTTAATATGTTTTAAATTAATTCAATTTTTATAAATTAATTTCAACAAAATTGATAGGTTTTCAAAGAAGAAGAAGAAAAAAAAAAAATTATCATGTTTATTTAACGGTAATTTTAACATAATGGGCCATATTGGCTAACAGTGCTAAACACATGGACCAAATTGGCCAAATTAAAAATATATGGACTAAATTGGCCAACAAGATAAAACACATGGACTATTTTAGCATTTAAGCCTTTAAATTTTTTATATGGATTTTAAGTTTTAAAATATATTATATATTTTATTTAAAGCCTTGTGGCCATATACTATTGTATGTGTATGCTCCATATATGTGTCACGTCATTAATTTAACATAAAATTTGACTGGAAGCTAATGACAAGGACCATTTGGTGTGGAAAGTGAATAAAATGTTTAGGTATTTATTGGGAAAATATTTAGAATTTTTTTGCAATTTTTTTAGCCAAAAAATTCAAGACCATCAGATTTCTGGGCAAAAACCGATCGGAGCATTCGAGAAGCGCCATGTGGCATCTTCTCGTTGGGAGTATCAAGGCTGACGTCAATGCAGAAACGTGAACACGCGTCAATGGTAAAAAAAAAAATTGATTTCACTATGCTGACGTCAGCCAAGTCGGGCTACATCCTAGTCAAGAACTACCCTAGGGCTTGCCCGGGCTGCAGGCTTGGTGCTGGAGGGTGGAACCTGGGCTTGGGGGGCTGCTGCTAGGGTTTGGGTCTAGCGGTGGACTTGCTCTAAGTTGTCTCAGGTCAAACCTCATGTTAACTTAATCATGTGTGTGTGAAAAAGCTCCCTTTTATAGTTTTAGACTATCATTGTTTTTTTTTTTTTAAACAAAAGCATAACTTTGGTCATATTTTCAGACACCATTACTACAATTAAGCCTATACATATGAAGCATGATGATGGTTTAGCGCAGCAGCTGGCGGCATCTTCTCTACAATTTTATGGGTTTACATTCATATAAATCATAGGACCGATCCATGGAATTGGTGGATGCATATGCATATTATGCATCAGGGACCCAAATTATCATCTTCCCTATATAAATCCATATCTTGATCTTCAACTAGAAGCAAAGGATAGCTAGCTTAACTTTTATACACTATTATTGCATGCCCTCTTTATTTGACCTCTGTGACCAACAAACGGCAAAATCATTATTTTCAACATAACACACACACACACACACACACATGTATATAAAATATGATTTTCTTTGTATGTACACGTGTGCGTTATCCATCTCAAACTTTGCAGATTATGTACTCTAGCTATAAATTTCCTCTCTTAATAATAATTAAAGTTTTGAGAACTTTGACCACAAACTTAATTGACCCGAAAACCCGCATACCATGGCTACAATTCTGCATCTCTTAGCTTTAGCCAGCCTAGGGGGCCTCTCAAATCTTTAAACTAACCAATAATTATACATCCTCCTCATGATCAAAGCTAAACAAGAAGCTAGGGTATAATATATATACAAATTTTCTCTTATGCAGACGTAGAGACATTTATTATATCATGCGGAAGCTATGTGACTTTTTCTTTTTATTTTCATCCCTTTTTATAATAATATCTGCATAATAATAACGTCCCTGCCACGTATATATATTCTCTACTATTTTTGAGTCAAAGTTTCACCGTGGCAACATTAATTGGACCTATCTATCAAATTTTGTGCTGATGATGATGCATTATGGTTCAATGGAATTGTAACCTCTCTAGAAGTTGAAAAGACTAATAGGTTGACCAACGCCAGGCCTTGAATCCCTGCGCTGACCACGTACGTGCCCTGCAAAGCCATCTATCAATATATATCATCATATCATTGGAAAAGAAACCAAAAAAGGAGAAAATATATCTATAATCTATCTAAAATTGCTAGCTGTTGGCCTAGATGCCTTTAATTACAATTTACAACACATACACACACTGATCAGATTAGATCAGACAGGAGGAGTAAGATGCAATCAAACGACTTATAGGCTCGTAGCATCAACAACACGATCATGATGTAGTAAATCAAAGAAATTATACATACACGACGTCTGTACAATAATATTGTCTGAATATAATTATGATGTGGTCAAACACTTAATTGCAAAGCATTGACTATGATATTATAAAGTACACCTTATTATGACATATGTAACACACAAAGCAAAGCAATTCCATTTCGGATTTCAAAATCATGAGTTCTAAGAAATGCGTATGGTTTTGACTTTTCAGAAGCACTCGCGATAAAAGTGAGAAGACAACGAACCATTATTTTTTTCAACTTTTGGATATTGTGGATTGGAATATTGTATACAATATTAATATGTTTTTTGTTTTTCAGTTTTTGATGATGACATGAGTTAATGTTAATTATGGGGTTCAACTTCAAAATCTAAGGCAGCATCGATTGGACAGTGATGCATGCTTAGGGCATACACACAGTATACGTGTGCTTATAGCTGCAGCCTGCAGGCTCACAACTACCATTCAGAAGAGCTTTAAAATATATACATATATATATATATATATATATATTGGTATATAAGGAGGAGAACAGTGGGACCGGACAGACTGATTCTGCTACCTTCTTTCCTCACACACAGACTCAGATATGCGAACCTTTTGAGTGAATGAATGTGAGAAGCAAGAGATTGCATGTCATGATTTTAACTGCATTGTTTTCATAGGCCCCAAAAATAAACAAAAAAGTTACTGCAACCTAGCTCTCAATATAATTAATATTGGTAGAACACTGGAGTTCTCCTATATATATATTTATATATAAAAGAGGCTACTTTCATTAATTAATTTCTGCATTTGAGAAAGTGAATCAAGGGTATCTCAAAAACCCAAATGAGCAGGCATACATACATACATACATACATACATACATACATACATACATACATACATATGAGCATTTCAAGGTTTCTGCAGGTTCATGAGTACTCATCCACTAGTGTTGAGAGAGAGACGAAAGCATTGACCAATTGAAAGTGACCATCACCTCTCTTCTCTCTTCTCTCTCTCTCGTTCTCTCTCTCTCTCTGAGTTTGCTTCATCTCTTGGTTTTCTTTTGTTGCTCTTTCCAATAATTACCAGTGTTTTAAGGCTTTCAATATCATCCACTTCTTCTTTCACCAAAAAAAAATATCATCCACTTCTTCCAACCACTCTCTGCGCTGTGCTCATTGCTCTCTACTTCAGTCATAAATATCATCATTATTTCCACACTCGTCCATCTACGCCTACTCTACTCTACAATTACTGACATATACATTTTTTTTTTTGTATTTATTGATTAACATATATTACTACTAGTTTGAACGTGATATATCTTGGCTTTTTTTAAGGGTACAAGCGATAGTTTAAACTACAGGAGATGAGGTTTCTCACACACACGTAACACACACTATATATATATATATATGTATGTATATAGTATAAATACTTGTATATAGAAGTATATGTATACATATGTATATATTCCAAGTACACATTCTTAAAGGAAGACAAGAAAGGGAATGCAGCAGAAGCGTATACCATCTTGTCTTGGCAACAAAGTTAGAAATTTCAAGCATAGAAACTTCTATAGTCCTTGTCAAGCTTACCCCCATAAGGTCCAAGTACCAGCAAAGCACATAGTGAAAATTATAACTTTCGAAAAAAGAAAAAAAGAAAAAGAAAAGGCTCAATTTGATGAAAGATAAGCGTCCACACACACACACACACATATATATATAATGATTGTATAGAGATAGATATTGGAGGAGGTTATGATGGTTATGGAAAACAGTTGCTAGTTTTGGCTGCATACAAAATAGTGGAGGCTGAAGCTCTTGTTGTTCATGAAGTCTTTTTTCAAAGGCAATGCAAGTCCAAAAGAGCTTCTATCATCGCCATGGCCACACACACACCATGCTATTTTTAGAAATCAATGAAACCGCCCTCGCGTGCACCTAAAGACAACCATACAAGAAAAAGTGCCTTTATTTTTATGTGGAACTGCTTTATTATATTATATATATTTTCTGAAAAGTTTCCAAAACAGTAAGTTTTACGTTCGTCATATATTATATGGTGTAGATATTATGCTTTCTTACTCTATATCTGTATAATATTAGATCGACGAGACAAGAAACCTTACAGAACATGGATTTTCATGAAAGTCAAAAGTTAATTTGAGGGATGAAGTTGGTAACTTAAGAACAATCACATGATTCATATGTACTTGAAAGATTGTATGTTTTATGCGATATATAAGAAGGCCATGTAAAAAACATTAGCTAAAAGATTTGAAAACTTTTAAGAGTATGCCGGTTTCGTAGATTGTTGACTTTGCGATACAACTAAAGGTCTACATGTCTAAAGTTTGAAGACTGACATCGATCAAATCCATGTATTACCAAAAAACATAAAGAGTATTTTGAAAATTGAACCTACATATAACAAGAGTATTGCAAGTCCAGTTAAGTAAGAACTGCCACAAGCATATATATAATGTCTTAAGAATAGAAAATAAAAAACTTCTAAGCAATTAGCAGCCAGTTTTTAGCTGTTCTTACCTCTATGTAGCAGAGAAAAACTTAGTTGCAATGAGAAACAATTCTTACCTCTATGTAACAGAGAAAAACTTAGTTGCAACGGAGAACAATAATTACCAAATACTACAAAATAAAGCGCGAAAATAATACGTCTCTCACGTTATATATTATCCAACTACCTTATTGTATGACACAAATTATTAATTTTTTAAAACTAAAGTTTGCAAAAAATCTGATCAGAATGAACACATTAAATGTTATCCAAGCAAAACAAAACAAAAAAACAATTAAAAAATTGAAGAAGAATAAAAGGAAAAAAGAGAGGAAGAGGGGATATAAAGCCAACGAAGATAGAAGAAAGAGGCTGGCCAGGGCCAGGCTAGTCAAAGTCGTCTCCCGTGTGGTATACCGTATATGAATACAAGAGGAATTAATGGAGGATTAAAGGGGCAGTTTTAGGGGCATGAGAAAACCATAATTGCTCCTAAAATTAAGACAGGTTAAGACAACCCCCCCAGCTATAAAAATCACAGAATTTATGTTTGGGTCCATTTTATCGCAAATTATCCTCTGCTAATTGCTTGCCAAGGCCAGCTGGATTTGACCAAAATATGGGCTCTCATAGGGGTATAATTGTCTTTTCAATGTGCATGAGTACTTCTTCCAATAGTTTACAAAATTTATTAGGTTCCATGTTCAGTCCTTATTTTATTAGGTCTTGTTCATTTCTCTCTCTCTCTCTCTCTCTCTCTCTCTCTCTCTCTCTCTCTCTCCTATTTAATCCATGCTGAAAAGCAGAGTATTACTTCCCATCAAATACACACAACTAGGAAGAGTGAAGTAGCTAGTACAATATTTTTATCTTAGCTGCTCCTTCTTCTTCATGGTCATGGCCAAAACACAGATCCTAATAATCTTTGTTTTGCTTCTTATTGGGTTGTTTACTGGAAGCCCTGGAATTGTAGTAGCAAATGAAGAAGAAGAAGCTGATAGGATTGTGGCGCTCCCTGGACAACCCAACGTCTCTTTTCAGCAGTTTTCTGGATATGTCACTGTAAATCACCATGTTGGCAGAGCCCTCTTTTACTGGCTCACTGAGGCTGCTCATGATCCCTTGTCGCAACCTCTTGTTGTTTGGCTCAATGGAGGTTAGCAACCACATTCTAACTTTACTACATATATACAGCGTCCGCAGAATAATAACGTCTGGACGTCCACATAGGAGAATTTCTATACAAAATCAGAATATTTGTGTTTGTTGGGTTTACATTGTTCTTGAAGGGGGTTTGAAAAGTTAATATTTACTTACTGTTATATTGCTCCAAGTGACACGTATTTGCAGCATATTTACTCTTTTGGTAGGTTATCTATGCTTTAAATGTCCATGGACAGGGAATATGGTTGCCGACATGATGAGAAAATTATATGTTTGTATGTAGAAAGTTTATGAACATGCTTATTTTTACAAGTAAATATTGTTTATGCATTCTGGCATCTATGTACCCTTTTTTTTTCATTTAGTTTCAGTTTCTTCTTTTCTGTTCTGATTCTGAATCAAAACCCAGTTCCTTTAGGTGTGCCTTCAATTTTTATACACAGAAACGAACAAAAAGAAGGAAATTTGAAACAGGGAGAGCCCACCATCAGGGCCTACCCAATGCCAAGAAATGATGATCTAACTACCAATATTATATGTAAGCTAGAGATATTAAAAACTACACAACTTTACTTCCAATAGCTCCAATAACAGATGAAGAGAAAAAAAGGAAACCCATAATTCTCTCTCTCTCTCTCTCTCTCTCTCTCTCTCTCTCTCTCTCTCTCTCTCTCTCTCTGAAATTGAATTGCATGTAGTATACAGACAAATGAGCCATTAATGCTTTGAGAGCAACCAAAAACAAACTTCAATTATTAGCCGTAGCCATTTGCACCAATTGTCAGTATCTACCATCCATGGCATCATTCATGACCAGTGGTTAAGTTTAGCAGAAGAAAAGCTGGAGAGCTAGGCATGCCTGGCATGGCTTAAAGACAAACCCCATTTGGCCCCATATACTTTTTTCAAAATTAAATTTCTATATTTTATTTTAATTTTATTTTAATAATGCAGTATGTTTAATTAGGTCTAATTAAAATGTTTATTTTTTATCAGGCCCTGGTTGCTCTTCTGTGGCATATGGTGCATCGGAAGAGATAGGACCCTTTAGAATAAACAAGAGTGCTTCGGGGCTATACTTGAACAAGTTCTCATGGAACTCTGTGGCCAATCTCTTGTTCTTGGAAACCCCGGCTGGCGTCGGCTTCTCCTACAGCAACCGCTCCTCCGATCTCTTTGACACCGGTGACGACCGCACCGGTAATTTATTCTTAATTAACCATTTACTTCTTACAGTCATTAATTAATTAATCACTAGTAGTTATTATTATGCATTATTTATTTTTAAGCACGAGTGTTTTATATATATATATATATTTATTTATTTATAAAGAAAACTTTGACGGAATGAGAGAAATTTTATTAATAAAATGAAGAATTACAACGGAAGACAACACACCTGACTCGACTTAACAAATCACATAATAGGGTGCTTATGATTATTCATCGAGTGCTACATATGCTGATCACGACTAGCTAACTGCCGTATTGATTATATAAATGATTTTATGGTCCAAAGTCATGACAAGTGATTCAATTATTGCCTTGTTCTTGTTATTGGATACAAATTGCCTTGATTAATTAAGATGACATAACATAATTTTGCCTCGTCATGATCAGTTTGACCTTTGACTCGATTATTAATATAAATTTCAATTACCATGGTTTATCTATTTTTGTTTTTTTTGGCCTACAATTTAATTATGGGGGTGTTTTGATTCAGCAAGGGACTCATTGCAATTCTTGATCCGATGGTTGGATCGATTCCCACGATACAAGGGCCGAGAAGTATATCTTACAGGCGAGAGCTATGCTGGCCATTATGTCCCTCAGCTGGCCAAAGCAATTTTGACCTACAATTCACAATCCAAGCACCCAATCAATCTTAAAGGAATAATGGTACTTATAAAATCATTTGTATGTTATATGTATATACATGAAACGTTACTTTATGGTACAAGCTGCTATGATACAGGTTCACAAATAAGTGAGCACGGTTAAAAATGTGTTCGTATGTCATACGAGTTTGTATCATATAATGTTTCATATTACCTTAATAGTGTAGCATCAAAAGTAATTGACATAAAATGCAGGTGGGTAATGCAGTGACAGATAACTACTATGATAACCTAGGGACGGTGACATACTGGTGGAGCCATGCCATGATCTCTGATAAAACCTACCGGCAGCTTATCAACACGTGCGATTTTCGCAGGCAGAAGAACTCCGATGAATGCGAATCATTGTATAGCTACGCCATGGATAAGGAGTTTGGAAACATAGACCAGTACAACATTTACGCACCCCCTTGCAACAACTCTGATGGAAGCACTTCTACAAGGCAGAGCAGCATGCGTCTGCCTCATCGACCGGTATACTAACAACTAATACTTTTTTAAGTATCTTCAATTTGTATGTAAAAAGAATGTAACCTTATTTTAATCAGTTTTTGCTTTTGGTTTTTAGATGTTCCGGCAACTATCTGGCTATGATCCTTGTACGGAGAAATATGCCGAAGTTTATTACAACAGGCCAGATGTGCAGAAAGCTCTTCATGCCAACATAACCGGAATTCCTTATAAGTGGACTGCTTGCAGGTGATCAATGCAAAACTCAACATTTTTATTTCTTGTTTTTGAGGTGGAGGGGCTTAAGTATATCTTAGTTTAACAGATGATTTGTGTTATTTTATGATAAGCATTGCAGTGAGGTTTTGAATCGAAATTGGAACGACACAGATGTATCGGTTCTTCCTATTTACAGGGACATGATAGCTGCTGGTTTGAGGATTTGGGTTTTCAGGTATAATTAACTTGTATATATAATTAATGTTAATGTTAACAATCAAACTCTGTTCTCATGTGATATTTAATTCATGTTCATGATTTCTTGAACTGATACATATGTGCAGTGGAGATGTGGATTCAGTGGTGCCAGTTACAGCCACTAGGTACTCCCTTGCACAACTCAAATTAGAAACCAAAATTCCATGGTACCCCTGGTATACTAAAAAGCAGGTCAGTAAGATAAATCCCAATCCAATATATATAGAAACAATTTTTTCATGAATTATTATTTTGCATTGTGGAGATGAATTTATGATATGTTGATTGTGAAGGTGGGAGGGTGGACAGAGGTGTATGAAGGGCTGACATTTGCAACAGTGAGAGGAGCAGGTCATGAAGTCCCACTTTTCAAGCCAAGAGAAGCTCTTCATTTGTTCAAATCATTCATTCAAGGGAAGCCCCTTCCAAAGTCCTCATGATAACTGAAAACCAAAGAGAAAAGGAAAAAAAAAGAGAGAGAATTATAAAGACAGGAAAAGGAAAAAATTTCCTTGCCATTTTAATACCTGAGTCTTCTGAATTATTGTTATTGTCCTAACTAGACAAGAAAATGTGTTACTAGTGTTGAGAAACAAGTAGAGCTAGAGAGAGAGAGAGAGAGAGAGAGAGAGAGAGAGAGAGAGTTTGATTGTGTTTTAGGATGTTAGGCAAATGGCCTGAGATGAAGAAAGTTTAGTTTGTAATTTGTGGGATAACCCATTGTCTAGTTTGGCTTTCGCTAGACCTAGTGTAGAAACTCCCTTGGCCAGTGTTTCTTATTCAAGTGGGAAGTGATGATTGAAATGTTTTCACTTATTATTTTTAAGAGTTTTATTAAAAGAGAAATGAGAAATTGACAGCGCCGATTTTTTTTGTTGGGTCTCGGGTTAAGTGCTTTTTCACTGAAGCTATAAACTCTCGTTGGGTTAAATTTTTTTAACCTTATAATTGGACAAACATGAGCTCACAAGTAATCTTATGCTAATTACTGACCCAAAGGCATATCTATTTCACCTAGTTTCCGTGAAAGGCAAACTTGATGAAGGGCCTTTTGCAACGACATATCAAGGCCCAGCGGAAAAGTAGTTACTCTTTGGAGCTTCTGTTTTATTTCTAAAACGTGTCTTTGGTGGAACAATATAGATTCATGAACTTGGAAGTTGACTTTGACCAACCATGATCCTTGTCAGTTTGTTTTGGAGGAAAAAGTTTTGAGAGGAAAATAACCTCTTCTAGAAAAACAATATTTAATAAATAAAAAAGTGAAAAAAGAAGAAGATATTTTGTTTGAGAAATAAAAAATGTCAATGAAGACGATGACAATGGTGAAAACAATAGCAAGTGAAGGTAACAATGGGGTGGAGGAGACAAAAGCAGCCAGGAATCAGGATAAGCTTTTTTTCTTTTTCCTCTTATCGAAAATGACTTCCAAAACAAGAATTTAGAAGTGATGGTTAAGTTTTTGACACCTTTTCCCTTTTAATTTTCATCTAAACTTTAAACAACTCAATATAACCTACGAAATTACTACCAATTTAGTGTTGAAGAATACTTAACAAATTAATATATTTGATATTTATTTAAGTGATATTCGAAAATGAGATATTCGAACACATAACCTTGACTACAAACGCTTTTAACCAAGTTACAAACTCATTACTTAACATATTTTGAAGGGTGGACACACCTGGTTTTCTTCAAACACAAGAAGGGGTGTGTAATTTATGAAAATAAAATGGAAAAATGTGAAGGACGGTTGTAGTTTTGAATATTGTACACACGAGGAGTGGAGAGAGAGACCACTATGGTAAGAGTAACACAATATTATACTTTATCTTTTTGGAAAATAAAAATAAAAATTATATTTGCAAGAGTGTTTTAAATAAATAATACCATATATTACGTCACATATTCCGCTTTAAGATACGTAGTGTATATAATATTTACTTTGTAAGCATCGTAGTCTGCGTAACTAAGTTGGGCAGTAGACTCAAACCGAGGTGAAGGTCAAACCGCGAGGCTTAAATTATGCAAGAAAAGAAAAAGACCACAAAATTCAAAAATTAAAGTCCAGAAAAGTTTGCTTAAATTGAACCCCAGAGTCATAGCCGAGAAAGTTGGTTTCTTTTTCATGTCTAGCCCCTCATCATAAGTGTTCATTTTGACTGCTTTCACTGGCGGGTAGATCTTGCTTGAATTGAAGTCTGTTGTTTTCTTTGTTTCGAGATTGGTATTTCTCCAGCTTCATTTTAACACTGTTCATGCGATTTATGAAGCAGAAAATTTGTCTGTGTTTGCATTTTGATTTGGAGCTTCTGTGTCTCTTTGATCTCCTTTTTGTATGTGTTGCAACCTGCAAAAGTTTGAAGACTGCGAAGAGGTAGGCTTTTTCCTTTGTATTATTGCCTTGTGTAGTACATCTTTTCTATTCAACTTTGGGTTGCTTTGCTTTGCTTTACCTAATTGTTTATAGTGATTGCCACTCATGACCAACTTTTAAAAAGATTGGTTTTTTTTCTTCTTATTTGACAATAAAAAGATTGGCCCTTTGCTTCATCTTTGACAGGACTTTTCTTATCTCCTCGATCCTCTTTTGGGTTCCCACTTCATTTTAGCAACTATTCATAGGTGTTCTGCGTTGGGTCTTCGCCAGTTTTCAACATAAACTACTTCGTTGGATACAAAAGCATTGATTTTGGTTTGTGCCAGCAAGAGGGTATTGTTTACCTTTCTGATTTTTGGAAATTGGAGGTTTCGGTTCAATTGCCAAAGTTTTTCAGTTCTTGCCGTTGATTTGAAAAGGTTTTGGTTAGACTTGTTGGTCTCCATTTTTGGTCTGTTTCTTGTATGTCTATGGGGGATTGCAAGTCTATGCGTCCGGAAATGGAAGGAGAAGACGACTTAATTGCTGCAGCGAGAAACATAGCGAGGGCATTGGGATCAAAGAAGAACCTTACAGATGGTGAAAGGGAAATTTTGGCAAATCTTGGCACCCAATTGTCCACCATGATCTCACTCAGTGAGAAAAAGGGTGAGAAAAGTGGTGATATTGAAGATCGTCTTAATTCTATCCAGGAGAGGGTCATGAGTTGGGAGGCAGATCAGTCTATGATATGGAATTCAGGCCCAAATGAATCTCTGGAGTATGTCAAAGCTGTGGATGAGGCTCGAAGGTTTGTCGAAAGGTTAGAGGGTTTGCGTTTGAATAAAGATGATCAAGAGTATGAGGTGCTACAGAAAGCTTATGATGTTCTTCAAACAGCTATGGCTAGGCTGGAGGAAGAGTTCAAATACATGCTTGTTCAGCACAGGCAACCCTTTGAACCTGAGCACATGTCTTTCCGTTCAAGTGAAGAGGATATTGTGGATGGCAGCTCAATAATCTCTTTTGGGGATGATTCATTTGAGGACTCACTTCAAAGAGATAGTGTTAGCAGAGCATCTGAGGAAGTCGTCATTGATTTGGTTCATCCAGATGTAGTTCCTGAGCTCAGAGGCATAGCAAATTTGATGTTCAATTGCAATTATGATCAGGAATGTATCCAAGCTTATACTAGCATCCGAAGGGATGCCTTGGATGAGTGCCTCTCCAGTCTTGAAGTCCAGAGACTGAGCATTGAGGACGTGCTGAAGATGGAGTGGGGTTGCTTGAATTCCAAAATCAGAAGATGGGTCTGGGTTATGAAGATCTTTGTTCGGGTTTATCTTCCTAGCGAGAGATGGCTCAGTGATCAGATTTTTGGGGAGCTTGGACCAGTTTATTTAGATTGTTTCGTTGAGGCATCAAAGCCTTCAATGCTGCAACTTATGAATTTTGGTGAAGCCATGTCTATTGGTCCCCACCAACCAGAAAAGTTGTTCCGCATTCTTGACATGTATGAGGTGCTAGCGGATCTTCTTCCTGATATAGATGGTTTATACGTGGATGAGGCTGGTTCTTCTGTAAGAAATGAGTGTCATGAGGTTCTGATGAGATTGGGTGATTCCGTGAAGGCAACATTTAGTGAATTCGAGAATGCCATTGCATCAAACGCCTCGACTAACCCTGTTGCTGGAGGAGGAATACACCCTCTCACCAGATATGTGATGAACTACTTGAGGACTCTTACAGACTACGGCGAGACCCTTAATGTGCTCCTTGATGACAGCGATGAAGGTGATTCCATTTCACTGTCTCCTGATACGAGTCCAACCACAGAAGAGGAGAACAAAAGCATTGATACTTCGGGCAGAATTTCCCCAATGCTTCGCCACTACCGGTCACTTGTTTCAACTCTGGAGAGCAACCTTGATGACAAGTCCAAATTATACAAGGATGCTTCCTTGCAACACATATTTTTGATGAACAATCTGCATTACATGGCTCAGAAGGTTAAGGGGGATGAACTGAGGCTCCTTTTTGGAGATGGGTGGATTAGGAAGTGCAATGGGAAATTTCAACAGCATGCAATGAACTACCAGAGAGCTTGTTGGAGTTCCATTCTTTCTTTGCTGAAAGAGGAGGGCATTCAAAATCCTGGTTCAAATTCCATCTCTAAAACCCTCCTTAAGGAGAGGCTCCGCAGCTTTTATCTTGCTTTCGAGGAGATTTACAAGTGCCAAACGACATGGTTGATTCCGGATCCTCAGCTTCGAGAAGATGTGCAAATCTCGACATCTCTGAATGTAGTCCAAGCTTACAGGACATTTGTGGGAAGACATTCCAACGACATAAGTGACAAGCTCATCAAGTACAGTGCTGATGATTTGCAGAATTACCTTTTGGATCTCTTTGAGGGATCCTCAAAATCATTACAGAATTCCAGCAGGAGGTGACACCAGAGTAGATAAAACTGTCAATGTTTATTATTTACAACGGAGGGAAAGCGTTCATTTAATGTTCCCCTCTGCTCATGTATGTTTTGATTGTTAAACAGGTTAGGATCCCCCATGAAATTGAAAGGGGTTCTCTCCCTCCGTAGTTTCGTGTGTGTAATGTAATATAATCAGGTAGGTTCATTTTTTGTGATCCCTGTAGTCCATGTGGTAACTGATATATGTATTGGATGCTAGCGGCAATTCATATGGAACTTTATGTGTTTTAACTAAATCTGTTTCTCTTCTTCTTTTAAGTAATTGAGATGCATGTTATAGATTGTCAAATTTGAGAGACTCTAATAAAGTCCACCAGGATAGCATGTAAGAAGATTTAGCGCCAAATAGTCAAATATAAAATCAAAGACCCGGAACGTTGAGGCCAACAAGAAGCGGTCTGATTATTCAGCAGCAGAATTGTCAAAACAGAGTTGCAAGCAAGCATGTGGTCATAATGCATTGAGACGTCAAGGCAAGGGGAGCTGCATTTCATTTCATTGCCTGTCCGGCTAGGAATTTGGCAATTGATATTGTCATGTGGGCCCCTGGAAAAGTATGTTTTTGTTGGAAATGTCATCAATGTGAAGGTAGTTGTACCTTGTAGGAGACACTGAATAGGGAGCCGCCTTGTCTGTGATTCTGTGGCTGAGAAGAACCCCTTCAGAGCTAAGGCTGAGTCAGGCCTGTCAAGGCCCCATACAAGTGGCCTTGGACAAGTATTGTGCATCATTGCACGACCTCGTAAAATCCACTGATTTCCTTTTTCTTGTTCAACTTCATTTATTTTCCAACAAGTGGATCAATTCTGCAATGACCCCTCCCATCATGAATTCAATTTTTCAGTTGGGTTTCTTTTAATGACATGTACCTTTTAATCGACAACTCAGCAGATTGAGTAAGCACAGTAATAGTATTAACTCATCTAATGAAGAAAAACAGCTTCAAGTCTTCAACTGGATAGAAATTCACAGAAATGGATTAAGTTAATGGGAAATACAAATGCAAAGAAAATTCATCACGAACGCCTTGTGGATACATAATACACAACTTCGGATCTTACTGATTCCCATATAACCTTTGGCAGTGAATATACTCGCATGCTGACAATCTAATGAAACTAACCCTTAAACCAAAACACAGAAAAACAAATACGAATCTACACCTGTACTTGATACAACATAGCTCTTCCCTTCATTCTCTAGGAAAGAGCCCAATGACGGCCAAGAGAAACAGAACTTGAATTTCCGAAAACGTAAAACAGCAAAAATCCACTGCACTGCCTTTAGCTTTCTCATGACAGCAATATCCCACCACATGGAGCTGGATGAATCCATTCATTTGCATGTATTTAGAGAAATTCCGATCAGGAGCCATTAGTTTGTCGCAAACAATTGACCAGCTTATGCTAACTGAAAACTCATAATGCCCAGAAAGGCTTTCGAGCTGTCACTGCACCAGAATTGCTTGTGGGTAATTCTTTGTTAGTTTCCTCAGAGTCATCATCATCCTCACCATATTCCATCAGCTTGACCAAAGTATCTGAGATAGCCAAAGTTCAGATATATTTATACTTTTTTTTTTTGGTCAGACATTCATACATCATCGGTATAAAATCACAAACGAAATTACAGATAAGGAAAGAGAACAAACAATATACCATTTTCCAACTCCCCACCCCCCCAAAAACACACATGCAAATAACATCTCTAGTCTTCCCATCAAAATTAGCACACACCGGAAAGAGAAAAACAAGCAGAGCAGGTCTTCAAGCTTACCAGGGACATCAACAGATTTTGTTTTGGTCAGAACGTGTGCTGATGAGGTGAATTTTGGTGGAGGTGGCGGCATTGTTCTAGGTAGGGGTGGTGGCATTCCATTTGATGCTGGCTGGACCAATTTCTTTGGAGCTGGCATGGTTGATACATTTCTCACACCCAAATCTGCCAACAGTTCATTTGGCTTTGACATTTCCAGTTCCTGCATCCAGTTAGGGAGAAAAGAAACCAAAGGGAAAAACTAACAGTTCAATAACCATAAAATGGAGGTGTTATGTAATAAAGTTGATTAATAATAACCTAAAGATTAAATACTGATATCTGCAACAGCAAAAATTAATTTATCTAAACAACCAAAATCATATAGGCACAAAGGTACGACACTCTATAAAGGACATACTTAAGTTAGTAGAGACAATGGATTTCATATCATCAAGCAAGTCTAGCATCTAGAATGTCTTTCAAGGATATGGCCAAGTTCATAAAGGTATACAACAAATAGAAGGAAGTGTGAACTGCCTCATATAATGACTAGTACAAATAAACTTTTGCTTACAGCAGGAGCAATCATAGATCAAATTCCACTAGTAGGACCCACCAGCATGCACATCCAATTTTCTCACAAGCAAGAGGTTCAACCATCAATACCAAAGCTAGTTTTATGTCGATACAACTGCCATAAAGTATGAGTAGCTGAGATTTTGCATAACTCTTGACTCATTAAAACAGTGGAGTGTTCATGAGATGCACATGAAGTTGGCATTGGTCGTGACGGTACCTCTTCTCTGTGAGTTTTGGCTGTGCATGCTGCTGGTGACAGCCCAAGAAGGAAACACTAAGAAATGAAGAACTCCAACACTGGAATGATTTATCACAAACTGATAACCAACAGAAAACAAAATATATTATCATAACTTGACCTAAGTATATAACATTAAACTAAACCGCATGAAATCTAGGTTGTATGTGGAATATAGCTCCAAAGCCACAAGTGAACCGCAATGGCGCCTCCAAGATTGAAAACCCTGTGAAAAATACAAACCAGTGGCCCAATAGAGAGGTCCAGTATTGGCATGTTAGCCTCATAGAAGGTCAGAGAAAATACCTGGAATAGCAAGCACTGCAAGTCAGTACAAGATTCAATTACATTACAGTGATGACAAAAGACCAATTCAAAGTAAAAATTGAACATTTAGCAACATCATCCATTTACCTAAATGGTCATGTTGGTGCTGAAGAAAACTCAACATTTATATATTTATATGTATATATATATATGCATGCAGAAAAAAAAAAAAAAAAAAAAGGAAAAAAAACGTATGGACATATCTGGTATCTTAGTTGATGGGAAGTTTACCCAAAGACAACAGTAATGTCAAGAAAATTAGTCTCTCCCTAGTCCAAGCTATATGGACGGTTAACTAGCTAATCAAGCTATCTTAGCTTGACTTGGCATTTGCAAGGTCAACCGAGACTTAGCAGTATTTGTGGTTATAACCCAAACATACTAGCTGAACAATATATAAAGGATAGAACAATAATGCAGGACCAACTGGTCTTTGTGGATCAACAACCAGGGAGCATGCAATGGTACCTGATGGACTTTTGAAGGACCAACTGGTAACTCCTGAAACTTCCGCCTCTGTGACTGTGGAGGTCGTTTCTCCTTTTCAGAACCAGAAGTGGAGTTAACATTCAACTTTGGTTCAGTGCTTGGCGCTGATGTTGTGGGAGCAACTGTAGAAGGGATAGGGGATGACTGTCTAAGGGCAAGAGCAACTTGTTGCAAAGGTGTGACTTGAGGATATATCCCACCGTATCCATTGTAGCTTGTTCCATTAGATAATAGAGGTAGAGGTTGGGGATAACCACCAATGTTTGCCTGAGATTGCACAGAGTTTAACAACCCTCCAGGTTGAGATATTGCCCCTTGAGAAAAGACAGTAGCGACCACAGGGGTTCCAACAGAGGAAACTGCCGGAGCTGGTGTAGCACCCACAGTTGGAGACGACAAACTTGTAATTGTTTTTACCTCAGTTCCAGAACTCTGAACTCCAGCCAACAACTGATGCGGTGGTGGAACAGCACTATATACCTGCTGTGGGGGTGGAACAGCACTACAAACCTTAGAGGATGAAACCCTATGACAGAAAATGGCAACAAGTTATATACCATACCTAATTACAAGCTACAGCACAAACCATAAAAGCTAATGGAAACCAGATATTCATGCATTGACAGAACCAGCAGAATCCGAAACTCAAAGTTGCTGCCATTGCAGATTAAAATCCAACAAGTTGGGTGAAACAAATAGTTATTACCAAGGGCAGTTGAAACATGATTATCTCTAATTGATTAAATGATGAAAGGTTTGGAAACACAAGTAAATAACATGTTTCATTTCCCAAACTGAATGTAAAACCAAGAACAGAGAGAAAATCCCTCTTGTCATATTTTGCCAGAAGTTAGAACAGTTCTAGCCATGCAATGCCTTAGAACAATTGAAAATCTAATTACCTGGAGACACCACACTCTACACTGATTGTATCCAAAAGATTTTCAGCCAAAAGTTTAGCATCTTCAAGACTTTTTGAATTATTACTTGACAAGAATAAATGCAATGGTAGCTGTCCTTCTGCAAGCGAAATAAGTGAAAATAGTTAACAATAGCCAACAAAATATCAGTATGCTGGAGTAAGAAGCTTGCAATACGATCATACTGCATACAAAAGGTGATACCTTCGCCATTTACACTCTCAAGATTTCCTGAACCACGCCCTCTGAGTGACACAGTTGCTCCTGTTTCATTCATAATGTGATTTATATACTGGTCCTGCATGTACCAAACCAAACCACCACCAACACAAAAACAATTTCTCCCAATTGTATGGAGATGTCAGAGAAAGCTTCAAACATTAGAATCTCTTATCTTCATTATGTGCAAAATAAACTGCTTAAAAAGAAACAAATCAACCCTCTTACGAGCATACAGATTATATATAGTAAGTGCATATGACACTTAAAGCAATGTCAACATGATAATATATGATACAGATGAAATGAACACTGGCCAACATAGAGTTGTAGAACTCATAGAGAGAGAGAGAGCAGGAGGGGAAAGGAGGGGGTGGTGTTATGATACAGATGAAATGAACACTGGCCAACATAGAGTTGTAGAACTCATAGAGAGAGAGAGAGAGAGGAGAAGGGGGGGGGGGGTGGGTGTGGGGTTGGGTGTGGAGGAAGAGATGAGATGGAAAGAGAGGTTGAAAATTATTAACTTGACTACAAAGTACACTGCTAAATCCTAAATCCATAATTTCTTTTACTGATAAGACAGGTGGACGAGGGGAGGAAAAAAAACTACTAACTCACATTTGGCCCACATATACGAGCAGCAATGTTCCATGACGGATCTGCGTCAAAGCCCAAATACACACAAGTGTTTGGTGCCTGAGTAACCAGATTCAATATGAGAATTTCTGCAATCAATTTTCCATACCATCAAAAAGTTGACATTTAATGGAATCATACCGTCAATCCGTTGCTCATAGTCGGATTCTGACCCTGTTTCAGCATTTCTTCAACCATGGCAGCTGCACGGTCAACTGCTAAAATCCGTTCTGCTGTCTCTTTTAACTGGAAAGCCATGATTATGAAGAAACCAAATCCAAATTCCTCCATGAATTTTTTTATTAAAGATGGACACTTTGACAGACGGGGGACTTTTAGAAAAGGCAATATGGCCCACAGTTTACTATACTAATGATTGTTGTTGAACTATCTAAACTTCACAATCGACATCAATGAGATAAGTTTAAAATATCTTCCATATGATGATGACACATATTTTGAGAAAAAACTATCTAATCATGGGTGGACAAAAGAAATTCTCACCAAATCTATTGCACACTCTCATTATCAAACATAAGACATCCATAACAGTCAGATTAACAGAGAAGATTTTCAATACAACTTATGCTCCAAAAATAAAGCTAATTTACTTACATTAGCCCCTGCAGAAATATGAAGATATAATGGCTTTTCACCATCAGTTGATGCATTTGGTGGACGATACTTGCCCCTGTAAAGGCAATTTAGTATACGCATTACACACATGACGCATGAACTAAAAAAAAAACAACTATAAATGCACCTAGTACTGCCATTGAAAGCCAATCAACCTTGTTATCACCACAGCACCAGTGCATCTTTGGATCTGGAAGTAATATACACCATCAATCTCAAACAAAAGAACCATCCATTACAAACTAAATGTAAATTAAGTCACTATATTTTCTTTTGAAGGAAAAAAAAATAGACCTCCTCCTGTGTTTGGCGTTTTGTCAGCTTATAACGAACAAGAGACTCTGCATCGTTGATAACAATTTCTCGTGCTATTAACTCATCTTGGATCTTTGGCTATAAATCATTGAGCAAAACAAACAAGAAATTTGAAACAAATCAATTGCAACATCAACTGGAATACAAGAAAGAAAATAACAATTAGTGCATAAGTGGATCCTATATGAAAAACAATATCCCAAAATAATGAATTATGATTGGATGGTGGAAGTTCCAATTTATGCAAGCTCCAAATCTTCATGTGCGCAATATAAACTAAATGCAGCAAAATTCAAGCAAAATAGATCTTTTAAAGCTATGAAAAGTGAATAGCCAATACCCAAAAGGTAACTCACTTGAATTAATTTTTGGATGACCGTGGCAGTCTGTTGCGGTATCAGAGGTATCTGATACACCTGAGGGATGGTAGGACAACTAGCCTCAAGTGGATTCATCAGATGAGCACCAGTCACTGGTGTGCCAGGAACTGTAATCCCACCAAGCAATCCCGCATTTCCCAATGGGAAAGCCCCAGGCACTGCTAAACCAGCTGAAACCAAGGATGCTGCAGGTTGATCCCACTTTCTTTTCTTCCTGTAGAAAGTGCTAAAGGTTAGCAAATTTTGGGGGGACCACATGATTTGAAATACAAATGAACAGTGGCATGCGCAAGCTCAAGCTTGCCCTAATCACAATTCCCAGAATTAGATATCTTAAACTAAATAATAAAACTAAACGATCCTCACTAACTTTTTTTTGGGCAATCAAGATCATGGTTCAGACAACACTACTGGCCGCAGAACTTTAACAGTAAGCCAAGTCCTCGTGTCCAATCTATTTCAAGTAATGAACGTCAGCTTATATCCTTCCATCTTTAAACATCCAATTCAAACACTGTTTAACAAAAGGGGGGCACATTTCAACCCTCATCCCCACCAACGTCTTGCAAATTGGAAAGAAATTGATAGTCGAACTATCATGATGCAGAGCTCACACCAAGCAATACCAAAATTGCAAATATGTAAAAACTCCCAAGAAAAAGAAGAAACCCCTTAAAAACCCTTCCCATGCATCCAGCATAAGAGCAAACAACCACAACCCTCAACCATGTTATTACAGTCAAACAAAAACATAGTGAATTAAATTTTGAAACATAAGAAGAAAATCCAGTGAAAAAATTACAAGGTCGTAATTGAAAGATATGAAATTTAAATTTGTCAAATGAATTAGGGTTTTAGTCGAATGCGAGGGACGGTACCTTTGCCTTGTTTGTGAGGCATCATTGGGCACATCCGAGGAAACCCTAGCGCCACTATCTTCCGTCATCGCTGATTTCTGTTCACCTTTTTTTTGCAGAGAGATTACCCAATATCAATCTTGGTTCTTTTTTCTGTTTTTGTTTTGATTTCTTGGTTCTGTTTAGTTTCTACAATTTTTTGTTTCTTTTCTTTTTCGTCTCTTTTTCATAAAATCTGGCCTCAAGTATTTTATATTCAACGTCATATAATATTCTCCAGTGCGAAGCCAAAGCCCAACGGCACATAAAGGCCATGAAACAAGGCCCAATAAAATAGACAATAAACTTATCCCAGAACTCTTTACGGTTCGGGTCTTCCTCCTTGTAAATTATATAAATTTAAATTATTTTAGATTATTGCTTGTATCGAAAAATTATGATTTCAATGAATAATCCGCAAACATTAAACTGTGCATTGTGCGTTGTTTCTTTCCTGGACAGTTGGACTATAGCCCTCCGTTTAAATAAGGGAAAATAATTTGAAATTGAGTTAAAAGTCGAGAATTTAGGAGGAGAAATTGACAAATCCCTTATTTGGCAACTTAAGTAGGAAATTTATTATATCATACAAGAAAAAAATCATAAAAATTGAGGCCTCAAATTCTCGAGTTTAATTTCTACTAAAATAAGCGTCATTTCAAAATTTCCATAAATATCATTTACAGAATTTGATATATAAATCTAAATATTAAAATTATTAATTATTAAAAATTAAAATAAGGGAAATTAAAATTCTGTTATTTTTAAAATTCTATGTAATCCTTCATCCGAACGGAATGTGGCTGTTTACAAGTGCACTACTATTTGTGCATCTTTTGTGTTTCGGTTCAAACAACGCAATCAACATAAATGCACCATCTGCCCAAGATAATGCCAGCATTTAATACGCATCCTCTGACGCTCTGAAAAGGTCGAATTGACAAGTACTTCTGGTCCCACTCTCTGAGACTTCAGTAAAGAAATAGGTTACGGCTCCTATTGTGACTTAGTAAAGAACCATCTTTTGTTTTGGTAAATACCACGAGGTCTTCATACACCCTGTTCGGGATTTACCTTGTCCCAAATCGTAGGGTGCTCTCAACATATTGAACCCCTGCCGAGGCTGGCACCTGGTAGGTGGTCACCACACCTTGTGTTAAAGAACCAGCTTTTGCATTGTCCACAATATATAGTTTCTGTGTGCTCTCTGTAAAACGTTACGGCTCCTTCTGCTAATTCAGAACATGATGTCTCTTATGTGGGGTTCCTCCTCACCGCCCCCACCACCACCAGAAGCAGCAGTGAGCACGATGGCAAAGAAATGTGGAGGCTCAAGGGGTCTTCTGAGCAGCAGCAGGGGTGTGGTGAGTAATTCAAGTGGTGTAGTTGCTTCTAGTACTACTCGGTTTCCCTCATTTCTTCCAAAGGAGGTGGAGAAAATTAAAGACCCTTATGCCAGAACCTTGGCTCAAAGGATGGAGAGGCTCCCTGTACAGGTAGGTGCTATTAATTTTCTTTTCTTTTCTTTTTTCCCCATTCTTTTTTTAATTTACTTCTTCTTTTTTTTTCTTCGAAAGATCTTTGTTAATTGTTGTGTACGTTTTGTTTTGAGGTAGCTGGTAGCCATTTTTCTAATAAAAAAGGTTCCTCATTTCACCATTTTCATCTTCTTCCTTCATTATTTCCAACCTGCAAACTCTGTCTTTGTGTGAAAGGGAAGTGCTTGAATAAGTGCATTTTGTTTTTACTTGATTACCTGATGTCATTCAACGAAAGGAAGTACTCCTTTTGCCTTTTTCGATGTTTGCTACCCAACCTTTGTTGTTGGGGGACCCTACTAGCCCCGAGGGTAAGGCTCGTGCTTTGTGCGACTTCACCACCAAGATCAAGGTTTAGGTAGACGTAGACAACCCAAGATCACTATGCCTCGTCTGAAAAGGCAACTAATCACTTTAATGCTCTGTTTTGTTACAAGGCCACGTTACTAGGCTTGGCGGCTTTTGCTTTTTTTGTCCTGGTGTGTACTCATTGAACTGTAGCTTTAGAGTAAACTACAAAAGGTCATAATAGTAATTCCATGTGGCAGATTTTAACTGAAACTAAGGTAATTTCTCCAAATTATTATTATTATTTAAAATAAAAGTTTTTCACTTGAAATTTTACAATGAGAATTGAGCACCATTTCAAAGTACTTACTTGCAACACTGAAAATAGTTTGAGTTAACGTTAGCTGACAATATGAACGTTATTCATTTATTTCTTTAATGCACTTACAATTGCAGATTGGATCCTCTGAAAGTTTTATTATGAGTAGCTGTGTGAAACCTCATAAACAAAGTGAGATCAATCCAGTGGTTCTCCTTCATTGCTTTGACAGGTTCATTTTAATCTTTGCAAATTGCAAATTGACCATTACATTGTGATGTCCTGCTGAACATGTTTCATGTTTGCATCTGTTAGCTCTTGTTTAGAGTGGAGGTGCGCATACCCCCTGCTTGAAGAAGCTGGGTTGGAGGCTTGGGCTGTTGATGTTCTTGGGTGGGGATTCTCTGATTTAGGTTCATTCACCTGTCTTTTCCTCTTTGTTATTTGGTCTGGATTGGACTTTTTTTTATCCTATCTCTCTTTTGCAACAAATGCTTCATTGTTCATCCGTTTAATCATTCTTTATTGGTACTAGAAAGGCGCCCACCGTGCAGTGCAGCATCCAAGCGTCATCATCTCTATCAGGTATCCATCATGTACTGTGGTTTTCTTCTTCTTCACTCTGTTCTTTTATCCAGAGAACGTCGTTTCTGTCTCAAAGTTATGCCCTTGGTGAAAAATGCTGTTTGTTTGTTTCTATATATCATGTGATGTAATAATATCTTTGGTTGGCAGCTCAGCTAGAAAGTTGTCTACAATGGATTGGATATTTTGCTATGTTAATTACATAGTTGGCATTGGATTAAAACTTTTATCATCTGTTGTCAAAATTGAAATCTAATGTTATTATTTGAGCTCAACGAACTAACTGGTTTTCACGTTTCAAATATAGTTTTGGAAGTCCTACATCAGAAGGCCAATGATATTAGTTGGACCAAGCCTTGGTGCTTCTGTTGCAATTGACTTTGCAGTCCACCATCCAGTAGCTGTAAGTAACTCCTACTTTGAGCTCATTAGCTCTACATTCATTGTTTAATAAATTATTTAGTGTGCTTTCCATGGATTAATTTTCAATTCAGACCATTTTAGCGGTTCTATCATAAACTCCAATATAAGTTGATGCCGGAGTTCTATTTAAAAGCTGTATATAGACTATAGCATTTTGGATAAACTTACAATAAAAAGTTTGGAATTTTTTTAAGGCTTCTGCGAAGTGTAAACCTGCGATTCTTAATAAATGAATCAAGAAACGTTCGATGCAGAAAAACCTCTGTGGCTTGAAATTGAGTGGATTTGAAAAACTATGATCTGAGTATTGACATAATTGAGTTGACCATCATTTCCTGAACAAATACTAAAACTTATATACCTGCATGTATAAGATAATTAGCTAACTTTTAGGAGTTATTGAGGCAACCTGGAGTCTATGCGTCTGGTGTCTTAACATTGCTGCATTGCACTCTTACTCTGCTCCTCCACCCATTAAATTGTTGGCCCTCACTCTTGTTGTTATTTGCCTGATGATGTCAAGCTGATTTTAATTTTCTATTTTACAGGTTGAAAAGCTGGTTTTAATAAATGCAAGTGTGTATGCAGAAGGCACTGGAGACCTGGCAAAGTTACCTAAATTCTTGGCCTACGCTGGGGTGGGTGTCCAAAAATGCTTGAATTTTACTTCTATAATTATATCATCAAACCTGATGATTTCCAAAGGACGATGTTCTATTATTGTGATGTTAAAATATCATTATGTGCATATGATGTGAGATCATGCGATGTTTGTCAACATTAGGAGGCGGGGAAATCGGATATTTTTCATTGCTCTGTCCTGCCTACTACACCATTATGTCAATCATACATGAAATTTTCTTTTAATGAACTTCCTTAATGTTATGATTCTGAACTTTTTATTCACCAGGTTTCTTTATTGAAGAGCATACCTCTACGCCTTTATGCAAATTTGTTGGCCTTCAATGGCATTTCATTATCTACAACCTTTGATTGGACTAATGTGAGTTTATCCTTTTGGTAATTTACTCTTCCAATGGAACAGACAATTAATGCATTTTTTGAAAATTTTATCTTGGCATATTTGTCTATCTTGTTAAAGTAGGTCTAATGAAAATCTGATAGAGATCCTGCCCTATTCAGGTTGGCCGTTTACACTGTTTGCTGCCTTGGTGGAAAGATGCAACAGTCAGTTTTATGCGTAGTGGAGGCTACAATGTTATTTCCCAAATAAAACAGGTAGACTCTCAACATATTAATGGATATGGTATAGTGCAAAACAGAATTCCGTAAGTCCGGATGGGCAATGAGTAGCTTGAAGTCCTGTTAATATATGATATCTGTGGGCAACTAAGCTTCTAGGAAGGACATGCAGTCTGAAATCTTATTTTACAGGTGAAGCAAAAAGCACTTGTGATTTGCAGCGAGCAAGATCATATTATCAGCTACAAACAAATATTGGTCAGTTTTGAGCTGCTACTTAACTTCTGTGGTTAAAACTAAACTAAGCAGGTCAACACAAATGCATTTTGTAACGAATGGCCTCAGCATGTTTCAAAGTCATTTTCAGATAGGAGACTGAAATTATGCTCTTGATTTTAAAAAGTGCATTAGAGATTTGGTATTATTTGAAGTTTGCAACAGACTTATTTGGCAGTCAATTAAAATAGATTCAAAACTGAACAAGCCTGTTTGAAGTTAATTATTCTGATTTTTTTTTTTAAAAGGTGAATGAGAACTTCAGCCTCCAAATGGGCAATTGATAAGCATTTGCAACCCCTCCTTCCAGTAATTTTCTTTTCTTGCTGTTCTTAGGAGGGCGGCTGAGCTATATTTAATGTTTGCTCATTAGTACAAGTAACTCTGAACATTTATTTCAGGCACAATGTTTTATACTTCGCCTTGTTGTAATCGAAATGCAGAGGCTACGCTGTGAGCTTCCGTACGCAATCATGCGGCTAATACCAGATAGTGGTCACCTCCCTCATGTTGAAAATCCCACCTCTGTTGTGAAACTAATTGCAGGGTTTGCTCGGAACGATTGTTGCTGAGGACGAAACTGTTGCAGAATTTGTTGGACTTGTCCTCTGCTACTAAGAGGCCTGTTCTCCTTGGCAATAGTGATGTATTTCTTCGTAACACTTTTTTCCATTTGTAGTGCTTCTGAATTTCAGAGGATGCCACCCCAGAATTAGATTTCTTTTATGTTTGCAATGTGAATCTGAATAACCGATGGAACAGTCCGCCAAAAAATAGTATGATATTAGGAACAATAAATAAATAATATTCCTCTCTCCTTTGGCAATGATTTTTCATGATGTTTGATGCTCTATGTGTTTTATCCGGTTTGCTTCTAGGAGTTGGTTTCATTGTATTTTATTTGGCTCATTGGTCCTACCTTTGTGCTTGAATTGTAATAATAATTTAGCTGTAGCCCTCCTTATTCAGAGGGCTTGGATGCTTTCGATTCTCTGTAACTGAATTTGTTTATCAATGACTTTTCATCTTTTGAATTGTAATACTAGTTTAGGATGTAACCCTCCTTATTCAGTGGGCTTGGATGTTTTCGATTCTTTGTAATTGAATTTGTTTATCAATGACTTTTCATCTTTTTCGTAATTTTATTTATTTATTTAAAAAGTTTACACCACTTACATTACTTTTATTTTATTTTAATACAAGCAATAATCTACTTTAAAAACTAATCTAAACTATGGGGAGGGATATTCAAAATCAGGTAAAGAGTGGGGAGCACGTTCGCTCTAGCCATCGGCTTTAGTCAACTTGGATAAGTCCATGGGTGCCACATACATTACTTGGCAAATGATACATTGTATAATTATTTTATTGTTAATATGTGTGTTTTACATTTACATTTTGTTTAGCCAATGATTAAACATTTCCTTAAAAAAAAGGGAGTTTCACTAAAACACCCAAAATGGGGGTTGAAATTATAAAAAAACCCAAGCACTATTTAAACATATAAACACACCCAAAACTCATCATTACACACACTCAAAACCCATTTATAAACACACCAAAAAAGTTGACTTTGGGGTTGATTTTGGGTGTGTTTCTATGTTTAAATAATGCTTGGGTTTTTTTATAAATACATGTCTAGAATTGGATTTATTTATAAATTTGTATAATAAAAAATTATTTAGGGGTGGTTGCAGTTCAGTAACCGTGAATTTTTGCTCAAACCGCAAACAAACCGACTATTTGTGGTATGGTGATTTTTGAAACCGCAAACCGACA
Organism: Prunus mume; assembly: GCF_029339155.1. NCBI lineage: Eukaryota > Viridiplantae > Streptophyta > Magnoliopsida > Rosales > Rosaceae > Prunus > Prunus mume. The sequence continues at coordinate 19,913,780 of NC_142701.1, read as the reverse complement.
GCTTTTTGTGGTTTACCGCAATGCGATAAACCGCAAAAAGCAGTCGATTACCGTAAATTAGCGGTTTAAAATCACAAGTTCTTTTTGTGTCATAAAAATCCAATCTTCCACATTTTAGGCCTAATTTTGATGCTTCTTTTGAAACCTTTTGAGTTCAAGCATACTTTAACCCAAAAATAAAAATTCACAACCTCCTCAACTTCTCAAGTATTCACAACCTAAAGAAAATTAAAGTTAAAATTCAAAGCATTCCAATTAAAGTTAAACTTCTCAAGCATTCACAACCTCAACTTCTCAAGCATTCCAATTCCAAATCCTTTAAAGTTATAAACCAAAAGGAAAATGCAATACAAAATGAATTAAAGTTATAACTCAAAGGAAAAATCCGAGTCAAAGTTAATTAAAGTTACAAACCAAAAAGAAAATGCAATGCACCAATGTTACAAACTAAAGTTACAAACTCAAGTGTTGGTGGTGGTTAGTGGATTTGAAGGACCCCGTTGTGTTGTTTGAGCATCAATGCTATCTACAAAATGCAATTTTTTTATAAAAAAATATAGTCACAGTTTGCGGTAACCTCAAGTTTTGAAAATTAAATACTACAACCGCAATCGCAAATGCGGTTTGGTTCCCCGTAATTGCGGTAAATTGTTGGTTAGTTTTTGCTATTTTTCGGTCTAAAATGTCACCCTTATAATTATCAAATCTTATTGCTTAAAAAAAAAAAACAAAAGAACTACCATAGGTTGTAGTGGACCATAAATCCAAAACGGTGCGTTTGGTACGCGACTTCTTTCTTTCAGTTACTAAACCCTAGTTCCTTCCATCCCTTGAATCTTAAACCCTGCTAGCACCTCTCTCTCGTCCTTCTCTTTCACTCAGAGAAACAAGAGATGGACACGGACGGAAATTCAGGAGACGCGTCGAGGTTGGTCCATGTGCGCTTCATCACGAAGCTCGACCGTCCTTTCAAAGTTCCAAATTCCTCCATTTCCGTCGCCTCCAATTTCACCCGATTTGGCCTATCCAGCGTCGTTAACAATCTTATCCAAACAGGTAAGCTCTAACATATTCACACGTAAAGTTTTCCTTTTATCCATTGATACTCTGTTTGGCTGCTTAGAAACTGAGGGGAAAAGGATTTTACTTTAGTGTTGTAAGTTTGTTGGTTGCTTGCTATGCTTATTTGGAATTTTTTATAACAAAAAATGTGTTTTAATGCTCATTGGTAATTGTGATTAGAGAATCCTGATTGGGAAGTGGAGCCTTTTGATTTTCTTATCAATGGCGAGCTGGTTCGGATGTCGCTTGAAAACTTCCTTCTTGCCAAGGGCATTTCTGCGGTACTTATCTCCCCTTTCTGATTCAATTTGCGATGATTGTAGGAAGTGTGTACCCTATGTTCTGTTTAGGTGTATTTTCTGATAAAATACTATGTAAGCAAAATGGGAAGTAAAAAAGAGGAGTGCGAAGAGAGAGAATGGGGTACGTTATTTAATTTATCTTAAGAACCAACAAGAGTTGAGCTAATTGGGTAAATTACTCCATCAAGCCACATAGTATGAGTTTTACAATTATGTTTTTGGGTATCACAAATCTGCAAAATTGATTTGATGCGATGTTCTGGAACTGAGATTTATTTTTGGTCCATTTTAAATTTGGTGTCAAGTCGGAAGGTCCTTCTTTCTAAAACTAGAGTGGAATGAGTCTAGAGTTGCATATGTTGCTTTAACGAGCTGATTTGAGAAAAGTTTTTCCACCGTCTTTATTTGATAGCTAACTGTAGGTTTACGACTATTACAGGAAACAATATTGGAAATTGAATACATACGGGCTGTAGTTCCACGCAAAGAAGAAGAACCTTCGTTACATGATGACTGGGTCAGTGCAGTTGATGGTTCTAGTCCCAGGTATGCACATAACATATTGTGATGTGTTCTTCATTTCTTCACAGAAGTCATTTTTAAGTGCTCCCAAGTTTTTCTTGTCATAAACTCTTGTCCTGCATGGCTTGGGTTATACCTTCAAATTAAATTTCTTGATCACATGTTGGTAGGTGCAGTATGTAAGTGATAATATATCTGTCATTAAGAAAATTTGATGTGAGATTAATTTATTTGAGCTGGGGAATTTTGATCCCCAACTCCAAATCTCTTCAGAGGAAACCTTCAATTGTCATTTCTCAGTATGTTTGTTATTTATTAGATGCGTTTGCATCTTTTGCTTCATGGTGCAATAGAGATGAAGTTATCTCTGAAAACATTATCTTAAATTCTAAAATGTCTGTAACTTGTGTTCTGTGGCAGGTTTTTTTTGACAGGGTGCTATGATGGTTTAGGAAGGTAATTTTACTAAGAAGTTTTGTTATTTTTTCTGTACATTGGGATTTCTTGTGTGTATATCAAATAATTCTTGATATACCCATAATAAGGAAGCTTGATGTTTACTCTCTTGATTTTGATCTTCTTTTAGGGTATGGAAAGCTGCTGGTGTATGTACACACATACTGGAAGGACACAGTGAACCTGTTTCTTCTGTTAGCATAATCAATCCAGAAGGTAGCCATAAGTATCTGTAATTCAATTTCCAAAACTCTTTAGGTCTCGTCGCCATTGCTTGAGCAGTTATTTATTTTTTTATTTTTATGCAGGTGCAGATAGTGTTACCGTAGCTACTGCTTCGAAAGACCGGACACTTAGACTGTGGAAGGTAATTGGATGTGCATACTTTTTTATTTTATTTTTTATAATGGTAGTCTTACGCGTTCACTAATATTTTTATTCATTTTTTTGGGGGAAGTTCAATGCAGAAGATACCAGAAGAAATCCTTTGAAGATAAGTGCATTCAAAATTTTGCGTGGACATAGAGCATCTGTTCAAAGTGTTGCTGCTCAGACCTCTGGAAACATGGTCTTGTCTACTCACCTCTTCTTTATTTTTCGGTTACATAGCAGTGTATGTGAGATTGGGCTCTGACGTCAAGTTTATCACTCACCTCTTCTTTATTTTTTGGTTACATATACTTAGATCTGTTCAGGCTCTTGGGATTGCACAATCAATTTGTGGCAGACAAATGAGCCAGTTTCAGAAGGTGACACTGTATCAACAAAGAAGAGAAAAACCACTGCTCAAGCTAAGGAATCTCAGTCGGAGGTATTTTATATGTATTTATAAATTTATATATAGGGTTTAATAATTTTTGGGGTGACATTCAATTGACTATGTGGGAGAGGCTTCTTAAATATTTAACTCCGGGCGTACACTGTTTATACAACTTCGAGTACACACAAATGGCATTAGAACATAACACTTTGTTCTCAACTGGAAGTTTTCCATTACTGAATTATTGATGGTTTCTTTAATTATACCTGTTATTTACATTTGTTCCTGTTAATGCAAAACAGTATTTTGATGCAATATGTAAAGGTAATGGACAGATCAATTCATTTGAAGGGGATGTCTATGTAACAAACAGAATTTAATTCATTCCCTTGAAGGGGATGCCTAGCTGCATATTGATTTTTTTTTTTTTTTTGGAGAGTTTAGCTAGAAATACATGAAGTGTTTCCTCTTTAGAAAGATTTAAAAGATTATTGCATCAATCATCATTGTTTGGTTTTCCTGTTTAGGGGGAGGCTGTTTCTTCTCTAGTGGGCCACACACAATGTGTATCTTCTGTAAAGTGGCCGGAGCGTGAAACAATATATTCTGCATCGTGGGACCACTCTATTAGAAGGTGGAATGCCGAGACAGGCAAAGACTCATTGAACATAGTAAGTGCAAATAGATTTTTTCTTACCTCTCTGTTGTCTGAAGTCTTTTTCCGTAACCATGCTTGTATGTGGCATCGAATACCTATCACATGCTACAGAACAAAGTCCTTGCATTTCCTTTCTCAGATTTCTTGAAAGTTTAAACGGTAACTTTCTCTTGCCATACAGTTCTGTGGTAAAGCCCTCAACTGTCTTGATATTGGAGGTGAAAGTTCCGCTCTTGTTGCTGCTGGTGGTTCTGACCCTATTCTTAAGATATGGGATCCTCGTAAACCAGGTCTGTTAGATGAGCTAAGTGCTTTGTTCTCTCTCTGTTTCACACGCACACGGACACAAACTCAACCGCACAAACATCTAACATAATTTTTTTTTCTAGGAACTTCTGCTCCTGTCTATCAATTCTCATCTCACACTTCTTGGATTACGGCATGCAAGTGGCATGAGAAGTCTTGGTTTCATTTAATTTCTGCATCTCATGATGGAAAAGTTATGCTGTGGGATTTGAGAACTGCTGTAATGCCTTCTCCTTGTTTTGCTATCTAACAATGGTTCATGAGTGCTGCCCGACGTGACCTTTAAATAAATCTGGTACTTAATAATATTATTTTCTCTTGCAGTGGCCCTTATTTGTCATTGATGCGCACAAAGACAAGGTATAACATTATTCTTTCTTTCTAACCTTTATCATTTCTTCATTATTCTAAAGAAATTCAAATTTTTGATAATATGGTGATCTTTGCTGTAACTCAGGCACTATGTGCTGACTGGTGGAGAGGTGATACTGTGCTTAGTGGTGGGGCAGATTCAAAGCTTTGCATGACTTCTGGGGCTTCTGTGCTGTGAGAGGTAAAAAGTTAAAGTTTATAGGTTATTTAGAAACTTTAGTTGACCTTTAAAACCTTCAAGTGAAATAGATTCTTTTGAATGTTGTCTTCGCTATAACTCAATCTTGGATAAGAGTAACTTAACTCATCAGTGGAACAAGACACTTTTATATCTATGTTCATCTGGGTGCATACCTACACGGATGAGCTTTATTTTAAAAGTTTGTTTTGATTTGATGATCCTACTTTCTACTGTATTCACATGTGGCATTAAAAGCTCAAAGATTCTGTCTCATTGTATTTGGCTTTAGTTTCCTGCTCGATTATAATATCTGTACTTTTGCCTTTGTTTTCAGCTATAAGCAGAAGAGTGATTTGAAGATGGAAGTTGCATAGCTGGGAACATCCTCAAAGCTCTCTCCACATTTCTCATGATCTTCTGGAAATGGTGGTGCGAATAGGGCAGTCTAAGTTTGCATCTAGGGGAGGTTTGAACAAGGGTTTAGGTGCTCGGTTGTCTCATGGCCGGAGCCGGAGATATATAGTTTCAGAGCTAATTTTCAGTCCATGGCACACTATGGTTGTAGCAAATAGAACAGGCTTTACCTCTTTATACGTGATCGTGGTCTGGACTCTTGAGAGTAATATTCATTCATCATGGATCCGCTCCATGCACAATTGCATGATTTATCTTATATTCCTTGGTAATTTTATGTTTTATCGAAGTTTGCTTGTATTTTTCCGCGTGGTTCGATCCTTCTTCCATCATCTTTATCTTCTGAGCCAAGACAGATGACTATAAAGTTAAACCCTAATTTGGTCTTCAAACCTGCTGCCATACATATGTAATGTAAGATATCACATCAAAGATGTGTTACTAAAAAAATTATTGATTTGTTCGCCAAAATTTTTGGTACTATTTTTAAAAAAAAGGAGATTTCTTGATACTTGTGAACGGAAATTCTAGTAGGATTTTCTCGAATGGTAGGCAACCAACCCTTATTTCTTTTATTAAGTTTTCAATTTATCTAAGGATACCATCATGCAATCAAACTATTATTTGATGATCTGGACTTTTATCACTTAAACTTTTATTTATTAATTTATGTAACTTTTTGCCAACGAGATTTAGTTCAGTAAAAAAGAGCTTTGGTTTGCAGATTACTCGTCTAATCTCCATTCCCCAAATCACTGGTATAAAAAATAATAATTAATTTTATATAATTTTCCATGAGATACAAGCAGTGGTTGAAACTTGAAAGTATGAACAAAAGATAATCGGACTAAAAGTTAACGTTTGATTTGAGTTTGTTTGCAACAATAATTCAGATACATCCATCACTTTCTCTGAGTTTGAAAAGCAAAAGAGTCAGATTTGGGAAAAGTGAGTTTCCTTTTACAGGTGGGCCTGTGTGGAGTGTGTGTGACACTGACAACCCGTGAGCGCAAACTAAGCCGTTAAAATGACTGAACTGCCCATCAAGGGGTACTGCTTCCATAAGGTTCTTGTCTTTCTTAAAAAGGCTTAGGACCAACAAATTTAAAATTAAACAACTCTCACTCTCTTATTATTTAATTTCCTTTCATAAAAAAAGGAGATATTATCACAGTGGTGTGGTGTACATAAAATTAGGGGCATTTAAGTCAATTAAAATTGCGGTCAAATAATATTATAGTCCCAATCCCAAGCTCGAGTGAAAGCCGTTTTGCATTGCCACTTCCACGGCATATAAATGCCACCCTCAGTCCCCGCGCCATTACATTTAACATCTCCTATTTCTCTGCTCTGTCTCGCGTTCAAATCCACACCACAGAATTCCCCACTTTTCTTTCTTTCTTCCTCTCTCTCTCTTTCACGAACAAGCCAAATCATGGGGTCTCTTCAGCTTGTTTCAGATTAAGCTTCAGCATTTGCATCAGGTCAGATATCTACACATTTTTTTAATCATTTCCTATCTAAATATAATATATACGTATACATATGATTTATTAGGAATCTCAAAGAGAAATGGATCATTAATGTGTACATGCATGTATGCTTGTAAATACTATGTTGTTTGATGAATTTGGGTTTCTGGGTAACATTGCTTGAATTGTTGATGTTATGTTTCATTGAGATATTGTGAAACTTGAATCATATAGATTTTGGGTCAAAGAAACTCTTTTATTTGTTTTAAATTTTGGTGTGCCTGCCTAATATCTTATTACAAATCAAAATTTTGATTTCCTTACAGGAAGAGATGGGTAGCATTTCATTGCCTGACATGGCAGTTGGGATCATTCACCACTGTCCCACTGCTTATTCAGGTTCACATTGGAAGTATGATAAGAATTTATGCCTGGGGCGGCGTCCTCCTATCTTTAGAACTGCTTCGAAAAGAAAAAAGTGTGTAATATCTCGCGACTGCTCCTGTGAATTTCTATTTTCTTTTTGTACTTTGCTTGGTAACCTTGTACTACTTTCTTTTATATGTTGTGGAAACTATTGCCTGTTATTTGAAGTTTAAGTTTTTATCATGACCAAAATGGAAATCTTGCAGGAACCCTTTCTGCAAACCTCATTGGCTATGTAAATCAAGAACAAGAATTTTTTCAAGCATGGTATATCTCTTCATGCTGAAGGAATGATGATATATTTCTCTGCATACTAGTAATCACAGCTTTTATCAGTAGTTTTAACTTTTAGTTTTATATGAAGCTAATGGAGTAACCGGAAAGTACCAAGCATTGGAGGCATGTGACTTTTTGTCTTTTGATTTCTATGGCAGGATGATTCCGGTGACACTTTTGCAGATGTGGTTGAAACTTCAGGAAGAAATGAAGTGTTGAACATAGAAGAAGATGAATTAATGACCGCTAGAAAAGCTCTTTCTGAGGCCCAAGCTAGACAAGAAGCCATTGAGAAAGAGAGAGATCAATTGCTTGAAAAATTGGCCTGTTCGGAAGCTAAACAACAGGAATATATTGCTACCATATTGCATGAAAAGGAACTGGCTATTGCAGAAGTTGAGGCAGCCAAGTCTTTGTTCGATCAGAAGCTGCAGGAATCAGTTGAAGAGAAGTTCAGCTTGGAATCTAAGTTAGTCCTTGCAAAAAATGATGCTGTTGAACTTGCAGTGCAAGTAGAAAAGTTAGCAGAAATTGCTTTTCAGCAGGCCACATCTCACATTCTAGAAGATGCTCAGTTAAGGGTTTCAGCTGCAGAAACTGCAGCTGCTGAAGCAGCTTATGAGATGGAAAAGCAAATTAGGGATGTGACTGAAGGGAGTATATTGTCAATTGTTGAACAATCAAAATATGCCATAGAGAAGGCACTGGATGTAGCAGAAAAAGCTGGCGAGCATGCAACAAAAGCAGTATCAGAATTTACTAAAGGTATGAATCCACTGGATGAGCTTGCTTCCATCCAGTCAAAAAATATTATGTTACAGGGTGTCGTAAATGATTTAGAATCTCAGTTACTGCTTACAAGAAGTGACGTTGATAGGTTGAAGTTGGAGTTGGAAAAGGCCCATGCACATGCAAATGCATTTGAGCTCCGAGCTAAGGATGCTGAGAAAGCACTGCTTGAATTTCAGGAGTCGAGCAAGAAAAACACTCTCCAGAAAGAAGAGGAAATTATGTCTTTGATAGAAAAAATGAAGAAAGATTCATCAGAAAGAAAGAAGAATTCTTCAAAGGCTTTTAAGGCTGAGTTGCAAAGCATTAGGGACGCTATTGGAGCTGCCAAAGAAATGGCGCATTCCAAAGATGATGCCTACTTGAGAAGATGCGAAGCACTGCAGAGATCATTGAAGGCATCTGAAGCTACTACAAAGATGTGGAGACAGAGAGCAGAAATGGCAGAATCAATATTATGTAAGGAAAGACCACTAGGTGAAGGGGATGAAGATTCCATTTATGTTGTTAATGGTGGACGAATAGACCTCTTGACAGATGATGATTCACAGAAATGGAAACTTTTAAGTGATGGCCCTCGCAGAGAGATACCTCAATGGATGGCGAGGAAAATTCGTACTATCCGTCCCAGGTTTCCACCAAGAAAGATTGATGTAGCTGAAGCGTTGAGCTCAAAGTTCAGATCTTTGGACTTGCCCAAGCCTAATGAAGTATGGTCTATAGCTCAGGAAAAGCCAAAGGAGGGTGATATACTTATTGAGCATGTGATTGAGAAGGAAACAATAGAGAAGAAACGGAAAGCCCTAGAGCATGTTCTTCAAGGGAAGACCATACAATGGCAGAAGACACCAGAACAAACAAACTTAGGTCAGTTTTCTTGTATTCTCAAAATTGCTTCATGCTACTGAGAAAGCATGTGTCTGAAACAGAGTGTTATCTGACTTGAAATTGTGCATTGACTTCAATGCAGAGTCAGGAACTGGAACAGGGCGCGAGATTGTGGTATGTATGTTGATACCCATTATTTGAAATATCAATATGTCATCCCAGAAGTAGTAAAGATTTGTTATGCAAGACTATCTTTGAACTTCAGTTCCGGTGTGCAGAAGTACTATTATAAAATGTGTGTCCCCAATTTCTCCACGTATATTTTTTCAGTTTCTGGAGGTTTTCAAGAGGCTGTTCTTTCCAACTGATGATTTTGCTCCTGCCACATACTCATTATTTTGAGTGAAGATAGCCCCTCAAAGCTAAAATTTGTTATTTCTCAAGTTAGATGTTCAGATTTAATGTCATCAAAATATGCCTATTCTCCCTCCCCTCCTCTCTCTCTCTCTCTCTCTCAACTGTGATCAACTAGAGGTTTATCTTTGATTATTTTACTCGAGAGAAAGATGCAATTCATGGATTGTTACCTAGTGACTCTTATACTGTTGCTTTTGAAGTTTCAAGGCTTCAATTGGGAAAGCTGGAGAAAGCAGTGGTACCTGGATTTAGCTCCTAAAGCTGCTGATTTATCTAAAATTGGGGTAACGTCAGTGTGGTTCCCACCACCAACAGAATCTGTTGCTCCTCAAGGTTCATCTCCTCCATGTCCATTTTGATTTATCCTTATCTTTCTTCTCATAATGGTTAGATATAACAAGATTAATATCTTTTGATACATTCCTGTGATGCAAATAATCATTTTGCTTGGTGGTAGTCATATTGTTTAGTTGTTATTAACAATCTTGCACTCCTAACAATCACCTGCGCTGAATTCTTTTTCTTCTGTTGTGTTCTTCAAAGTATTTGTATGAACTCACAGTCGACACTCTACCTGCATTAGTGTGTATGTTTATCTCTGAAAATATCTACATAGAACTCGCATTAGTATATTAAGTAGCATTAAAACATGATTTGCTTAAGTTTGGGCCTCTGCAATAATTTTGTATAGCATTTGTGACCCAATATGATATGGTATGCAGGTTATATGCCTTCTGACCTTTACAATTTGAACTCATCATATGGTTCTGTGGAAGAACTTAAACACTGCATTGAGGAAATGCATTCTCATGGTCTTCTGGTATGTATGTGATCTTTAATATGACTGGTTTAATCTTAGGCCATCGAAGGTCAATTCTTAAATCATTTAAAGGTTTTTGGTTGATGATAATTTCCTGTATTATTTGTTTGTTCTCTATTTCAAGGAAAGTAAAAATTGTTGAGAAAATGCCTTTCGTTGGTCACAGGCTCCAAAAAAAAGTAATTCATATTTGGAAAGTCAGATAGTAGGGTCCAATTCTGAATAATGATGTGCATATGTTATAGGGATATCTGCTCCTTTTCTTTTTTGTTTGATTATCATATGTGAATATTCTGTGTTGCATTAGTAATATGTGTTTCCTGTGAACAGGCCTTGGGAGATGTTGTCTTAAATCATAGATGTGCTCAAAAACAGGTAAACTATTGATCCTTTATGATAATTCTCTTGAAACACCTTTTTGTTGGGAGCTGTTTTCATGTTGCAAACTTGGTTGGTCATATTTGCTGTTGTCATTCCTCTTGATGAAACTCATCCTTGCTGATTTCAGAGTCCAAATGGCATTTGGAACATTTTTGGTGGGAAGCTTGCTTGGGGACCTGAAGCAATTGTTTGTGATGATCCAAATTTTCAGGGCTGTGGAAATCCTTCAAGTGGTATTTTATTTTATTTTTCTGTTTTCCCCCCAAACTTTGATGAATTAAAGGAAGAAAATCTAGTATCATTTTTACCATTTTTGGAAGAGAGCTTACCCTCAAACTTATCTGCTGTTCATGCTGTGCATAGGGGATATATTCCATGCAGCACCCAATATTGATCATTCAAAGGACTTCGTGAGAAACGATATAAAGGAGTGGTTAAACTGGCTTCGAAACGATATTGGTTTTGATGGATGGCGCCTTGACTTCGTAAGGTGAAGGTGTTTTTATTTTTCTTTGAGTGGAACAGGGGCCAAAGGCCCAAAGCATTTTCTTATTTCTCAGTCTCTAACATATCTTTCTTTATCTTTTGTTGGCCAAATTTGTTCTTCTGTTCTGTGTGTATTCATATTCCAAGTAGGATATTTTGTATATAAGCCTGAAGAAAAGAATGCAGATTGTGTGCGACCGTGTGGAGCTTAGTGCACTCTTGTGACTTAGGTAGTAGTTGGTTTGTTTATACAATAGTCATTGATGAGCTCTAGTGGTAGGTATTTAGTAATGAACAGACGCCCTTATATCCATTCTTTGTAACAATTCCAACTTTGCCGGTATCACACAAAATTTTATATGCTTCATGATGTAGCTACTGTATCAGCAGATTGTCCCAGAATTTGAAAATGCTTTAAATGCAGTCTATTCTAACTTCATTGTGATTTTTACTTGAATTTTTGGAGAGAAAAAAGTCAACTTAATTCTTGAACCAAAGGAAAAGAAGAAGAGCTAAAAGAGCCAAAGAGCATTATGAGCACTAAACCTAAGTTTAAATATTGACTATTCTAGGTGAACGTGCCATGTAATACTATAGGCACATGTCAATTTGATGTTTAGGCCAATTCAACTGTGAGCTAGTGTCTTCTGTTTGTACATTAATTTCATCCGAAGTTCAGATGTCTGAAAATTTGTGAATGCTCTTACACGTTCAGACTCTTTTTTTCTCTTGTAGTCCATGGTGGGCAATTAAACCTCTTTTATGTTGTTCGCAGAGGCTTCTCCGGTACCTTTGTAAAAGAATATATTGAAGCTTCGGTTCCTGCATTTGCTATTGGAGAATATTGGGACAGTTTAGCTTATGAAAATGGAAATTTGTGTTACAATCAAGGTAAGAATTTGTGGATTGTAGATTAAATTTGTAATTCTGTTTCTTGTTGTATGATTAGGCGGATGAAAGCAAACTATAGTTCCATCTTTAGGGACATTCGTTACTAATCTTTGGTCAATGGTGAAAACACCCGCAACCATTCTAAATCTGCTGAATAATTCATTTTTATTCACCAGGAAACAATAACATAGAACAGTAACAGGGAAGATAGCCACAAGAGCGTTAATCCATGGCTGTGTTTTAATCCTCTCATTGCCTCCTCCTCCACCTCTTTAAATTAGTAAAACTCCTTTGTTGCCAGAAACAATGAAATGTTTACCATTTTGCTTAGCATGGATATGAAAATGTGAACTCGTCTATTTTTCCAGATGCTCACCGGCAAAGAATTGTCAATTGGATCAATGCCACAGGCGGTACTTCCTCGGCATTTGATGTCACAACAAAGGTACCTTCTATACTGCATCTGCTACATCCTAATTTTAGTATGACTCACTTACATAAAGGATAAGGCTAAGAGAATAGAACTGAACCGAAATGAATAGTTTATCATTCATGAAATGCACCAGAACAATGTCACTCAGACAACGTGGAAAAAGTGAAAGACAGCCTGACAATGGATATGGGTTTACTTGCCAAACCTTGACGTCCTTTTTTCCAATAAATAAAAGCAAAAAATATATCCTGATAATTTACCTAATGGTGAAACTCATGTCAAGTGGCTGCACATTTAGCCCAATACATACTTAGTATTGCATTTTTGCAGGGAATACTCCACTCTGCTCTTCATAACCAATATTGGAGGTTAATAGATCCTCAGGGTAAACCAACTGGAGTTTTGGGATGGTGGCCCTCACGTGCTGTCACATTTTTGGAGAACCATGACACTGGATCAACACAGGTCTCTCTCTCTCTCTCTCTCTCTCTCTCTCTCTCTTGCATGTACACACAAGCACTGAACGCAAATACCACCACTGAGGCACAAGGAGCTGGTTACTGATTTTTGAAACCTTATATCGAGCCTGGACAGTCAGGCTTTAACTGCTAGATTCCATCAGTTGAATCTTTGTTAAACAGCTTTTATCTAAGTTAAGACTTGATTTATAAACTTTCTAACTTTCTTTTAATTTCAGGGTCACTGGCCATTCCCACGAGATAAGCTTACACAGGGATATGCATACATTTTGACTCATCCTGGAACTGTGAGTTCTCTCAATCACCCAATTGCCACCATGAATTATTTTATGAACAGCTGCTATTTGACTTTGTAATCTTTATTTTCTTATCTCTACTGCAGCCTGTCATTTTCTATGACCATTTATATGACTTTGGTCTTCATGACATCCTAACTGAGCTAATTGAGGCTCGTAGAAGGGCCGGAATCCATTGCCGGAGCGCTGTGAAGATATACCATGCAAATAATGAAGGTTATGTTGCACAGATAGGTGATACACTAGTAATGAAGCTTGGCCATTTTGATTGGAACCCCTCAAAGGAAAACCATTTGGAGGGGAGCTGGCAGACTTTTGTTGATAAAGGGTCAGATTATAAATTGTGGCTACGACAATAGTTTGATTCGAATCGATACATGTACTACGTTAACACCTTGAAATTTACCATTGTAATTTTCTGTTTTCTTTTTTTCTTTTTCTGGCACGAGGAATAAGTGCAATGGGAATGTAAAAGAACTGTTTTATAGCATTTTTTTCGTTGTAAATAAAGAAGCATGCCAGAAGAGATGGTGTGTAAATCAGTTCATTCATGCAAACATGTCCTTTTTGTTTTGGTAGGTGATTTGGGCTTTTTGCAAAAGCAGCAAAAAACTTAATTTAAAAGCAAACATGTCCTTTGTGTTTTGTTTGGGTATTTTTAAATGCGTGGTCTTTTTCTCTTTTGGGCTTTTTGCAAAAGCACCAAAACTTAATTTAAAAAGCAAAAAGTTGATGTCGGTGGAGATGCAGGGGATCGAACCCTGTACCTCTCGCATGCAAAGCGAGCGCTCTACCATTTGAGCTACATCCCCGTTTTGATAATCTTTTTCAAAGTACAATATTTATACAATTGGCAAGTCAAAGTTTCTTCCAAAACCAAAACCAAAAGCATGTGCTCTTTCTCTATCGAATAATTTATACATCACTTACTTTTCCCAATTTCCCCATCAGTGTGTGAAAGCAACGACGACTTGAAGTCAAAGTCTCATACCAAAGACCCAAAGTCAATGCAAAATCTGCAAGCAGCTGTTAGTGGTCTCCCTCACCTTTATATATACATTAATTTCATTATATTTATTTCTTATTAATATTCTGCGCTGTAATGTCCTTGCGTGACATAAATTTCATAATAAACAAATGGAGAAAAAAGAGCCAACAACAAAAAAATAACTTGAGAAATTTGTTTAGCTTAAATTAGACTACTTGTTTTTTAAAAAAATTTGGACGATACGTGTACTCTAAATAAGAAAACATGGCAATAAATGAAACAACTTGGGAAACTAAACCCAAAGCCCCACCTCCATCCATCACCCACCCCTACTGCTCCTTACTATCTTTAAACACATAGTTAGTACTTAGATTGCTTTTCGTTTGGTGGTTAATTGGATTAGCTTAATCTAATGTCATGTTTGGTGTTAAAAAATGAATGTGAATAAGATAAAAGATAATGCCACTATAATTTTATTGTGTACATTTTTGTAGGATAGCGTATCCTACTAACAAGGTGGAATACATAATCAAACTATTCCAACCCCTTTGACTTTGGACTTAAGACTCAAGACACACGACACAAACATGGGACACTAGTATCAATCTGACCTCTTAATTCAAACCAAACATGTAACTCAATTTATGTTTTAGTTTAAGCATAACATTTGCAACGCAAATTCTCATTTAATAAGAACACAATCTAATAAATTGTGATTGATTCATATTATAATAGAAAAGAATGAATCTGTCAATCTAATGACTATAAACGCCTCGCATCCACTTCGAATTTGCATTGTGGAAAAATTTGATGGAAACATCCTATGAACAAAAGGGATGATGATTCACTATTGGCCCTTGAAAGTTAGGTAGGATAAGTGGGCTTGGCCCAAACTTATTACAACCCTAGAGAATTGAGAAGTGACCAGTCTTTCCTGCTTTAATGTTAAAACACACTCACTTATATCCCTAATTCATTGCTTAAACTGGCGGCGGGAAAATAAACGCAAAATAAATTAAAAAAAAGGTTAAGCATATTTCCAAAACTCTCAAAAACAAAAAAGCTCCAAAGGTAGGCTTGAAAAATAAAGTGCACCACCCCACGCGTGTACAAAAGCGCGTGGTATCGGAATATCCCGTCTACTTTTTCCTCGCAAGCTGCAAGCAAAGACGCACACTTACTAGAGCGTACGTCTCCCTGCCATCTCAACCGTTGATCATCTAAATATCTTCATCGAACGGCCATCAGCAAAGAGCATACCAACTCCTGCGAAGTACATTAGTACCTCTGACTCCGTACCTTAGGTTCGGGTACCCGAGGTTGAGGTTCGGGTTCCGAGCCTGAGGCGGCGTTTTCCTCTGAGACTCTCTGAGTTGGTTGGAAAACATTTTTTTTGAGCAGTGTTTGTTTGGATCGCTTTATCTTCGGCTTTGGTCCGAGAATGAATTTCGGTTTCTCACTCTTCTAGTCTTCTCTGCGCAGAAACAAACTGGTCTTAGAGAGAGAGAGAGAGAGAGAGAGAGAAAGAGAGAGAGCTCAGAGGCAAAAGCATAGTGAAAGAGAAGAGAGCCATTTGCGTCGTCGTTTTGGAGCTTAAGCAACTGTGAATTGAGCTACAAGAGAAGAACGACGCCGTAGTGTCCACGCTCTTGAAGAACCCTAATTCTCTTCGCTTGGATCACAGTGTGAGCTCCCAACTCCACCTTTTTCTTGCTCGCCTCGCTAACACCTCGTTGTGTTGCTCTAGCTTCCTTCTGGTGTAAGAATGAGCCATTAGAGTTGGAACTAATGAGGTTTTCTGTTTCTAATTTTTGTCAAATTAGCTCGGAAATGCTCAATTCTGGTGATTCTTTTGGGTTTTGGGGAGAATTGAGGTTTCAGTGCTTGTTTGGTAGAGATATGGTTGGTTTTTTTTAGGGTTTTTAAGTGTAAAATTTGAGTTTAGCTTTTGCTTTAATTTGGCTGTCTATGGCTTGATTTTTTTTTTTTTAGTGCTTTCGGTTTAGTCTTTGAAATGTTTTTCGAAACTCCAGAGCTCACATTAGCTTAAGTTTATGATAACTTTGCAATTTTGGTTATGGTGGATATTAGCTCTTGAAGTCTCATGAGATTCATAAATTCGGTGCTGCAAAATCCAACAACGGATATTTGCTCGTGTAGCTCCTTTTCAACACACCAGAATATAGAGAAGTTTGAATCTTTTTTATTTATTTATTATACAAATATTCAGGAAAGCTTGAATCTAAAAGCTGCCATCCAAGCCCCTAATTCGATTTCAAGTTCTCTTTCTCTCCTTCAAATTACAATTAATTGAATGAGACACATACAACTAGTTGTTTGACACTTGCATGGAATTTGGAACTTTGCTGTCGCGGGTTCCAATTAGCAGACCGATGTAGTGGTTCACCATAAATGAACCCACTTGAATATGAATTCTAATGTAAATTTATCCTTTTGGTTTCCATGTCTTTTAATTTTGGACAGTTTACTAGCCTTACTGATACATGGTTCTTTTGTTGAAATTGCCTGCCAGTACTTCTAGTCTCATTTGTCCACTGAAACTTTCTTATGCAGGATAATTTTAAGAGATGCTGCTGTGGATATTTCATGCCATTTTGGAGCACACCTCTTGTTTCAAATGTACTTATTAAGCATGTGAGAATGCCTTTAAGCAGAATTGCAGGGATGAGGCAGTCTGATGTGTAATGATCATAGCGATTTTCCACAACATCAATTAGCTGGGAAAATTTGGTGCCTGGAAATTTAATGCCAGGTAACGAAATTGAAGGCAGGATCCACAAATTATATGAGCTAGATAACTTTTCTCATCAATCTCAAGTTGCGGATGGTAATTGGCCTGTGCTTTACAATCAGTGGCATGAAAAACAAAGAGAGATCAGTGAACCTCTAAGTTTCAATCTGAAGAGTAACGTGCAACAATTAGGTACAAATGGCTTCACTTTCTATGGTCTTCTTGATTGCTTTATAATTTATCTGTTTTGATTTTCATGACTGCATGGGAGTTTGCATTCTGTTTCTCAAATAGTGGACAAGTCTTGGAAAACAAGATTCTGTATTTCCTGAAGACAGTTGCTTCATGATAACGTGAAATACCCATTTCGTGTTTTTGAATTAATGTATCTGTTGTGGTATTTGCAGATTCTGTGAGAGGACGTGGCAATCAATCCTTGACTTTTGATAAAAATTATACACAAGTGGCTCAGAGACCTGGATTGTCCAATATTCAAACTACAGACCCACATCTGAAGACGAATGGCTTTATGCTTGGACGACAGGATTTTGGAGAAAGGCAGAATCAACTTCAGTTTTTGGGTGAGAGCACAGTTTTTTCTCCACATAATTTAACTTCGAGAGGCTTATCCATCCTTCAATCAGAGCAAGAAAATGCATCAGGTGATAGCCCCACCCTGACAACCAATTCAGAAAGGTCTGAAATTACTGAGGCTTCCACTGAGTTTAACTTTGTTGGAAAGCAGCAGCAACTTGTGAGGTGTCAACAGCAAGGCATTCCACAACTTCACTCAATGCAGCAGTCTGGGTACACTGACATGCAGTTGTTGCAGCAGCACGTGATGTTTAAGAACCTGCAAGAACTTCAGAGGCAGCAGCAACTGCAACAATTTGGTGATACAAGGCAACAGAATTCAGTAAATCAGCTCTCTGCAATGAATAAGCAGGCTGCTGGGGTTCAGTTTTCACCTCTCATCAATGGAACACCTGTTAATGATACATCACAAATGTTTATGAACTGGGTGCAGCGAGGTGGATCTCCTGCTGGGCAAAATGTATCTAATAGAGTCATTTTTTCTCAAGAGCAAGGTCAGACTTTGAGTTCAATGGGTCCAGCTCCTCAGCAGTTCGATGTCTCTTTATATGGTACTCCTGTTGCTAGTGGAAGAGGGACTATGAATCAGTATTCCCATCTTCAGGCAATGTCTCATGATTCTGAAAATTTGTTAATCAAGGCTAGCGATCAAACACAGAAGCCTGTTATGCAGTCATCAGGCTTCACTAACCCCTTTGTAGGTGAGCATTGCACTACTGCTTCTCCGGAGCAGGCTTACTTGCCTCAAGGGGCTTTCATTTCCAAACAAGGATTTCAGGGAAAGAATGTGCTTGGACAAGTTACTAATCAGGGTTTGAATTGTGGATCTACATTGGGCAACCTCCAGCAAGGGAATACGTTGCAAGCAAATACATCACTGCAGGAAATCAGTGGAAAGCAAGATCAAGCTGGTTGGCCTGGAACCTTTCAGAAAAAAACAATGCAGCGTGGCTCTTCACCACAGGGTTTGGTTCCCCTAGATCCAATGGAAGAGAAGATTTTGTTTAACACAGAAGATAATTTTTGGGATGCTTCTATGGTAAAGCGCAGTGATATTGGTGCTGGAGGCTTTGGAAATGCACTTGAACAGACAGGATATTCAGATGCATTTCCTTCTCTCCAAAGTGGAAGCTGGAGCGCACTTATGCAGTCTGCTGTAGCAGAAGCTTCTAGTAGTGATACCGGGCCGCAGGAGGAGTGGAGTGGATTGACTTTTCAGAATACAGACTTGTCAACTGGTAATCAGTCTTCAAACATCTTGGACAGTGAGAAGCAACAAGGAAGTTGGGTTGATAACAACCTGCAGAGTGCCTCTTCCTTAAGTTCAAAACCTTTTCCCATGCTTAACGATTCCAGTGTTAATTCTAGCTTTCCTGGCTTTCCACAGCCAGGCATCCAATTCCCAACAGAGCATAGAGAAGGGCTTCACCAGGATGAATATCATGAATCCATTCAGAAGTCTCCCAAAAACACCAGTGAGTGGTTGGATCGCAACCCTCAACAAAAGCTATCTGTGGAGAGAAGTCAACAGGTACAACCACATTTGCGTTTGGACAACACATGGACCAGTCAAATAAATGAGCACTCAGAATGTGATCCACGTGAGCAGAGAATAGACTCCTATGGTATTGTTGGCCAACCAAGTGGTAAACCAGAAGGTATGATTGTCCATTTTCCATCCTCTAGTGGAAATGCTGCTATTTTCAGCTCCCATGACATTGTAGGTGATTTTTGGACAGGTGAGAGTGAAGCCATGTACAAGAGGAACTCTGATGGTTCTCTGTGGAAGAGGGACAGTGATTGCAGGGTAAATTCATTTTCCAGATCAACTGGACAATTGGAGCAAGTACAATCTGGCTCAGAGGATACTCTGAGGAACAGAGAAAATTCACATGTATTTAACTTTCATTCCTTGCAAAATTCACACATAACTAAGGTCCATCAGGAAACCAGTCACCAAGTCCAAGATAATAATAAGCTTGATTACATGAAACGTATCATATTTAGCAACAAAGAGGAGAATGAGGGCATCAGAGAAAAACAGCATCAACTGAGTAATAGCTCTCATGTTATTGGGAACTCTTATGGGAGGGACGGCGAAACATATGAGCAACAGCAAAATTGCTACCAAAGCGACAACACTTATGACAGTAAGCGAGCTGATACATCTACTACCGTCTGCAGATCGGGGGATCCTAGTGGCATGCATGTCACTGCACGAACAAGGTAGTTTGCTTAGGAGATAATGATGGATTGGAAGTTTTTGATTCATGCCTTATCTTTCTTCTGCATACTAATGAGCATTTCACATTCTCTCTTCTGCCATCATAATTATTTACCTTATGCGCTCATATTGTTTAACACATTTGACTATAATCTGCATTCCAAACTATTTTTATGAGACATTCACTCTTCTCTTCTATTTTGTATGTTCTCGTGGAATCTTTTGATGGCTTAATCACAGCAGTCAAAATATGTTTCATCTTCTTAGCAAGGTTGACCAGTCGAAGGAGAATAGCTCTATAGCACAATTTGGGCCTTCTGGATTTAATCCATTATCCGAGGTAACTGAGGCAAAAACTCATGGAGCATCTGTTGCTCATATGTACAATCAGTCTTCTGCTTCTCAAGGTTTTGCTTTGAAATTGGCTCCTCCATCTCAGCGGCAGTCCAATTCAAACACTCTCTTCTCCTCTCAGGGTATGCTACAACCAGAAAGTAATCCAAATCAAATGCAAATGGATTCTGATTTAGGAGAGAAAAGCCAGAGCTGGTTACCTACTCCGTCATCCTCTCAATCTTTGCCCCAATCACATGAATCATCACCAAGAGCCCGTTGGGATGATAAATTTAGTATTGCGGGACAATCAAGCATCTCCTCATCTTATATGCATGGGAGCTCTATTGCAGAAATTACATCCAGTCCTACATTTCCAAGGAATCAGCTTCAAACACAACATCTGTTTAGTGTGCCTGGAGCAGGTCCATCTACACAGGCAACATTACCTGGTATTGCCAGCAGACATTCACCTTCCAACCTTGCTCTATCTCAAGGTACTTCTCAGCAGATTTTTATCAACCCTGGTGGTCAACAATTCCCTGTTCTTGAAGCTGTGCCAGCATCTCAGTCTCCTTATATGTCAGGCATGCCTGCACGGGGTGGAGCTTCAGTGAGGCCACAGGGTTTATGGACAAATAACCCAAGTCAGCAACATCTTTCTGGTATGGAAACTCAAAAGCTTTCTTTGATAAATCATGATAGCATGGATACTACTCCGTTGGCTTCAGAGCTAAATAGTCTAAACACTCAAGAAGGTGGATATAGGTCATCGGAATTTGGTGCCTCTTCTATGAATTTACAAGGCTTCATTTCTTCAGAAGAGCAGCAAGGGAAAGAGAGGGCCCAGAAGTCAATGTCATCTGGAATGCTTGATGCATCACAGACAGGGGTAAGGAATGTCTCTGATCCAAGAGCTTTGGCCTCTGGCTCATTGTTGAATCCCTCTGCAAGAAATCTTGGATTTTTTGGCCATGCTTTAAAATCTTCACATGGCTTTCATCAAAATTACTCCCCGCTGCGCCAAGTGCAGGCAATAATGAATGTAGAGACTGATCCAAGTGGGAGGGATCTGGATGAACAACAGGTAACTGCTGTGGCAGGGCAGCAGTCAACTTATGGTCATAACAAGGATGATGAACTGAGTTCTGCATCAGCTCTCAGGTCATCGCCACATGGAAATTCCAAAGCACCAAGTTTCTTGACTGATGCAAGAGAAGATCCAAGTGTAAAAACTTCTTCACCATCTGCTTTCCAAGCCCAAGGCATGGTTGCATTTGGTGAAAGTGATTCCCAGAGTCAATCTACTGGTAATACTGTGTTATCTAATCATGCAGAAACTTCTTGGGGTAATTTACGCATGGCACCCAACTGGTTTAAGCAGTATGGGACTTTCAGAAATGGGCAGATGCCACCAATGTATGATGTAAGGTTTGCACGGACTGCTGCAGGGCAGTTCTCTCTTGTGAAGCCTTCACAGAGTCTGAACATACATTCTCCCGTGGAACAGATAGATGCTTCCGATGCTAGTCAAAGCAGCAGAGTCTGGCCAAGTACAGCTGCCAATTTAGTGGGAAGTGAACCATTAGCTCCTTCTGTGTTGCCTTCAGATGCCATTGATGGAAATATGGCTAGTGTTAGACCAAAGAAACGCAAAATTGCAACATATGAACTTCTACCATGGCACAAAGTGACACAAGGGTCCAAAAGAGTTCAAGATATCAGGTATTTTGTTATTGCCCATTTCTTTGCTTTTATGTCAATCTTGGTGTGTAGTGTAGAAGATGAGTTACTTCTGATTAGATATTCTTATCTTTCTTCTGAAAGACTGATCTTTTTTACCCACTGAAGTGCACAGCTGAACCTTTTCGCATCTGTCACTTGAATGCAAGAAAAAAATGTTATCTTATTTTAGTCTAATTTCTTCTTAAATTTCTCTGTTCTTGTACATATACCCAGCATACACACTCCTTGGGTCGTTTTCTGCTCATGTTTGTTAACTTTTGGAGTGCACTTGTTTATGCAGTATGTCAGAGCAAGACTGGGCACTGGCATCCAATCGGCTGATTGAGAAAGTGAGCTTTTAGTTAAACAGATCATACATTGCAATTCATTTCTACTTTAAAATTTCATCCAGATACTCGGATCCAAGTGGTTATAATATCGTTCATTTTTAATGGCAGGTTGGGGATGAGTTTGAAATGTTTGAAGATGGGCATCAAATCCTTCGATCTAAGAGAAGGCTTATTTTCACAACACAGCTTATGCAGCATTTGCTTGGCCCTGCACCTGCATCCATTCTCTCAGCAGATGCTGCTCTGTACTATGATAGTGTGGTATATTTTGTTGCTAAATTATCATTAGGGGATGCATGCAGCCTGACCTGCAGCAAAAGAAACAGTGCTCATATGCCACCAAACGACGGTAATATGTAAGTGTCATCTTCATGGTTTTTTGAAAAATTGGGAGAGGACTTGTAATCCGATTTGAAGTTTACAAAAAATACTTGTAGTTGAAACTGTATGCCTCGAGGATTTGGCCTTCTAAGAAGTAATTTCTGTGTAAATGATTTGTAGGATTCTGGAAAGGCTTAAGTTTTCTGAGAGTATTGACGACCAGTACTTTTCAAAAGCTGTTGGAGACTTCACAAATAGATCGAAAAAGCTGGAAAATGACTTACTGAGGTATGGCAAAGTTTTCCCTTCCCGACATCCTTTTGACATTTCTGGTAACTACACTGTGTCATACTGCCTTCGTCGGGGGATAAATGGCAGAAAAATGTTTCTTGGAACCAACTTTAAGCAGTTGGACTAAGCCTCCGCTAGAAGTTTACCGGGGTACTCGTACATTTTTGCCCAATGTAATCACCTATCTATTCCCAAGGTTCCGGACCAAAAGAAAAAAAGAAAAAAACTATATTCCCAAGGGTAAAATAAATATTCTGTGTTTTTCGATTCAGAAAAACGTAGTGTGAGAATTGGATAACCTTTAAAATTCTGCCTAGATAATTTTTCGGAATCGATACCTTTTGTATATATGCATTGAGCCATGTAGTTAAGTTTCTCTTATCTCATGATATCTTTTAATGTTGCAGGTTAGACAGGACGGCATCAATTTTAGATTTAAGGCTGGAATGTCAGGAGTTGGAAAGATTTTCAGTCATCAACCGGTTTGCCAGGTTCCATGTCCCCCGAGCGGATATGTCTGCAATCTCTTCTTCATCTGGTACAGTACCAACTGCACCAAGACCATGTCCCCAGCGATATGTCACTGGGCAGCCACTGCCGAGGAATCTACCAGAGGGGGTACAGTGTCTTTCACTGTGATTATCATGATTGATCCTCTACCCAACTGAATCCTCTTCTCTTTTCATCTATATTTGCATTCCGTATCCCGCTCATGCACCGGTCTATGATCACTTTTTTCTGACATATATGCTGGCATTGAAGAAGGAAGATGGAATGCAGGAAGTGGTCGAACCCAAGTAACGAAGGCTGCTCGTTCATTTTTGAACCAACACCTATTGTTGTCATTTTTGGGAAAGTACATATTGTTCTTTTGTATATTTTGATGAAGTTCCAAGGAGAATAGGTAGTACCTGAAGTAGCAGGAGGACCGTTGGTGTGCACGTGTCTCTAGTTGCCTAAGTTGTTGCATAAATTAGTTTAATTTAGCATACCTAATTTATACAGGAATATCTGGTGGCTAAGAGCACTGTAGTATTTCCTCATCTCTTTCTTCCCCCTCCACTTTTTTCCCTTTTTGTCTGTTTACAGGTCTTTTGCTGCATAAAAGCTGTGCTGGCTGAACTGGAGAGTTGGGATGTTTGAGGGGCAAAGCAAATTAGTTAGTCAAATTGAATAATATTATGGAAAAAAGGTACAGTTTGGTTGTAATTTTATATTCCAACAGATGCTTTTATTTTACTCTGGAGACTCCACCGCAAATATGGGAGAGTTTTTAAAAGTTTCTGACTGTTACCCCTTGCCCCTTAATGATAATATCTTTTCATTGGTCACGTGTCTTCCCATGTTGATGATACCTTGACTTGGATTACAATTTCTATTGGGGAGCACAAAATCTCTCTGAAAAGGTTGCCCGAAGCTTCCAATTCCATGACAACTTTTTCTGTTGTTTGGTTTGAAAAGTACAAGGTTTCAAGTTTCAAGATTTTGATTTGATTCTGTGTCCCTCAAATGTCATAAAGCGTTGCATATGCGTATGCTTAAGATGGAGTAAAAGACAAGACAAGACAAGGAAAGGCTTTTATTAATTATAGTGCAGAGGACAAAAACTAAACAAAAAGGTATGGAATGTTGTAGGATTGGATTCTAAGTACTTGCCTGTTTGTCTTCCATTGGAAATTGACTGAAAGCAGCAGCCACTGACACGTCAGACAGTTTGTGATCTTCCTCGTCCCTCTTAGTAACTAACTTAACTAACCTGGTGTCCACCCTGTCTGCGTCAGAATCTGATCCATTCATGATTGGAAAGTGATGTGAAAACTGAGAAAATCCTAAACAAGGAGAAAAAGACCCACCAAAGTATTTTTTTCAAATTTTTTGTTTGTTTTGTTTTTCATAAAATGATGATAAAAAAAACCTGTGGGGTTACTTGGTTTTGGTTCGGCATGCATATTACGAGGAAGCTTGGATTTGGTGGGCTTCGGTGCTTTGTACGGTACAGGGAGATCACTGTTGACTGCTGACAACAACATCGATTTGGTGGTTTTTTTGTTTTCTGAAAAGGCAAGCACTTCCCTGTAATTTTACCATCATCTCCACAAATCTCCACGTGGGTTTAGGACTTTTTGCCAACTGGAATGTGGGACCCGAATCACCATGGATCCACCAAATATTTCTTAGGAATGTTTGGGATAATTCCTTCTGGCGGTGTACTATATATTTATGTGGTCCTTGGTCCTTGACCAGTATTTTTATTGTTACATAAAAAGGCTTTGTTGGTCCAATAAATAAAAAGAAAAATTACTCGAAATTAGTTTTCCTTTTTCAACATAGGAATTCTGTTGTCCTAGCTTGGCTAGGAATTCCTTGTTTTGTAGGAAAAAAGAAAACCCTATGAGACTAGGATTACTTTTCACATCCCACGTTATAAAACCTACCATTCACCCCATTAGAACAACAATACACACAAATCTCAAACAAGACTTCAAGAAAAGCCATTAGAAGCATAACACAATATACACAAATCTCACACAAGACTTCAACAAAAGCTATAACCTATCTCTCTCTCTCTCCCCCTCTCAACCATGCAAAAGACCAAGCGAAAGGAGGATTGGGATAAGGGGTTTTGCAACGATAATGGGTTTTGTTCCGACTGCAAGGCATACACAGACGTTGTGCTCGACCACCGGTCAGGTGACACAATCTGCACCCAATGCGGCCTGGTTCTTGAAGACCACGCTGTGGATTTCACCGCCGAGTGGCGAAACTTTGATGATCAAGACTCTACCAACGATCCGTCACGCGTCGGCGCTCGCTCTGATCCTTTACTGGACAATGGTGTTCTTACCGTTAACATCTCCGACGACAAGAAGAAGGCTGTTTCTTGTGTTCTTCCTCGGCTCCACAAGACTCTCCGAAACCCAGACAAGTCTCTCCACGTTGCTTTTGAGACCCTTGGTATGATGGCCGACCGGCTAGCCCTAGTTACAGCGATACGAGATCATGCCAAAGAGCTGTACAAGAAGGCCGACGATCGCAAGTTTTGTAGGGGAAGAAACTGTGATGCTATAATGGCTGCCTGCCTCTTTCTTGCTTGCCAAGAAAAGGGTCTTCCCCGAACTCTAAAGGAAATCGCGATGGTTGCCAACGGTGCCACAAGAAAAGAAATCAACAGAATGAAAGAGCTCTTGAAGAAAATACTAGAGGTTGATTCGAAGACTACGAATGTTGGGGATCTTTCGCGGCGGTGCTGCTCCATGATTGGTATGGCTAATCAAGATATGAAGGCTGTGTTGGAAACTCTGAACAAGTCGAAAGAGGTTGATGTAAGGAGAAGCCCTAAGTCTGTTTTGGCAGCGGTTATGTACATGATAGCGCAGCTCTCCAATGACAAGTCAACTCGGGATTTAACTCTTCATGGTACATAACTCAAACTAATTAATCTCTCCAATTTTCATACATATCCTGTTTAATTTTTGACAATTTGGTTAATTTTCATGCATATTTTGTTTAATTTGGTTTCAATGATTTCTCTCTTAATTAATAAGCATATATATATAATTAATTTAAATCCAATTAATTTATTAGTTCCAAATTAATGTCGTGTCATGTTTTTAATTTGGTAATCTTGAAGCATTAAGAGGACTTATTGATCATATTGCAACATTTTAATTTGAAATTTTGATATTTGTATGCATGGATTTTAACACAGCTGTGTGTGGATATTGCAGATGTCTCACAAGCAGCTGATGTTGCGGTAGCGACAACTAAGAAGGCATACAAAGATCTATATCCCTATGTTTCAAGGATAATACCCAATTGGTTTGTCAAGTTGGAGGACCTCAAGATACTTTGCCTCCCTTGAAGTTGTCAGAGCCAAGTATCTAATGTAGACGAATTTCTGATGTAGGATGTTGTGTACAACATTATGTCGATAAACATGATCACTCACTAGATTGGACCTTTTGTCCAACTGATCTCAAAAGATTGTAGTTGGACCTTTCGTTCACTTGACCATTGTAGAATTTCGTTGTAGAATAATTCGTAGAAATAAAGTGTTTATATATAATAATGATTGAGACCTGCGTCATGATAAATAACACGAAGTGAAACTCTGAAACTCTGGTCTTTTGTACAAATTTAATATGCATAAAGCATCCACAGAACTTATTTAATTTGGAAAATGTTTACTATCTCAATTTTTTTTCTTCCATATTTTCCTTTCCAATAATAATGTATTGATGGGAGAAAGTAAACAAGTAAAAACATCAGATTATGTTCTAGAGGATTAGGCGAGCAATTTCTATACATAAGGGTTCTGTCTGTCGTTCTAGGGGACGGCCTGCTGGGTCATGCCATCTCGAAGAGGTCATTTTCTGTTGATCCAATTTTGGGCATCAACAATAAGTATTTTCAACTCTAAGCATTTCATCATAGTAAATGGATTAGTTTGTTCTGGAGTCCTTGAACCCTTGGTCCATGAGCTTGGGCCCGGTGCAAATACTAATTTAGTCCAACAAGTTGTTGAGTTCTGTTATTGTCTTTTCTTTAATAGTCATTCAATTAAAGCAAGAGAGCCCAATCACAATCATGGATGGAAATTTTGCAGAACCAAAGGTTCAAAGGGTAATTTTGCAAGACTTCCGAGACAAGGCCTTACTAGGAAAGTCACCGAAGCTCAAGCAACTGTAGCAGCACACTTGTAGCTTTTCAGTCTTTTGGGTAAATACTTCTATGAGGGGTTTGTTTGTTGGTTCGGTCAATACTTTTACGAGGGTTTTTTTTTTTTTTTTTTTTTGGGGTCAGTACTTCTACGAGGGTTTGTTTGTTGGTATTTTAGATGGGGGGGTCAAACAGGGGCGGATCCACTGAGGGACCCCTGCCTTTTATTAAATAAAAATTTTGTATTCTCTTATTTTTTATGTTAATCCTCTCTTATTTTTTATGGTTTTCTCTCAAGTTATGGCTTGTTTGAGTTGTGAAATTTTGATTTATTCTCTCTATTGGGTTTAATAAATCTTCCAATTTATGTGTGGATTATCAAAAGAAAAAAGTTGTACAGATTTTTTTATATATGCAATATATAATATTTTGGTAATTTTGGTTACTTTGGTATGCATTGTGACTTCAAACATATATATATATATATATAAATTACTTCTTCATATAATCACTTCAAGTGGTTTTAAGTTATTTTAAGAAGAAGCATATGAGAGGTGCTTCTCCCTAGAATCACTTTTAAATGATTATATGGATAAGCATATTGGATGTGTTTATCCACCATAAGTCGTTGGTGTTTTTGTTTTATGAAAAAACATTTCCCTGTCATTTTACAATCTCCATGTGGGTTTAGGACCTTTTGCCAAGTGGAATGTGGGACCCGAATCACCATGGCCTGGAACATTTTGCCGATTGTAATAACTTGGCCAGGAAGTCCTTGTTTGTAGCAAGGCTTATAGAAAGAGAGAACACTACGAGACTAAAATTAATCTTCCCATCCCATATAAAAACGTATCTTTCAACCCATTTGAAGCACAATACACACAAATCTCAAACAAGACTTCAACAAAAGCCATTAGAAGCCCAACACAATATATACAAATCTCAAACAAGACTTCAACAAAAGCTATAGCGTCTCTCTCTCTCTCTCTCTCTCTCTCTCTCTCTCTACCATGGAAAACGACAGTGGGTTTTGTTCAGACTGCAAGGCATACACAGACGTTGTGCTCGACCACCGGTCCGGTGACACAATCTGCACCGAATGCGGACTGGTTCTTGAAGAACGCGCTCGCTCCGACCCTATAACGGACAATGGTGTTCTTACCGTTAACGTTTCGAACGACAACAAGAAGGCTGTTTCTTGTGCTCTTCCTCGGCTCCACAAGACTCTCCGAAACCCAGTCAAGTCTCTCCACATTGCTTTTGAGTCCCTTGGTGTGATGGCCGACCGGCTAGCACTCGTTGCCACGATACGAGACCATGCCAAAGAGCTGTACAAGAAGGCCGACAATCGCAAGTTTTGTCGGGGAAGAAACTGTGATGCTATAATGGCTGCATGCCTCTTTCTTGCTTGCCAAGAAGAGGGTTTTCCCCGAACTCTAAAGGAAATCGCGACGGTTGCCAATGGTGCCTCAAGAAAAGAAATCAACAGAATGAAAGAGCTCTTGAAGAAAATACTAGAAGTTGATTCGAAGACTACAAATGTCGGGGATCTTTCACGGCGGTGCTGCTCCAGGATTGGTATGGCGAATCAAGATATGAAGGCTGTGTTGGAAACTCTGAACAAATCGGAAGAGGTTGATGCAAGGAGAAGCCCTCAGTCTGCTTTGGCAGCGGTTATGTACATGATAGCTCAGCTCTCCAATGACAAGTCAACTCGAGATTTGACTCTTCAAGGTACGTAAGTCAAATGAATTTTAATTTCATGCATGTTTTGTCTTATTTGATTTCAATTATTTATTTAATCTTCTAAATTAAGAAGCACATAATTAATTTAAAGCCAGTTTATTACTTAATTAATGTTGTGTCATGTTTTTTAATTTGGTAATCTTAAAGCATTCAAGAGGGGGCTTATTGATTATATATATTGCAACATTTTAATTTGCAATTTTGATGCTTGATTTGTATGCATGGAGCTGTGTGTGATATTGTAGATGTCTCACAAGCAGCTGATGTTGCGGTAGCGACAACTGAGAAGGCATACAAAGATCTATATCCCTATGCTTCAAGGATAATACCCAACTGGTTTGTCAAGTTGGAGGACCTCAAGAAACTTTGCGTCCCTTGAAGGTGTTAAAGCCAAAAACGATATAACATTGAAGCTAGCCGTTGACATTGACAAGAGTTTCCTAATTGAATTGCAACAAGTAGTTTTTATGGATACGAGTCTAGGGGGATTGGGGGGTGCTCTATGAGAGGCAAAAGGTTCCCTTTCTTGCTTTGTGGTTAAGAGGGTAGACTACTTGGTTAGTTCGATGACCGAACCCTTATGTGTAGAGATTGCTCGGCTAATCCTCTAGAACATAATCTGATTTTTGCACTTGTTTACTTTCTTCCATCAAAAAATTAATCTTGGTTACTAAAATATGGAAGAAAAAAGTTGAGATATTAAGCATTTTCCAAATTAAATAAGTAATAACAAATTCTGTGGATGCTTAATACATATTAAATTTGTACAAACGACCAGATTTTAGGAAAGCTGGGCCCAAGCCCATTTCACAAAAGACCAGCGCTCAAAACCGCTATGGTCCAACAAGAATTCTACAGTGAGATATGGTCGAAAGGTAGGGAAATGAAATCATAGCCCTGCAAGTTGCCAATTTGCAATAATTCCATGAGCATGATTTTTTATTTGATATTCTATTTTAAACAAAAAATAAAACCAATAAATCCATACAGCAGAGAGAAAGGACAAATAATCAACAATTTATTGGCTCAATCCAAAAATAATAATAACAATCAAACAATTTAAAAGACTATGAAGACAATGCCTTGACCTATTGACTCTTAGCATAAAAGTGAGTCAATGGCACACACAAGAGATTGAAAACTATAGCAAAAGAAAGAAAGAAAGAAAGAAAGAAAGAAATGGTCAAGCCACATGTTTTGGTGATACCGTATCCAGCACAACACAAGGGCATGTAATTCCTTTGATGGAGCTTTCAAGATGCCTAGCCAAACATGGGATCAAGGTCACATTGTAAATACAGTGCATATTCACATGCAACTGCAAAATGCATTGGCAATGGAGGATGATGACATTGGGAGTAAAGTTCATCTTGTATTTACTACTGATGGGCTAGAATCATTGGAAGATAGGAAAAAACCAGGGAAGCTTTCTGAAGTAATCATGCAGGTTATGCCCCGAACATTCGTGGAGCTTGTTGAACGGATTGTTGGATCAAATGGGGATAAAATATCTTGTGGTTGGAATTCCACCATGGAAGGTGTAAGCTATGGGGTGCCTTTCTTGTGCTGGCCTTACTAATTTGCTGACCAGTTTCTCAATCAAAACTTCATATGTGACATTTGGAAGGTTAGTTTGGTGTTTGATCCAGATAGGAGTGGGTTCATTACCCACAGAGAATTCACAAACAAGGTGGGGCAGCTGCTAGGAAACAGTAATTTTAAAGCAAGGGAATTGGATATCAAGAAAATGGTTATGAATGGTATCAAATAAGGTGGTGCTCATACAAAAGTTTCAATAGTTTTGTTCAATGCATGAAAGAATAGGTAAGTTCTTCAAGCATTGTTTGAAATTTAAATTTACTTCTTGGAAGGAGTTGAGGTCAAGCTGGTGTAAACTACAAAAACAGAAACCAAAGCCCAGTTTCCATATTTAACATCTTCAATACTTCCACAAAGAATAAAAGGTAGTTCCAGCAATTTTAGAACAAAAATATAAAACAATAGAGTGAAGAAACTAAAGTCATTGACTGAAAGGATCAACGAAACAACATTATAGGGGTTGTTTGATAACCTTTTCATTTTTATTTTTTTGGAAAACTGAAAACATGTTTGGTAACAGATTTCGTTTTTAGTTTTCAAAACAACTTGAAAGTGTTTCGAGGTTTCAGTTTCATTTTTTTGCACTCCTATTTCATTGATTAATTTCACATCACCACACATAAAATGCACTTTGAGTTACCAAAACTCGGTATTTGGGACCTCTAGACTTGGGCCGGCTGCTCGATTCTTGAGTTTGGCCACAAACCCAGTCCAAACCTTGGGAATTCCATATCAAAAATTCACAAAAACCAAAAAAAAATTCACTTAAAAATACTTTGAATTTGTTGTAACATTCATTTTCATTCTATGATCTCAAATTTACAATTTGACCCAAAAAAAAAAATAGTTACAAAACAACTTTTGTTCAGTTGTCAGTTTTGTCTTTTTTTGAAAACTGAAATTTGTTACCAAAAAAGCAATCAACTATGAAATATAAACAAAAGAGACAAAATGGTTGATTCCCCAACTTTGTATACAATGCCAATGAAGACAACACCTAAGTAATGGCTCCTAAGATGCTCCAAGCTCCTTCTATATATATGATATGATTCAGAAACCACATTCGAAAACATCTTAAAGTGGAAAAGGAAAAAATGAAGACATGTGAGATAGTTTGTTAAATGGTTTGGATTCTAAGTCTTTGCTGAAGGAAGTTGAGGTTCCACTTCAAAATCAATTGGCAATGGGGGGAGTAACTCAACTCCTTATAAGTCATAATTAGGTTTCTCAACTTTCCAACGTGGGATATTTTCACCTTCACATTCTCACATGTCATCGCACAATAATTTAAAAGTATAGCCGCGCTGCAATACTCTATAAATAGAATATTTTAAAAGTACACCCGTGCAGCTACACCCTTTAAATAGCATAATCTTGATTTCTCTTTTTTATTACTTTATTTAATAGTTATGTTTTAATTATTATTTACTTAGTGAATACTTAATACTTAATTTTTTTTTATTAAATAAAATAATTACCATTTATTAAGTAATATAATTTATGAAGTGACTTAAAATATTTAATTATTCACTAAAGAAATAACAATTAAAACATAATTACTAATGAAAGTATTTAAATAAGAGTACCTCCTTGCGGCTATACTTTTGGATTTAAAGAGTATAGCCGTGCAGGGGTACTCTATAAATAGAATATTTTAGCAGTATAGCCGCAAGGCTATACTATTTAAATAGAATAATTTAAAAGTATAGCCACACGGTGATACTCTATAAAACACAATATTTTATACAGATAGCCATACGGCTATGCCCTTTAAATAGCATAATCTTGATTTCTATTTTTTAATTACTTTATTTAGTAGTTATGTTTTAATTATTATTTACTTAGTGAATACTTAGTATTTAAATATTTTATTAAATAAAATAATTACCATTTATTAAATAATATAGGCAAAATTGTAGCAATGGTCCCACAAATCAAACGTAACTTTACTTTTCTTCCCTCATGTCTCAAAATTGTTACAGTGGTGTTTCAATTAGATCACATGTTACATCATTGGTCTTTCCATCAACTGAGTTAAATTTTATGTCAAAATTAAGGGCAAATTGGGAAATTCATATAACCAAGCTGATGTTGTCACCGACCATCAAGCCATGGTTTGTAAATTCCTAAACCCAATCCCTAAACCCAAAATCCAAAATAAGTTAGTTGTAAATTCCTAATTAAGCTCACCCAACAAACATCATCATTTTCAGGGGATTCTTCTTGAATTGATTCTTCCTACAGAACCCAGCCAAAGTAGAAAAAGAAGAAGCTGAGAAAAAGAGAAATAAGAAAAAACCCTGATGCCAAAAACAACCAGGAGACAGACCAAATTCCACTTCCTGAGATTCCATCATTGTTGTTGATCTCAAAGCAAAAAGAAAATGCAAGCAAAGGCAACGAAATGGAAAGGGTTCTCTCTTTTCCTATTAATCCAATTCGATCTTAGCGTCTCCAAGTTCAGAAGTGAGAGGGCAGGAAAGATCTAGTGATTCTCAACTAGTAGCCCCTTATTTTCAGCCTTGAACTACCTTCCCATGGAAAAGAAGAAGAAAAAAAAAACGCATTTAATCGAGGGACCGTTGCTATAATTTTGCCAATAATATAATTTAAGAAGTTAATTAAAATATTTAATTATTCACTAAATAAATAATAATTAAAACATAATTACTAATGAAAGTATTTAAATAAGGCTAAGATATTGTTTTATTAATAAAAATAAAATTTCAAAAAACTATTTTTAGTGTAAAGCCGCGCGGCTTTAAAGAATATCGCCGTGTACTCTGTAAGTGTTTTAGGCGTATGCGGCTATACTCTAGAAATAGAGTTTTAAACGTATAGCCGAACGGCTATACGCTTTAAATAGCATGATTTCTCTTTTTAATTATTTTATTTAGTAGTATATTTTAATTATTATTTACTTAGTGAATACTTAGTATTTAAATATTTCATTAAATAAAATAATTACCATTTATTGCTTGCTGTAGTAGTTCTTCTAAGCTTTTTATTTGATCTTTTCATATGCAGCCTTGGATTTTTCAGTTGTTGTAATCTTTCTCTAATCCTATAGGCGTCCACTAAGGTCCAAACATGCAAAACGAGAGGTTGATTTTTCTTAGTATTAACTATTAGCTTCACTCCTCAAGCTACTTAACAATATTAAACAAAGATAGTTATGGCTCTAATACCAATGTGGTTTTTGGTGTGAACGTGGTGTAAGCCCAGGTAAAGAAACTGTATTGCTCAAAGAGTGCACTGAGATGTCTTCTTCTCAACCGTCCTTACATTACATAATGCAGGGTTTTACATATTTGTATGGTGGAGAAGACACTAGAATTACATGAAATGCTCTTCTGAAAATACTACGTACCGACATGGGCATAAATGGAAAATTATGTAGGAATCTAAATTATTGAGTTGCTGATAAAAATTTTGAGGTACTGATATCCAAAGTACTACGGAAAAAGCTTTTGCTGGAACTTTTATCTTTTTCTTTCTTCCCCTTGTGCCCCTCTCCCAATTATGTGGCTTTGCTGCACTTTTCCAATCAAAAGGTACCAAAACTACAAGAGGTGTGAGGGAAATGAAAGCCCACACTGACGCAAGGTTCACGCGTACAACCACACAATTTGGATATTGATTCACTATTGAGAATTACAATTACAATTTCCTTTATGGATTCAAATAAGACCAGTGCTCCAAAGCTCCTTTTATATATGATACGATTCAGAAACCACATTCGAAAACATCTTAAAGTGGAAAAAGGAAAAATCAAGAACAAAAATGAGCAACCCGCATATATTAGCTGTTCCTTTGCCAGCACAAGGTCATGTGATTCCCTTGATGGAGCTGTCACAATGCTTAGTTAACCATGGCTTCACAGTCACATTTGTGAACACAGACTACAACCACAAGCGAGTCGTGAATGCCTTGGCTGCTGATGAAAGTCAGTTATCGGATCGTATTCGCCTAGTTTCACTTCCAGATGGCTTAGAGCCCTGGGAGGCCAGGCATGAGGTAGGAAAGTTTTGTGAAGCAATGCAAAGAGTCATGCCTGGGAAGTTGGAGGAGCTGATAGAGAAGATCAACCAAGGGGAAGGTGACAAAGTCACTTGTGTCATTGCTGATGAGAGTGCCGGGTGGGCTCTGGAAGTGGCAGAGAAACTGAATATCAGGCGAGTTGCCTTCTTCCCTGCATCAGCTGCAAGTTTGGCTTTGCAATTCTCTATCCCAAAGTTAATTCATCAAGGAATCATCAACGACGATGGTAAGATCCTCTATCATGCAAATACTATGCAACACTCTTATGTAGTATTGGTTGAAGAATATGAAATCCCACATGGGAAACTTGACAAAATCTAATATACTATACAATGAATAGTTACACTACTAAATACTAATAGAATTGAGGGCTTTTGTATAAAACCCCACACCTGCCGAATATCATAGTTGAGTTGGGGACAATATCGATGTTGGTAGTAGTGGGCGAAATTTAACAGTATTTTAGTTCAACAAGTTCTTGAGTTCTGTTATTGTCCTTTCTTTTCATAGTCATTCACTTTTGGCAGGAACTGTTTCAAGAAGCCAGATGATTCAGTTGGCACCGGACATGCCCACCATGAAAACTACAGAATTTCTATGGGCATGCATGCATGGGTGACTTGACCGAGCAGAAGATAGTATTTCAACTTATGGTAAGAAATAACAAGGCTGCGAAATTGGCAGAGTGGATTGTTTGCAACTCAGCATACGAACTCGAGCCAGCAGCATTCACCATGGCACCAGAGATTTTACCAATAGGCCCGCTTCTGGCAAGCAGCCGGCTTGGAAACTCAGCATGCTACTTCTGGCCACAAGACTCAACTTGCTTACAGTGGCTGGATCAACAGCCACCATGCTCAGTCATCTATGTTGCATTTGGCAGCACCACAGTTTTTGATCAAACACAATTCCAAGAACTGGCTCTGGCTCTTGAGCTGTCCCAAAGGTCATTCCTCTGGGTTGTGAGGCCAGATATCACTGACAAAACATCTGATCCCTACCCAGAAGGATATCAAGACCGTGTGGCCTCTTGCGGTCTGATGGTTGGTTGGGCACCTCAACAAAAGGTTCTAGCTCATCCTTCCATTGCTTGCTTCTTAAGCCACTGTGGTTGGAACTCTACAATAGAAGGTCTAAGCAATGGAGTTCCTTTCTTGTGCTGGCCATACTTTTGTGACCAGTTCCTTAATGAGAGCTACATTTGTGATTTCTGGAAGGTTGGGTTGAAGTTGAAAAAGAATGAAAATGGGATCATACCACAAGGAGAAATCAAGAGCAAGGTGGAACAACTGCTTGGTGATGAAAACTTCAAAGCAAGAGCTTCCAAACTGAAGGAAATGGGCATGACCAGTGTCAAAGAAGGTGGCCAATCTCACAGGATCTTTAAGAACATTATTGAATGGATGAAGACATAGGCAAGTCACCTATCTTTTTCTTTGGAATTAAAAAAAAGTTAAAAAGGAAACACAGGACATGTGCCACTGTTCAAGTATCAGTAATGTAAGACCAAGAC
The DNA here is from genome assembly GCF_029339155.1 of Prunus mume. NCBI lineage: Eukaryota > Viridiplantae > Streptophyta > Magnoliopsida > Rosales > Rosaceae > Prunus > Prunus mume. The sequence goes on along the minus strand of NC_142701.1, from coordinate 19,877,617 downwards.
CTCAGCTGATGTACTGATGCAATAATTAAAAGAAAAGGAAAAAAAAAACATCGGGAAACTTTCAAGCTTTTTTTTACTGCAGTGTAAAATTTTCTATTTTCAGTTTATATAATATGCCCTAAAACGTAGCCCCAAGGTTTGAAAAAGTTTTATTCACTGTTTTGCATGTTTGGACAACATTTCTTGATAACCGAATTTCGATTCTTGAAGTTATATTAGGGTTTCAAACGTATGAGAAGTTTGAGAATGGCCAAGAGATCATCTTTGAGTAGCATGATGTTGAAGAAACCTATTAGCCAAGATGAAAAGCCCCAGAAGGTTGTCCGACTGATACATTGACCAGCTCATGAGGGAAAGGATGATTTTGATCACAATTGTCGCTGAAGGAATAAAATCATTGAATTAAGTGGAGCTGAGTCGCAGAAACTGCAAATTAGTCTACAGAAATTGCACTAGCAAGATTTGAATGAAGAAACTACTTAGTAATGGATATGGCGACAGCAGTCGGTTGTAGTAGTTTAGTAAGGGGAACCAAAAAGAAGAACTCCAATCTCCAGAGTTGCAACAGTGGCATGAGAGAAACAAAGTAAACATAATGCCCATTGAAAGGCAAGAAGTGAAGGAGCGCATGGGCTCATAGAAGGAAGGAATAAAATGACGGGCTGACATACAAGTCAAATGGACCTAGAAAACAACTTTAGGCACCTGAGAAATATAACTCTACCTAGCAATCAAGTGGGTTAAAGAGCATGCGGTAAGTGAGAAAAGAAGTAGCCATGTAGAAAAATAAAAGTTGCCCAAAATATATATATATATTTTTAAAAGTTACACCCATAGGAAGAGAGGAAGTAGAAACAAAAGAAAATTCATCACATGGTAAGCAAAAAGGGATGCGTGCAGAGAGAGCAGAAGGAATATTTGAAGGGAATATTGTGGTAACCAAATTAAGTCAAAACCCTAGGTCAAATAATTCATTCCATTTGGGGATTATTTGACCTAATTGGGAATTAATCAACCTAATTGGGAGTTACTCAATTTAATTGGGGGTTACCCAATTAAATTGAAGACTACCTAATTGGGTTGGGAATTGATTCCTAATTCCTACCCCGATTCTCAATTAAATGAGGAGTTACCTAATTGAAATAAGATTTGACTTGATACCTACCACAATTAGGGATTTGATTTACCCTAATAAATCAAATCCCTAATTGATCAAATCAATTCCATAAAGGGGAGGAATAATTCCCTTCCATCTACGGAATTATTCCTCTGAAACCCTAGCCTCCGAGACCATTATAAAAGCATAGCCACACACAATGGTGGAGACGTCTAAATTCCTACTGAAACTCTGCAAAATCATTTCTCACAAACCCTAGCCACCACTTTCTTTCTCTCCCTACACAAGGCTCAGCCACCACACACGGCTCGCCACCCGGTTTTCCTTGAAATACCTTACCTAACTTAGGCATCGGAGGGCCTTTGGCCAACACCCCCCGGGTGTGGTCTTTTACTCCGATCTGTTTTGCAGGGAGAAAGAGAAGCGGAGAAGACGAAGGAATCTTTGACGGATATTCTCGTGGGGAAAATCATTCCCTCCAAATTGGTGCTTTCATTGAGAGCACGAGTTATACTCAACGCGTGCTCAAGGAATCCATTCCTCCTATTTTCCAATCCACCAAAGCCTTCCAAACAACCATGGTTGGAAGCATGAAGACGAGAGGCAAAACCGCCGCGATGGCTAGATCCGCGACGGCCCAAAGCCACTCCACCCACGGTCCCGCAATCGACATGGTGGTACCGCCACCTCTCACCACCGCACGGCCACCGCGCCGAATATCGTGGAACCTCTCATCAAGGTGGGCTTGTTACCACCGCCGACTTAGGCCCGGTCTTGGAGCAACTTCGCGATCCTTCATTGCCTCCACGCTCGACCACGCTCGCGCACACCTCCAATGAAACCCTAGCCCGTGTGCAATTGGGCTCCACACACTTCTCTCCTCCCGATCCACGAAGTCAAGCGGACCTTAGTCCGAGAGTTGACCAGCTAGTTCAGAGAATGGACGACCAAAGCGATCGATGAGGTAACTCCTCCACCAAATCGCTTGGCTGAAAACCTTGGCCTTGGACAACTAGGCGAAGAGAGAAGGATGGACGAACGCACCGGCAGTCAACGGTACCAGCAGGTCAAGTGAGTAGGCGGACAAGGCGAGGGACAACAACGATCGGCCTGCCGACATGTCACTGTGCATCCGCAAGCCCCACTCGGAGCGATTAAGTTCGAGGAACAACATGCGCGAGAGGCTAGGCCCACGACTTGACGCCCACGCCGCTTGGGACCTCGGAAATGTACTTCAAAGGCTAGGCGCCCAAGGAGGACAATCGACAACCATCGCAACGAGGGTCGTGAAGAAAGGCGCCACTGTACACTCGCATTTAATGTTCACGAGAGGCTACGTCCCCAGTGGTGGTCAACCGGATAATCCTCACAATGAGGACCACGAGGAAGGACGCCCGCGCCACTCACGAAGAGACGGCTCTCGCCGACAAACTATGAAGAATCTCTGCAAGCGCATCCGCAACACACCGCCTAGGCGCAGACGAGAACGCGACCCTCGCAGACCCGGAGGAGGTCAGTCAACGTCGCCGAATCGCGAAGGTCGCCAACATGATCGACCAGCAATGTGTATGGAGGACGTTGAAAAGCTTATGAATGACCGACTTCAAGGTATGAAGACTGGTGGGAACCTCGATGATGCACTACGCAAGGAGATCGACCAGGCAAACTCCACACCTTTCACTACCAAAATCGAGCAGTCGCTCCCGGCGATTCTCCACGCCTTCGTTTATACACTTCAAAGGGGACTCCGATCCCGAGAGCCACCTAAAACACTTCAAAAGTGTCATGATCCTCCACAAGGCCGACGACGCGTTGATGTGCAAGGTATTCGTAGTGACCTTGCGAGGAGCAGCACAAGATTGGTTCCACACCCTGCCATCCGGGTCGATCAACGCTTCAAGGAGTTGGCTTACGTCTTCACCAAAGAGTACACATCTTACCGAGCGATCAAGAAGAACCCGACCACCGTACAACCTGCGCAAGAAGTCCGACGAATCCTTCGAGATTACATCAAGAGATTCAAAGCGAAAAGGCCAACATTGTAGGATCGACGACCGAATCGCGTCATCCGCCTTCAAGAAAGGCCTTCCAGTGAACACGACTTGTATCGCGGTGACTATCACTCCCACCAAACTCTAGCAGAGGTCTACGCGACGCGGAACGCTCACGCGCTATGGGATGACGATCGAATCGCCGCAAAAAGTCTACTAAGCGGAAGATCAACCAACTAGGCGGGCAGGTCAAAGAAGCGATGGATTTAGCAACAAGAACAAGGACAAGCGCAGGTCACACCCACAAGGAGACGCTGCAGCAGAGAGAACTACACCAAGTTCAGCATCCCCATACATCAAATCTTAGCCCAAGTGAAAAAAAACCTTGGGTAAGAAGATCGCCACCCTTGAAAGGAGATCCAGACAAGAGGGATACTAGCAAATATTGTGCCTTCCATGGGACACACGGGCACACTACCAACAACGCCTCGCTTAGGAAAGCACACCTTGAAGAACTCGTGAGAGAAGGTCATGCACGGAGTTCATCGCGAAGCAGAGCCATCCAGCGAATTGAAGATCGAGACACCGCCAAGGAACCACCCCAGAAGGTCATAAGGATTAACACAATCCTAGCCGACGCTAAGGAGTCAGGGCTGACCAGCAAGGAAAAGAAGAGGAAGATCAAATAGGCCACTATGATCTTCCAAGTCTCGACTGGCCTTCTACCAGCAGAAGACGATCCTATAATCGGCTTCCAAAAGAAAGATTTGATCGGCCTCGACATGCCACATAATGATGCCCTTGTTGTCAGCATTCAAATCGCGCAGGCCATGGTCGACCGAATCCATGCAGACGAAGGCGCGCAGCCAATATCCTACGGTGGCGGTCATCCGCAGATGGGCTTGGAGGCAAAAATCAACAAATCAGCCGGATCACGACCGGCGTTAATGGTGCAACAACGGTTACCGTGGGCACGATAGACCTCGACGTCTATTCTTCACCTGTAGTCTGCTTGCAAACATTCATGGTCATTGATGAGGTCTCACCCTACAACGGCATTCAGGGCGGCCATGGATTGGCAAGATCAACGCCATCACCTCGCCACACATCAGAAAATTCGGTACCCAATCCACGGGCGGTGTCGCCAAATCAACAGCGATCGTGCAATGGCGAGGAATGCTCCGCCAAGGGCTAAAGAAAAGCAAACAACGCAATTCCTCCCGTGAGCCGGCAGATCGAAGGAAGTTGAACAACCAAATCTTGCTATCTTATAGCAATCAAGCGTCAGACCAAGCCGAGGAAATCCGTCCGAGGCCTTTCTGAAGAAGGATGGAAACCGAGGAAGGCGTTAAGTTAATAGCCTTGGATCTGATCGGCCCGGACCGCGCGGATCGGCTCGCGCTAAGCCCGAGCGAGAAGAAGGAGCTTACCACTTTCCTCGAATAACAAAGATATGTTCGCATGGTCGCCGTCCGGACATGCCCGCATCGACCAAAATCATCTCGCCACCAACTCCATGTCAACCCTACCGCAAGCCGGTGGCGCAAAGAGACGCAACTTCGCGACCCGAGCGAGTCGCTATCATCGGGCCGAGATTGACAAACTTAGCTGCCGGCTTTATTGAGGAGGTCTCCTACTCGAGTGGCTTGCCAAAGTGGTTCTAGTAGCAAAACAAGAGAAGGGCAAGTGGAGAGTCTGTGTCGATTACACTGATCTCAACAAAGCATGCCCAAAAGACAACTTCCCATTGCGAGGATAGACCAACTCGTGGATTCCACTTGCAATCACCGCTCACTTCATGGACGCTTACTCCGGCTATAACCAAATCTCGATGCACACGGATGATAAGGCGAAAACTTCTTTCATCATCGAGAGAGGACCCATCGCTACAAGGTCATGCCTTTTGGGTGAAGAACGCCGAGCAACCTACCAAAGGCTGGTGAATAAAATCTTCAAGGAGCAAATCGGCAAAACTATGGAGGTATACGTGGACGACATGCTGGTCAAGGCCCCAAAACGTGCAGATCACCTCAAAACCTCGCCGAGGCATTCACCTGCTTCGCCAATATCGCATGAAGTTGAACCCTAGTAAATGCACGTTTGGTGTATCCTCCGGACGATTCTTGGGATACTTAGTCACACAACGAGGTATCGAGGCACACCCACGTCCGATTAAAGCAATTCTCGAGATGAAGTCGCTTACAGTGAAGGAAATACAAAGTCCGACGGCAGAGCAATGCCCTCAACCGATTCCTCTCGAGATCAACCGACAGTGCAAACCATTCTTCAAAGCTTTGAAGAAAGGACAAAGAGACAAATGGGATGAGGAGTGCGAAGTAGCTTTCCAGAGTTTGAAGACTTATCTCACTTCACCACCCCGCTTTCAAAGCCACCTTGGTGAGGACTTGTTCGTGTACTGGCAAAGGTCCAACTCACCGTCACCACCTCATTCGAGAAGAGTCAGCCCAACATCCGGTATTCTACACGTCCAAAAGCTCTCTCGATGCAGACTCGTTACCCAAAATTGGAGAAACTCATTTTGGCTCTTGTAGTTTCCGCGAGAAAGCTACGACCCTACTACCAAGCTCATCGAGTCATCGTCATGACTGACTTTCCTTTGAGATCAATCCTGCACAGCCTGACGCTTCTCGCGACTCATGAAGTGGGCTATAGAGCTAAGCCAATATGACATCATCTACCGGCCAAAGCTGCAATAAAAGCCCAGGCTTTAGCAGACTTCGTGGTAGAGTTCACCCCATCAGCCGAAGAAGAGAAATTGGTCAACAAAAATAAAGAAAATTCAAGAGCAGATGGGACATCCGCTGGACCTAGCCAACTTGGAGACACGTGGCAATTGCGGGTAGACGGAGCGTCAAACCAAAAAGGAGCCGGAGCGGGTGTCGCCATCATCACCCCGGATGGAACCTTGTTGGAGCAAGCTATCACGCTATGGCTTCCCTACCGAACAACGAGGCGAATACGAGGCACCGCCACGCCTGCGCTGGCAAAGGAACTCGCAATCAAGAAGCTAGCCATCTACTCGATTCCCAGCTGATCACGAATCAAGCGTCAGGTGAATACATGGCGAAGCACCCAAGGATGATCTTGTACCTTGACAAAGTCTAGGAGTTGTTGAAGGCGTTCCTTACCTTCACCATCCAACAAGTACCCCGGGCAGAGAACGAGTATGCAGACGCACTAGCCACCTAGGGTCAAGACTGGATGCCTAGTTCAGATGCTCCATCCTGGTCGAACACCTTGACCGACCAAGCATTGAAGAAATATAGCCAATCGACATAATGCAAATTGACGAGGACCCCAACTGGCAAGACCCTATCATCGACTACTTAGCGAGTGGGAACCTACCAACGGACAAGTCCGAAGCTTAGGAAGGTCCAGAGAAGGCCGCGAGATACTATATGCACGGCAGCAAGCTCATTCGCAGATCATATTCCGGTCCTCATCTCGCCTGCATAAAATACCCTCAAACACTTGAGGTCCTCTACAAAATTCACGGCGGCGAGTGTGGCAACCACTCTGGGCAAATCACTCGCCTAGAAGGCTCTAAACATAGGCTACTCGCCTACCATGCGCCACGACTCACCAATATGTCAAAGTGTGATCGCCAATGATACAAGTCGATTCCTAACTGCGTGCCGAAGTTGACCATCTGCAAAATAGTCCATGGCGATTCATGCAATGAGTCATTGACTTAGTGGGTCTCTTACCACCCTTGCCCGACAAGAAGGACATGGATGATCATCGCCACCGACTACTTTACTAAATGGATCGAGGCAGAAGCTCTATCCTCTATTAAAGAAGCCGATGTGGAGCGATTCATCCGGAGAAACATCATCCGCCGGTTTGGCTGCCCACAATCGATGGCCACCGACAACACCACAATCCATTGGCGTGGATCACCACAAATCGCCGCCCATAAGCGGCGTCCTAAGGAGACGCAGGCGACGACAAAGCGCCCTTCGAGACGCAGCCCGTAAGAAGCGCCTAAGGGAGACGCAGGTGCGCCAGAATTTCTTAAAGGAGGTCTCCATGCCTTCATGGGGAAGTATCCAGTTCCTATCCGCTTCCTAAGGGAGGCGGATAGACACGCAGCTTGCCCATAAGGCGTCCTAAGGAGACGCAGGCGACGACCAAAGCGTCCTTCGAGACGCAGCCCGTAAGAAGCGTCTAAGGGAGACGCAGGTGCGCCAGAATTTCTTAAAAGGAGGTCTCCATGCCTTCGCGGAAGTATCCGTGTTCCTATCCGTTTCCTAAGGGAGGCAGGATAGACACGCAGCTGCCCATAGCGGCGTCCTAAGGGAGACGCAGGCGACGACCAAAGCGTCGCCGAGACGCGCCGTAAAAAGCGTCCTAAGGGAGACGCAGGTGCGCCAGAATTTCTTAAAAGGAGGTCTCCATGCCTTCTGCGAAGTATCCAGGTTCCTATCCGCTTTCCTAAGGGAGGCAGGATAGACACACGCTGCCCATAAGCGGCGTCGGAGACGCAGGCGACGACTAAGCCATCCTAAGGGATGTGGCAAAGACACGCCCGAGCTCTTAAGGGGGCCCGGCACTCGCCGACTTCCTAAGGGAAACCATCCTAAGGGATGTGCAGACACGCCCGAGCCTCTTAATGGGGCCCCGACGCTCGCCAACTTCCTAAGGGATATGCAGGACATGCCCGAGCCTCTTAAGGGGCCCCGCACTCGCCAACTTCCTAAGGGAAACCATCCTAAGGGATGTGCAGGACACGCCGAGCCTCTTAAGGGGCCCCTGCACTCGCCAACTTCCTAAGGGAAACCATCCTAAGGGATATGCAGACACGACGAGCCTCTTAAGGGGGGCCCTGCACTCGCCAACTTCTAAGAAACCATCCTAAGGGATGTGCAGGACACGAGCCTCTTAAGGGGCCACGGCACTCGCCAACTTTCTAAGGGAAACCATCCTAAGGGATGTGCGAACACGCCCGAGCCTCTTGGGGGCCCGGCACTCGCCAACTTCCTAAGGGAAACCATCCTAAGGGATGTGTGAACACGAGTCCTCAAGAGGATCCTGACACTCGCCAACTTCCTAAGGGAAACCATCATGAGGATGTGCAAAACACGCCCGGAGTCCCTCAAGGGGGACCCTGGCACTCACCAACCCTCCTACTATCTACACAAGCAAGATGTTTAACCCTGGCGGATGATGATGAAACAGCTCTCACTTGAGTCTTCTCAGAATACTCATCTTGCCCACCAGCAGATCATCCAAGTCCGACCATTATGCTTCCATCTCTCAATATCCTAGGCAAGGCACCACCAACTTCCTCCGATACCCACTTAGCGACGAGGCATGCAACGCATGAGGCCCAACATGCTCCACCTGTGCGATGATAGGCAGGTGGTCCATCTGCAAACATGCCCCACCACAGTGCCGCCATCGCTAATCACATGTCACGATGACAACTAGCCGGACTTCTCCCAACTAACCTTCGCCGAAAAAAATAAGAAAAGACGAAGAAAAAGAAATATACGTGCTCGACTTACTTTGGGATGCACGGCGACTCCTCTCTTCGACAAGCAGTACAAATTCTCCAAGATCTCTCTCAAGCTAGAAAGTAGAGAAGTTAAGTTTGCGATGTGAAGAAGAGTGAAGAGAAGCCATGCATTTACACACGTTGGGCATCCTAGGTCAAGAAGGAATCGCAAGCCTATTCCTACTAGGAACCCAACTCCAAGAACAGTCAAAGGCTCACTCCAATTGGGAACCCAATCTGCAAAAGGAGTCCAAATCCAAAAGGAAGCCCATTACTGGACAGCCCAACAGATAATTCACATCTCCTACATGCCACCGCGCGCCATGCAGAAGCTGGGGGGCATTTGTGGTAACCAAATTAAGTCAAAACCCTAGGTCAAATAATTCATTCCATTTGGGGATTATTTGACCTAATTGGGAATTAATCAACCTAATTGGGAGTTACTCAATTTAATTGGGGGTTACCCAATTAAATTGAAGACTACCTAATTGGGTTGGGAATTGATTCCTAATTCCTACCCCGATTCTCAATTAAATGAGGAGTTACCTAATTGAAATAAGATTTGACTTGATACCTACCACAATTAGGGATTTGATTTACCCTAATAAATCAAATCCCTAATTGATCAAATCAATTCCATAAAGGGGAGGAATAATTCCCTTCCATCTACGGAATTATTCCTCTGAAACCCTAGCCTCCGAGACCATTATAAAAGCATAGCCACACACAATGGTGGAGGTACGTCTAAATTCCTACTGAAACTCTGCAGAAATCATTTCTCACAAACCCTAGCCACCACTTTCTTTCTCTCCCTTACACAAGGCTCCGGCCACCACACACGGCTCCGGCCACCCGGTTTTCCTTGAAATACCTTACCTAACTTAGGCATCGGAGGGCCTTTTGGCCAACACCCGGTGTGGTCTTTACTCCGATCCGTTTTGCAGGGAGAAAGAGAAGCGGAGAAGACGAAGGAATCTTTGACGGATATTCTCGTGGGGAAAATCATTCCCTCCAAATATGAGGTTAAGAGAGGGTGCAGCATAGCAGTAGAGGATAGAAGATGAAACCAACTTGAGAAAAGAAAAAGAGCTCATGGGCAAGTTTAAATTTCAAAGCACCATAGAAACAATAAAATAAGGTATGGGGAAGAAAACCACATGGGAACAGAGAAGTAATAAAGAAAAGATCATCACAAGAGCATATAGAGATTAAAATAAAGAGGGATTATTGACCCAAAAACAATAATAAGAAATAAAGAAGGAAACCAAGTGAGACAGAGAAATGAAAAGAGAATGTGGGCAAAACACATAGAGAGAAAATCCTTTCAAAATAAAGATGGAAAAAGAAGAGAAAAAGAGGAGAAAAGTAAACACCCATCAAAAGGAGAAAGTAGTCAAGAGAGGGAGAGAGAACAAAAGATGCGAAGGAGCGCATGGGCTCATGGAAGGAAGGAAACTCAAGATGCCAGAGACAACCCATGATGGGGAGAGAGAAAACACAATTGAAAATAAGAGAAGAAAATACCCTAGTAATATAAAAGAACTATAAAGAAAAGAAGACAATACCAATAACAGAGAAAAAGAAAGGTAGCGCAAAAGGGCAACGAAGAAGACAGAGACCAGTAGTAAAATCAAAGAAAGAGATTGGGCTTAAGATGGGAGGAGAACACCAGTTGAGTAGAGATAGAGCATGAGAGGCCGATACCAAAGCAGCAACACAGAGATACCAAGTTGGCAACACAATAATAGGGCTTAAGTGACCGATACCAAGTCGGCAACACAAAGGAAGAAACAAGGGCTATGCAAAGGGAATAGTGGCAGTGTAGCACGACAGAGAAGGCTCGACGAGCGTTGACAAGGCTCGTGGAGGAAAAAGAGACGGCTAGGTGAACAATGACGGCCAACATCAACAAATAAGAGGAAAAATATGGAAACCATGATAGAGAAAGCATCATAAAAACATGGGAGAGAGAAACCACGATCATAGACTAGGATAAGGCTCGGCGAGCTTGATGAGGCTCGCAGAGGGAAGAAAGACAGCTCGGCAAGAGAGACGGCACGACGGAGACAAAGAAGTGGATAGAGATTTCAAGAGAAAGAGGGAAACAACGATAGAGAGGTGTGGTCTTTGAAGGAAAACAGAGATCTGGCTATGATGTCAAGAGACGGACTTGGATAAGGAGTAAGACTAGGTATCTGAGGAGTGGAAGAGGCACTGAGCTGTGGAAGAGATGAAAAAAAAAATATTCATCTTTGAGAAGAGGAGAGGAAAAAGGACTATACAGAAACAAACACCTTTATTGGTGAGGAGCGACAACGACTCTCAATATTGGCAATTGGAGTATCGCTAATCGGCGTTACCCATTAGCTTTGATACCATGTAGAAACTGATTTTCCCTTATATTATTCATATGATCATTATACAATATATATATATATATATATACAAGTCTGTAGAGAATAATCTACAATTACAGCAAGTCATTATCATAAACATAAATATGGAGTTATGGCCTAATAACAATGTAATTGACAACTTACCATTTCTCATCATTAGTATAATTAACTATTGTAACTGAAATACTATTGTAACTCCCTAGTACACTCCAAGATCTTGTTATCCATAGACTATAAGACATGATACACAAACCAAGAATAAATACACACACTCCAAGAGTGATAAAGCAAACACACCAAAAACACAAGATTTATAGAGGTTCGGTAACGTAACTCACGGCCCAGTTTGGGATTGCTCACTTTTAAAAAAAGTTGCTTCACTGTGCTTTGAAAATAATTAGTCAGAAGTAAAGTAGCTCCGCGTTTGGTAAACAATATTTTTAAAGTGCTGTTAGTACAAAAAGCAGTGTCAAAACCGTTTGGTAAGTTTTAATATAAAATTGTTGTAACTGTGAATAATGACTAAAATAGACATGATGTTAAAAGTGTTATGTACTAATCATGTGGTAATAGTGGTAGTGATGGAGTGGAGGTGGTGGTGGTAGGGATGGCGCTTATGGAAGTGGTGGTAGTGACAGCATGGTGGTGATGGAGGTGGCAGCATGGTGGTGGTGGTGGTGTTGGTTGTGGAGGTGGTGGTGGATGTGGAGGTTTTGAAGGAGGTGGTGGTTGTGGTGGTGGTGGTGGTGGTGGTGGTGGTGGAGGAGGTGGTGGTGGTGGTGGTGGAGGTGAAGGTGGAGTTGGTGGTGGTGGTTGTGGTGGTGGTGGAGGAGGTGGTAGTGGTGGTGATGGCGGTGGCGATGGCGGTGGTTGTGGAGGTAGTGAATGTGGTGGTGTAAGTGGTGGAGTTGGATGTGGAAGTGGAGGTGGTGTTATTTTTTAAAATGAATGATGGTATTTTGGGAATTAAAAAATTCATTAAAGGTTCATCTCTGAAAGCACTTTGAAAAGCAACTCATAGCTTTTTAAAAGTCAGCCACAAAAGACCACCGCTTTAAAATAATCGAGATATTTTATTTTACTAAACACTAAAGCTAACTTTAAAGTGAAGCAGTTTTAAAAAGCAATCCCAAACGGCCTACATCCTGTCACTACTTTCGGCTCTACAATAAAGAGCCCTCAACTCCAAGGAGGGACACGCCCGACCAAATACAAAACCCACCCAAGCTCACCAAGAGCAAACCGCATTGTTCCTAAGCAAGAGCTCCAAAGAAGCTCTCCTATTTTCACCTCAAGCTGCTCCCAGTAAACAAAGGCTATCAAGCCCTCAATTGTAAAACCCTCTCATAAATACAATACAAATACAAACAGTGGACGTAGCCCAATTTTAAGGGTGAGCCACTCAAATCCTTGTCTTATATGCGTGTGATTGTGATTTTACTGTCATGGTATTTTTCTTGTGACAGCTCGTCATTTTTTTGCTTTGAATTTCTTCCATTTTCGTTTGTTCTTGGTGCGATTTGTTTCGATCTTGGTGATGTCTTCGTATTAGAAGAGGTATGAACTGTAGGCTTTGTTTCACTTTTAGTACAGGTAGGTAAGTATGTTATCATTACGTATCATATGATTTTTGAAGTTAATGGAAATTATGAAATTTTCTCATCAATGCATATGCCTTTTTTGACTTTGTTTAATTACTTGTTTTCATGATGGCTTTGCCTTTTGGTTTGTTGATTTATTACGGTCGTTGCAGTGCAATTTGTTTTTGCTCAGGTATAATTTGTTAAGCATGTATCATGATTGAATTTGAAATTTATAAAATTCTCTCTATATTTTAAGTTGATTTGTTGAGCATATGTCATCATGGATGTGCTTTTTAGAGTTCTTTGCTCATTATTGTTGTTGCGGCTTGATTAGAAACTTGTGGAGGTAGTGAATGTGGTGGTGTAAGTGGTGGAGTTGGATGTGGAAGTGGAGGTGGTGTTATTTTTTAAAATGAATGATGGTATTTTGGGAATTAAAAAAATTCATTAAAGGTTCATCTCTGCTTTTAAAAGCAACTCATAGCCGCTTTTAAAAGTCAAAATAATCGAGATATTTTATTTTTACTAAACACCTAAAACCGCTTAACTTTAAAGTGAAGCAGGTTTTTGGCAAAAAAAGCAATCCCAAACGGGCCTACATCCTGTCAGCTGTCTACTCGCTCTACAATAAAGAGCCCTCAACTCCAAGGAGGGACACGCCCAGCTCAAATACAGCAAACCCACCCAAGCTCACCAAGAGCAAACCGCATTGTTCCTAAGCAAGAGCTCCAGCAAGCTCTCCTATTTTCACCTCAAGCTGCTCCCAGCTAAACAAAGGCTATCAAGCCCTCAATTGTAAAACCCTCTCATAAATACAATACAAATACAAACAGTGGACGTAGCCCAATTTTAAGGGTGAGCCACTCAAATCCTTGTCTTATATGCGTGTGATTGTGATTTTACTGTCGTATGGTATTTTTCTTGTGACAGCTCGTCATTTTTTTGCTTTGAATTTCTTCCATTTTCGTTTGTTCTTGGTGCGATTTGTTTCGATCTTGGTGATGTCTTCGTATTAGAAGAGGTATGAACTGTAGGCTTTGTTTCACTTTTAGTACAGGTAGGTAAGTATGTTATCATTACGTATCAGTATGATTTTTGAAGTTAATGGAAATTATGAAATTTTCTCATCAATGCATATGCCTTTTTTGACTTTGTTTAATTACTTGTTTTCATGATGGCTTTGCCTTTTGGTTTGTTGATTTATTACGGTCGTTGCAGTGCAATTTGTTTTTGCTCAGGTATAATTTGTTAAGCATGTATCATGATTGAATTTGAAATTTATAAAATTCTCTCTATATTTTAAGTTGATTTGTTGAGCATATGTCATCATGGATGTGCTTTTTAGAGTTCTTTGCTCATTATTGTTGTTGCGGCTTGATTAGAAACTTGGTGTATGTTTGGTTGCTTGACAATTTTGTTTGTTGGTTGCTTTACAAACTGTGACAAAATTGGAACATGTTAAAACCATGACAAACTTCAATTATACTTTTCTTTGCAGGAACTCCCATAAAGAAACAAGTAATTAAGTTATTATCACCAGATATGCCTGGCATGAACACAGCAAACTTGGTGTGGGCATGCCTTGGCAGCAAGGCTTTGCAGAAAAATGTGTTTGAACTTATGGTTAGAATTAAACAACCAATCAATGAAATAAGCAGACCTTGGGCCTGCAGCATCTACCATGGCCCCAGAGATTCCACCAGGGCCCAAAAGTGGAAACTTGTGGCCAGGAGACTCTTGTTTGAACTGGCTTGACCAACAACCACCACAAACAGTCATATATGTTGCTTTTGGTAGTTTCACAGTTTTTGATCCAAAACAGTTCAAAGAACTGGCCCTGGGGCTTCAATTCTTTACTTTGCTGATCAATTTCTCAATCAAAGCTACATTTGTGATATTTGGAAGGTTGGTTTGGTCTTTGATCGAGATGTGAGTAGGATCATTACCCACAGAGAAATCATAAAATAAGGTGGAGCAGCTGCTAGGAAACAGTAATTTTAAAGCAGGGGGTTGGATATCAAGAAAATGGTTATGAATAGTATCAAAGAAGGTGGTGGCTCATACAAAAGTTTCAGTAGTTTTATTGAGTGGATGAAAAGATTGGTAAGCTCTTCAAGCATTGGATCAAACCTAAATTTACTTCTTGGAAGGAGTTGGGGTCAAGCTGGTGTAAACTACAAATACAGAAACCAAAACCCCAGTTGCCATTTTAACATCTTCAATACTTCCACAAAGAATGAAAGGTAGTTCCATCAATTATAGAACAAAGTACAAAACAATAGAGTGAAGAAACTAAAGCCATTCACTGAAAGGATCAGCAAAACAACATCATAGTAAACCAAAAAAGAAATGAACTATGAAATCTAAACAAAAGAGACAAAATGGTTGATTCCCCAACTTTGGATTCAAATGAGAACAATGCTAATGAAGACAACGCCTAAGTAATGGCGCCTAAACCGATGCAATCTCCTTCTATATATGATACGATTCAGAAACCACATTCGAAAACATCTTAAAGAGAAAAAGGAAAATTCAAGAACAAAAATGAGCAACACACATATAATAGCTGTTCCTTTTCCAGCACAAGGTCATGTGATTCCCTTGATGGAGCTGTCACAATGCTTAGTTAACCATGGCTTCACAGTCACATTTGTGAACACAGACTACAATCACAAGCGAGTCGTGAATGCCTTGGCTGATGAAAGTCATTTCACGGATCGTATTCATCTAGTTTCACTTCCAGATGGCTTAGAGCCCTGGGAGGACAGGAATGAGCTAGGACAGTTATGTGAAGCAATACAAAGAGTCATGCCCGGGAAGTTAGAGGAGCTAATAGAGAAGATCAATGAAGGGAAAGGTGACAAAGTCACTTGTGTCATTGCTGATGAGAGTTCCGGGTGGGCTCTGGAAGTGGCAGAGAAACTGAATATCAGGAGAGTTGCCTTCTGGCCTGCAGCAGCTGCGCTTTTGGCTTTGCAATTTTCTATCCCAAAGTTAATTCATGAAGGAATCATTAACGACGATGGTACAATCCTTTTTCATGTGAATATTATGGAACACTGTCATGTAATATTTTGTCCAACAAGTTCTTGAATTCTGTTATTGTCTTTTCTTTTCATAGTCATTCACTTTTGGCAGGAACTGTCCCAAGAAGCCAGATAATGCAGTTAGCACCAAACATGCCCACCATGAAAACCGCAGACTTTGTGTGGGCATGCATTGGTGACTTAACCACTCAGAAAATAGTATTTCAAGTTATGGTAAGAAACAACAAGACTGTGAAATTGGCAGAGTGGATTGTTTGCAACTCAGCATATGAACTTGAGCCAGCAGCATTTGCCATGGCACCAGAGATGTTACCAATAGGCCCACTTTTGGCAAGCAGCCGGCTTGGAAATTCAGCAGGCTACTTTTGGCCACAAGACACAACTTGCTTACAGTGGTTGGATCAACAACCAGCCTGCTCAGTCATCTATGTTGCATTTGGCAGCTTCACAGTTTTTGATCGAACCCAATTCCAAGAACTGGCTCTGGCTCTTGAGCTGTCCCAAAGGCCATTTCTCTGGGTTGTGAGGCCAGATATCACTGACAAAACATCTGATCCCTACCCAGAAGGATATCAAGACCGAGTAGCCTCTCGCGGTCTGATGGTGGGTTGGGCACCTCAACAAAAGGTTCTGGCTCATCCTTCCATTGCTTGCTTCTTAAGCCACTGTGGTTGGAACTCTACCATGGAAGGTGTAAGCAATGGGGTTCCTTTCTTGTGCTGGCCATACTTTGCTGACCAGTTCCTTAATGAGAGCTACATTTGTGATGTCTGGAAGGTGGGATTGAAGTTCAACAAGAATGAAAGTGGGATCATACCACAAGGAGAAATCAACAAGAAGGTGGAACAACTTCTTGGTGATGAAAATTTCAAAGCAAGAGCTTCCAAACTGAAGGAAATGGCCACGACCAATACCAAAGAAGGCGGCCAATCTCACAGGATCTTTAAGAACTTTATTGAATGGATGAAGGCATAGGCAAGTCGCCTATCCTTTTCATTCGATATGAACAAAAGGAAAAAGGCAACACAGAAAATGTGCCAATAGATCTGGTTCAAGTATTAATAATATAAGACCAATACCTCAGCTGATGTACTAATGCAATAATTAATAGAAAAGATAAAAGCATAGGGAAACTTTCAAGCTTTTTTTTTCTGTCCTTGTTCTCTTGTGTGCATGTGTGTGCGCTTCCCTTCTCTTCCCTGAAAAAAAAATTAGGAGGAGAAGCAACACCAGACACCAAAAGGCATCATTTTCTGGTCAACCATATTACTGCTTTGAAATTCAGACCAAAATATATATATATATATATATAAATTTTACTGCTGTGAAATGAGACCCCAAGGTTTAAAAACATATTATTCACAGAGAATTAAACACCAAGTCTAACCTAGCACCTAGCAGGAAAGAATTATACTCAATTGCTCAAAGGCCTTAGGTTGTACATATCTTCCTAGCACCACTCACTAACTAGGTATTCTCTCCATGTCAAGTTTAAAGATGACTGCACCATATGATTTGTCAGATTATATATGTTTCTATTAGATTGACCATTTCAGCATCTCAACATCATCAAACTTTTGATACCGACGATCACTCTCATGGCCAATGAGATAGATAATAGCATGGTAACATCTTTGTCTATTGTTCGAAAAAGGAATTTTTTTTTTTGAAAGGAAATGAGACCAAGTTGGTGTAAGCTACAAAATATTACAAAAGTAATTAATATTTTTGTCATTAAAATATATTTTTGGATAGTAAGTATACCAAAAAAAATGATCATTTCGGCAACAAAACCGCTCATGCCCTAAATTCAATACTTCCACAAAGAATCAGTTCCATCAGTGACAAAACAAGAATATAAAACAACAGAATGATGAAACTAAAGCCGTAGCATCAACAAGATTACAACAGAATAAACTAAAATAGGCATGAACTCAATAACAAATAGATAGATATAATGAATGGCCTGTAAAGGAAAGAGACAAAATGATTGATTCCCTTCTCTGGGTTCAAATAAGGTCAATGCCCATGAAGACAAAACCTACAGTAATGGCTATTCAACCAATGCCCCAAGCTTGTTCTATATATGGCATGATAAGGAAACTGCATTTGAAAACGTCTAGAAGTGGAAAAGGGAAAATCAAGAAAGAAAAAAAATGAGCAAGCCGCATATTGTAGCTATTCCTTATCCTGCACAAGGGCATGTAATTCCCTTGATGGAGTTTTCACAATGCTTAGTTAATCATGGTTTCAAAGTCACATTTGTGAACACAGAGCATAATCACAAGCGAGTCATGAATGCCTTGGCTGATGAAAGTCATATAAGTAGGAATCAGCTCCATCTTGCTTCACTTCCAGATGGCTTAGAACCCTGGGAGGACAGGAGTGAACTAGGGCAGTTAACTGAAGCATTAAAATGGATCATGCCTGGGAAGTTGGAGGAGCTCATAGAAAATATCAACCAAGGGGAAGGTGACAAAGTCACTTGTGTCATTGCTGATGAGAATTGTGGCTGGGCCCTGGAAGTAGCAGAGAAAATGGAACTCAAGCGGGTTGCCTTTTGGCCTGCATCAGCTGCAGCGTTGACGTTGATTTTCGGTATCCCAAAGTTAATTCATGAAGAAATCATTGACAATGATGGTAAGATCCTCCATCTCTAACTTGTGAATATTATGAAACACTGTTATGCAATATTTTAGTCCAACAGGTTCTTAATTAAGATTGATCAAACTCACTCATCAAACTATGCAATAGGATAAGCACAGAAACAATATATGAAAAAATTTCACTAACCTTAAGTAGCAATGGGACTTATGAGGACTTGGTGTTCTTGAGTTCTGTTAAGTGGCATCCTTGAATCCAACATCGCTAATGCCAGAAGATTTAAAGTACTTCGTCAGCACATTGATGTGGGATTTTTTGGGGTATCTTCAGTTATTGTCCTTATCTTTTTCATAATCTTTCACTTTTGGCAGGAACTGTATTGAAAAGCCAGAATGTTGACTTGGGACCAAACATGCCCACCATGAACACTAAAGACTTTGTGTGGGCATGCATAGGTGACTTTACCACTCAGAAAATGATATTTGAGGTAATGTTAAGAATCAACAGGACTCTGAAACTGGTAGAAAGGCTTGTTTGCAACTCAACATATGACTTTGAGCCAGAAGCATTCACCTCGGCCCCTGAAATTTTACCAATAGGCCCACTCTTGGCAAGCAACCGGGTCGGAAATTCAGCAGGCTCCTTTTGGCCACAAGACTCAACTTGCTTGCAGTGGCTGGATCAACAGCCACCCAACTCAGTCATCTATGTTGCATTTGGCAGCTTCACAGTTTTTGATCAAACCCAATTCCAAGAACTGGCTCTGGCTCTTGAGCTATCCCAAAGGCCATTCCTCTGGGTTGTAAGGCCAGATACTACTGACAAGACATGTGATCCATACCCAGAAAGATATCAAGAGCGTGTAGCCTCTCGCGGTCTGATGGTGGGTTGGGCATCTCAGCAAAAGGTTCTAGCTCATCCTTCTATTGCTTGCTTCTTAAGCCACTGTGGTTGGAACTCTACAATAGAAGGTTTAACCAATGGGGTTCCTTTCTTGTGCTGGCCATACTTTGCTGATCAGTTCATTAATGAGAGCTACATTTCTGATGTTTGGAAGGTGGGGTTGAAGTTCAGTAAGAATGAAAAAGGGATCATAACTCAAGGAGAAATCAAGAACAAGTTGGAGCAACTGCTTGGTGATGAAAATTTCAAAGCAAGAGCTTCCAAACTCAAGGAATTGGCCATGACCAGTGTCAAAGAAGGGGGCCAATCCAACAAGACCTTTAAGAATTTTATTGAATGGATCAAATCGTAAGCAAGCAAGTCGCCTATCATTTGGTTTCGTCTACTCAAAATTCAAGTTTTTTTATATTTTTTATTTTAAAATATTTAATACAAGCATTATTAGGAAATGGGGAATGAACCTAAAACCTCAAGTGCAGAGATAATTATTACTACTCGAGCTACAAGCCCCTTATTTCAAAATTCAAGTTTGAAGTTCAAGAGTGCACCATATGATATGTCAAAATTCATATGTTTCAGCTAACTTGTCTTACATGATTATGGTCTTCTAATCCTATAAGGATTTGGCAATTTACACTGATCTAGGAGTACATACTTAAACATAATCTGCGGTTCTTTTTCTAAGATTGTTTTAATAGGAAACAAGAACTTAGAGAATTCCTAATTCCATATGGATTGAAACAAACTATCCTAGTGCAAACTGGATTGCTTAAGTATTTCTTAATGGGCAAGAAACTTAAATAAATGCATATAAATAGAGGTCCCTTCTCTAGCAGTTAATCAACTACTCATACAGAAATCTCACCCCACAAGAGAAAAAGTTTAAGGACTTCATAGAAGAAGAAGATCTCTATCTTATCTACTAAAGTCATGTCTTATCAAGGTTATTACTATTGAATAAAGACATGAAGTAACTTATATCAGCTATATTCAATGTACAATAATGTATGACAATTTCACCATTTCAATGTCAATGTCAATCAAACATGTTGACACCTCTAATCACTCTCATTGGCCATTTGATTCAAGTGACCCCAGCATGAAAAGAACACCTTTGTCTATTGCGTATTTAACACCTTCGATACTTCCACTAAGAACGACTAAGAAATTACACATTCACCAAAGCATCAAGAAAACAACGATATAATAAACCAGATCAATGGCTTAAAAATAAGACCAGTACCAATGAAGTCAACACCGACAGTCATGGCTCCTCATAATTAAAAAGACCTGATTAAGATGAGAAAACATCTGAAAGTGGGAAAACGAAAAGTAAAGAAAAAGAATGAGCAAACAGCATATTTTAGCTATTCCTTATCCATTACAAGGTCATGTAATTCCCTTGATGGAGTTGTCACAGTGTTTAGCTAATCATGGCTTCAAAGTCACATTTGTGAACACAGAGCACAATCACAAGCGAGTCATGAATGCTTTGGCTGATGAAAGTCATATAAACAGGGATCATATTCATCTAGTTTCGATTGCAGACGGCTTAGAATCGTTGGAGGACAGGCATGAGCCAGGGCGGTTATCGGAAGCAATGCAACGAGTCATGCCCGGAAAGTTGGAGGAGCTGATAGAGAAGATTAACCAAGGGGAAGGCCAAAAAATCACTTGTGTCATTGCTGATCAGACTTCCGGGTGGATTCTTGAAGTAGCAGAGAAAATGAAAATCAGGAGGGTTGCCTTTTATCCTGCTGCAGCTGCAGTCTTGGCGTTGAAACTTAGTATACCAAAGTTAATTCATGAAGGAATCATTAACAATGATGGTGAGATCCTCTTACCCCTAACTTGTCAAGTACAAAAAAATATTTTAGTCCAACTAGTTCTTCATCAAGATTGTTCAAGCTCACTCATCTCATCTGAAATGTAAAATTTTGATCCAATGACTATTTGGAAATTTGAACAAGTTCAATTCTGGAGTTCTGTTTTTATCTGTTATCATTTCACAATGGTTCACTTGTGGCAGGAACTGCCCCAAAAGGCCGTATGTTTCAGTTGGCACCAGACATGCCCATCATGAAAACTGAACACTTGTTGTGGTCACGTATTGGCGACTTAACCACTCAGAAAATTATATTTCAAGCTATGGTAAAAAGCAACAAGACTACGCTAGCCTCAGACTGGCTCCTTTGCAACTCGGCATACGATCTTGAACCAGCAGCTCTCACCTTGGCACCTGAGATTTTACCAATAGGCCCACTCTTGGCAAGCAACAGGCTAGGGAATTCAGCAGGCTACTTCTGGCCACAAGACTTAACTTGCTTAAATTGGCTGGATCAACAGCCACCCTGCTCAGTCATCTATGTTGCATTTGGCAGCATCACAGTTTTTGATGAAACACAATTCCAAGAATTGGCTCTGGCTCTTGAGCTGTCCCAAAGGCCATTCCTCTGGGTTGTGA
Organism: Prunus mume; assembly: GCF_029339155.1. Lineage (NCBI taxonomy): Eukaryota > Viridiplantae > Streptophyta > Magnoliopsida > Rosales > Rosaceae > Prunus > Prunus mume. The sequence goes on along the minus strand of NC_142701.1, from coordinate 19,855,994 downwards.
GGCCAGACACTACTGAAAAAACATGTAATCTCTACCCCGAAGGATATCAAGATCGAGCAGCGCCTCGCGGTTTGATGGTGGGTTGGGCACCTCAACAAAAGGTTCTAGCTCATCCTTCCATTGCTTGCTTCTTAAGCCACTGTGGTTGGAACTCTACAATAGAAGGTATAAGCAATGGGGTTCCTTTCCTGTGCTGGCCATACTTTGCTGACCAGATCTTTAATGAGAGCTACATTTGTGATGTTTGGAATGTGGGGTTGAAGTTCAACAAGAATGAAAGTGGGATCATTACACAAGGAGAAATCATGAACAAATTGGAGCAACTGCTTGGTGATGTAGGTTTCAAAGCAAGAGCTTCCAAACTCAAGGAATTGGCCATGACCAGTGTCAGAGAAGGTGGCCAATCCAACAAGACCTTTAAGAATTTTATTGAATGGATGAAGTCATAGGGAAGTGGCCTACTGACTAATCTGTTTCAAGAATTGATGTAAGGCCAATGTAACAGTTGATACAGTGATGCAATATACTATTTGTATCAAATTGTTACTCGACTAGTTGGAAGAATCATAGAACT